>NC_080021.1:218849868-219465225 GCF_030020395.1 Manis pentadactyla
CTGGATCACAGGGACAGGACAAACTAAGGGGTTGGACGTCACCTTGGAGGTCACACAAAGGCAAGAAAGGTCACGAGGGAGACAGGACACAGAGCCTAAGAGGGATGCCAGGAGAAGCCAGCCTGGGGCACCCCACCACGTGGACAGCCCGTCTGCCCTGCACCCGTCACTAAGCCCCAAAGTGTGGGCTCCTCAAAGGCAAAAGTCTTCACAGCCCCCAGGGGCCAGTACTGCCAGGGCCCAGCACAAAGGACAGGACACCTGGACGTGCTAACAGCCAACTAAGGCCTGTCCTGGGTTTTAGGGGTTCCCCAAATTCATATATTCTCAAACCTCAGAATATGACTTTATTTGGAAAAAGGACCACTGTGGATGTCATGAGTTTAGCTGAGGTCCTTCTGGAGCAAGGTGGCCCTTCATCTGAGGACTGGTGTCCTTACAAGAGACTCAGAGACATGGGGGTGTGGGTGACAAGCTCTGTGAGGACGGAAGAGGGGGGGTCGATGCAGCCACGTGCTCGGGGCTGCCAGGAGCTGGGAGGTGCACGAAGGACTACCCCAGAGCTGATGGGGGGAATGTGGTCCTTTGACACCTGGATTTCAGGCTTTGGCCTCCAGAACTGGGAAAGAATGAACTTCGGTCATAGGCCTCCTATGTATGGTGCTCAGTAGGGCAGCCCCAGGACCCTGATACAAGGCCAAGGGTCACAAACACTGGCGCCAAGGTTGCATGCACCTTCAAGCAGGTGGACACCTATATGTTCGGGATCAGAGTGCTATAGGGTGACACTCGGGGACCCTGGGGGCCCCCTGCAGCAGAGGAGAGGACAGCCAGCCACCAAGGCAGGGCTCCCCGAGGAGGCGACAGCCAAGAGGCCCAGAGGACGTTGCCTAGGCAGGAGAGCAGGCCAAGCAGGAATCAGACTTCTGGAGGCCCCTGGCCCCCTGGGGTCAAGAAGGGGCCCCACATCCAGCCTGTGCTGGGCCTGGCCCCCAGCGACCCTCCTTGCCCGGACACAATCTCCCTCGGCTCCAGCCCTGGGCCCCTGCCTCTCCGCGCTCTGCATCCTCTCCTAAGCCACAGGGAGCAATATTCCCAGAGCCCCAGAAAGGCTCCATGTCCCCCCACACCACTCCTCAAGCAGATGGACCGTCATTAGCTCATTTTACGCTCCCCTGATGAACAGTCCTAGTAATCGGCAATGACACTCCGCACAAAGCTGATGTCTGGCACGACTCAAGAACATTGCCCAGGGAGACAGCACGCCCACGCCCAGTGGGGCAGGAGAGGGGCAGAGCTCATGGGGTGGGGGGCAGGACCAACTGGACGGGGCCCAGAGCCGGCGGGCAACCCCCCGCAGAAGCTCAGGCACTTAGCATCAAGAGGAACACACGGACCAACGCGGAGCTGAGGACAGTCCCCACTGCCGACTGGCATGCCCCCCCAGCCCATGCAGGGGCTGCTGTGTGGGAGGTGGGGGTGGGCCACCACCTGAGGTAGTGAGCGCCTCACCACGGGCGGGCGCTGCGCTGGTGCTGGCATTGCGTGGGCAATCAGACCAGAACACCTCCCACGCCCAAAGCCACTAGGAAGGCCAGGTACACCCCAAAAGCCTCATCCAACACCCAGAGACGACTGACAACTTTGCTTAAATTGGTTCTAGCAGCTCTCGTGGCCAGGGAAAGAGAATTCAGAATGAATGGTAAGCTTCTGGGACACTAGCAACCAAAACTAACCCAAACTCCCACACACATGCTCACACTCACACACACACAGTCATACACTACTCACTCTCTCACACACGCACACAGACACGCACAACACTCATACACATTCATACTCTCACACTCACACACACACACACACACACACACACACACATGACGGAGCCACCAGTGTACTCATAGAAGCACCCACATGAGCATCAGCACATTCCATGCCACCCTGTGCCCCCTGCCTTTCCCGGGGCCCTCACCTGCCCCCTGGCCTGACCTTAGCCCCTGCAAAGCGCCCCTCCAAGGGCACACATCCACATGTCCCCTGGGCGTCTACGGGGTCATGGACGGCCCACCTTTCTCTGTTGATTGATTAGGGCAGCAACGAGCACCCTATGGGGTGTGGAGGGGATCCCCAGGTGCTCAAAAGATGCTACTCACATCTGTCTCTTGACCCGGGAGCCGAAAATTCACCAGCTAGCCACGTACATCAGATGCCTTTTTACATGTACAGATACTTCTGTAAGAAGTTTATGTAAACACACACACATACACACAAAACAAAACAAACACAAAAGCCTCTAGCTTTAAATCTAAAACCTCCAGAAATATTTACTCATTCAAAAACATACAGCTCTGGGCCCTCATGAACTCAATGCTCATGAGGACACGGAACGCCGCAGAAAGAAGTGCCCAGGCTGGGCAGCACGCCGGGCCCCCTGAGCCCTGGCTTCAGGCCTGCACCGGCCGCCCGGCCCCAGTCCAGGAGGAAGAGCACAAGAGGGCCCCCACGGAAGGGCTGGGCTGCCCATGACTTGCACCCTCGTTCCCACAGGCATAGGGCCTCTTCCACTTCAGGTCCGTGGCCCTGCGCTGACAGGCAGTCAGGATAGTTCTGCTTCTTCTGGAGCCTTCTCTCCAGAGGCTTGGGAGACACAATCCATATTCACCAAAATGTGTATCTTTTCTGCAGCAGCATCATTGGCTCAAAGTGCCCTGCAATTCTTCCAAACCCATGAGCCACTTGGCCCAGGGCAGCCCAGCCATGCAGAAGGCGCGGCCCCAGCGGCCACCTGCTTGGCCCACGTCCAGCGCAGCGGGAGTGCCCACACCACCGGCCTTGCTTCTCTCTCCCGATCAAGGCCTGTGCGTTCCGGTGTTCTGTCACGCGACGAGCAGCTGAAGCCCAGCAACCTGCGTCTCTCAGAGCTCTTTAATTCCCAAACAGGTTTTGATCCAAGGTAGCAACGCTCCACCAGTCCAGGGCCGCTGATGCCCCCATCTCACACCGCGAGGAGCGTTTGATTACCGGTCACGTGGCAGGCAGCCACCCTGCCCTGGTCCCACGTCCTCAGGGTGGCAGGTGAGACGTGACCCCTGAGTGACATGTGACAGGGACCAGTGTCTGCTCTGCACAGAGCCGGCCAGCCACCGCCCACACTGGGCACTGACAGGCTACAGCCACAAGCAGCCCTCGGCTCGGCGCTGGTGACGACGAGGATGGCTCCTGCCTGACACACAGAGGCCTCACGTCCATGTCCGAATCCTGCGTAGGATACAAACAATTCATCACCAGCTCTTCAAAACTACAGTCATGTGGCAGCGGCAGCAGGAAGGAGCTCAGCAGACAGCGTTTACTCCGCACCCCAGCCTCAGGCCTGTCACCCACGCCCAGGACACGAGGGGCAGCCATTCTACGGTTCCCACAGTGGGTAGGCTGTGCAGGCGCAGCTCCTTAGGACCCTCTGCCCCCTAACCCTGGGGCAAAGGCCCATGTGCCCCCAAGGCTCTGTGGGGGTGGGCCTGGTGCCAGGTCAGGGTTTTAATATGTGGCCTGCCCCAGAATGGGTGCAGCTGGTACCCCAACAGTAGGTGGAGTACGTCACGGGCCATCCCAGCCCGGGAGCCGTCCACACCCAGGTGGGTACCTGAGTGCAGGTGAGGCACCTTCAGAGGCGTGTCCCTGTCTCCGATGGTCCAGTCAAAGGGTGCCAAGCCCTGGCACCTCATGAAACAGGAGCTTAATGCTACCTGATGGACCTTGGGGAGCCATGAAATGGGCACCCTCAAGAGGAACCGACCCTCCCAATGCCAGGTGGGGTCCACCCAAGATGTCCTCTTGCCCCAGTAGCCCCCACCAGGGCCTGCCTGCCCACGCCCCTCAGTGCGACAGTGCGTCCCTGGGGTTCCCGCAGGCTCATTCAGCACTGGATCCCCAGGGGCTGGAGTCAGGTGTGGAGCTAGAGCAGTTCTGGGGGCCCAACCTGTGACCCACAGGCCAGCACTCCCCAGCAGGGATGAGGGATCTGCATGGTGGTGGGCACCCAGCAAGCCTCCCGAGGCTCAAACCTACAGCAGCAGCCTGGTACCCGGCATGGGCTGGAGAAACGCTTGGGAGCAGCCTGGCCCAGCGGAGAGCCACGTTCTGGAGGTGGCCTGCCTGGACTCCGTCGGCCCTGCCACCTCCTGGCCATGGCACCCTGCCTCAGTTTCACTCCTAAAAGAAGGCTTAGGGCACAATTAGTGCCTGTCTCAGGGTCACTGTGGAAACTGGACACACGAAGGGCCACTGCTTGCACGAGGAAAGTGCCATTAGGTACAAGGAAGTCCACCATCGTGAGTAATTACTTGTCCTGAACTTCAGGTAAAGCTAAAGATGCTCTTGGGAGTGGACAGAAAGAAAGCCTTTAAGGAAGGAAGGAATCTGTGAGCCCACAGCTGCTCAGGGGCAGCCCTCAGGGCACATGTGGGTGAGCCGTCCCCACAGGCTACCCTGGCATTGCTGAGCTGACCCCACACGCTGCAGCATTCCGTCCCTTGCCGCCCACCTCAGTGCCTCCGCATACGGAGCTGGGCCTCTCAGAAGGCCAAGTGGGCGTGAACCTGGCCTGCACAGGCCTAACGTGTGATCTGCACCCTGGTTTCCCGTGCCTCGAGCAGAGGGCTCCCCTCCCCAGGCCTGGCCCTCGGACCCCAGGAGAGGCACAGCTACCCCTGGCCCATGCCTGCCCAATGCCAGGAAATGCCAGGTCAGCTGGGCGGACACTCAGGCGAGCAGGCACTGTGAGTCCTAACAGGCCTGGAACTACCTGCAGACGCTCCTGGTTGATGGCTGCAGCCAGTCAGGGCACCGCACCTCAGCCAGCAGCCACCCATCTCAGGCCGGGATCCGCAGGGGCGCTGCCCACAGCCTGTGCCAGGTTGGCGGGAAGCAGGAATGTCGAGGGGAACACGTGTGCCGGGGCGCTCGGCTCTCCCCCTGCCTCTCTCACCCTCGGCCCGGCCTGATCCAGCGAGGCTGGGGAGCGGCGGGTCGGGGGCTCAAGGCCCTGTCTGCCGGAGCTCTGGCCGGGGAGCAGCAGGGGCCTCACCCCAGACGGGAAGGGACCCGGCTGCATCTCCTCTCCCCCCTGTGCCCGGGTCCCTGGGTCGGGGTCCGGGAGGCCCGCGTGTCCAGTGGGTGCAGGCAGGCCCCCAGGGTGTGGGAGCAGCCCGTTCTCCCCTGGGCACTCCTGACAGTGTCGGCCTGAGGAAAGGTTCATCCTGCTGGCTGCGCACATCACAACGGCCTGAGGGGCCACCAGCTGCCTGCAGCCTCCCTGAGAGACGACCTCTCCAAGCACAAAAGCCTGTGTCCATGCCAGTGCTCCCCACAAGTCTACTGGGATCACAGAGGCAACGCAGGGGTGTGGCCCAGGTTCCCAAAAGGCAGAGGCATGTGGGGTGACACTGCCCGCAAGGCCCCTTTTCATCTGTCCAGGCCCCGTGAGGACAGGACTTTCTTTCCCAGGTCACCCAGATGGGTAGCTGGAGACTCAACCCGAGAGGGTCCCTGGACACAGGCTGACTCAGAGGGGAGCCACCGGGCTGCAGCCCGGCAGGGGTAGGACAGCAGGGCCCCCGCCCTCCTGGGGGTGGGGGTGGGGTGGGGCAGGGGCCATCTGCCAGGACCGTTCTTTGGGAAGTGACCTCCGCACCCACACAGATCCCTCAGGGACCCCGTGCAGAAACTAACTGCCTGGAAGCATAAATAACACACCCCAGGGATGGAGACAGTGAGGCCCCCATAGCCACCCCCCCGAGGGGGGAACAAAGCAGGTCCCAGCTGCTCTGAGCCCACCCACCGTTCCCAGGGAAGGGGCGCCCAGGAAGAAGCCAGGATTTCAGAGCCCTGGGAACTCTCTGGGTGCTATGAACTCACCTCTGGAAGAACAGTGATTACCAGCCAGCAGCCAGCCCCCTGTCCCCGGGGGCCCCACCGCCAGACCTGAAACCCGCGTACATGCCCCCACAGCCCCAGGAGGTGCCAGGAGAGCTGCTCTCCCTTTGTGAAGACACCAGTAGAGACCCCCAGACCCTACAAGCCCACGGACAGCAGGGGCGGAGCAAAGGGACCTGTGCCAGCCAGGGACCAGCCCGTCCCCCTCCCTCATCATGTCCCCATGTGCCCCTGGGAAGGATGGCGAGGCCTGCTGAGAGACGAGGTGACTACCCACAGTCACCTGGGTGTGAGGGCACTGGAGCCACCCCGGGAACCCCAGCTTCCTACCCAGGACAGGCTGGAAGGGGAGGCGAGGTGCCGTATCAGCCTCCTGCCTGGAGGAAGAGGAGGGAGGCCCCGGGAGGCAGAGCAGAGACCCCACGGGCAGGCGGGCAGGCAGCGCAGAGGCCAGGGGGAAGGGGCGCGGGGCGACCTGGGGATGAAAGGCCAGCCCTCCTGGGGCCTGGAGAGACAGCAAGGTGCCTGGAAGTCAGCATCTAGACCTACCTCTGCCCTTCAGAACACTGACCACACACCTGCCACCCTAGATTCGGATGAGGAAGGTGCTGGAAGTTCAGCCCCGGAGCGATCGCGGTCAGACCTGGACTCCGGCCCCAGCGGCGTAAGGTCCCTGTCATGGGGTCCCGCGGATGTCTGATCAGGCTCCTCATCCCCCACCTGCCCCGGGTGAGGTCTGAGCCTGGCCTGCCTTCTGCAAGAACCCTGCTAAGTTTATTGAGCTGGGGTCCCCTACCCCTGCATCTCCTCTAAATGATTTTCTATCTGCTCTGAGGCTCTAAGTCCCCAAGTACCCACACGGCACTCGGACCTGAGCCTGGTTCTACACTGAGATCTCTTTTCCACTCTTTCAACAGTCCTGAGAAAATCTGTTTTTACCCCTGTAACCACCGTCCAGGTCTTTGACGGATGGTGGTGACGGCTGCTCAACTACGTGAGTGCCACAGACCCGTACACTTCAAAACGGTGAGCAGGTGCGTCTCTGTTAATGTATATTTGGCTGCAGTAAAAATAAAAGCCGCTGTGGGTGAGCACACGGGGCAGCACCTTGCAGCCCACCGGCCCTTTTGAACAAAGGCCAGGGACATGCTCCCCCTCTTCCTAACAGGCTGGGGGAGAGGCGGGGGATGGACCCCACATGCATCCATCTGGGTCACCCAGAGCGGTTTCCGCAGAAACCATTACACCCGTCCGGGGACACGGGCAGGCTTCGTGCGCATCTCGAGTCCCAGCCCTAGTGCAGCAAGAGGAGATGACATCCTCCCAAGTGTCAAAGCTACACAGACCCAGATTGTACCCCAAAACTACACAGGCCCGGACTGTACCCCAAAGCTACACAGACCCAGATTGTACCCCACTTAGCATCATGGGCCTCAGCTATTCAATTCGTTTCAGAGAGTGCCATCCTGTCAGCTGGCTTCAAGACACTTAACATCTAACTTCCAGACCTAGAGAGGCTGCCATTAGCAAGATTAACCGTACGCACACACAATTTAATTTTCCCTCCTCTGCAAAACAGAAGTGACTCTTCCCCCAGTAAAAGGATGCTGCCCCAGGCGAGCCGGTTAACTCACCCAGGAAGGAGACACATCACCAGCATTTAAATGAAGTGCCATCTGAGCAGGACCCTGTACCCACAGGAGAAATGCTCTCGGCCCTGGCCTTCCCTCCGGTGAGGGGGCAGGGGCGTCCTGGGACAGGCTGAGGGGAGAGAAGGGCCTAGACTCCGAGTGGGGAGGGGCCTCAGACACCATCCTCTCTTCTGCCCCCCGTTTGGGCAGTCAAGGCCTGTACAGAGAGGAAAGGCCACAGACCAGGGGCCGGAAAAGCCTGGAACAGATGCCCTGTATCCAGGACAATTCGCCTGCCATCTCTTGGCCTCGGTTCCTCATCCAGGGAATGAAATAATCAGGCCCCCCACCATAATGGGTGTGCTGAGGACAGATGGGGGTGTGATGTCCTGGACAGACCCCAAGGCATTAAAGCGCAGACATTTGTGTATAGGACATTTCATTTAGAAAAATGTCATTTCTGCTTTCTCCGTCCCCCTGTTGAGCCTAATCAGGCTTTTCAAATGTGACAGTGCTTTATTAATGCTTCTGGTGTTAAAACTGATACAGGGCTGGGGCAGTTTCCCCCAAGAACTTGGGCTGGAATATTAGTGTTCCCTATAAATAATACATGACCTGAAGGGGCCACTCCAGGGAGGACCCCACGAATCGTCTAGGCAGTGAGAAGAGCTGCCGACCCAGCATGGGGAGCGAGGTGCGGCCCGCGAACGGCATCTGGGGGCACACATGCATGGAGGGCGACCCCCCTGGGCTGCAGCACATGCAGACACGCATGAGGCGACATCCTTGCGTGTCTGCAAAGTGTAGAGCTTTGCAGGTGGGCCAAGGTTTTAGGGGTCAAAACAAGGGTGTGAGCCAAAGCCAGGAGCCCAGAAGATGGTTCCTTCTGTGGGGTGAGGCAGGCCTGGCCTTGAACCCAGCCTGTGTAACCACACACAGCAGTCTCTGCCTCGGTCACCCTGCTGGTAATAACGGGGCTGATGGAGTCCACCTCATACCGGCCGTCGGACTCAAGGAGTAATATTTGTGACAAGCCCCACAGTGAACACACTGCCGTTTCCAACTCCTGATCTGAATTCCTCCCTTCAAGAAAAGCAGAGGAGAAACCCCCGAGGGAGGGAGGGAACGGGAGCTTAACCATCCCCACCCTCACATCCCTTCTCCACCGTCCAGGGAGCATGGGCTGCAGATGGGTACAGGCTGCCCGGGGAAAGACCTCACTTCCCATCCTGCCCACAAGATGTGGCCTCACAGCCGAGTTCTGGAAATCAGGTAGGAAGCAAGGGCTGTGAGGAGGGCCCCTGCTCCCCTTTCCCTTTTCTTGCACAAGGAATGGAATGTGGATGCTAGGGCAGAAGCCGAGCAGCCATCCTGCACCAGGAGGTGGAGCCACACACAGGGAACCTGGACAGCGGAGCAGGGGGACCTTCAGAGCCTGAGGCACCGAACACCGTGGGCTGCCTGGACTTGCCGATCCAGTTCTACAGAGCCTCCTGTTGCAGCAGCAGCGCCCGCTTCACCACCAGCCACTCTGTCTCCCCCAGCCAGCAAAGACAGGCTGTCTTTTATACCCAATGTGCAGCAACATTCGGATCGCCTCATCTCCCCTTGGGCACTTTCTGGTCTAACAGGGGGGGCATCAACGGTGGCACAGAGACCCTGGCTGGCCTGGAGGAGATTCTTCCAAGGGGACCCCTTGAGCTGCCAGCCACCCTCTGGGGGTCCAGGCGGAGACATACCCAACCCGCCCCCCGAGGCTTCCCAGGGGTCAGTGTGCCCAGGAGCTTGGTGCAGAGGGCCACACTAGGGCTGCTTGTCCTCCCTCCAGTGAGAACACTTCAGACGCAGTGCCCATACCTCACAGGAGCTGCCGCAGAAACGAAACAGGAGGCGTGAGTGGCCTTATTGGGGGCTGAGGCATGAGGCTGACCCACCCCTCGCCCTGTGCCCTGGACATACGACTCAGCTCCCCAAACCTCCATGTCCTCACCCAAGACAGGGGTCAGTGCTGGAGGAACAAAGGGAGGTCCAGGGCAGAGGCTTTCAGGGGAGCAAGGGGCTGTGGAGGTGCTGAGGGGGGGGGCGGAGAGGGGTGCAGGGAAGGATGCAAGGAGGAGAGGAGGCAGGGTTCAGGGGAAAGGGAGCAGGGCAGGAGGCAGACAGTCCTGTGGGAGGCCTGGCAGGTAGCAATGGGGAGAGGCTGTGACCCCGGCAGGTCTACGGGGCCGTACAGTTTGGACTCAAGGGCCATCGTGGTTTGGGAGCAGAGGTGAGCAGCTGGTGAGCTAGGGACTGTCCTCTGAACACAGGCGTGTTTATTCTGGAAATGTGGAGCAGGAGGCGGGGGCAGGACGGGAGTATGGACATCTTTCAGAGAAGGTTCACACGAGTCTCTAAACACACACTGGGGATTGACTTAGGTCACTTGCCCGAAGCCACTCAGCCCTGGAGGCCCAACAGTCAGCCTGCAAGGATTCCCCACAATTCCCCAAGCGCAAGGCAGGACCTGGCCAAAAGGCAGCCAGGCGGTCATCCAGTGTGGACGTCTGTCCGGGGCCTCGTGCCGGAATTAGACGTCAGCAAGGGGTGGAGCCGCCTGCGAGGCTGCCTGAGGGACGCTGGCGGGAGCCCGGGACCAGCACAGGTTGGCCTGAGGAGGGGATGCAGACAGTGGGGTCACAGGCTAAGCCCTGCCACCAAAAGAACACTTCTAAGCCCTTCTAAGGAGGAAGGGTAAGAAACAAGCCATTTGTGCCCACGCAGAACATGCCCAGCCAGCTGGCCTCGCGTCGGCATGGCTGTGCAACCTGCCCCAGAACTGGGGTCTGTGTGACAGGGGACAGAGCCGTCAAAGCAACAGCAGACACCCCTCCCTCATCATGGCCTGGGCACTGCACCTGCCCATCCTGGATGCAGCTGAGCAGCCTCAGGGCAGTGGAAGGGAGGCCACGGCTGTGCTGTCCCACGCCCTGTCTACCCAGGCCAGGTCACCAGGCGGGGGCTTGGGGTCTGATGCACAGGCCACCCAGGGCCCTTCGCTGTCCAGGCCGCTCCTCGCTCAGCTCACCTGGAGCCCACTGCCCTGGGACCAGACTAGCAAGGACTCTGGGAGGGAGGCAGGTGGTGTTCTGACTCCCATCCCAGACCCCTGGACCTCCACTGCCCGTCAGAATTCTGGGATACTGGAGGGGTGGATGCCCCAGAGGTGCTCTCACCCATTTCCCCGGCTTTATTCCTGCCCCACCACTTTCAGAGTTTAAAGTGCACCCGGAGGACATGAGTCAGCGCAGAGGCAAAGGTCAGAGGGCTGCTGACACCAGGCCTGGGGTGACTCATGCAGGACACCGGAGCTCTGCCAACCCAGGCTGAGGGCACTGTGGCCAGCGGGAAACCACGGGATCAAAGCACCCTGCCAAGGAGAACCATTTTACACATCCTCTGGGCCCCAAGGAGGGCCCCCACACCACTGCTGGGGCATCCCAGGCAGCTCTCTACAAAGCGGCCATTGGAGAAATCTGTCCCTCAGATCCCAGGACGGCACAGCCCACCGAGGTCTCCCTGTACCTGGGGAGGCGAGGAGGAGAGGCGAGGAGGGAGGCAGGGGCGCAGAGCCCCAAACCAGGGGAGGGCAGGCCGTGTGGGCTGGGAGGATGGAGGGCAAGCCCTTCCACCACCTACTCCAGGGCCACGAAACCCTCCAATACCCCGGGGAGGGCTGTGGGCCTCCCCACAAGACAGTGCACCCAGGAGGCCCAGGGACCCGGGTCCCCTCTCCCCCAAGAGGAGAGTCGCCTCTGACATCCGCCTGGGTCTGCAGCAATGGCAGGTACAGTGGTGCCCCGAGCAAGCCCTGCGCCCTGAGTGGTGGCCCTGGCCCCCAAGGCAAAGGACAGAAGACACCGAGGTGAGAACAGAAGCAGCACCGTTGGTCTTACAGCGGCCAGACGGGGGCGGTGGGAGGAGGGGCCATGGGAAGCAGAGGCCGACGTTCTGGGGATGGCGTGGGGGACCTCAAGGGGGAGGACAGGAGCTGGAAAGGGAAGTGGTGGACAGAATGGAAAAGTCTAGAATGGCCATCGGTAGGGAGAGGAAGGCAGGTGCTGGGGCTCTGGAGAAGGAATAAGCAGTTTACCACCCATGAATCAAGAGCCAGGGCTGCACACACATCCCTGAGAGCCGCCGCGGGGACCAAGGAGATGGAGCTTCTAAAGGCACACACAGTTCCTGGGGGGCGGCTGGGGGTGGGGGCTGCAGCTTCTCATTTCATTCCCATCTGCACAGCTTGATCATTTTTGGTCATGTGCATACACACCTACTGTGACAAAAAAATAGAATAAATGAACATTAAAACGATCTACCCAAACGTCCATCAGCGGGAGAGAGGCCACGAGTGGCCCATCTACAGGGAAAGGGAGCAAAGCCCCAACCTGCCGTTCACAACGGACACACCTCGATGACACTGCAAGGGGAAAGCCAGACATGAAAGGCCACCCGTAGGACTCCACTTCCGCGAAATGTCCAGAACAGGCACGTGCGCAGGCAGAACGCAGCCCCGGAACGGGGTGGGGGTGGGTGGGGAGCGGGCATGGCTGCCAACAGGTGGGGTGCCTTTTTGGGGTGAGGAGGGTTCTGGAATTAGATGGTTGGTGGTGGCTGCACAGCTGTGCGCATGTAGGTGGGTTTGGAAAGATGAACTCCTCGGTTTGTGAATCGCCTCCATAAAGCTGCTCTCTCAGAAAGAGTGAGAACATGTCCATGTCCGCCCTGGCAGAAGGACCAGCCACGAAAGGCCGGAGCTGTCGGACTGAGTTGATGTTCCTTCATCACAGCCACACTAAAACCCTCATGGAAGCAGCACAAAACCGTCGGCGTGGGCATGGGGTCATGACCGCTCGGGAATGCTGGCCACAGCCTGGGCGCTGTCCCTTGCTGGTGTGCCCAGCATCACCAGGGAGCTGGCAGAGCAGCTGCATGGGGCTCCCAAGGCAGCGCCCAGGGCTCTTTCCTCAAAGGAAAGATCCTTTTTATTCCATTTTCTCAACTTGTATTTAAAATTGCGCCCAGTTTTAGGAATATTCTTTAGGAAAAGAGCCTGGGCCATGACGACGACAGTCGGGGCACTTGCTCCACACGGGCCCGGCCTCGCACCTTCCGCCCTGGGAACCTTCCCACAGCAGAAGGCTGCACGGCTATCCGCCCATTTCACAGCCAGGACACTAAGGCAGACCTCAGAGGACTGCCGACTACTGAGACCCCTCCCGTGGAGAGGCGGCAGCTGTGGCCACCCCCTCCTCACATCTGGGCTGGCCTGTGATTGCTCTGGCTTGTGGCCAGGACCTGATGCTGCACCCACCCCGGGTCTGGCCTTGCAGAGGCCTAGAAGCTTCTGCCGTGGTCTCCTGGGGCCCTGAGCGCCCTATAAAAAGTCCAACTACTCCAACAGAGAGACCACGTGAGCCCCGAGCCGCACACAGCAGGACGGGGTCCAGCAGAGGCCAGACACCCAGCTGTGCTCGCCACGCCGTCATAGACCCCCCAGCCTCAGCCAGCCACTCCCAGGCTGCCACCCTTCGCCTCTGGGGGCTACCTTGTTCCCATGACACTGTCACAGGTGGGGACTGGCGCCTGGTGACACTGCCATCTGATGGAGATTGGGGTGGGGGGCAGCTCTGCCCCAGAGGCCCAAGGAGTTGGGTCTGAGTGCCGCCTCACCACCGGGCAGCTCTGTGCTCTCAGAGCCTCAGTTGCCTGCAAGTCAACAGAACACTCTCGTCCTCACCCCTCTGGGCCCAAAGGGCCCAGAGCTGGGAGGATGGTGGCGGCCACAGCCATGGACCCAGGAAGGCGGCTTCGGGCCTGGGGTGCCACCTCCCACCTAGTGTGCAGCTGGCTGCCCTGAGCCTCAACTTCCCCATCTGTAAAACGGGACAGACACGGGCTCCTGCTAGGGCTGTGGGAGGATCGGTAAGGTGACACACACAGCACACGGTGCTGGGGACACGCTGAGAGCTCTGCCCGAACAAGACCGAACTTCTCACACGTGGACACAGCTGAGCAGGGTGGGGGGGCCGCACCCTGAGATCTGAGGAGCATGAACTGTGACCAGCATCTACTTGGGATAAGACTTCCCTCGCTGAGACACTCCTGTGGCCCCGGAGCTCAAGCAGAGAGGCCGTTGCACTGGGCCCGGGTGCCCTGCCCCTCTGTGCCCTTTACGGGAACCACCTTTATGTGCATTGAGGGTGCAGATTACAAGCACAGATGCTCAAGAGGGAAGATACGCACCCTCTTGGACAAAAAGGGGGAGTTAGGTGAGTTGAACTGTGTTCCCCCCCAAAAAAAGCATATTGGGGTCCTACCTCAGCACCTCAGAACGTGGCCCAATTTGGAGACAGGGTATTTACAGAGGTGACCAACGTGAGTCCTTAGGGGGCCCTAATCCACCACTGGGAAATGACCCAGAGACAAGCATGCACAAGGGAAAATGCAAGGGCGCAGGGAGAACCGCAGTGCATGCACCCTGGGGACACCTCGAAGGAGCCCAAGCGCCAGCACCCTGGCCTGACATCTGGCCTCCAGAACTGGGAGAGAATTAGCTCTGTTGTTTAGGCCACCCGGTCGGTGGCTTTGTTAAAGGGGCCCCAGGAAAACACAGGAAGAGCCTGTGCCCAGCTGGGGAGCCTGGAAGGACAGGTTCGGCAGGAGGGCAGCCAGAATCTCCGCCCGCAGGCCCCACCCACTGTGCGCCAGGGGCTGCTGGGAGGGCACAGACCCTGCCAGCGTTACACAGAGCACTGCTCGGTGTCCCGCCCCGGGGTCCACGCCACACAGCAGGCTCTCCCTGCCCCTCTGTGCCCGTCAGGCCCCGCCAGCTCCAAGGCCCACTGAGGACTCCGCCCTGGGGCCTCCTCACAGTCCAGCACCAAGGCTCGCCCTGCTCCACAACATCTCTGCGCAGGTGCGGCCAAGGTGGCCATGTCCCCCAGAACCCTGCCTCGCGCCCAGAGCGGGGCACCCAGCCAGCCCTCTGAGAACGGGTGCTGAATGGATGATTCCATGAGATATAACTGCCGCCCACACCTGCGAGTTCAGGGAGGTTCATTCCCCACCCAGAAAACATGAGGGCCTCACACACCAGGCCTGTTCCAGGTGCTCGGTCACCAAGTCCTCGCATGCACTCTGCTTCCAACAGCCAGGCACTGCTGGTCTGACCCGGCCTCGGCCCGTGCGGGCCTGGTGGTTCATGCAGGTCCACAACGGATTTGGTTTTGAAAAATAAGGCTTCCACACTTGGAAGTCACTGGAAGCCAGCCTTTGAAAGGGCTCTCGGGGGAGGGTCCTGGTGAGGGCAGGGACCTGGCTTGGCAGAGCAGTCCCAGTGCATGGTGCAAACCCATACACCCACTGTGCGGGTCACCATGCCCAGGGGGGCACAGGGGCACAAGGAATCCGGAGCTTGAAGACCACATGTGCATCTCATAAACTGTGGGCACTGAACGGCAGAGTCATTATAAGATGAGATTTTATAATGGGTTTCTAAAGATGTAAATAAATAAACAAATTAAATATTTACATCAATGTTGGACTGTTTCATCTGTCACTGAAAGCTTATAAAACCATGTTGACCCAGAAATGTAGAATCTCTTACTGGGAAATGGCCAGAATCTGTTTGTATTTGGCGTTTCTTCCCATCCAGCCATATTCTGCACCCCAAGTCACAAGGAGCCTCCAGGGATCTCAGCATTCTAGTGGAGTGGGTGGGCTCTCTGCCACACACAGCTTTGTTCTTCTGGGGTGACCCCACTAGAGGCCTGAACACTGGTACTCCAGACACTGCAGGAGATTGACGAAGCAGAGAATAACCCCAAAGCTCCCCTTCAAAGCCTCAATCCAGCTGATAAACCAATAAAACCAGAGATCCATGCCTTGTTGCTGAGTCCCTGTCCTCGGGGTCCTATGAAATTCAAACAGGAGGTACCGCCAGTCACTCGCAAAAACAGACCCCGGGGAGCTGGACTGGTGCCTCCACTGAGGGCAGCAGACGCACTTGCAGGGAAGACCAGCCCTTGGGACGCCAGGACCACTCCAGCCTCACAGGGACATGCACTCCCAGGCCCTGATGCCTAGGAGAGGCCCGCTCATCTCTGCAGCCATCGTGTAACCTGGAGCTGACAGTGACTGTGGCACCGGTGAGCACAGGCATCAGTTCAGATCAGCCCCACTCCCGTCTCTCCCATGCCACATGGAGGAGGGCACAGCTGTCACCACTCCAGGTGGGAACACAGAGGAGGTCCCCTCAGCTGCACTGCAAGGCCAGGTGGGCTGTGCTCCTCCCCGTTCCCCGAGGGGCCACCAGGCGCCAAGTCTGCAGCCAGGGCCCTTGGCCCTTGCCCCACAACCCCCTCAGTGTGTCCCTAACTGGCCCTGGGCCTCAGGTTTCATCCAAGCCACCGAGTCAGCCATTTGGAAGGACCCACAAAGCCTACCTCCCCAAGAAGCCCCCCAAAACAGAGAGGTACAGACAGGCACTCTCTGGGTCTCAGGGTTTTAAAAAATCTATACATTTTCTTAAGAGCCTAAAACACTTCTGTGCTAAGAATGGCATTGCCATCTGGTAAATGGGGGCTCTGTCCCACCCGCCAGGCTGCACCTCAGGGCAGCTGGCGGTGAGCGACCGAGGGGGCCTGGCCTGGCTCCTGGGGATCTACACACCCACCTGTCCTCCGACCGAGGCACAAACTGCTTCCAAGAACGCTGGGGAGGGAGACACCCGCCCAGGCCCCAACCCCGGCCGGAGCGCTGCATGGGGGTCTCCAGAGGAGAACC
This sequence comes from Manis pentadactyla, assembly GCF_030020395.1. Lineage (NCBI taxonomy): Eukaryota > Metazoa > Chordata > Mammalia > Pholidota > Manidae > Manis > Manis pentadactyla. The sequence continues at coordinate 218,866,260 of NC_080021.1, forward strand.
AGGCACCAAAGCCCTCCCACCACCAGCCGGGGAACCCAGCAGAGCGGGTTTACAGGGCGGGAGGAAGCCTCACGGAACCCAAACCGATGTATAGACTCCGGAGCGGGACGCCGATGTCTCTTAGACTGCCGGCCCGGAAAGACAACGCCCGCTCTCTGCTCGCTCGCTCGGGCAGCCGGGTCTAATGAGTTACCAAGCAGGCTGGAAGTAACAGAGAGAAGGGCAGCCCCGGCCACTTGGACGACGGCGGGGGCACAGGGGGCACGGAGCGCCGTCCGGGACACGCCTCCTCCCTGCCCTCTCGGCCGCCCGCCCCACACGGCAGAGGCCGGCGGCCGGTGGGACAGCCCATGGGCCCCTGGCCACTGGGCGTGTGACCCTCCCAGTCCTGCTGGCGCCCCTGTCCCGGTGGTCTTGGGGTGAGAGCCCCAGGGCCCAGGAGGTGGGCAGGGAGGTGGGGGAACCCGGCTTAAAGGAGCGAAAAGGCAGAGGGAGAGGCCCCTAAAACGGAGAGTCGGGGTTGAACCTTCAGCATCACCCACCGCCAGCTCCTGGGGCAAGCCTGTGGGCACTGAATCCTCCCCAAGAGGCTCTGGGGGCTTGTGCGCTGACCCTCCCACCCTCCTCCCTGCCCCTCCCCCTCTGCGCCCCCAGCCCTGTCAGGGGCCCTCCTAAGGTCCACTCCCAGACCCCCGAGGCACATCACTGCCGTGTGCTCACCGGACCACGGGCACCACCTCCTACTCTGGGCTCCTGAGGGCACAGGCAGGATGCAGGAGACTAGTGTGTGGGATCAGCACACCCAAATCGAGGCCTGGAGAGGGGAGGCTCCCTTCCCCTCCGCCCCTCCCCGTGCCCCGTGGCGCCTCTGGCACCTGCTGTCAGGGAGGGTAACGACACACCTTAAAGAGGGGACAGCAGGAAATACAGAAGGCGGCGGGCAGTGCTGGGCACTCTCTCTGCCCTCAGGGGACACCGACAGACCTGCAGGGGTCGGCGCCACGAGGTTGTACAGCAAGGAGCCCTGCGAGAAAGGGGCCGGGGGGCCCTGGACGGAGCCCCAGGCGGGGAGCTCTGCACCTCAGGCTGTGGGGCTGGGACCCCTCGGAAGGAATGAGGACCAGGAGCTCCATCCTGCTCTGTACATCAGCCACGGGGAAGCACAAAACCCAGGCATGGGCAACCCGCGTGCCAGGAAGGGCCTGGGGCCGCGTGCGTGTGCCTTCACCATCCCCCTGATCTGTCACTTCCCTAGCCACAGTTGTTTTCATTCTTACGGTTGTTTCATTCGTACAGTGAGGGGGCTAGTTAGTGAAGGACTGAGTGCTGCCTCCTTGCGGGAGTCCTGCTGATCTGGGGTGGGCACTGCCCTTGCAGGACAAAGAACCAGCTGTGGGCACTTCCCCAAACACAAACGCGTGGTGGGTAGTGGTGGGGAGCCATCTGGGTGCCAAGCTCCCGCCCGCTAAGCACAGTGCCAGAGACTGAGGGGGAACTCAGCAGTGCCACCTCCCCGACAGGGAGAGCCAGGCTCTCGGCTCCGTGCGCCCCCGGAAAGCCGCAGCAGAAGTGGCATGTCCCTCAGACGGGAGAGCTCCACCCCAGAGCCAAAACCTCCCCAAAACCCTGGCACCTCTGAGCCGAAAGGCCCAGCACGACTCGGGGAGGGGCAGCCGCGCCAAGCTGGCCCCTCAGGGAGGGCCACTCCCCACTCCGAGGCAGACACACACACGCGGGCTGGGTGGCAGGAGCATCTCCACTCGCCTGGGTGGCTTCTGCAGCCTCTGCTGCTCCGAGGAGACCGCGCAGGACCCGGTCAGCAGCAGTGCAACGAAGCAAGGGCATGGTGGCCCCACAGAGCCCGCCAAGAGACCTGAGACAAACACTCCCGCCTCCCTCTCTGGGGGAGGGGAGCACTAGGCCTGAAGGACCACGATGTGACCTGGTATGAATGTTGGACTCAAAGCAACTTTGAGTCACAAAACCACAGGGAATGGTCCAAATCCAGGCACCTACTGCCATTGTTGGTGAACAACCTACTCCAGCCCCGTCCTGGTGGAGAAAGCAGGTTAACAAAATAGCTATTGATTCATTCCAACACACGGTCTCCCAGTGGAGACGAGTGGGACGGACACTCGGAAGCAGATAGGGCTTTCTCGTCTCATTCGCCTTCCTCAGGATGGGGTGCAGTCACGGCTGCCTCTTCCAAGTTCCCAGGGTGAAATCACTCAAGGGCCTGAGTTTCAGCCCTAGAACCCACCAGCGGCTTCAAACCCAGTTCCCCCACTGCTGGGCTGCATGACGGTGGGCAGCCAACAACCTCTCCGGGCCTCGGTTTCTTCTCCTGCAAAATGGGTCAGAGAAGACCAAGACATTGGCGCCTACACACAATCCAGTTATTTCTCGTGTCTGACACAGTTGAGAAGAGGGACGCTGCCAGAAGCCTGCACGGTAAGCTTGGAGGGGGCAGCTGGGAAGTGGCTCACGTCACCCCCATTCAGGTTCCACCAGCCAGTCCATGGCCATCGTGTTCGTAAAAAGCCCGGAAACACTGCCTACTCTGGGGTCCGCCCCAACGAGCTACACAGAGCAGGTGCTTAGAATACTGCCTAGCACAGGTCGGCACCAATGAAATATCAGCAAGGCTGAAGGGATGTCCACAAACCCAGCCAGTGGCTTTGCCCATGTCCCTTAGGGTGTCTGGCCAGGGCTGTGCAGCGCAGATGCTCCCTTTCCTTGGAGAAAGTACAGGGGGTCAGAAGAAACACTCAGACCTGACCTTCCTCCCCTCGATTCTGAAACTGCACCAAAAGATTGTATTTCTATTTACTAATTTGTCCTTTTAAGTCCCAAAACATGCATTAACTTCAAGTGCTTTGTGTACACCAACAGCGATGAGCATACAAACTCGCTCTCTCTTCTAAACTCAGCTGCCTGCAGGGCAGGGACAGCTGGTGGCCTCCCATCCTCCATCCTCACCTTCAGCCTTACCAGGTGGGCTCCCATATTATCATGGACAGCCCAATAAGACAGACCACATTTCCTGGGCCCCCCTGTAAATATGTAAAGGCCATATGACTATCATCTGGTCAATAAGGAGAACCAGTGTGGTGAGTGAGGCTTCTGCAAAGTCTGCTTAAATGAGTCTGCTTTCCCCTCACCAACCTCCCCACTGCCTGGAATAGAGAAGTGATGGCTGGAAATCTTGCAGCCATTTTGGGCCATGACCTTGAAGATAAAAGTAAGTGATGAAGAATCAGACAAGGACAGAAGGAGATCCTTGATGATTCTGCGGCACCATGATATCTGCCCTGCACTGCCGACCTACAGACTTCCTTTATTAGAAAGAATAAACCCTTGTGAGTTTAGGCTACTGAAGCGTTGGGCTCTTTGTTATAAGCAGCCAAGTCTTTTCTAACTGATGCAGGCTACGAGTTCAGGTCTTCCATGTGAAGATACAGGACCAAAGGAGCACCATGCTGTGAGCTCCCTAATTTAACCCAAACTGACCCTACTTTACAGATGAGGGAGTGAGGTCCGGTGAATCACCTGCCCAAAGTCACAAGAATATGGGCGAGGGGAGCAGAACCCATAGTTGTCTGACAAGGGCATCCACGAGTATAAAAGAGGACTTGAGGAAGCCTAACAAACCCCTGTAAAGAGCAAGGCTGCCCTGATGCATCTGGGTGTTTCTTGACAGATCGCTGCAACAGCGGGACTGAGCCAGGACCAAAGCGAGAGCTGGGGGAAGCCAGGTTGGCCATGGCCACGTCTCAGGAGTATGGGTCTGATCTTTACTGTGTCCATGGTTAAAAGGAATATATTCATGCATTCATAGGGGAATCGGAAATACATTTTGAATAAAGAAAAAACCAAAAAGAGCACGCCTTGCTCACAAAGCGGGTCCTGCCTGGGAACACCTGATCCCCAGAGCAGCGCTGTCCCCTAGGGCTTTCTGCAGTGGGGGAAATGCTCTGTGTCCACACTGCCAACATGTGAGTCCTGAGACACATGTAGCCACGGAGCACTTGAAATGTGGCTGGTGTGCCTACAGAGCTCAATGTTTAGTTGTAGTTAATTTTTAACAGCTTTATTGAGGTACCAACATATCATAAATTGCACATAAAGTGTGTAATTTGCTTGGTTTTGAAATATGTATACACCCATGAAACCATCAACACAGCCAAGATAGCAAATGCATCCATCACCCCAGATGTCCCTCCTGCCCCTCTACAAAATATGTCTCCCAAGGGTCCTGAGGCCCAGCAGGCACTTGAGCTGACTGTGCCCCAGCCAACCTCCTGGTGGAGATGAACAGCCCCTCGTCTTCTTCTGATGCTCACTAAAGCCTGGAAATCATGGCTTGTATTGCTGTGCAGAGAAAAACGCACTCAGGCAGCCCAGACGTGTTTGCAGGGACCTATCTTCTCCCAAAAGATAATAACTGATAGATCTTCTCATGAAAGCCAGGTACCAATGAGTACACCTGTGGGAACAACTGTGTACAGGGGAGGGTGGCCCATCTCTCCCCCTGTCCCACCTTCCATGGCCATCATCTCTGTGCCATCAGAAGAAATACATACTTGGACTTTGCCCCAGTTTCTGACATCGAGCTCCTAAATCCCTTGGAATGTCCTGGGCAATCGGAGCATCTTTTGCTCTCATGAGGTGACTCTAGGGGGGGGTCCTGCAGGGATCAGGATGGGGGCTGGTCACCGGAAAGACCGTGCCGTGGTTAGAAACCTGCAGCTTTCAGCCCCACCCCCATTCTTCCAGGAGGGCTGGGGATTGAGTTACTAAACTGATGGCTCCAACATGAAGAAGCCCCAAAAGAATCCTTAAACTCTGGGGTTTGCAGGGCCTCTGGTTGGTTGGCACGTGGAGGTGCTGGGAGGGTGGCCCACCTGGGGAGGGCACGGAAGCTCCCACCCTTCCCCATAATCTTGCCTTACAAACCTCTCCCATCTGGTAACGAGAGGCAACGTGCTTCTCTGAGTTCTGTGAGCTGTTCTAGCAAATTATCGGACCTGAGGAGGGGATCATGGCATCAGCCCATTTCCAGTGATCGGTCCGAGGCCCCAGTGACCACCTGGACTTGAGACTTTCGTTCAGAACTGAAGTCAGTTGGTAGGCCCATGGGGTCTGCACCGGCTGCGGGTACTGTTGGGGTCACTTGGCGTGGAAGCCCCACTCATTTGGTGTCAGTGCTGTGAGGGGTGCTGTGAGGGAAACTGTGTAGGAGGAAAGTCTTCTCTATTAGTCTCCACGGCACACCTTTCTGCTGATAAATACACACACCTGTGGGAACGATTATGTACATTGAAGGGTGTGCTGTGACACTGTCCTTATCATACTTTCTGTCAAAATACCACCTCGATTCCAAGGCTGACCCAGGAAGAAACAGAAAACCTGAATAGACCAGTTACCAGCAAAGAAATTGAATTGGTAATCAAAAAACTACCTTAGAACAGTGACTGTAATGGGGTTTGTGGGGGGGACTTGGTGAAGGAGGGAGCCTAGTAAACATAATGTTCTTTATGTAATTGTAGATTAATGATACCAAAAAAAAAAAACTACCTAAGAACAAAATCTCTCGACCAGATGGTTTCACTGCTGAATGTTATCAAACACTCAGTAAAGACCTAATATCCATCCTCCTTAAAGTTTTCCAAAAAGTAGAAGAGGAGGGGATACTCCCAAACTCACTCTACAAGGCCAACATCACCCTAATACCAAAACCAGGCAAAGATACCACAGAAAAAGAAAATTACAGACCAATATCCCTGATGAACATAGATGCAAACATCCTCAACAAAATATTAGCAAACCAAATTCAAAAATACATCAAAAAGATCATCCATCATGATCAAGTGGGATTCATCCCAGGAACGGAAGCATGATACAACATTCAAAAATGCATCAACATCATCCATCACATCAACAAAAAGGACAAAAACCACATGATCATCTCCATAGATGCTGAAAAAGCACTCAACAAAATTCAACATCCATTCATGATAAAAACTCTCAACAAAATGGGTATAGAGGGCAAGTACCTCAACATAATAAAGGCCATCTATGATAAACCCACAGCCAACATCATACTGAACAGCGAGAGGCTGAAAGCTTTTCCCCTAAGATCGGGAACAAGACAAGGATGCCCACTCTCCCCACTTGTATTCAACATAGTTCTGGAGGTCCTAGCCACGGCAATCACACAACACAAAGAAATAAAAGGCATCCAGATTGGCAAGGAAGAAGTCAAACTGTCCCTGTTTGCAGATGACATTAAAAACCCTAAAGACTCCACTCCAAAACTACTAGATCTGATATCTGAATTCAGCAAAGTTGCAGGATACAAAATTAGTACACAAAAATCTGTTGCTTTCCTATACACTAACAATGAAACAGCAGAAAGAGAAATCAGGAAAACAATTCCATTCACAATTGCATCAAAAAGAATAAAATACCTAGGAATAAACCTAACCAAGGAAGTGAAAGACCTATACCCTGAAAACTACAAAACACTCTTAAGAGAAATTAAAGAGGGCACTAACAAATGGAAACTCATCCCATGCTCCTGGCTAGGAAGAATTAATATTGTCAAAATGACCATCTTACCTAAAGCAATCTACAAATTCAATGCAATCCCTATCAAAATATCTACAGCATTCTTCAATGAACTAGAGCAAATAGTTCTAAAATTCATATGGAACCACAAATGACCCCAAATAGCCAAAGCAATCCTGAGAAGGAAGAATAAAGCAGGGGGAATTATGCTCCCTGACTTCAAGCTCTACTACAAAGTGACAGTAATCAAGACAAGTTGGTACTGGCACAAGAACAGACCCATAGACCAGTGGAACAGACTAGAGACCCCAGATATAAACCCAAGCATATATGGTCAATTAACATGCGACAAAGGAGCCATGGATATACAATGGGGAAATAATAGCCTCTTCAACAGCTGGTGTTGGCAAAACTGGACAGCTACATGTAAGAGAATGAAACTGGATCATTGTCTAACCCCATATACAAAAGTAAACTCAAAATGGATCAAAGACCTGAATGTAAGTCATGAAACCAGAAAACTCTTAGAAAAAAATATAGGCAAAAATCTCTTGGACATAAACATGAGCAACTTCTTCATGAACATATCTCCCCGGGCAAGGGAAACAAAAGCAAAACTGAACAAGTGGGACTATATCAAGCTGAAAAGCTTCAATACAGCAAAGGACACCATCAATAGAACAAAAAGACATCCTACAGTATGGGAGAATATATTCATAAATGACAGATCCGATAAAGGCTTGACATCCAAAATATATAAAGAGCTCACGCACCTCAACAAACAAAAAGCAAATAAGCCAATTAAAAAATGGGCAGAGGAGCTGAACAGACAGTTCTCCAAAGAAGAAATTCAGATGGCCAACAGACGCATGAAAAGATGCTCCACATCGCTTGTCATCAGAGAAATGCAAATTAAAACCACAATGAGGTACCACCTCACACCAGTGAGGATCGCCACCATCCAAAAGACAAACAACAACAAATGTTGGCGAGGTTGTGGAGAAAGGGGAACCCTCCTACACTGCTGGTGGGAAAGTAAATTAGTTCAACCATTGTGGAAAGCAGTATGAAGGTTCCTCAAAAATCTCAAAATAAAACTAGAAATAAATTCTACAAAGAAAACAAAAAGGCCCACAAACACATGGAGGCTTAACAACATGCCCCTAAATAATCAATGGATCAATGAACAAATTAAAATAGAGATCAAGGAATATATGGAAACAAATGACAACAACAACACAAAGCCCCAACTTCTGTGGGACGCAGAGAAAGCAGTCTTAAGAGGAAAGTATATAGCGATCCAGCCACACTTGAAGAAGGAAGAACAATCCCAAATGAATAGTCTAACATCACAATGATTGAAACTGGAAAAAGAAGAACAAATGAGGCCTAAAGTCAGCAGAAGGAGGGACATAATAAAGATCAGAGAAGAAATAAACAAAATTGAGAAGAAAAAAACAATAGCAAAAATCAATGAAACCAAGACCTGGTTCTTTGAGAAAATAAACAAAATAGATAAGCCTCTAGCCAAATTTATTAAGAGAAAAAGAGAATCAACACAAATCAACAGAATCAGAAATGAGAAAGGAAAAAATCACGACAGACTCCACAGAAATACAAAGAATTATTAAAGACTACTATGAAAACCTATATGCCAACAAGCTGGAAAACCTAGAAGAAATGCACAACTTCCTAGAAACTACAACCTTCCAAGACTGACCAAGGAAGAAACACAAAAGTTAAACAAACCAATTACAAGCAAAGAAATTGAAACGGTAATCAAAAAACTACCCAAGAACAAAACCCCCAGGCCGGACGATTTACCTCGGAATTTTATCAGACACACAGAGAAGACATAATACCCATTCTCCTTAAAGTTTTCCAAAAAACAGAAGAGGAGGGGATACTCCCAAACTCGTTCTATGAAGCCAACATCACCCTAATACCAAAACCAGGCAAAGACCTCACCAAAAAAGAAACTTACAGACCAATATTCCTGATGAATGTGGATGCAAAAATACTCAATAAAATATTAGCAAACCGAATTCAAAAATACATCAAAAGGATCATACACCACGACCAAGTGGGATTCATCCCAGGGATGCAAGGATGGTACAACATGCGAAAATCCATCAACATCATCCACCACATCAACAAAAAGAAAGACAAAAACCACATGATCATCTCCATAGATGCTGAAAAAGCATTTGACAAAGTTCAACATTCATTCATGATAAAAACTCTCAGCAAAATGGGAATAGAGGGCAAGTACCTCAACATAATAAAGGCCATCTATGATAAACCCACAGCCAACATTATATTGAACAGCGAGAAGCTGAAAGCTTCTCCTCTGAGATCGGGAACTAGACAGGGATGCCCACTCTCTCCACTGTGATTTAACATAGTACTGGAGGTCCTAGCCACGGCAATCAGACAAAACAAAGAAATACAAGGAATCCAAATTGGTAAAGAAGAAGTTAAACTGTCACTATTTGCAGATGACATGGTATTATACATAAAAAACCCTAAAGACTCCACCCCAAAACTACTAGAACTGATATCGGAATACAGCAAAGTTGCAGAATACAAAATTAACACACAGAAATCTGTAGCTTTCCTATACACTAACAATGAACCAATAGAAAGAGAAATCAGGAAAACAATTCCATTCACAATTGCATCAAAAAGAATAAAATACCTAGGAATAAACCTAACCAAAGAAGTGAAAGACCTATACCCTGAAAACTACAAGTCACTCTTAAGAGAAATTAAAAGGGACACTAACAAATGGAACCTCATCCCATGCTCGTGGCTAGGAAGAATTAATATAATCAAAATGGCCATCCTGCCCAAAGCAAGATACAGATTTGATGCAATCCCTATCAAATTACTAGCAACATTCTTCAATGAACTGGAACAAATAATTCAAAAATTCATATGGAAACACCAAAGACCCCGAATAGCCAAAGCAATCCTGAGAAAGAAGAATAAAGTACGGGGGGATCTCACTCCCCAACTTCAAGCTCTACTACAAAGCCATAGTAATCAAGACAATTTGGTACTGGCACAAGAGCAGAGCCACAGACCAATGGAACAGATTAGAGACTCCAGACATTAACCCAAACATATATGGTCAATTAATATTTGATAGAGAAGCCATGGACATACAATGGCGAAATGTCAGTCTCTTCAACAGATGGTGCTGGCAAAACTGGACAGCTACATGTAAGAGAATGAAACTGGACCACTGTCTAACCCCATATACAAAAGTAAACTCAAAATGGATCAAAGACCTGAATGTAAGTCATGAAACCATAAAACTCTTAGAAAAAAACATAGGCAAAAACCTCTTAGACATAAACATGAGTGACCTCTTCTTGAACATATCTCCCTGGGCAAGGAAAACAACAGCAAAAATGAACAAGTGGGACTATATTAAGCTGAAAAGCTTCTGTACAGCAAAAGACACCATCAATAGAACAAAAAGGTACCCTACAGTATGGGAGAATATATTCATAAATGACAGATCCGATAAAGGCTTGACATCCAAAATATATAAAGAGCTCACCCACCTCAACAAACAAAAAACAAACAATCCAATTAAAAAATGGGCAGAGGAACTGCACAGACAGTTCTCCAAAAAAGAAATTCAGATGGCCAACAGACACATGAAAAGATGCTCCACATCGCTAATTATCAGAGAAATGCAAATTAAAACCACAATGAGATATCACCTCACACCAGTAAGGATTGCTACCATCCAAAAGACAAACAACAACAAATGTTGGTGAGTATGCGGAGAAAGGGGAACCCTCCTACACTGCTGGTGGGAATGTAAATTAGTTCAACCATTGTGGAAAGCAGTATGAAGGTTCCTCAAAATGCTCAAAATAGACTTACCATTTGACCCAGGAATTCCACTCCTAGGAATTTACCCTAAGAACACAGCACTCAAGTTTGAAAAAGACAGATGCACCCCTATGTTTATCGCAGCACTATTTACAATAGCCAAGAATTGGAAGCAACCTAAGTGTCCACCAGTAGATGAATGGATAAAGAAGATGTGGTACATATACACAATGGAATACTACTCAGCCATAAGAAGAAAACAAATCCTACCATTTGCAACAACATGGATGGAGCTAGAGGGTATTATGCTCAGTGAAATAAGCCAAGCGGAGAAAGACAAGTACCAAATGATTTCAACCATCTGTGGAATATAAGAACAAAGAAAAAACTGAAGGAACAAAACAGCAGCAGAATCACAGAACTCAAGAATGGACTAACAGGTACCAAAGGGAAAGGGACTGGGGAGAATGAGTGGGTAGGGAAGGATAAGGGGGGGGGGAGAAGAAAGGGGGTATTATGATTAGCATACATAATGGAGGGGAGAAAGGGGAGGGCTGTACAACACAGAGAAGACAAGTAGTGATTCTACAACATTTTGCTATGCTGATGGACAGTGACTGGAAAGGGGTTTGTGGGGGGGACCTGGTATAGGGGAGAGCCTAGTAAACATAATATTCTTCATGTAATTGTAGATTAATGATAACAAAAAAAAAAAGAAAGGAACGGAGGATTACTCCCTGATAGGATAAAACTAACTGTAAATCAACGATTAATGCATGCTTTAAATATCCTTAATTTTGATCACTTAAAGTGTGTCAGATGGTCAGCTATGGAAGTGCATTTTTCTGATAATATTCCTTTCTCTAAAAAAAAAAAAAAAAGCAGTTCCTGTGTGGTGACCTCCAATAAGTTCTTCACAATGGTATAAAGGGCATATCAAAGTGTGGGCAAAGGGTCTGTTTGTGTTTATACAGAGGATCAAAGCCTAATTTGGCTACCCAGAAAATGAACTAAGATACGATATGAAGAAGAAATTCCAACATCAGCACTCTCTGGAAGACTCATGCCAGAAGATGATCATCAAAAAACTTCAACAAAGATCCTGGTGCTGTTGCAGTTGTAGCTGCATTCATCCCACCAGTTCCTGGACTTGCCATGGGAATGAGGAAGGAGATATCTAAGCTGGCCTGTGCATACAGTAAAACAACAAATTTGACTGGATCTATACTGTCGGAACTCAACCAAGAATTAGGAGAAGTGCAAGTTGCAGCGCTCCAAAATCTTGCGACTAGACTATCTACTGTTAAAAGAACATATGAGATGTGAACAGTTCCCAGGAATGTGTTGTTTTAATTTGTCTGATTTTTCTCAAACTATTCAAATTCAGTTAGACAATATCCATCATGTCATGGATAGGTTTTCACAGGTGCCTGGGGTGCCTAACTGGTTTTCTTGGTTTCACTGGAGATGGCTGGTAATTGTAGGTCTGCTTTGGTTATGTAACTGTATTCCTATTATGTTAATGTGTGTGCGCAATTTAATTAGTAGTTTAAAACCTGTACATGCTTAAGTTACTCTACAAGAAGATATGTCAAAGAAATAATCAATCTTCCCATGTTTTCTGCCGCCTGCTACTTCTATAGCTTTTCTTCTTCCTTCATAATTACAACCCTTAAGTACAATTCGTGCCTCATATCAAATTTACCGAGTATCATAATTCTTCCAAGTGGTAAAGATACCTCAAGACAAATGCTGGGCATAGAAGCCACAGGGCATAAATATGCAAAGAAGTAAAAAGCTAACCTTTTCAAACAATAAGGCTTCTCTCTCACTTACCAACTTTACATTTCCCTGTATGGCCCCGGAAGATGACTGGTTAGCCAGAGACGGGTAAGATTCCTCAAGGGAGGAACAACCTAAGACAGGCACAGTCGCAGGGGGGCCATCAGGTGAGAAATTGGGGATCAACAGAGGTGTGGCTTAGAACCCCGTTTTGAGAGAAATCTTCTGCATATGTGGATGTTTTATTGCCCTGGTCTAGCTTGGATTAACACATAGTCTACAGGCACACACCTGATCATCTACATTTGCTCTCTTACAACACTAAACTATGTTTTCTACCTTTATCTTGCATCTACCTACCACTTCAGCATTTTATTAAAAATAATAATAATAATAATAATAATAATAAGGGAGAAATGTGGGATTCACATATAAATCAAGTATAAAAATCAAACGAATATTCATATTTGACCTGATTGTTTATAGTTCATAATGGGTGATCAAAACCGAAAAAAAAAAAAATCTCAAAATAGAAATACCATTTGACCCAGGAATTCTACTCCTCGGAATTTACCCTAAGAATGCAGGAGCCCAGTGTGAAAAAGACAGATGCACCCCTATGTTTATCGCAGCACTATTTACAATAGCCAAGAAATGGAAGCAACCTAAGTGTCCATCAGTAGATGAATGGGTAAAGAAGATGTGGTACATATACACAATGGAATACTATTCAGCCATGAGAAAACAAATCCTACCATTTGCAACAACATGGATGGAGCTGGAGGGTATTATGCTCAGTGAAATAAGCCAGGTGGAGAAAGACAAGTACCAAATGATTTCACTCATCTGTGGAGCATAAGAACAAAGGAAAACTGAAGGAACAAAACATCAGCAGAATCACAGAACTCAAGAATGGACTAACAGCTACCAAAGGGAAAGGGACTGGGGAGGATGGGTGGGAAGGGAGGGATAAGGGGGGTAAAAGGGGCATTATGATTAGCAGACATAACGTAGTCGGGGGGGACATGGGAAAGGCAGTATATACAGAGAAGACAAGTAGTGATTCTATAGCATCTTGCTACGCTGATGGACAGTGACTGTAATGGGGTACGTGGGGGGGACTTGATAATAGGGGGAGTCTAATAATCATAATGTTCAAGTAACTGTACATTAACAATATCAAAATTAAAAAAGAGTTAGAAAAAAAATATATCACCTCGGAAAAATGCTTCAAAGTGTTATCACATCCCTGATGTGCTATGACCTTTGTGTAACAAAAGCCAGAAGCTGGGTTGGGTCAGTGTTCTGGGCCCTGTGCCGAGAGCCGTGTCACCGGGAAGGCCGGCTCAGAGATGCGGCCTCCACGACGCTGGAAAGCCCCCACCAACGCATGGAGACACCGTGCAGGGACACAGTCCTGGCAGGGGTCTTCTGAGAACCACAGGCCCTGGACAGTCTGGTCCAAGGATGCCTTGAACAGGTCCTGCCCCTGCTGAGCTGCTCTGTGGCAAATGGACAGCGAGATGCAGGTGATCCTGGGAGGTCCCGGTTCGCACCCGAATGAGGCATCCACGCACTTCCTGCTCCCAGAGAGCCTGCGAGCCCCCAGGGCCCACCCTGGGAGCTGTGGGTCTGTTCAATGAGCCCAGAGAAAGAACCGTCAAAACCAGCTATGCTCCAGAAAGAACCAGGCCCCGGAAGGATGCCCGCGTGGATTTGGGGAGGAAAGAAAGGAGGCTGAGGCGATCTCCAGAAGCTACTCCCGTCAGGCCCGATTCGTGCATCATTCTATGACTGTTTATGGGGCCGGAACCAGGCCGGGCACTGTTCTGGGTCCTGAGCTCCATAGGTGAGCAGATCCCTGCTCCAATGGGACCGGCTCTCTGGGGAGAGAGAAGTAGCAAGTCAGTAAGAGAGCCCCAGCATTCTTCAGCAAACAGCAGGGGCGGCGAGGCGGTGGAAGACGGGGTGGGCAGGGCAGCGGACAGAGGAGGTGACGCAGAGCCCAGCAGCCCTCTGGGCCACATGCGGCTGAGGCAGTGGGCAGGTCCCGAGCAGAGAGCAGCCTGGCCTGGTGGAGGAGCTTCGGAGAGGCGCTCAGAGCTGGGCAGGGTGAGCGACAGGACGGGTCGTGAGGCTGGGGGCCGGCAGGGACCACAGGGCCCCACAGCACACAGTGCACCCACAGCCTGCTTGGTGGCTCCCCGCCGGCACCCCTCCCACCTCTTAACAGAGCCCAGCCTCTTTGCCTACACCATGGGTGCCTCCCTGCCCCACCCCAGCTCCTGCAGCAGGTCCAGGAAACCCCACCAACTCTCCATCCCCACCCTGCTCGCTGGCCACGAACAAGGATGCACACACCCAAAGGTCCCACTGAGATGCTGAGATTCTAGACCGGGGGACACAGACTGCGTAGGTAAGCCACAGGGAGGCCAGCTGGGTGGTCCCAGAGATGTGGCAGCTGAGACCATCATTTAGGGATGGCCATGGCAAGATTATGGGGGGGGAAAGGGGTAAGGAGGAGCAGGAGATGGTGCCTAGCAGAGAGGAGCAGAGAGAATCATGTGGCGTCACTGGCAGACATTCTCCGGGTGGGTCCAGGGAGGGTGTTGCCTCCCTCAGGAAGCCCTCCTCCTGGAGCCCCCACCATGTCACAAACATCCCTGCTCAAGTGGCAAGCAGGCTCGAATAAGCTACAATGTTACAGCTTAACAGTAATCCACCACAGCTCAACTTAAATACCCGGGACCCTAAAGCCCAGGAGGTGACCTGGGCTGTCATCTGAAGGCAGAAAGGCCATGGTCCTGGTTGTAAGACACAGAATTAATTCCACCCCCAGGTATGTACCCCGAAGACTCAGACACAGGTCTTCAAACAGGTCCTGGCTCACAAATGTTCGCACAACCAAACAACCCCCACGTCCGTCAACACACAAATGGGGAAACAAGTAGTGGTGACTCGGGCAGTGGAACGCATGGGGCCACCGAAGGGGATAAAGCGCTGGGGCCGCTACAGGGCGGGTGGACCTTGGAAGCATCGTGCAAGTGAGGGAGGCCAGACGCAAACCCCACGTGCTGCAGGATCTGTTTATATGAAATGACCAGGAGACACAAATCCACAGAGACCAGCGGGCTGGTGGGTGCCGGGGGCTGGGGCATGGCCGCCACTGGGCTCCCTTGCGGGTGATGGAAACCTTCTGGAACAGATGGTGGTGATGGCTGTGCAATACTGTGACTTGAATGCCACAGAATTGCACACTGCAAAGTGGTAAGAACAGTAGACTGTTTGCTTTGTGTTTTCCACCCCTGAACAAAGGAGAGGCCGGCACTCCTTTCTGATTTCGGTCACCGGGGCCTGTTCCTGACTCAACAAAGCAGAGAAAGGGGTCTGGGGCTTTGGAAGAGAGGACATGCTGGCGATCACGGGTGCCCTTGGCCGCAGGGCACCGACATCCTGTCACCAGTGGGAAGAGCCGAGAGAAGCACACGTGACACCCGAGGGTTTGGGAAAGGGCAGCACGCGGGGGAGCCGGACTTGGACTCGCCCCTCGGTCTCCTCCCCCCGACTCAGGGGCCCCCACACATTGAAGAGGCCCAGCTCTAGTCTGCCAGGAGCCGGGGACGGGGGAGATGCTCCCCGGAGGGCGCCAGGGGCTCCACGGCTGAAGCTAGGCTGCTGCATCTCGGCCTCCGCTCCCGGGGAGGGGCTCCTCTCTGTTCTTGCTTCCTTCCCTGTGGCCACCACACCCCAAGCTGGTGTGTCCAGGGGGATTCGACGCATTTCCACGTTTCACGGGCTCCCGCTGCAGACACGCACCTGAACTCCCCAGGAGCAGCGCCACTACAAGGAGGACCTTTCCTTTGAAGAAAATGCCAGATGTGGGGGAGTGGAACTGGGGGGTGGGTCACGCCTGCTCTGCAAGGCGTCTGAGAATGTGAGCCTTCAGGGAGCCCCAGCACCAGGGAGAGACCCACCGAAAACAGTGGGAATGCTCACGCACACAAGCACACACACCCTGCATGCACACACACACACCAATGTGCCAAACAGTCGTCACACTCACCACACACACACACACACACACACACACACACACACACACACACACACACACACACACACACACACACACACACACACACACACACCATCCCTTCCAGAAGCTGGCGGGGGGATGGGGAGGGGAGGAGGGGTCTTTGCCCAGGCCCCCCTCATTCAGGTTACCCACTGCCCCTTGGAGCGGCTGAGGCCATGCGCTCACACAGGCAGAATAAAGGAAGGAGATGGGCCGGGGGCAGAGCCGCACCTGAGCTGAATGCTCAGACAGTGGTTCATGTGGAAAGTCTCACTCCTCGGGGATAAAGCCCTCCTCGTTAAAAAGGGAGGCGGTGGGCGCTGCCAAGGGCCGAGCGGAGTGGCTGGGCGAGCCCAGGACCAACACACTGTCTGCCCACAACTCCAGAGCTGGTGTCTGAGCCCGACCAGGACCCGCGTGACTTTTTAAGGGAAGCTTGCCCTTTGGGAATGTGGCTGGGTGAGTGGGAGTCCCAGTGGCCAGTGAGGAAGGAGAAAGGAGGGGTGGGGAGAGCCAGACACTGGGTCCCTGAATCTGAGCTGGAGCAAAGCACCCCCACTGCAGGGACCCACCTCCCTGGCAGACGGAGAGAGCCCAGCACTCCACCGAAGCACGCCTTGGCTGGTTCAGTCATGCTAAGAGCATTTATTAAGTGCCTTTTGTGTGAAGACTGGGCAGGTCAGGTAGAGGGTGAAAAAGAACAGGCCCAGGTGCCAATGGGCTGGTCCCCCAACAGCCAGTCACTCCACCTCTCTGAGCCCCATCATCAAATGTGAGGATTAAATGAGGCCCCCATTCACAGGCCTGCATTTGGGGGGCAGGTGCACGGTAAATGCTCAGTAGTTACATGGACAAGGTCACTGCTCTCACGGGCCCTGTGTCCTGCAGGCCCCACCTTGCTTCCCTCCTTGCCTGCGAGAAAGTCCCTATTCCCCAAAGCCCACCCGGCCCCAGGCCATCCCTCCCTAACTCATTAGCCATCTGCCCTCTGCGTCGTCCGCTTCGAGGGGCCCAAGTTCTCTCTCGTTCCGAACCAGCATCCACTCTCCAGAGGATCTGACAAACCCCTGGGGGTCGGCCTTCCTGCATCAACAGGGGCTTCAGTCAAAGGTCTGATTCTCTAAGTGTGGAACATCAAGTTGGATATTTGTTACGGCGTTATCAGAGAACAGGGAATCTACCATGAGAGAAAAAGAACACTCATCTTTTTACCAGAAGGGCTTTCTTATGCCCACAGGAGGTAGAGCTTTCATTTCCAGTGAGTCGCAAAGACATACTCTCCATAAGCAACTCAAAAACAGAATTCCAGTCCCACTGACAATGTGAGCAGCGCAGAGGGGCCGCGGCTATTCCAGCCGGGTCAGCCCAGACCAGGGCTACTCGCTTAACCCACTGCGGTAAGCGCCACCCTCCCTTCTACGGATGAAGAAACTGAGGCTTAGGGAGCGGAGCAATCTGCCCTGGTCAGGCATCCGACAGAGGGCTCAGTTGCTTCTGCCCCCACAGGCAGAACCCAAAAGACCCCAGAGAGCGAGCCCTGGAGGCAGGAGAGGCTGGCTGGACCTGTTTTAGTGCGTTCGGGCTGCGGCAACACATCACGGCCTGGGCGATTCAGCAACATCCACTCGCAGCTCTGGAGGCTGGAGGTGCGATCCAGGCACCAGCAGGTTCGGGGTCCTGGCAGGGCTGCTTCCAGGTTCACAGACCGCCATCCCCACACGGCAGAGGCGGCAAGGGAGCTCTCTAGGGTCTCTTTATAAGGGCACAGACCCCAGTCCTGGGGCCCCACCCTCACAAACCAAGCTCCTCCCAGAGGCCCCACCTCCTAACATATGCTCTGGGGATTTGGCTCCAATATGAGTTGGGGGGGGGCACACTCAGTCTACAGCAGCCCCACACCGCGCTGGCAGAGACTGGGATGGGTGAGAAAGAGCGTTTACACAACACTGCGGAAAGGCTGGTCCCCACCCGGGCCCCCCACACGCCCACAAGTGCTCCGGACCCTCCTTCCCATGACCTCCTTCTGAAGGGCATCAGCAATTTCTCATTTCCCTGCTTCACCAACTCCATCTTCCGAAGTGATTGAGGTTCTAACACCATTAAACATGATTTAATTTGCTTTTCCTAATGATATGCCCACAGTATTAGGACAACTGTCCTTTTCCACTTGAAAGACATTTCAGGGTGATTTTCTCCAGTTAAATTAATAGGGAACCATTAGAAACATTAAGGAAGAATTGACGCCTCCAGCTCAGCCACAAACTATTCTTAAACAGGAGGAGGAGCTGGGGCCCAGCCGCCGCAGGAAGACAAGCCTGATTTCTCTGTTTTCCAGCTTCTGTCTATGCGGCCCGTGCCCGGCTGCTACCCCACCACCACCATTAGGAGGGAACAGCTAGGAATCCAGGCCAGAGGCGAGAGCGCCATGGTGGGGGTCAGCGGGGTGGGAGGCAGGGGGTCGGGGGCGGTTTCCAAGCCCTCACCGGCTGGCACAACCCAGGTCTCTCTCGCAGCTCCTGGAGGCTGGTATCACTTGCATTTCCGTTCTGTAAATAAGGCAGTCAAGGCCAGCCAGGTCCCGCAGCACCACAGCACCAGCACGAAGGTCCCGCATTTGGTAAACACAGACCAGGGCCTGACTCCATCCGGTTCTCAGTCCCTGGGGCCCACAGCCTCCAGCCTGGGGCCCACACTCCTATTTCGGGTCATCTCCAGGACTTCCAGTCTCTCCCCCCTCGTCCCTGACCAGCTGCGGCCCGCAAGGTTTACGCCCTGACCTCCGTAGCCTCCTCCTCTGCCTCGTCTCTGCATTTCTGACACTCCCCACTGCCCGCTGAAGGGAAAACCAGCACTGTGCGCCGCTCCAGAACCTTCTATGGGTGGAGCACGGGGGTCCTATCTCCCCACTCTCGCAGCCAACCTGCGAAGCTGGTACCGACAGGAGTGGAGACTCCCGGAAGCGAGGCTGCCCAGGCCTCCCCAGTGTGCAGGCCCTGGTGGGGCTTGGGAATCAGACCCTAAGGCTCCAGCGGAGGCCCAGTGGCCAGGAGAACCGACGGCTTCCCTGCCTTTCTAATCCACAGGTCAAAGGCTGCCTGCTCAGTGAGGGAACGTGCCAGGATGCTGGAGTTTTCTGGAACAGTCCACCCATCTTGGGAGGGAGAAAGGGCACTTTGCCATTTTTGCCACCAGCTAAAACATTTCAGTCTCAGATCAGGAAGGAACGCAAGCTGGAAACGACCCAAGAGTGGGAGCCAGATGGATGTGGTCTGTCTCGGAAGCAAAACAGACTGAGGGCTTTGCATCCCTGGGTGGGGAGGTGAGAGGCCCTGCCTTCGGCCCCACCCTCCTGTCCTTCAGGGGAGCCCAAGCAGGCCTGTGCTGGCCCTGGGCCCCGGGACGGCTTCCAGCTAAGCTCCACCCTGCCCGGCCCAGACCCTGCATGAGCCACCTTCCTCCATCTCTGGGCCAGATCACTGTGGGAGGCCAGAGGCCCTGGTGGGGCCTGCCCTTGGGCCAGGCAAAGCCAGCAATATGGACGGCCCCTAGTACCTGCCAGGAGCCAGGAGCCAGGCCTCCCCCACCCCACCCGATCGCCCCCCAACCCACCCCCCCAAGTGATACGAGTGCGGCTGCCCAAACAGGCACAGGGGCCAGGCTGAAGACCCCGCCTGGTCACTCTGAGAGGCTGCCCTCGGCCCCCCATAGCCTGGCGTTTGGGCTCCAGGGGCTGGGTCCCTACCAGGCCTCAGGCCCTGTTGGCACATAAGGGTTTGGGCTGGAAGACCACTGAGGCCAGCTGTTCCAGGCACAGGCCAGCTGTGGGACTCACCCCTCCCCAGGCACCCTGGCAGACCCTCCCAGGCCCCGGACACAGAGGAGCCTTAGGCTGGCTGGGGGCTGGGGGTGCCACCCCCCCCCCCGAGCTCCCTCTGCTGCCTCCCCACAGCACACAGACCCCCACAGCCACCACGCCACCTACTGATGACCCGCGGTGACCTCAGTGACGGGCCCAAACTGAGGTCCCCAGAGGTCACGGTCCCATGGTCTCCAAGTACCCTGAACACACCGAACAGACCCAGTGCCCAGCTCCCTGCCCCCTTCCTGCCGGCGCACCGTCCACGCAGGGCGCCGGGCTCTCAGGTGCGGATCGGAAACTCTGAGAAGTAGCTCATAATTAGTCTTTGATTAATTAAAAATGGGAAAACGAATTACTTAATAAATGCCGTTGGTTTCAAGTGGGTTATCTTTGAAAATGCACAACCTTAAGAGAAGACGGTATTCCAAACATCCTTGGAGACCAAAGCTGGGGATGCCGCTTGGGCAGGGTTCCCCAAAACCCTCAGCCTCCTGGTCCAGGCCCGTGGGAGTGTGCCCACCTCACCAGACAGGGGGCCCCACGGGAGCAGGGCAGGCCCATTCCGCTCACCACGCTGCCCCGGCCTCGCCAGCACTCCGTGCGTATCTCGGAGGAGGAAGGGAGGCCGGGCAGCCTTCCTCTTGAGGCCACCACCTGTCCAGGGGAAAGCTATGTCTTGGTCTAAGGAGCCCAGCCTCTGGTCTCAAGCCCAGGTGCAGCGGGACCCGTGCCCCTGACTGCTGCCCTCCACAGCCTCACCGAGCAACTAAGGGCTGCAGCTGGGGACTCTGTGCTCACCTCTGCCTGCCATGTGACACTCCCACAGTCCCTGTTCCTCCTGGCTAAAAGGGACCCCGGAGGGCTAACCTCCCCTGCCCCACCACACTGCAGAGAGGACACCTGGGCCAGCAGTGTCAACACGCTCCCTGCAAAGGCCAGCAGCGGGGCCCCGGGGGGGACATCAGGGCTGTGGTCCATTCCCAGGAAGGCCCCAAGCCAGCCAGAATGGTTATAAGGCCGTGCCAAGCCCAGTATGGCCTCAGCCCAGGCCAGGGGCCCAGCCCTCCCAGGAAGGCTAGGACAGGCCCCAGGCCCGACTGACCTGGCCTCCCACACAAGGTTTCCTCCCCTGCAGACCCGCCCAGTCAGCCCATGCTCACGTTCTCAACGCATGTCATGCCGATCCTTCCACTGCCCTGACCAGTGCTCCTCAAAGAAGCAGCTTTACTTTCAGACACCTTGCGACACACCCTTCATCCGGGAGCGGCCCCTCGGCAATCCCATGGGCCACACCGGGGACAGGCTCTGACTTCACAGCTGGCCCCTCTGTGTCCCCACGGGCTCCCCCCGGCTCCAGGACAAAGCCTCGAGGAAGCCCCAGGCCTGAGCAAGTATGAGGAATCAACCCCTGATTAGTACCAATCTCTGCAGAGCCCTGCCAAGAGGCTCCTTCTTCGTGGAAATTAAGCCACGAGGAGCGTAAGGGTGCGGGTGTTCTAGCGGCATTCGCAGGCGGTTGTTCACCTGCAGCTCCCGCACAGGTGGTTTGGATGGGCCAGGTAACGGCGTGCAGGTGTGCCTCACTGACGCCAAAGGCAGGCTCTGTGGCCCTGTGCTCCTGGCCCACTCAGAGCTGCTGAGGGCCCAGGCACCCTCTGCTTTCAGTTCACCCTTGCTCTGCAGCCACCGGGAGCTTCTCCACCCCATTCCTGGGAGTAGTGGGGCAGCCCCAACCTGCTCTACCTGGATGAGCTCGGGGGATAGAGCACCTGCCCCACATTCCTCTCCCCCTAGCTCTGTCCAGGCTGTGACCCGAGTGTCTACCTGCCTGGGCTCACACACCAAGGAAGGCACCTGACACCCCATGGGGACTAAGAAGCTTAGCAGGGACAGCACTGGGGGTGGGGAGCTTTTAAAGGTGGGGGTCTCAGGGCAGGTGAGAGCTGGGCTTGTTCTTGGGGTGAACATTCCTCTTATCGCCCTTCAGCAGGTGGCTGCTGGCTGCCCTGGCCTAAAACCCAGACACCTGGCCCCCCTTCAGCTATATGGGCAAATGATTATCTGCAAGGGTGCCAAGACAATTCAATGGGACAAGGACAGTCTATTAAACAAACAGCACTGGGAAAATTAGACATCCACCTGTAAAAAAGGACAACTGGACCCTTACCTTTACCATATACAAAAATTAAGGGGGATCAAAGATGTAAGTGTAAGACCTGAAGTTATAAGACCCTTAGAAGGAAACAGAGGGGGAAAGCTTCATGACATTGGACTTAGAAATGATTTGTTGGACATGACAGCAAACGCATGGGAAAACAGATGAATTTGATTTCATCAAAATTAAAAACTTATGTGCATCACACTATCAACAGAGTGAAAAGGCAGCCCACAGAATAGGAGAGAATACTTGTGATCATGTATCTCATAAGGGGTTAATATCCAGAATACATAAAGAGCATCTACAAGTCAACAATAAAAAACCCACTGAGAGATGGGCAAAGGACTTGAATAGACATTTCTCCAAAGATACACAAATGGCCAATAAGCACATGACAAGAGGCTCACTCAACATCCTTAATCTTTAAGGAGATGCAAATCAAAACCACGAGATTCCATTTCACACCCACTGGGGGGCTGTTCAAACACACACAGAAAATGACAAGTATTGGTTAAGATGTGGAGAAACTGGAAGACTCGTGCACTGTTGATGGGAATGCAAAATGGTGTGGCCACTGTGGGGAACATTAGAGCATGTTGTCCTCAAGAAATAAAAACCCAGAACTACCGTATGACCCAGCAATTCCACCTCCGGGTGTATATCAAAAAAAACAGGAATGCAGGGACTCAAACAAATATCTGCACACCTGTGTCTGTAACAGCATCATCCACAACAGTTAAAAACTTAGAAACTGACCAAACGTCCATCAACAGATGATGGACAAACAACGTGCAGCGTATCCCTAATGTGGACTATTACTTGGCCTCAAAAAGGAAGGGAATTCTGACACCTGCCACAATGTGGATGAACCCTGAACAGTGAGTGCTGAGTGAGAGACTCCAGACATAAAAGGCCACAAGTTCCACGATTCTGGTTACATGAAATGTGCAGAACTTCAAGGCAAATGCATAGAGACAGAAAATAGATTAGAGGTTGCCGGGCCTGGGGAGAGGAGAGGCGGAAGGAGGGGTTCCTTTCAGGGAATGAAACAGCTCTGGAGCAAGACAGTGGTACACAACTCGGTGAGGTGGTACGCGACACGGAAGGCCACCAAACCGTGCACTTTAAAGTGGTCATGATGGTAAAGTGCATGTTATGTCCATTTTATCACAAAGTTTTTTTTTCAAAGAATGAAAGTCGAAAAACATCACGCAGGATAATTATTCCAGGACTCCAGCAAAAACTCTTGAACCTGCGTTTCAGGTGGAAGGCCAGGGAATCTGTGTGCTTCACCAACACTCTTGCTGCTGCAGATGTGGGAAAACACTTTCCGGACCACCGTGGCGACTGCCCCCAGCGAGCGTACAGCCACACACCGGGTGAGGCAGAAGGGCTGCCCCCAGAACACCCGACCCCGCTGCCGACGCCTGGCCACCGCTGGGTCGCCGACCCCTACCTGCCCTTGGGAGAGGGAGTACTCCACCAGAAGGGCCTTCCAGGGTGCCAACAAGGGAAACTGTTACAATTGATCATTTACATTTTGATACTTTTTTCTTCTTTCCTCAGTTCATTCAGGTTTTTCGCTGGAAACATCAAGTTGTCTGATTTCAGTGGAAACAATTAATGTCTTGGGGAACTGGGGAGAAACAATTAGCCAATTAAAATTTAATTAACTGTAGATGCAGACAGAAACAAAGCAGGCACAAGTGGAGCAGGACTGGATGAGAGAATTCAAGCTCTCGGCCACTTGGGTAGCGCCCACCTGGTGACAGAGATGTGCCCAGCTTAGACAGCATGGGGACAAGAGAGGTACCCCAAGGACTGCCACCAAGCAGTCATCCAGGCAGCCCAGCCCTCTGGTCACAGATGGAGACGCTAAGGCCCACGGAGGCAAGCAGTGAGCTGCCCACAGACAGTGAGGCTCAGGGGCCAAAGCAGGGCCTGGAGGCACCACTCCTGGCCCCAACCCCATCTCCTCCACTCCTGGCTTCTCCATCAGACGTGACTCCTACCCCACCAGCACCCAAAGGCCCTGAAATGAATCCTAAGCAGGAAAGGCGTCACTGGGTACAGGTCACCCACCAGGGATCAAGCATCCCGCTCACAGATCTGACTCCGTTCTGGGCATCACAGCCCCCTGGGACCTGGTCCAAAACACCAACCCCAAGTCTCCCTGGCCTCGCACACCAGAACCAACCATCTCACAGAAGGGGAGGCCCAGCTCTCCCAGCATCCCGCTTGTCAGACCCGCAGGGACTCGGCTACCAAACCGAAATGCCCTCCACCCTGCCCACTATAAAGGGGATGATGGCCAATCCCTGGAAGGGGAGCAAAGAGAAAACCACTCCCACCACCAGCTACAAAACAGTGGTTAGCACCCCATGGGCTGATCCGATTGCGTGTGCAGGCGCACGCGTGTGTGTGCCTGGCCGTCAAGTTCTTCTGAAAGTGGGGGGCTAATAACACCCTAAAATGACAACTAACGGACAAAAGGAGGAAATGATTTCAAGCAAAACCTCAGAAAGCCTTAGCCTACGTGGTCTGGAGGCTGCTGCTCCGCAGTGACTGCATTTGAAGAAGTAATTAGTGCAGAGTGGATGCCGCAGCTCTCGGGAAGCATTAAGACCCGAGCGCAAATGGACTCGCCACAGCAGGGACATCTGCGTCACCAGGTTGGGTGCCGGGCGGCCTTGGGTGAGCACAAAGCACTGTGCACTCAGCAAATTAGCGGACAGACGTAAGGAGGATGAGCGAACGCTGGGTGGTGCAGGGGCTGGGTACAGAGGTGAGGGGGGTCGGGTGGATACCCCAAGGCTGCTGGCTACCTTCTTCCCTGGCAGGACAGAGCTCGGGGGGTACGTTCGCCCCTTCAGATGCTAATGGAGAAATCGACAACCAGCTAAGACAGCTCCATACCCTCGTCAGTCCAGTCCGACAGCGCAGGCCGGGTGTGCCCTGCCCTTTGCCGGGGCCGTCACCCACTGGTCCAGGGTGGGATGGTGTAAGGAGGGCACCGTGCCAGGCACCATCTCAAGGACTCACACATGCAGCCGTGCAGCTGTGCCCCGGGTCCTTCTCCAGCAGTTCTCAGTGGAGGGGCCCATGTGCAAACCCATTTTACAGAAGGGAAAAACACAACCCTGAGGTGAGGCCTGTGGGTCAAGCCGGATGCCAGCTGGGTCCCAATTTCAGCCTGCTCCTCAGCACCACACTCTGTCCCAGGCTTCCAAAGGTGCCTCAACTGCTCCACTTTTACCTGGCTTCCAGAAACATCAGCTCTCTTAAGGCCAGAGGACAGTGGTGGGTGGCTGTCTGGGGGAGGGGCAGGGACAGCGGAGGAGGTCACAGTAATAACAGGAACGGAGAGGTCTGGCAAAGAAAACTGGCCTCCTCCAGGGTGACTGTCAGGGTGCCGGGCTGCTGCCCTCGTGGGCTCAGCGGGAAGGTGCTGGACAGATGAGTGATACCCGCTCACACACACCAGGTGCTGCCAGGCCTGGGGGACGGCATCAGGGAAGGACGGCCTGATGGAAAGGGGTCCAGGCAGAGGAGGAGTGGGACAGAGGCTGGGAGAGGCGTCCGACTCCAGCAAGAACAAAAGGCACCTCAGCCACAGATGACGGGGTCTGGGCTGCGCAGCAGATCCAGGCTCTGCGCCCAGCCGGGCAGGCAGGTGCTGATGGGTGGGCGGTCCTCCCTCACCCCACTGATGCTGGGAGACCTCCCACCTTCAGGACATCACCCTGCCATCATCCTGGGTGGGGTGACTGGGCCTGCCTACTGCCAGCGCCCCCCAGGCCGGCCTGGGGATGACAGTCCCAAGCCCCAGTCCCAGGGAGGGGATCCTCGACGTGATGGGCCTCTGGTTTCAAACTATGTTTTTTAAAACCCTCTTCAAAACTCCTTCTTTAAACAAAATGTCAGGCAAACACCAAAAAGAAAGCAAATGAGAGTGGACTCACCCTGATTCAGAGGCCCTGCCCTCCCCGTGTCCTCCCACCCTCCTGAGAAGGCCCAGAGCAGCCTGAACTCCACTGCAGGAAGGAATGGTCTGCAACTGTTTAGATCTCAGTCAGGACAGACATCCTTTCCTGCCCTGTGTCCTTTAAAAAGCTAATGGTCAGCCCTTTCCTCCTGCTTTGGGCCTTCCGTGGCCTCTCCTCAGACAGCCTTGCCTGCCTCCATGCTGCCTCCTGGCCTCCACACTGCCCTCCTGGAAACCTTACTGCCTCCTGGCCTCCCCACTGCCCTCCTGGCCTCCGATCTGCCCTCCTGGACACCTTACTGCCTCCTGGTCTCCCCACTGCCCTCCTGGTCTCCAATTTGTCCTCCTGGCCTCCACACTGCTCTTCAAGCCTCCAATCTATCCTCCTGGAGTCTACACTGTCCTCCTGGCCTCCAATCTGCCCTCCCGGCCTCCACATGGCTCTAGCTTGCCTTCCCAAACTCCTGCACAGTACCACCCACTCTCCAAGCAATTTCCCTGCTTCTTGGGTTTGCCGGTCACAGTTGGCCTCCCCATTTTAAAACTATGTTTTAAAAACACAGTTTGAAACCAGAGGCCCATGACATCGACCACAACAGGCCGACCATGCCTTGTCCTCTGCCATGAGCTGCCTCACCTGGCAGAGAGGAGGGGGCAGAGCAGAGCACGCAGGACCTCTGCCTCTGCCACCAGCTGGGCCAGAACAGCCCAGGGCCTGTGGAGCACAAGCAAGACGTGTGCTCTGAGCCTCAATCCCCTTCCTGACTTCGGGAGGTCCCTGAGGGGCAGAAGTTGGGGACACACAGCGCACTGGGCTCCATCCACTGAGTGACTGCCGCCGTGGGAGAAGGGAGGCCAGGGTGGACGGAGTGCCCGGCAGGCCCACGCTTGGTGAACTGGCCCCACTCCACACACCAAATTAGTAAGTGGTCTGCCAGTCAGCCCCCCGCCTTGCTGAAGGCCAGGGTGAACTGCCCGGGAAGTGTCCGGGCCTAGCAAAATGTTCTGATGAATAGTAAATGGCGGGGTCAAGCCCATCTCGTAAAGCGTGTGCTCTTCTCTTTAATCCAGACGAGAGACACAGCCTCGCAGGGCCTCCTCTAGGGCGTGATTCCACCGCGACGGAGAGTGAGCACGCCAGGCAGGGGCAGATGCAGGTCCAAGGTGGGAAGGAAGGCCTAGCTGGGGGCACACAGGGACTGGAAATGGTCCCTGACATGGCCATGGGTGCCCCCAGGGACGATGCGGAGAGCACCGGGATGTCCAGTCTTCCGAGGCCCTGGCGAGGCAGCTGGGCCTCCTGACCCCACTGAGAGCAGGGGGGTCTCTTGCAAGGTGCCCCCCACCAATCCCACCCGGGCTCCTTTTGTGAGAGTCACGTATCCACACAAACACAGACCAGAGCCCAGCGGGTCAGGTGCGATCTGAGGGGCCTGGGGGACATCAGGCAGAAGCTGGGAAGTCCCTCTGACCAGGAAGCTCCCGGTCCAGTCAGGGGAGGCCAACTGTGCCCAGCAAACCCAGGAAGCAAGGAAATTTCTTGGAGTGTGGGCAGCACTGTGCAGAAAGGAGACAGCAGGGAAGGGGGAGCTGCCATTTTAAATAGCAAGACTGGAGCAAAGGCCCCAAGTCGGTGAGGAGAGCAGCCCTGCAGCTTTGGGGAAAACCCTTAGGAAGAGGGCCACCTGCAGGAAAGCCCAAGAACGGGAGTGTGGAAGGCTGTCCAGCCGCCGGGGGTGAGCCCGGCAGGAAGTGGGCAGCAGGTCCCAAGCCAGATGCCCTCTGCGGCCCCACAGGCTGGGGTTCCACCCCTCTGGGGCTCCCAAGCCACTTAGGAGAAGCTCCCTCCGCCCTCCTCCTCCCCGCTGCCAGCCTTCCCTGCATCCTTTGCACAGAAGGACAGACGCACCTCCTGGAAGGCATGCTCACTTCCACGCCTGGCTTAATGGTGCGAGTACACACGCTGGAGGGTGGCTGTTACCACAGAGGAATGTGATGCTGCTGCTGATGGTGAAGATGGTAAAAACGCCTACTCCCCACCTGCTCACAGCCCCCAGCGCCCCAGCCCGCAGCACAGCCAGGAGGGCTGGTATGACTGTTCCCATTTTCCAGGTGAGGAAATTAAGGCACAGCCAGCGTCACCTGCCCGGGGCCACTGGATGGACCCCAGTGGTGATGCCAGGCCCAGACACTGGGCCATTCCACCTTGAGCAAGTTGCTTTACCCTCTGAGCTGCCCCCTCCTGTCCTGCAAGATGGGTTAATGAGAACTTCTGCATTGGCACACGCTGGGCAGATGAGGCAGCTGACAGAAAGGGCCAGTCACAGTATGGAGGTGGGGCTGCCACTTCCTAACAATTATTATCTGGAATCTCCAGGGACAAAAACACCAGAAGTGAGCCAGAGAAACCCTGCACTCTCACCAGGATCTTCCCTCTAAAATTCCCAACCGGATTCCAAGCGAGGGCAACGGTGGCCCGGGAGGACCCGGCCAATGCTGGCCACCCGTCCAGCCTTCCCGCACACCTTCGCCTCCTGGTCCCTACCAGGCAGGTGCCCACACCTGGGAGCAAAGGAGAATGCGGAAGGACTCCCCTGCCGCCGGGGAGGGAGCAGGATTTCATCAGCAGGCAGGCTCCAGCTCCCCGCACTGGCCCAGCTCCGCCCTGGGCCCCGTGGGGAGCCTTCCCCTGCTGGTTCCAGCTGAAACCTGACACCGCTAATGTCATCTTCTGGGAAAATCCAAGGGAAGGCAGCCAAGAGAAGACTTCCGGACCAACTTTCTGGATCCCTCGCCCCCCAGACCGGAGCTGGCTGGGTGGGGGAGCAGCCGGCCGGCGGAACCGAGTACTAACAGAAGTGACCCGGACCTGGGTGCTCGCTTCCTCTCTGAGGCCTGACAACGGGCCACACGCTGGGTGGCTACTGCCTTCACTGCGCCCTGAACAGGAGCTCAAAGGGCCCGGGTACTCGCAGAGGCCAGACACCACCAGGTCTGGCTGCCAGGAGGCACCTCTCCCGCCCGCCTCCTCAGTCACCGGCTCCAGCAGAACCCAGATGAGAGAAGGCAGAGAAAGAAGCCCCGTGAGGGGCCTGGCCGGTGCCCCGGAGAGCGGGGCCTGCTCCCGTGGTGGCTGGGCCGAGGGTGTCTGGGGGCCCACCTGCCGGCTGCCCTGCGGAGGCCTCTGCCAAGGGTCTCCCCAGGTGCCTGGGCCACGGGCAGAGAGGACCCAGACCATATGGGGCTGCCCCTCCTAGGATAAGGAAACACTTTTCAGAGCTTCCTGTACCCCAAAACATCAGCTCCCCTCCACAAACACCCACCTTGGTTTACTCTGCTCTATGGAAGGGTTTAAATAGCACAGGGCGGACAGTTCTGTGAAGGGGAAGAGCTCCGGGGAATCGGCCCCAGCCTCCAGGCCCCGGCGGGAGTCATCCCTGGGGCGGGCTCGGCACTTCCCGTAAGGGCGGGAGCTGCACCTTCACGATGTGCGGCGTCTCCACAGCAGAATCGCAGAGAGCTCCAGGGCCACAGCTGAGGGGGCCCGAGCTGCCAGCTCCCAGGGGAAGGCTCTGGAGTTTTCACTTTCTCACACCTTTGTCTATCCCCAACTCACAACAGCTACCATGACTGCCCCCCTGGAGGGCAAAGGTCATGCGAGGCGTTCTCTTTGCTCTATTCCAGCATAGTAAGTGCTCAACAAATACTTGGTGGGTGGAATGCTGGACAGATGGGTGGGTGGATGGAAGGATGGATGGACGGATGAATGGACAGATGGACAGAAAGACGGGTGGGTGGAGGGGTAATGGATGGGTGGGTGTGCAGATGGGTAGACAGATGGGTGGGTGGATAGGTGGATGGGTAGGTGGGTGGGTGGGTGGGTGGATGGACGGATGGGTGGGTGGATAGATGAATGGGTGGGTGGATGGACAGGTGAATTGATGGATGGATGATGGGTGGATGGGTGGGTGGATGGATGAGGAAATGGATGAATGAATGCCTTTGTTCTTCCCAAGGAATGACTTCAACTACATGAGAGGCTTGAGAAGGTGAGAGGCAGCTCTTTAGAAAAAAACTGCATGTGCCTGAGTGAGTGTGCCTGTGTTCTCAGGGTCCTTCTCCAGAGCCACGGGCTTCTCCCCACCCACAGCACAGCTATTCACAAGGAGAAAGAACAGGAGAGAGTTTCCAATCCATTTGAAAGCAAATCCCACTCATGGGAAAGGAAACCAGCACGGCGCCATTCAAGCTTTGGGGGCTCCCACCCTGGCAGATGTGCCTCTAGGTAGAGGGCAGCATAGCGGCCTCAGAGGCCCAGGCAGGCACTGCAGCAGTAGGGACCTGAGTGAGTCATTGAGGGGAACAGAAACCTGTAAGAACTGGTGATCGACTACACGCAGAGATGGAATGGGTCCCTCAAGACCCCTTCTAGAGAATTTCAGAACTAGGAAACAGTAGCATCAGGCCCAGGTGGCTTATGGGAAAGTCCTAGTTACTGATGCTAATTTGAGACTTTACGGTGCTTCAAGTAAGGGCCCTTCTTGGAACTGACCTCTCAGCATTTGCAGCTGCATATACAAAATTCCCTTTGCATTTCATAAATCATGCATTCATAGAACATGTCCTCAAACACCAAGTCCCTGGTAATGGCCCTCAGACAAATTAGGCAATAAATATCTTCTGATACTTCCCATCGGCAGGTGGAAACCCACTCCTCAGGTCGTTTGGGAAGTGGCCAATCTGCGGAGCCCATACCAGAAGCACAGGGAAGGGTCTGGTAGCCCAGTCCCCCAAGGGCACGCAGGGACTTGGGGATACCTGGCTACCAAGAGCACAGACCCAGGCCTACACTCAATCCCTAGGCCCCTGCCCATCCAGAAGATTTCACAACCCTGACCCCAGCAATTTAAAAGAAGTGACCGTGGACCTGCTATGCTTTCGGACGGCCTGTGACACCCTGTGTCACTCGAGACCTAGGGTCACCAACAATGAGTTGCAGCCACTGCCACCCACCTCAGCTTTTGTGCCTGCCCAGCCTCAGGTACCCCTCAACTGTGGCAGCAGGGCTTCCACATGACAGCTGCCAGGTGACACTTCCTGAGAACACAGGGAGGCTTCCCGGGGTGTCTGCCATGGACCTAGGGGATCACCTCCAAGGAACTTGGGGGTTCAGGTAACCATCCCATCCTTGCTCAACACCTGCTCAGAGCCAGAGATAGAAACCTGATTATTTCAGGTCTGACTTCGACGGCTTCCTTTCACGGAAGGCCACGATAAACGATTTTGCACAGTAAATGCATCTCCATCGACTCCTCAGGAGCTGGTGACCTTGGCCTAGTGTCTCACGAAGAATCAGAGACCCAGGTGGTAGAGACTCAGGGTCCCCCGGCTGGGAAGGCAGGGCCTGGGCGCCAGCCCCAGTCCTGTCCTCCTCCACGCCCGCCTTCCCTCCACCCTCCTGGGCTCATGAGCCAGACGTCAGCACCGTGGCGGGAGAGGAGGGGCCATCTCACTGACCCCAGCCCCCAAGAGTCCCCTCCTGTTCGTGACACCACCCAGCCTGCCCCTGCTGGCCATGGGGACAGAAAATCCCACTCCACTCTGTGTCTGACAGGCATGGCCCCGTTCTATTTATTTGGTCCACCTGCTGCGGAGCCAGCACTCGGCCCCCATGCCTGGAGAACAGCGAAAAAGGCCACTCACCTTCCCGAAGTCTCGAACATCAAAGAGGTCAAAGGGGTCAAACAGCTCACTGTTTCTTAATCCAAATTTCTCATGGCAGACTTTAAGGAAGGTGCGTATGTTCTTCAGGCACAGGAACTGGAGGAGAGAAGGGGACATCATCAGCGCTGCAGAGCCTGTGAGCACGGTGGCGACGAGCGCAGTAAGCTCTGCTTCCGGGTGCCGCCATGGACGAGCATGCTGCCGCCCGGGGGAGCCTCGCCACCTCTGGCCCCCGGCTCACCCCGGCGTTCGTGACCACCTGCCCACGGGGATCCAGCACCTTTCCACTCCAGAGATCAGGGCTAGGACCAAATATGCTGGCCTTGAGTCGCAGGGACAGAGCACAGACGCGCCTGTGGGCACACATACACCACCTTCCCCAGCACAGACCCACCCGGTGACTGTACTTGGGACAAAGCTGATAGCCAGGAACCGCCCCCGGGAAGCCGGGGTGGACTTCCACTATGGAAGGGGCACATGCCAGCCACAGCACGGAGAGGGCTGGTGCGAGCACAAAGCCAGAATTCCCAGATCAACATCTGGGGCACCCCCTCCACCCGGTGACCCAACATCTGAGCTCCCAGCCTGCACTGGGCCCAGCTGGCAATGCAACCAGGCAGGAGGCATGGGCTGGGGTAGACAGGATGGCCATCCTCCAGTCCTCATGGAGGGGCTGGCGAAGGACTCCCGGGGACAGCAGGCAAGGTGGCCCGGAGAGCAGGATCTGGAGCCACCCTGGCCCCTAGCTTAAATCCTGTCCACTGTTCTAACTTTGGGACCAGGGGAGAGTGGCTGTGGCCCAGTCCCCTCACCCGACGTGCCTCACTGTGCTGACTATTACCTTCAAGGCACAGGTGGGCATGTGGTGTGTGGGAGTCATCAGCCCACCCAGTGCAGCTGAAGCACCCGGGCTCTCAGACCCGCCGTCCTCGTCAGTGACCATTCGCTAAAGGCCCTAAAGCTCGATTTCCAGCGAACCTCAGGGAGCTTGTACCTGCCCACCGGAAGTTTCAAAGAATGGACAGACCCAGAGGAAGGACAGGCCAGAATCAGAAGCTGCAGCAGGCCCAGCGTAAACCCAGCTGTGTGTATTTCCATGGAGGCACGTGCTACCCCCGCCGATACACACGTGTGCCCACCAGCCCACCCGCTTGGGGCAGGGCCCCCGTCCTGGAGCACCCCTGCTGGGTTCTCCTGTCCTGGCAGGGCTGGTCACCGGTCACAGAAGACACAGACTCATTTGCTTTGTACTGTGTGTGTGTGTGTGTGTGTGTGTGTGTGTGTACATGCTTCCATGTGTGGGGCTGTGTGCACATCTGTGTGTGTGCATGTCTGTGTGTGTTTTTTTCTGACTAACTTTTTCTGAGATGTGAAAATACACTGCAGACACAACCCCCCACTTCCCCGAACACATGACTGTGTATTTCCTAACAGGACCCCTCACCCGCAGTCACGGCACCTGCCCAACATCGGGACAGGAACACGGGTCCCTACAGACGGTGCCCACTTACATTTCCTCAGTATATAAAGACAAAATGACAACCAAATGTCCTGACAGCAAAAACAAATTCTGGCCCAGGGTCGGATTCCACTTCACACCGGATTTTTGTGGTATGTCTTTCATCTCCACAAACTATAGAGCAGTATTCTGTCACAGAACTTTCTGGAAGGATGGAGGTGTTCAGTGTATGCACTATCCAGTAGCAGAGCCACTAGCCACGTGCCCATTAAGTACTTGAACCATGGCTGGTCCAACTGAAAAGCTGCATTTGTAATTTAACTTCATTCTAATTAATTTAAATGTAACAGCCACATGTGGCTACACCTCCTCACATGGACAGTGTGGATCGAAAACCCTCCTGTGTCCTCCAGGACCTGGCATTTTTGAAGACCACAGACACAAAAGGACCGGGGCTGTAGGGTCCCACTTCCGGGAGGCGCCTGGGACAGGTACGTCTGTAGACGATTCGGCGGGGCCGGGCGCTGGGGAGGGGGTGAGTGCTCAGGGGGACGGGGTTTCAGTTTGGGAAGATGGACAAGCTCTGGGAATAACTGTGGTGCCTGTTCCGTAACACTGTGCATGCCTTCAACCCACTGAGCGGGACATTCAAAAATGGTTAAAACAGTAGATGTTACATTTTATATGTTCTACCACAATAAAACAAATTAACCGAGAGAGAGAGAGACACAGAGAAACATACCCGCAGGGAGCTCATGGGAGAGACGGTGGAGACCGGGTGAGACTCCCCAGCAGGGAAGGCCGAGCGGGCCAGCAACCCACCAGGAGCCGGTGAGGCCGGGGCAGATCTGAGCCCGCAAGGAAGAGCCAGGCCTGCTGACACCCTGACCTCAAACATCCAGCCTCCGCATCCGTGAGAGGTGGCGTTTCTGTTGCTCTAAGCCCCCCGTGTGTGGGCCCTGGGCCCAGCCCGCACAGCCACACCGTGGAGGCAGGGAGGCGGTTCTGCCCCAGCCTCTCAGGCGGCTGTGCAGTTGAGCGTCCCCTCCCGCCTGCCCACAGGATGCCTGCAGCCTCCAGCCCCACACTATTTTTTGCACATCACTCGTCTCTAATTTCCACTAAGCATGTATTTTAATTCCTCCTCAGCCTCCCATTTTTAGAGTTAATTGCATGGCTCCTAACCCATAATTGCAGCGGGCAAGGCCAGGCTTCCTCTGGGGCTCAGAATGGGCAGGCACCCCTTGCCCAGTGGGCACAGCGTCTACCTGCTCAGCCCCACGCCCACTGTGGCCACTCAGGCCCCTGACTTGCAGGACCACAACCTGCAGCTCTGGGCCCTCCCCAGGCACCCTGGGATGGCCTCTGGCCAACTGAGCAGCCTGCACAGATCTGGACTTCAGGGAAAGGGACCCAGCGGGTCTGGGAGCAGGAACCCAGACACTGGCGTTGGGCTCCGCCGTGAGAGGAGGCATCGCGGGAGCCTGCATCTTCTCACAGAGCTTGGTCTGCTCCTGGCACTGAGCTGTGGGCTTTGCCCACCTGAGAGTTTTATTCCCCACCCTCCAACAAGTCACCCCATTTTACAGGTAAGGAAACTGAGGCACAGTGGGTTAAGAACTGCTGCTCCCAATGGGAAGGCAGGAGGGCCAATATTTGGACCCACATCTGCTCCAGAGTAGTGAAGGCCTTTAAGAGGCTGGGGTCTCTCTTCAGGGTGTCCCCGAGTCCCAGGTCCCTCCAGTTACCCTGGGTGCTTATCATCAGTGCCCGTTTTCCTCACAGGTGGCCTGGTTCCAAAGGCAAAACTCTATGGTCACTACCTGTCTCCCTCGCCAGTTAGGGCAATGGTCCAGAGACGGGGAGGGAGCAGAGCCGGGCCGGGACCCCCAGCGGGTCCTGACGCCCTGAGCCCAGGGTCTGGCGGCATCATGCCCTGGAGGAACGGAGACAGGGGTCTGGCCCCCACGGCCCCTCCAGGCTCCTGTGGCTGCACTCGGGGCCAACATCGCTCCTGGTCGCCATCAGCTGGAGCTGAGGAGTGGCCGCAGCCCACACCCTGCATCCGCACCTCCAGCCTCCAGCTCCCCGTAGCTGCGGCCTCCTGTCTGGGGAGGAGAGACCACAGGCCGACCAGGGGCCTCCAGGAGACGGCTTGCCTGAGGCTCTCTGCTCAAGGCCACAGCTGCAGGACAACAGGCGGCGCACCACATCCTCCCTGCACGCCCTGCTGCAGGAGAGCCACGGGCATGTCCACTCCCCGGCCATGGGGAGAACAGGAATTTCTTTTAAAACCCGTGTATCTTTCTGAAAGAGGCACAGGTCTGTATATTCAAATTTTCATGGACCCCACTCAGTTTTCTTGAATAATTTCAACAAGTGGCACTAAAACTGCACTTCACGATGACAAACAGTGAGCCGCGGCTCCCTCCAGTGGGACAGGTACTGGCCGCTGAGGCCTCACTGCTGAGGCCCGCCCATCAAACGCTCTGACTGGCAGCCAACCGTGTCTTTGATCAATAAAAATTGGGACAGTGAATTAACTTCTTCCTTCATTTATGCCGTGCTCACTCCAGAAGCCTTTTGGGAAGGCCTCATCACTACTTAATCGATGAAGCTTGCTGGCAGGGTGCTTTCAATCTCAGGGCCCTTGGGGTCAACAGCTGGCCTGGAGGTGACAAGCTGACTGGATGCCCCATGAGGACAGAAGCGGAGACCGTCTCACCCTCCGGGTCCCAAATACCCTGGACAGCGACCCACAGCAGGGGCGCACGTCTAGGGAAGGAAGGAAGGTCTATCTATGGAGCGCTCCCGGGTGCCCGCGTGTCAACATCTCCACAGAGGCCATACTTCTCTACCAGGGAGCGGGGACCCATGACAGAGGCACCCAAGGCCCCCATCCCCACCCACAGCCGCCGCTCCACACGACGGCTCGTTCCCGCATACGTCCCACTATCCATGCCAACGCACCAACTGGCAGGCCCAGCCACAGCTCCGGGACGTGGGCACCCTTTACCGGCCATCCCACAGATGAGGAAAGGAAGACTCGGGAGACCAGACCGGGGCTGGCACTCCACAGCCAGGGCCCAGCACCGGGGCCAAAGCCACTGTGACTGCCACCAGCACCCGGTGCTGGGGGCCCCCGGCTCCTCGGCGGCTCCAGGCCAAAAAAGCGCCAGCCCAGGTGGAGTGCATCTGAGGGGTGCTGGGGGCTCGATTATGCCTGGACAATCTAACACCAACGCTTCCTCCGCTCCGGGCCGTCTCCTAGCCAGGCATGCCGGGAGGTGAGGTGCAGGGGGCGCCGGCAGGCTGATGGATGAACCTGAGCTGCCCTTGCGCAGAGCCTGCACCAGCTGTGCGGGGAGGGAGAGGCGCTGGCAGAGGGGCAGCAGCTTCCCCACGCAGGAGGTCTTCCAGGGGCCGGCCTCGCCCAGACCCACTGCCTGTTGTCGGGCAGCTTAACCGACGGCTGTTAGGTTTTGTCCCAAGAGAGACAGAAAGGACCGAGTTTGTTTCACCGTTTGGTGAAGGTTTTGGTGTTTTATGTCTCACTTACTTGGACTGAACCAGGGCAGGCTCTCTGATAACAGCCCTGGGGCCACCCAGGCGCTGCACTAAGCCCTTTATGCTCATTGTGGGGTTCACTCCCCAACGTGATTCACAGCTCTCACGTATCCATGGTCATGGGTGGGGAACGGCTTGTGGACGGACGACTCCAGCAGGTGGCGAGGGGAGGCCTAGGTCCCGCCCGGGTGGTCTTGTCCACCCTCATGTCCTCACTTTCTGTTTTTCTCAGGGGGCCTGGCTGCGTGGGCCAGGCTTGGGGACGAGGTCTGCTGGGACCAGCTCCCGGCAAGTACCAGCAAGAGCCAGGACCTAGACACCAGGCCCTGGGGGCCCACCAACTGCCAGGCCAGCCTGCCGGGGTGCAGCCCTGCACCACAGGAAGTAGGTTCTGAAAGGTTAGGAAGTTGGGCTTTCTAGCAGAAGTGGGGGCGTGCTGGCAGCAAGCAATGCCTGGCCGTGCCAAGCTGGTGATGGCTGAAAATGATTACGCTGCACTGACCTTAAAGTACTTCCTCATCAACACTTGCAGGGAAACTCACCAAGAAAAACAATCCTGGAAAAGTACTAGCTTGGAAGTCTGAGCAGAGCGGGTGGGCAGCTGCGTCCCATTCAGTCCACAGTCAGCAAACGCTTAATAGGCGCCTGCTGCGTGCCAGGCCCTACCGGGGTCCCAGGCTCACAGAACAGGCCAGGTGCAGCAGGGACTCCTCTGAGCCCACAGCCATCTGAGAGAAAATCTGATTTCCTCCCTACACCTGGGTGGACATTGTTCCCAGCAGTCCTCAAAAGATCCGCTGCTCCAGCTAATGGCCTATTTGATCTGGGGGGATAAAGAGTCACCCACTTCATCAAGACTTCAAGGTCAGGGTCAAACCAAAGGTTTTCTACAAAGCCAGCAGGAAATTGCTTTTCTCGTATTTCTCTGTGCGGCCAACCATAGTCCCTGAGCCGGCTTCTCCCCGCCCGAGGGTTCAAATCCCACTCTCCCGCTGCCTGGCTCCTCCAAGCAGGCACGGCTCAGAGAGATTAGCTCAGGCGCTGCCTGGCGTGCTGCCCATCCCCCCCCCCACCACCACCCCAAAGCCCCGGAATCCAAGGTCCCACCTCTCCTCTGCTTCCAGATGCACCCTCTGGAGACCCAGCTTCCCCTCCCGGGGATGCCCACAGAGCCCCAGTCATGGGGAAGCAGCAGTCACCCACCGAGGCAGGGCCCAGACCTGACTGGGGAGCCTCACTTCCTCCCCAGCAGTCAATGTGCTCCAGGAGGCCCACTGCCAGGAGCTCGGCCTGGGCACCCAGGAGCCAGCACTCCACCTCTCCAAGCCTCATCTGTCAGAGGGTTGGGGGGGTCATACCCACAGCAGCCACCACCACGGCTGGGCCACGTTCCCAGTGCCAGGGAGCATGCTCAGGCCCGCAGGCAGGTCAGCTCTTCTGATGTCAACACGATCCTTGAAGTAGAGGCTTTATCCCCATTTTACAGGTAAGGACACTTAGGCTGGAAGGAGCTGTTGGCCAAGTGTCGAATGATGGCCCCCCAAGCCACATCCACGTCCTGACCCCCAGAACCTGTAGGTATGAATTTATATAGAAAAAGGGGTTAAAGAGACGTAATTAAGGATCGAGATGAGATCATTTTGGATTAGGATGGGCTACATCCAGTGTCATCATAAGAGACACACAGAGCAGGACAAGAGGAGAGGCTGTGTGAGGATGCAGCAGAGACTGGGGATACAGCCAGGGGCTGGGAAGGCAGAAGGGACCCCCCAGGGCCTCCTCTGAGGTGCAGCCCAGCCAACACCTAGACTTCAGGCTTCTGGCCTCGGCACTGGGAGTGACCGAACTTCCGTTGGAAGCCCCCAGTCTACGGTCCCCTTACAGCAGCCTGAGGCCACCAGCTGGTGGGATGCAGCCCTTGCACCCTGAGCCACATGCCCACGACCTCAAGACAATGGGTGACACGATGCCGGCACCACAGGCAAAGGCTTGTGGGACAGACAGAAACTGAGGTGGCCTTCAGCATAGGTGGTTTGATCCCCCAGGTCCAACCCAGAGGCCTTGGGGGCCCAAAGAGCCTCCCAGCCAGGTGGGGAAGCCAGAAAGCGGCTGTGCGGGGCCGCAGACCCACCTCCTTGCCACCTCCTCTGAATAGCACTGTATCAGGGTGGGGCTCAGGCAGAGATAGGGGTTCAAATCCTGCACTCTCCCTGGGAACTCCATCCCCCTGACCGCCACTCCAGGCCCCAGACCTGCCCAGCAGCTGCCTCCATGTCCCTGTGAGAAGGTGCCCGGCTCAAGTACCCCAAAATCAGGAGACCCAAACAGGCCTGTGGTTCTCCATCCTCAGGTGCCCCCACTCCGTGAAAGCCACCCCCACTCACCCAGGGGCTGGGCCAGCACCTAGAGGCTGCTGAAACCCCCTCCCACTCACCCTACTCCCAGGTCACGACGGCACCTCCCACCCACTGCATCCCATGTCTCATTTTTATGGTCCCAGCACCACAAACACCAAGGAAATGAGGCAGCAAATGCCACTCAAGCAGCATGCTACAGGCTTGGGGGCCCCTCAGCGGGCCGGCACCCCATCGGCAGGAGAAAGAGCAGAGTGACAAGGTCAGCTATCACCCCCACGGCTCCAGGGGCTCCTGAGAAGAGGCGTGGGCCCACCACAGCTAAAGTCCACCTGCCCGTCAGAAGGCCGCCTGCAGAGGCCTGCTGCCCCACAGGCATGGCCGAGGCTGCCGAATCAACGCTGTCACCATGCGTGGGGGGGGTGCCGGGGGTCAGCAGAGTCAGCCGGCAAGGCCCAACAAGGAGCCGTGTCCACGCAGCACCCAAGCCGGGGATGCCCTTTTGGACTGACTCGCTCTCTGCAGGTGTCACAAGGAGCTTCAGAGAGCATGTCTCCCAGACAAAGGGAAGGAGCCAGGGGCCCAGGGCAGAGCAGCGCCTGACGGGCACTCAGTGAAACGTAAGCGCATAAACAGGAGCTCCCCTGACCAGGGACAGAAGGCCAGGCGCTTACAGCGCCCCTGCACTCCCGTTCACCCCACGGCTTGCCTGGTGGGGTTCGCCTCGGTGTGGGTGTGCACGGGGGTGGTGGCCGTGTCAGTGTGACGATCAGCAAAGCTCGGCGCCTGCGGGTGGACAAGGACTGAGAGAGGCCAAGCACCACGCAGGTGGGATGTAAGGCGTAAACACATTTTGCCCATTGGTGAACGTGCTTCCTCTTCATTCCACTGCCCTGTGTGTGCCGAGTGCACGTTTCACCAGGGGAGGGAGGAGAAGGCACTCCCTCGGGCTGCTGCCCCCCCTATAGCCCCCACTCGACGCGAAACCAAACGCTCTGCAGACGCCGCTGACTTGGGCTGCCGGGAGATGCAGGCCTCCAAGACCACCCAGGTCCTGCACCTGTGCACACCTGCCCGTGGGGCAGAAGCCCCTTCAATGTCACAATCCCTCATTCAAACACTCAGGTCACTGGTGCCCCAAAGGGCCATATAGCACAGAGGCTGTAGGGACCTCACAAGGAGCCACACCCTCCACAAGGAAGCCAAAGAGAGGGTCCAGGTCCCACACCAGTGCCCCCACCCTTCTCGCCACTCCGCAGGCCTCCCAGCCCAGGTAACGTCCTCAGTATTAAGTCTCAGGCTTGGCTTCTGAAGTCACTTCTCTCCCCACTCACGTGGGGAAGAAACTGTTGCTCCCAAGCCGATCCAACAACCGCTCGGCCATGGGCTCCGGGTGCCCGGCTGTGGCTTCCAGCAGCGGCAGCAGCCTATGCTCTGTGTCCGGAGAGGATGCACCAGGCAAAACCCCGGACCCAGGGCCCTGGCTCTCCTGCCCGTGTGAGTCACCTGTCAGCAGTGGGGGCAGGACAGCAGAGATGCAGCTTGCTGGGGGACCCACCCAGCCTCTGCCCCTCTGAGCCTCAGTGTCCCCAGCTGAGTGAAGCTGCATGGGGTCCCTGGAGTCCCAAGGAGGCAGACGTCCTCCCAGGTTCACAGCAGGGTGCGTGGCTCTGCAGCTGCTTCAGCACCAGTTGGCCCATTAGGTCGGCTACTTCCAGCACAACGGGAAACAAGCACCGGCGAGGATGTGGAGAAACGGGACCCTGCGCCCTGCTGGTGAGAACGTAAAACGGGACGGTGGTTCCTTAAAAAATCAAAACCGGAATTACCACGTGACCCAGCAATCCCACTTCTGGGATGCACCCGAAGAGTCGAAGGCAGGGTCTCAAGGAGCTATCTGCATATCCACGTTCACAGCAGCCACAGCACGGAAGCAAGAGCCACCAACAGACGCATGTCCATCCAACGCAGAGGAGTATTATTTAGCCTTAAAAAGGAAGGGAATTCAGACACCAGCTACAAAACGAACGAACCTTGAGGACACTGAACGCAGCGAAAGAAGCCAGACTCAAAAGACTCGGATTGTACGGGTCCTCGCACAAGGTCCCTGGCGTGGCCAAGGTCACAGAGACGGAAACCACACTGGTGGGGGCCCCGGGCATGGGAGGGGGACGGGAGGGAGCGGCTACTGGGGGGAGAGTTTCAGTCTCACACGATGCAAAGAGTAATGGGGCGGATGATGGATTCGGCTGCCCAACCCCATGAATGTACTCAGTGACCTCCGCACTGCACACTTACAAATGGCTGACATGGTAAACTTCAAGCATTTTACCACAATGAAGCTGGTGTGAAAGCCTTGGAAACTAGACGGCATCCCGGGTGCCCCCAGCATGGCCCCCATGTGATTCACCCTGGGCTTCCCCTGTGCCCCCCCCACAGCCCCTTCCTGCCTCAAGGCCCAAAGCCGCCCACCCTGCGGCAGTGCGTCTGGCTCTCTCAAACGGCAAAGGCTCACAGAGCCCTGGTGACGGACGCCACGGGTCCCGGGCCCAGAAGCAGGAGCCAAGTGACACTGCGCCCAGGGAGCTGCCTCTCTGAGTTGATTCTGTTTTCCCACTAAGTGGGCATCACCCTGAGGACTCTTAGAAAGACCGCTCCACGGTGGGCTGGATTTGGGAGGAGTGGGGCCAGCAGAGCAAGGATCCGAGGACGTCACTGTGCCCGACAGCCAGAAAACGCGATCAGCTGGAGAGAGAGCACGCTGTGGAAATTCCAGCCACACCAGCGCAGGATCCTGGGGCCGAGCGCGAGGGGGCCGCGGGGTGGGCATGGGCTGCCTGCCTGCCAGGCGAGCAGCTGGGCCCTCTTCCCTGAACTGCAGGTCAGAAATGCTCACAGCTGCACACTCACCCTCTGCCCGCCGTCGGGTGGGAGCCAAAGCCAGGCAGGGAGGCTGCGCTGGGCCTGGGACATCCCGTCCCAGGGGAGGGCCGGGCAGGAAAGGGCCCCAGCTGTCCTTGCCGGGAAAGCCGAGCCAGAGCTGTTATTTCGGTGGCCAGAAGCCAAGTCCCAGTCCCGGACCACCTCCTGCAGGTGCACAGGGAGGGCCGTCCACGTGGGGGAGGCGGTGGCACACCTGCCCGCCCGCCCACCCACCCACAGGCCCCGGGGCAGGAGTCGGCCAGGGCTCGCACCGCTGCAGCCTCTCAGGGCTGGAATAACCATCGCCACTTCACCAGGCAGGGAAGCTGAGGCCTGGGCCAGTCCCGTGCAAGCTGCCAGCGGGTCTTGTCCGGTTTGGACATGGCACCATGGGACAAAACTTACCTTTCCTCCAGATGTAGAAACAACCTGTCCCAGGTGAGGGGGAGGTGGAATAAAATAAAATCCTGCATGATCCCCAAGGGTGCCGCTTGCCAGCTGGGGGTTTTTCTATTCAGCCTCTTGACTCTGTTTTTGTTTTTACAAATTTAACCGCTGGGCATACGTGCATTTTGAGTCCCCGCCTTTCCTCACAGGCAGCACAAGGGCCCCACTCACACCTGCCCTGCACCCAGGGCCATGCTCCTCAGGTGACCCCCTCCTGTCGGCCTTCTACTGTTGAGGGTGCATCTGGGTGGGCCACTCTCATGCCTGAGGTCACAGCCCTGCAGCCCTCAGGGAGACGTGCTCCCCAGGTGAGACGGCTGACCACCAACCGGGACCTCAGGAAGCCCCGAGCCCCCCACTGCCCACCTTCCTTCACCCATTCAGCCCTCAGCCCAACAGCTGTCAGGCCCTACTCTGTGCCAGGCACAAGGGTGCCGAGGTCAGCGCATCCTTGCCCATCCCACCATGGGAAGAGACAGCCAACAGAGGATCCCGGGCTGCGCCTGCAAGGTACCCACCCACCCATGTTATTTCCAGAAGGAAGAGGCAGCCGAGCCAGCCGAGGCGGCAAGGACCAAGCCCAGCCCAGCAGCGCAGACTGCGGGGCCAGCGGGCGGGGACAGAAAGGCGAGCCCCACAGACTGGAACTTTGGGGGAGCCTCCTGCGTGCACACAGAAGACAAAATGGCAAACCCAAAGGCACCAAGGGGACCTTGCTGTCCCCCTACCAGCCAGCCAGACGAGGGGCCCTCAGAAGTCTCCCTCAACGACAGTCCAGGCCTGGGCTGCATCCACAGGCAGCTGCACTGTGGCGAGCCCTGGCCACAGGGCCCAGAGCCCCGGCCCCCACCTGCCACTGCAGGCTTCTCTCTGCACTTCTCCATGGCAGCCTCCCCCTCCTGCCCTCTCATTCCTGGGGGCAGCCGCCCCTCAATCCCCCCACCCCACCCCCGTCTCCCACATGCCCTCCAGCTCAGCTGCTCAGCAAGACCTCTCCCTCCCCGAGGGTTCCTGGGCACCGGGTACTCAGTGAATGTCTGCACAGAAGAATGAGGAAACATGGTGCAGTGGTCACATTGTGACCCCCAAAAATCACAAAGATGTGTCCATGTCCTTACCCAGAACTTCAGGATCGGACCTTCTCAGGGATAAGGGTCTTTACAGATCTCTGCAGAGATCATGCCTCACATGCAATAAAAAGTGTCTGTGTAAGAGACCACCCAGAGGGAGAGAGGCTGGAGGGACATGGCCACAAGCCCAGGACACCCAGGGCCACCAGGGGCTGGGAGGGCCAGGAGGAGCCCCGCTCTGGAGCCTCCTGAGGCAGCGCCCCCCTGCAACACCTTGGTTTCAAACCTCTTCCCTCCAGAACCAGGAGAGAACACGTTTCTGTGGTTGTAAGCCGTGCCCCACCATGCCCCTCCCCACCGGTGGCACCCCAGGACACGAGTGCACAGGACAGCCTGGGGAATGTGCATGCCCCAGCCTCTGGGCCCTCACCTGGTGCCAGGTCCTTCCCCGGGGTGGACGCCATCACAAGGAGGAGTCTGCCCAGGGTTGGAGTCCATCTGCTTTTGGAGGCCTGACGTTCCAGCACTGTGACACCAAGCCCCCCACCACACACACACACACACAGATGCTGCCTGCTCACAGCATCCACGCTGCTGGGGCACCGGGAGTCCTGGGCTGCCCCCCAGGGCCCAGCTGAGCCGAGGAAGTTCTCATCTGCGGGGAATTTCATCATCTCGCTGTTTAAATTCTGAATCATATGAGACTAAGGACTTACTTCCCTGCCTCCACCCATCCCTGGAGGGGCCTCCACCACCGGACCGAGGCCAAGCGGCCAGGGCCACTGAGGGATGCACAGGACGCCGCCGGAGTCACTCACCGGGGGGCTCACCCTGAGCACTGGCGAAGGCAGCCTCCAGCTGGGAGGATCGCTCCCCAGGGCTGAGGGCCAGGTCCTGCCTCCACTGGGCAGCACCACCAATGGTTTCCTCGAGCC
This sequence comes from Manis pentadactyla, assembly GCF_030020395.1. NCBI lineage: Eukaryota > Metazoa > Chordata > Mammalia > Pholidota > Manidae > Manis > Manis pentadactyla. The sequence continues at coordinate 218,911,016 of NC_080021.1, forward strand.
AGGAAATGAAGCCGATCAGAGACAGGAAAGGGGAAGCTCGGTGTGTTACTTTTCCTCTTTGCTGGGAGTCGGCTGATGCCAACAGTCACAGCAGAGGGAGGTGCCCCTACACTAGGGTGAGGCTGAAATCCCTCCCAGACAGCTTCCATGGGATGATCTGCCAGCCCAGACACGTGGCGCCCTGTCACCCTGGCCCTACAACACCCCTGCTCAGGAGAGGGCTCTCGGACTTAAGGACAAGGGGTCTGGATCCAGAGAGAAGGGTGGGGGGGACAGGCTCTTCATGGGGCAGAGCTGGGAGACAAGAACCGGGGAGGGGGTGCTTCAGCAGGCTGGAGGGACCCTGAGGAGGGGAGCAGGAGGCTGGGGCCCAGGGGGACAGTAACACGGCAGTTCCGAGGCTGAATACAGACGCTGGCACCGAGCAGGACAGGTGAGCAGGGTATGCCCTCCGTCACCCACGACCAGGCAGCCCGGGCCACCTGCCTCTCCCCATCCTCTCAGCACAGCTCCCAAGCAGGCTGGGCCCAGAGCAGGGGTCTGGAGCCTGCCACAGAGGGCTGAGGGCCGGCCCAGGGACACAGGGCAGCAGAGGGGACTGTGGGGCCTGCGTGGCCTCAAATGCAACAGAAGCGGTCTGGGCTCCTCTGATGAGGACCAGAGTCGGGGGGCACTGCAGTCTGGGGCTGCAATCCCCTCTCCACTCCGGCCAGGCCTTGGGAGACCTGGGACGGGTCCCCAAGGGAGTGTGTGCCTGGCCCCATCCCCTAGCACCACTTGCACTGCTGGAGGGTCTGCAGCAGCCGGCCTCGCCCGCCAGACACAGGGCCTCGGGGCCAGCTTGGGAGAAAACTGCCAGGGGCTGCGGCGAGCACCGGATGGCTGGCTTCTGGTTCCCACAGCACACGAGGCCCATGCCTGCCTCACTTCCCACTGCTGACCCCACGCTGGCCGGCGTGGAGAGCTTCACAGCCGGCAGCATCATGCCCTTGAGGAAGCAAGACTTCTGGGGAACTGAATCCATCCAGGAACTGACACGCCTGGATCAATGAGTCTGAAGGGCACAGAAGGGCAGCCTCGGGCCCTCAGAGGCGCTGCCCCCCGCACTCTGCACCCACCCCTAGGCCCACAGTGAGAAAGGGGTGGCCCCCAAAGCCCCCCACCCTGACCCGCATCCTCATCCCACCGTGACCCCCAGCCTCCTGATGGCTCGCTCCTGGGACACCTCCACGTCATCCCCACGGCCACAGGGAAGCCAGAATCTGGGCAAGAACACAGCCACACACGCCAGCCCGGGGCCAGCGAGCCAGGGAGACACAGGGTGGCCGCCATCCCAACTCTGCCCCTCCCTGACACTCACGGGCACCCGGGGCAGAGGCTCAGGAACATTCAGCTGGGTGGAGGGAGGGGAGAAGGAAAGGGGCCATCCCCCCAGGTTCCTGTGGCTCCTCTGGTCCCCAGCCCTGGACCCTGCACTGTGCCCACCAGCGTTATCAACAAGGAGGGAATTGCAAACACCATTGGGGGGGCTCTGCTGGGCTAGTTCACCCGTTGCACGGTTGTCTAGAAACAGTAGTTTGATTCGGATTGTTGTGTTTGCCTCGCCTTTCAGTTTTCTTTCCTGAAAGTTACCCAGGAGTTTCCACCCCGCAGGTTAGGCCTGCCCTGCCCTCTGGGGCCTCCAGTCACCCCCAGGCTCTCCCTTGAGCGTCACCCCATCAGCTCCCACTCCTCCAGTGCAGACCGCGGACCTCGGCTTCGTCAAGAGGTCTGAGTTCCACCCACTCCAGTCGGTACCGGGCGTTACCTCGTGCAGCTTTACCGAGGTCACCTTTTCATGGGTCATCCCCACCCACACAGATCCCGCAAATTGTTTACAGGTGATGGTCTTTATTCCCTACAGCAAAGGCGCCTTCAAGCAGCACAAATGAGGCAGTGGGTACAGCAGTCTGCACTGTGCCCAGCAGACCTGCTGTCTTGTCAATGGGTTTCAGCATAACCAAAGAAATAACAGTAGAACGTTCTTGGGGTGAAAGGGTGATACCCAACTTTATTTCCATGGTGGCAGGTCAATCCCTACAATTCCATTCACTCAGAGCAAGTCTGCACGCAGAAAGCCGGTCTCTGCCTCCGGGCCACTCTGCCCGCACGGCCATCCTCTGGGCCTCTGTCCTCGGCGCTGCCACCACTCCAGCCTCTGCTCTGCTCTCCTGCAGCCTTGCAGCCCTGCCACCGTGTCGCCCAGGGCACTGGGCGGAGCTCTTTATATAGAGTCAATAATGATGCATTGCCCACACATGTGTAGTGCTAGTCAACCAGGGCCAGGTGAGAGTTCTAGCCACAGGAACTTGGGTGGGTAGTGGGTGGGGACCCAGGGGGGCCTTCCCTTGAGACAAGCCTCATGAGGACTGGGCTCCAGGAGGTGCCGAGTGTTGGTTAGTAATCAGTCAGTCAGAGATCTGAGGCCTCCAAAGAGTCAGCAGCCGGCACTCACTGGAATGGTCAGGACACCCCAGGAGGACGCCCCTGGCAGGAGCCGGGGGGTGGAGGGAGTGTGCCGACCAGAGTGCCAGGAAGGAAGACTGAGTGAGTGGCAGCCTGGGTGGACCAGGGCATCCCAGGCTCACTAAGGGAGGCGCCCCTGCCTCAGACATGTCTCAGTGCGCACCCCTGACGCAAAGCCAGCCAGCTGGCTGCGCCCTTCCGCAGGCTGTCCCACCCTACAGAGGGCAGTGGGGAGCAAGGCAAGCTTTGTAGAAAGGAGTGCTGGGGGCATCCAGTCTCTGGGAGCTGGGGGCTTCTGGAACTTCCTGACACCAGGCAGCCGTTAAAAACAAGGGTGTCAAATGCCACACTTCATCGCACAGAAGGCACAGTCAGATGTAAGACAAGTCATGATTTGTGTGTCGCCAGGGAAAAAAGGGAAACTGATACACTCTAAGACCCAGGCCGTTCTCAGAGATGTTGGAACATGAAAAGCACTTGTCTGGGAATGATGAGATAAGGTGCACGGAAAGCCATGGGGGGTAGGCGTGGAAATGAGAAAAGCAGGCTCCAGAATGGTAAGGAAGGCACAGCCCCAGAGCTGGAACCAAAGCGGGGTGCAGTTACCCAGGCGTGGTTTTCCTCCAGGTGGGAAGCCTCACACACGCGTGTGTGGACCTGGTACGCTCACATCAGGGCCCTCAGAAGATGGGGGAATGTGCTGACTGGGGACAGGCCTGAGGCCCTCGGGGTCCCAGCCGCCCACTTCCTCCTCGGGGGCCTGGGTGAGGCTGTGTCTGTCCTGGAGAGGGCAGAGCCCAGATAACTCGTGGCAGAGTCAGCATCACAGCAACGCCGACCTCTTTCCTCTCACGGCTGCGCCAACCTCCTGCTACACAGCACCTCCTGTTTCAGAACTTGGCGCCCCTCAGAGAGGGAGGAAGGGGTGGCGGGCAGAGGAGACTTATCCTGGACCTCTGCCTCCACAGTGTCCGACAGCAGCGCCCCATCCTCTGACAGCCCTGGGCTCCCTCCTGGGGCCTGCTCCCGTCCAGGCTGGGCTTTGGGGAAGCACCCCCACACGGCCGCCTCGCGGGGGCTGCCCAGAGTTGTGGCAAATGCTCCCCACACATTACCCTCCACGGAGCCAGCACGTGGTTGTTTCCTGATTAAAGCTTTACTGGATCAATAGCAGTAAAGCAGTCCCAAAGAAATTGATCTAAGGCAGTGCCCTTTTTAAGAAAAAACCGCTCTTTCCACAGGCAAAAACCACTTAAAAATAACACACACAACTATTTGGTGTTTGGAGCCAGTTCCACTGGGTCCCTGCAAAGGCCGTCCTGCTACCTGGAGATGAATCACACATGAATCCGGGATCTACGCCTCCCCTGGGAGCTGGATTCCAACACCCCCACCCCCTCCGAGTAACGCACGTCAGCACCTGTTTACAACCTCTGGAATGAACTGCGTGCTTCGGAAGGCAAAGCTGTTAGCATGGTGGAGAACATAATTACCAAGGAGAAGTGGAATTAGGGCCCGTGCTCATCAAAGGTGTTTTTCTCTCTGTGGACCCGGCTCGGCATAGGCTGCGGTTGGTACACGAGGCCGGGCCAGCGTGATGACTGCCCCACCGTCAAGTCCTGCCTGGACGCTGCTGTGGTCAGACACACAGAGACCGGAAAGGAGGCAGGAAGCTCAAAGCCAGACAGAGGACACAACCGGGTCGGGCTGAAACGCCCCCAGCCCTGGTCAGGGCAGATTCCGGACAGACCACTGGAAGAGCCAGGCCTTCCCTGGGCCCTGGGCCAATGGCAGACCTTGAACCCCAGGGAATTAATCTGGTGGGCCCCACCATGCACCCCACTGCCAAGCCCGACATCAGGGCGCCTCTTCACCCCACAAGTGATCGGTGGCCAGCCCTGTCCCTCCCCCACACCCCTGGAGCCTGGCGTCTCTCTCCCACCCCCACCCCCCCACCACTGCAGGGGAAGCGCATCCGCCTTCTCCCAGCTCCCGGACGGCCCGCCTCCAAGCCACCCAGCCCAGCAGCCCCAGGGGCTTCTAAAGCGCCGTCAGAGCACACCACCTCCTCTCCAAGCCCATCCGGGACCCCTGGCACACCAGGACGAAGCCACCCGCCCACCACCCTGCCTCCCTGAAGCCTAAAGGCACTGCCCTGAGTCGCTGTCACCTCCCCTGAATGTGACCACTGTGTGTGCCGTCCCCCTAGACCCTGGACCCCTGGAAGCAGTTGCCAGGCCTCACCCATCTTTCCATCGACCCAAAGGCCAACCAATCAGAGGCAACAGGAGCTCAGTAAAGGTGCCCTGAGTGCTAGGAGGTCCAGATGACCTGTGGGAGTTGCAGGAAGAGCTGGTGAAATCTGGGAAGACTGCCTGGGGGAGGTGAGAAGCCTGGCACTCCTTAAAGGAAGGGGGAGCTCAGACAGGCAGCGGGGAAGGAGGGCCCTCGAGAAAACGCCCACACCCACCCGGCACGGGATCTGACTACAAGGGAAGAGACCGACCACCATCTCTTTCACAGGCACAGAAAGGCCTGGGACCAGGTGCCCCCCACAGGAGCCCACCTGTGCCCCCCGCACGGTCCCACTGCACCACACAACTCAGACAGGAACTAGCGCCTGGGGTCCCAAAAGTGCATTTCACATGGAGTGGGGGTTCCAAAGCGAAGGACAGGGAACCAGCTGTACCAGCACCTGCTGGGACCCATTCCACAGAGGCGCCTCCGAGACCTGGGTGGCCAAGGGCTCCCTGGGGCTGCACGTTGCCTCAGCAGCAGTGGGGCGGGTCCCAGTTGAGGCCCGGCCTCACCACCACCACAGGGTGCCGGCCCTTCCTCCCCTGAAGGAGGCCGCGCTGCCAGGGCTGTGCGGGTTCCCGGGTCCCTTAGGGGGCGTGTGCAGCTGCAGGGACAGGGCAGCTTCTCCCCTGGGTGCCAGCCAGGACCGAGCCCCCGCCCCCACCCTGGGCAGCTGTCCTCAGGGACCCCAGGGGGCTGGGCACTGACTCTCGGGCCCACCCCCACGCTCCCCACATCAGGGGCTCCTCCTGGCCGGCAGGGCTCACGTGATCTACAGCTCTGCTCTCCCTGAGTCCTGCTGGCTAACAGATGTTTCGTTTAAGCAGCTAAATTACCACAAAATACACCCAAAGAGATGACAGGCCAATTTCTCCCAAGGCTTATTTGCATGAGAAGGGAGTGGTGTGTGAAAATTCTATCTTCCCTTTTCTGAGAAAAAAAAATATATTACACACAAGTTGAGAAAAAAGAGAGTGGATGCCAGCACACGAATCACCACTGGGAATGTTCAGATGGATACGAATCCCTCTCTCAGAAGCCCCACAGCTCCGCACAAGAGAGGACGCTGAGGCCACAGTGGGCAGGCCACCGTCTGAGCCCCGCCTCCGTCGGGCGAGCCCTTGCCCTCTCTGCTCTGTGCCTCGGTTTCCAAGGCTATCGCGTGGGTGGTGATAACCTCTGCACAGGGTTGCATGGGGCTGCCGTCTGCCAGGCCCAGGCCCACGCCGAGTGCCTCCGGGGTGTGCCTAGCTATGACCATCTCGGCATGGCCAGGCAGGCCCAGTGTGGCAGCTGACTGCACTGTGCCCAGGGAAAGTCGGGATGGGCTGACCAGTCCCACACGCGAGAGAAACTTTCCAGGCTGGGTCCACTGTCCACCACCAAGGAGCAACCCGGGCACTGGCCACACTTCTGGGGCCACAGATGGCAAAGCAGAGGGAAGACTGAGGGCTGCAGCTGCTCGGCTGGGCAGGGGGGACAGGGTGGTGACACTGGCCCCCTGCCCGGCTGCTGATTTCCCACCCTGCATGAGGCAACCACCAGCAACCAGAGGCCCAGGCTGTGGTGGGGAGGGCAGGACAGGGGCCCCAGAGCTAGTCCAGAGTGTGGGCAAGCCACAGTCACGCGTCCCTGGCATCAACAGAACCGGCTGTTCAGTGGCCACCTACTTGTGGGCCCTGACTTAAGGCCAGGAGACGGCCAGGGCTCCAACAAGCAGAGAGGGTGGACACAAGCCCCAAACAGCCCAGAGGTGGACAATGTCACCGAGGCTTATCAGGGATGCCAACAGATGCACAGAATGGAGCCTCTGGCTGGAGGGCACAGGAGACCCAGCCTGGCCTCCTGACCCAAAGTCCACTTGATTCGTTCACACACGCACCTAGTCCCAGAAACAAGAGGGCATCACGGTGCCAAGAGGCTCAGGGGCACGTCCCCAGCAGAGACAAGCCAGACCAGGCAGGCCCATGGCCACTGCGGACGGTGAGCTTACAGCCTGGATTTACTGATGGTCACTCACTCCAGACAAGGCGCAGGTCCTCCGCAACCCAGCCCTCGGCTCCTGCCCACGAGACCATCGGGAAGCACCTGACCCCACATGCAGGCTTCCGCCAAGCATTGGGGGAGCAGCGGGCAGGGGGTGCAGGAGCACCGCCTCGTTAGCTCACCCAGGGAAACTGAGACCCCCAAAGATGTGGCAGAAAGCCCATGTCACTGCTGAGAGCAGGCGCTGCCTCCTTGCTGGCTCCCAGACAACCGCAGCTCCCGGGGGGCTGGCCTACCGCAAGGCGCCTGGGAAAACACCGTTCTTCCAAAGTGGCAGGAGAACACCCAGGGCCTCACCAGAGGCAGGGTGGCTTCCCGCAGAGCAATGACACACACCTACGGCGGGCCTGCGGCTCTGTGTTCCTGGGAGGAGGCTACGGCTTCCTCCCAGCCATCTCTGGAGGCACCAGGGGCAGAAATCAGGGCCCCATTTTACAGATGGGGCAACTGACAGCCAGGTGTGAAGCACAGGGCCTGAGAGCTTCCCACTGAACCATCTTCCTTCATCAGCTGCCCTGAATCAGGTGCTGGCCATGCACAGGAGGTGGGGAGGGGAGGGGACTTTTCTCCTTACAGTTCAGCCAAGGAGGTCTCCTGGGCACCCTGTGAGGCACAGAGTCACGAGCCCGGAGCAGAGGAGGCCATTTCCTGGCCCAGCACCACGTGAGCCTCTCTCCCCACGGAAAGCAAGTCTTGGGGAATCCCCAGTGGCCCTGCCTGGGGCACCCAATCCTGCCTCAGTATCCCAGTTAGGAGGCAGTGCCAACCTAGGGTAACAAAGGGGCCGAGAAACATGCCACAAGGGAAGCCACAGGAAGCCACGTGGGACACAGGGGACTTGGACAAGGGCCTTCCACATACAGATGTATGGCAGCCAGCAGCCACCATCTGTCAGGCTTGGGGTCCTGCCTGGCCGGTGCCAACCCTGAGCACGATCTCCAGGGAGCCAGCAAAGACCCTTGCACAGGACTTGGAATGTGTGGGACACCAGACAGACCGCACCTCTCGCACAAGCTCACTCGACTTTCCAAACAGTGGGGTGCGGGTAATGATCCGCATTTACAGAGACGGAACCAGGGTCAGAGACATGACGCGATCTGCCCGGCATCACAGCACGGAAACTCACAGGTCGGGACACAGAATGGAGCTCTTCCTGAAGCCCATCCACCGCTGTCCTGCCTGGAGGCCCCACCCACCCGGCCAGCATGGTGGGCCAGCACTTTCAGCGGCCCACGGGCAACACGGGTTTGAGCTGAGCAGGTCCACCCATACACGGATTTTTTTTTTCAGTAAGTCCATTGGAAAAGTTTTTAGCAATTTGTGATAATTTGAAAAAACTCCCAAACTCTGTAGCCTAGAAATACAGAAAACATTTTTTAAAAAGATATGTCATGAATGCATAAATTATATGTAGATACTAGTTTATGTTATCATTTACTACCATAAATTCAACAGTAGGCCATTTTCACCTGTGTGGGGGGCAGGAGATGGTGCCCCGCCAACCCCTCACTACTCAAGGCCCAACTGTGTTAATGTATACAATTAGTGTATTTGCCTTTATTAGCACAATGGCAAAACATAACTTTTTTGACATCTCTTCCGGAGGATGGAGGCCACACAGGCAGAGGTGTCCAGACCCACGGAAGTCACGCTGTGGCCCCGAGGCTCATTCGCCACCACCTGCTCAAATTCCTCATGCAGTTCTCCAGCCCACAAGGGAGGTACTACTTTTTTACTGTGGTGAAACACGCATAATGTAACATCCAGTGACACTCACAAGGCTGGGCAACCACCAGCACCATCTAGTTCCAGAACCTCACCACCCGAACAGAAACCGGTACCTGCTGGCAGTCACTCCCCATTTCCCACCCCACCCCTGACAACCACTGATGTGCTTTCTGTCTAGATTTGCCTGTTCTGGACACTTCCTGTAAAAGAATCACACACTAGGTGGCCTCTTGCACCTGGCTTCCTTCCCTCGGCACGTCTGTGTTGTGGTGTGTCAGTACCTCACCCCTGTCATGGCTGAGTAACATTCCCTTGTTCGGATGGACCACACGCTGTCTCTCCATCACCTGCCGAGAAGGTGCTGTTTTCATCCCCATCCTACAGGGGAGGAAGCTGAGCCTCCTTGGCGGTCGAGCCCAAGGGCCCGCAGTGGTCAGTGGCAAAGCCGGGACACCAGCCTTGAGCCCTAACCACACCAACTGTGCCCGGACAGCACAGGAAATGGGGAGTCTGGGCCCTTCCACAGCGAGACACAAGGGCCCGGGGGCAGCAGCGATGCGGCAAGCCCAGGGGGGCCCACACAGCCTGTCTCTGGCCTGGTCACAGCCCACTGCCCTGCCTCATGCCTTCTTCCTTTAGGCCCTGGGGTGAAAACAAAAACTGAGAGGCACCCAGATGGGTGCTCGGCATCAGTGCATGTGAGCAACCCTCCCTCCATCAATAGGGGAACAGCTCCGACCTGAAAGGTGCCTTGTCTCTCACCAAAATGACTGTCAGATTTTTGTCCCTCCTGTCCAAGCAGCAGAGAATCTGGGGGCTGGGGGAGGCAGCACAGACACTGGGATGGAGGTGAATTAAGAGGGAGAGGAGCTTAGAAGCAAGGGAGAGAGGGGCCTCAGGAGGTGGCTGTCCTGAGCATGAGGGGCCACAGCCTTCCGCCCCTGCCGGAGGCGGGCTGTGAGCCGCAGGGAGCGTCCCGGGCCCTGGGATACGCTCTACAGCCCTGGGAGGCAGAACCCCTCACGCACGTAAAAGACAGGATGGTCCACGCTCCACCTACAACCCGTCACGCGGCGCACCTGCAGTCCTGGCAGCACACAGCTGGCCTCCCCCCATCCCCGGGCCTGCCCCAGACCACAGCCAAGCCCCCATGGGAGGACGAGGCCAAAGAGCCACCACATGAGCCTTGGAGAGTGGGCGTGGGAAGCCCAGGGCAAGTAGGAGCCCAGCTTCTCACAAGCTGTGCAGCCCTGGCAGGTGGCCTGGCTCTTGGCACCTCAGCCATCAATGCGGCCACAGCATCCCCCTCAGCCCAGAGCTCCAGTGGCATCCTATGTTTAAGAGACAATGATGATCATCAAGTGAATATTGATAAAAACTGGAAACGTGTATGACCAGGGAAATCCAGGGGCTTTCAGGAGGGAGGCCGGCTGAGGCAGGGCTGGCGTGGATGCAGGAGGGCACGGAGCAGAGAACATCTGGAATGCAAACCTGCCTCCCTGCAAAATGACCCAGTCCTGGTGACATCCTCCCGGCACCCCAACCCCCACGCCCCCCGCACTCCCGTCTCAGGCATCCACCTCTGGCTGACCTGCTGCAGCCACGGAAGGCGAGCAGAGCGGCTGCACCTGTCAGAGGCGAGCCCAGAGGCAGCGCGGCAGCGTCTTAGAAGTCCTCCGACAGCATAAGACAGGCAGGCGCCCCCCACACAGGAGACAACATGGGCCTGGGGGCCTCGGGGTAGGCCCCCCACTCCTGGAAAGGCCTGTGGGCTCACAAGCCCCGGCTCGGAGCTGGCCGGCTCTCACCCGGGACCACGTGTGTGCACACTGCCTCAGCAAAGGCACAAAACCAAACCAAGAGAGGCATTTACGGCCTCACGTGTAGGCTGGCTTAGGCGGCGAGAATGGTGTGTTACAAATGCTTATTTTAATCCTTGTACAGACTCTACAAAGGCTGACAAATAAACCCCACAAAACAGAAACATCACGTGTTTCCAGCATTGCTCAGACTCCCAGAACCTGTGGCCACCAGACAGGGAGCCCCACGTGGGTGCCAGCACCCCGGGTCCCAGCAGGCGGTTCAAGCACACAATGCACACCCCTGCTTCCCTCTGCGGCCGCATGTTTGTTATGCTAGTTTATCTTTTGGATTCAGAAACCAAACAGGCGCAGCAGCTACAGGATGCGGGGCCCGGAGCCTCCCCACCCCACTCAGCCCCAGAGCAGAGCTTCCGAGGATGAAGGACGCAGCACCCAAGCGGGGGCTTGTCCAGGCTGGGGAGGGGACTCAACCCTCCCGAGGGCAGGGTGCCTCTCCTGAACCCCACACACCGGACTTGCCTCCCAGTCATGTTCAAGGACACGTGTCAGGGGGGCCCTTACAAGGAAAAGCCGATGCCCCAGACTCGGAGGCCCCGGAGGGCCCAGAGTGGGGATGCCCAGGGAGAGGACTCCCACTGTGGGGCAGGGGGCACTGCTCCCTGAGTACACATCACACCCAGGCGCTGGGCTGGGAGCTCTGGGTCCCCTCTGCGCCCGCCAGTCTCGGCCAAACCACAGGAGTGGCTGTCAGAAGCTCCCTTTCACAAACAAGGAAACGGAGGCCCTGAAGGACAGTCGCACAGCCAAGAAGCAGCGAGGCAGGATTTGAACCCACATCTGAGAGGGTCTGGTGCTGCACCCATCTCCAAACCAGGGACGAGCTGCCGGCCACCCTACCACCTGACAGCACACGGGGCTACACAGGGTGAGAAATTGGGGTGCCCAGGCTGCGGGGCACAAAGACGCCCATGGGGGGCCCATGGTCCCAGGGGGCTTGAAGGAACAGGTGCCCTGCAATCATCAGGTTTGGCACGAGACCTCCTGTGTGGCACAGACAGGAGTCCAGGAGCCACAGCCGCTCTGTGGGGACAGTGAAGAGCTGCCCCGACCCCACGCCCAGACAGGCTGTAACTGGCGGTCTCGTCCCCAACAGGCCCCAAGGGCACCTCTGCAGGCCCTCTGCCCAGTTCCAGCGTGGAGCTGACACAGATTTGAGGACAGCAGGTGCAGAAGGGGGAGACAAGACTACACAAGTCTCGCAGCCAAGCACGACTGTCAGGGGGCCACCGCCACGTCCTGGACGCTGCCTGGGCTCCGAGTGGCCGCCCCAGCTCTGCCCGCTATCCTCCTGCATCTCAAAGTGCCAGCTCCGCTTCTCCATGAGCTCTTTCTCCATGTCCCCTCCAGAAGGTCAGTGACCCAAAGACAAGGGCCCTGACTCTTTTACCCAATGCCCACAAGCGTTTGGCGGCAAAAGGGAGCTGAGTTGACGGCGGAGAGAGCTCCTCCCAGCCGCCTGGGAGCAGGTAGGGGCCAGGCTCTGAAGCCCTGCAGACGGAGGGCACGGGCCAGCCCTGGGCCACCTCTGGATTCAGGCACCGCAGTCACCCAACATCCTCACCAACGGCGGACCCTGCTGAGGGCAGCTCTGATGATGGACAGAGGAACAAAGTGGCCAGCGCTCCAGAAGCTGCACGACCCCAGGCTGGCCTGTCTCCCCCGTAAGCAGGGCACAGCCATCTAACCCAGTGCCTCACACAGTCTCCTGAGGCCCGTCCCTGAAGCAAACACCCATCTCCAACCTGCATTACCTAAAGGCACCTGGTTTTCAAGGCCAGCTCAAGCGCCACCTCCACTGTGAAGCCCTCTGCAGTCATCTGCCCCCAGGACCCAATCACCCCACCCACTACAGACTAGCACAGCCCCAAATGACCTGACAGCAAATCCTGGGTCTGACCCCATCTCCTGCCCTGTCCAAGCCGGGAGGAGGCAGGGCTACCATCCACCAGCTGAGAATCCTCCACCCTTGTTGGGCCACCGAGTGAGGGCCAGTGCCCAGCCAGCGGGAGAAGCCAGCCACCCGGGCTTGCCTGGGGCACAGTGCTCTGAGGCTTACAAGGCCAGGCGCAAGGCAGGGACGGCGCCAGGCCCATGTTCTTCCACCAGATCCTCCTGGCAGCCTGCAAGGTGACCACCATCATCCCCATTTCAGACGAGGAGAACGAGGTTCGGCCAGGCCACTGACACCGTCACCACCAAGATTCTCACGGCAGATGGATGAACGGTGCAGCGGGGGCCCCTCCACGGCCATTTCATTCAGTGTTCCAGGACCTATTCATGGCCCGCACCACTGCAAGCACGAGGGGCTCAGCCTCTGGAAGCCTCAGTTTCCTCATCTAAAAAGTGCAGCTGAGAGCAGAACCCCAGCCACAGATGCTCCAAAGGATGAGGTGCACTCACACGGTCCCGCGGCACTTAGCACGGGTTTTGATGCGAGGTAAGCATGGAGAAAGCTTGTCCTTGTTGAACACTTCCTGTTTGAGGAGCCCATGCCAGGGGCACTGGATGCAAATGGAGACATGACCACAAACTGTGATGGGACAGGCAAGGGGGCCTGGGGCACCAGGACACCTTCAATGCCCCAGGCCCCCTTCAAAGGCCCTGCGCATATGGTGGCGGCAGGCCAGCCCGCTGCCTGGCTTTGTACAACTGATGAGCTAAGAAAGGTTTTCACAGTTTTAAACAGTCAGGAAAAAAATCATCAAGAGAACAGTATTTTGTGACACATGAAATTCAAATTTCATTCTCCATAAATAGTTTATCGGTGCACGGCCACACTCTCTCGTTACAGATCGTCGATGGCTGCTTTCCCACCAGGAGGGCTGAGTTGAGTGGCTGCAACAGAGAACGGCCCACAAGGCCCAAGATATTTAATGTCTGGCCCTCCATGGAAAATGCTTGACAACCCCTGCTCGGGGGCATGAGGGGAGGAGCTGGACTAAGGGGCAGTCAGGAGGGAGGCCCACCCGGCAGGGCCTCAGCTGTGGGGCCGCGGGGTTTGAGTCTAGGTATCTGCTAACCCAGGGCCACATGCGCCAGCCCCACCACCACTGCATCCCCCTCCCACACTTGGGAGGCTCTGAAATCAGCCGTAGCCACAGGCACGGCCTGTACAGGGATGGCAGAAGGGGCTGGAGGGCATCACACTGCCGAGTACCCAGCACAGGACCCAGTGCATCTCTGGAAGATGAGGGGGAGTCCCTCCAGGGAGGGACATCATTAGTCACCCAAGCCTCAGGGCAAGAAAGGGTTCAAATGAGTGGGGGGGGGGTCACACTGTGGCTATTCACCCTTGTCAGGCTCCCAACAAGGTTGCTGCCCCACCCCTGAGCCCACGCACAGCTGTGTTCCCCATTCCCGGCACTGAGATGCCCCATTTCCAGGGCCCAGACCACAGACTGAGGCAAGTTCTCCCTCATGATGGTGTCACAAACCCGGCCACGTGGCACTGCAAGTGTTCTGGAAACCAGTGCTGCCAAACCTTCTTTCCACTACCACCCCACCTAAGGAGGCTTTTCGGGGATTCTTCCTAATCGCCGTCCCTACTTGAAGCTTTCATACCACAGATATGTTTGTTTGGTCTCTATACATGGCTGTGCTTTACATATAAAAAGAATATGATTTCTTACTATCCAAAGATCTGACTTCTGCCCCTTTGGGGGAAATATACCCCCTATTGAGAATGCTTGGGTTAAGTAAGTTATTAAAATTAATGTTGCACATTTCTTATTGCTTTTATAGCACAACCACCAGAAATTTTAAAATACAAATGTGGCTCACGTATTTCTATTTGGCAGTACTGATGTAGACAGAAAACAAAGACAAATGTAAATGTGTGTAGGTATGTATATGTACATAGGCACATACACACACACCTGGGTGTACTCACCGACACACGCACACAAACTCCCAGGTCTGACCTGAGCACCTGCAAGCATGCACACCCCAGCAGCAGTGTGCACACATGCACCCAGATCCTGGCTTCTAAATACCCCATTCCACGATGAACCAGAGCTCTTCAAAGAAAGGGCTGATTCCTGAACTGGGACAAAGAAAAACACAAGATGAGCCCAGACATCTTGTGCCAGAAAGGGTTGCAGTGCTCAAAAAAGGATGGGAACCTGTCAGTAAGCCAACAGAGGTCAGCCAGAAGCAGTTCCCACTGGTCAAATGTGAGCATCAGAATAATGGCTGCTACAGATTCTAACCCATGAAATAAAATAGGAAACCATACTCCAGGCTGGCAGAAAGAAAGGAAGGGAGGGAGGGAGGGAGAGGAAGAGAAAGGAAAGAGGTGGGCAGAGAGGACGAGGCATCTGTATTGCCTCCAAGGGCCCTCGTGGGAATATTTGTGAACCCCAAGGGGGACAAAGTGACTTCACAGTGGAGCGGCCTGCAAATACCACCTTAGCGAAGAGATTCAAGTCAACATTCCAGCAACGGGGCAAATCTAAAGCACATGCTGCCTGCAAGACAGGACGCAAGGAGGATACAGCAGTGTGGCTGCTCTCTGCCCCACAGGTGGGCGACCTGACTCTAATCCTGAGAAGCTGCCAGACGGCCCCCAATGGAGGGAATGTTCTGCAAAGGCACCCGTAACCTTCAGCAGTGCCAAGGTTGTGAAAATCCAGGGAAGGCTGAGGCGCCATCCCAGACTAAAAAGCAGCAGCTGCTGGCAGCACCCAGGTGGATCCTCTGCTGAAAAAGGGCACTTACTGAGACACCTGTTAAGGCCTGAGTGGACTATGTGGTGGGGCTGCCACGCTGTACTCAGGGTCAGATGACTGCCCTGTGGTTATGGAGGGAATGCCCTGGGGTGTGGGAGACACACTAAAACACCCAGGGCTTGGGGCATCAAGTCACCGACTTACTCTCAAATTAGTCAAGAGAAAGTTAGGTATTCTGCACTTACAGCTTTTCTGTGACCTGAGATATTTTCCCCCCCAAAAAAGAGAAAATGAGAAAAAGAAATCTACCTGAAAGAGAAGAACAGGAAAGGATTCCTTGTCCCACTAGAATCAGCGTTCCGCCTCTGCTCTCTGGAAGCCCTGGCGTGGCACACCTGAGCTGCAGGAGCCAAGCACCCTCCGGCTGCCCTCGGGGACTCGCACGCACCGGGAGGCTGCTCTGCAGTCATCTCACCCACACCTGCTGTGCTGCGCTGCGCATCCCGCTCACCTGGAGGCGAGGAGCGCAGGGACCCAGCTGCCCCCAGCAGCCCTCACCAAGCCCACAGCCTGCCTGCCAGTGCAGGGGCTCACGGTTGTTCCCCCAATGAAGGGACACAGTGCCAGAGGTGTGAAGGAACCAAGGGCTGCCAGGCTCTGCGTGATCCAGAAATGAAGACTTGGCAGGACTCACACCAGTCAAGAGAGGGGCAGACAACCGCACAGGGATGCCGGCGTTCCTCACTCAAAATCCATCCAGCACCTGGGCTGGAGCGTCAGCAGCAAGAGTGTGTGGCTCCCAAGTGACGCGCGCATTAAAATAAAGTGCAAAAGTGTGGGGTTAGGAACACACATGGGGTATACAGGGGGCCAAGACCAGGCTCACCAAGAGGCAGAACAAAAGTGAAATCGGAGGAGACTTCCTAGAGGAGAGGGCCTCCAGCCTAGCTCTTGCAGGAAGAGCCAGGCTAAGAGGGGAGGTCTTCCCACACCGGCACAGCACATGAAGGACCCAAGGGAAAAGGCATGGGGGCAGGGCCGACAGGCTGGAATGTCAGGTGTGACGCAGGGATGGGTAGGAAGGAGTGTTGGTGCCAGAAGAGCGGACAGAGAAAAGCTGTGGCAGCCAGGGGCCCGGGGCCCCTCTATGCCAGGTCCTGCAGACAGGCTTCCCAACCTGTCCTGTGGGGAGAAGGCCTGCCAGGGCGGTGTGCGCAAGAGCCTGGTGGGTGGCGCCCTAGACGTTCAGACTGCACACCAAATGCAAGGCTGCCTGCTGGCCTCAGCAACCTCACACCCAAAGCTCCTTCCAGACGCCTGCAATCTCTTATCAGAATCAGCAGATTGTGGACATACTTAATTAGTTTAATTAAACCCAAGGTGGCTTCCAGGCATTTTGGATGAAAGAATAAAGCATACCCTGCCAGCTCCAGGGGGCACAACAAAGGGGCAACCTGGATCTCTATGCAAACACCTCCTGGTAGCCGGCTCTGCACACAGCAGATACTCAATAAGTGTGCACTGCTCCTGTGCTCCTCAGGGCCAGTCACTGGGATCGGCTCAGAGAGGAGGGGCACTCCAAATGCTATCCTCTGAACACAGGATGTCACCATGACAAGCCAGCATGGCATTCTGAAACATGGGGACACCATGAAGCCTCTGCACTAGACAGGTCCCGGGCATGCCCTGGCAGCAGGGAGACAAAGACCCTGCCGACTGATTTGCCAGCCAGGCATCCAGATCCCCAGGGAGGGCGGGCACGCACTCCCCATGCCACCCGTCCCATGGAAACAGACACACACCACCAAGGAACCGAGAAGCAGGCAAGGAACACCCCCGAAAGTCAGTGAGGCGTCTTAGCGAAGTCTTCTGAGATCATAGTTGGTTCACAATCCTAGCCGACCTAAGGTCATGGTTTTTGTTTTGCCATTTACTAGCTGTGTGACCTGGGGCATATCCCTCTACCTCTCTGGGCTTCAGCTGCCATACCCATGAGACAGGGATGGCGTACCCCTCCCAGGATCGTGCCTAGCCCTGGGCAGCCCTAGTATGAAAGGGCAGCTGTGATCTCTCTTGCACGCTAACCACCACGGACTGAGAGTACACCTCCCATCCCTTCTCCAGGACTGTAAGTTTCCCAGATAACAAAGAGCAGCCATGCAGAGAGGCCACCCAGGTCCTTTCCCAAACCCCGCATGGCCACACACAGTAAGAGAACGGTTTCTTTCATTGCAATGCACAGTTGGAGCCACCAGCTAGCCCCCGGGCCCAGTGCATGTGGGTTCCTAGCACACGTGCAGGCCTGGGTGACAGCAAAAGACACGCAGAGCTCAGGGTAACCAGCCCCACACTCCACGCGACCACAGGCCAGCAGTCAGCCACGGGGCGACACCACCGGTGTCCAGATGACCACCTGAAAATCATGAGCGGTAATTCAGCACCGCACTAAGGGCATTCTCTGCCTTGCCTCACCAAATCCTCCCAGCATGGCTGTGAGGTTACTGTCACTCTCCTCCTTCAGCAGACGAAGAAACCGAGGCTCCAAGGTGGTCACCTACCTGGGAGGGGACAGTGCCAGGTTTCAATCAGAGCCTGTGGCCATCACGACACACAGATACTCGCCCATCAGGTTCTCCCTGCCCCCACCCCCAAGCTGGGGCGGGGGGGGCTCAAAGGGGCTTTGGGGGGTATCAGTGCTGCTCCCCACCTCTCCATGGCTCCAGGAACCCAGCACCCCGGCCGGGCCAAGCCACCTGCCACAGCCAGAGCCCCCTCCCCCGGCCGGCCCAACCACAGACGGGGCGGGGCCTCTGCTGAGCGGACCCACCCACACAGGCTCAGCCGGAGCCGGGGGCCGTCCCCCTGCTAATCAGCCGGGAACCGAGCAGCAGCCAGCAAGCCCGGGCAGCCCCTGCCGCTCACAGCAAAGGCAGACACTCCGGCGGGCCCAGCTCTGCCCTCCACAGCCCTTCTTCCCCTGTTTCCCCAGCCCAGCCCCGGGGGTGGCGGGGACTGGATCTGCGCTGGCCCCGGGCGGCAGGGCACCTGCCTGGGACCCGGGCAGTCAGTACTGGGAGTGCCTCAGGACGGCTCTGGCTTCGGGGAGCGCGGAGCACCAGAGCGCCGGAGGCTCGCCGGGGCTGCCTCCCTGGGCCGCCTAACGGGAGTGGGAGGGCGGTCCCCGTCCCTTAGGGCTCTTTGTCAGCGGCCACCCCCCATCCTCCCCGGAAGGGGGGCCCCATCTCCTCGGAAACACCATGCCGGCCAAGGGGCAGAGGTCGCGCAGCCCAGCCTGGAAAAGCAGTGACTCACTCCATCCCTCCTTCCCCAGCCCGTTTTCCGATGCCACATTTGTGAATGGCCGTTGTCCACGCGGACTTGTAGAGGGACCGAGAGAAAGAGGCTACAGAGCCAACAGGAAAGTGCCCCCGGTCCCTTGGGCACCCCGCGCCCCTTCCACGCTTGCTGGGGTGCGGGTTGTGTGACCCGGCAGGACAGGACGGGAGCTTCCAGTCCGCTTAAGTCTCAGCCAAGTTCCCTTTAAAGGGCCAAGAAAAGCAGCTCCTGCCCACTGAGCAGACATTTTCCGGCCGGCCGCGGGCCACACGCGCCTTGGCCACGACAAAGGCCACACTCAAGGGTGCCGGGGAAGCAGAGAGGGGCTCCCGCTCGCCCCAGGGCCGGATGCCGCTGGCGTCCAACCCGGTCCAGGAGGAGGTGGAGGCTGGAGGGCGGCGCGGGGGCGGCGCCCCCCGCCCACCCGCTCCCTGCGGCCTGGGCGCTCCTGCTCCGCGCCCCGCCCGGCCGGGCCCCTCGGGCCGCGCCCCGAGCACCGCCGCGCCTGCCCGTCCTCCTTGGAGTCCAGCCCCCAGGAGCTAC
Organism: Manis pentadactyla; assembly: GCF_030020395.1. Taxonomy (NCBI): domain Eukaryota; kingdom Metazoa; phylum Chordata; class Mammalia; order Pholidota; family Manidae; genus Manis; species Manis pentadactyla. The sequence goes on from NC_080021.1 coordinate 218,930,022, forward strand.
GCTAGAGGACCCGAAGCCCAACGAGGCCACCCGGAGAGGCGGGCCCCAGGGGTCGGAGACGACACAGAGAGGGGACCACGGAGGCGGGGAACCACGGAGGAGGGCACCCCGCCCGGGTCCCCCAGGAGGCGCAGACCTGGGCAACGGGCGCTCCCAGGCAGTGCCCGCGGGCGGCGGGGCCGCGCCCCAGGCTTGGGGGACTTTGGTCAACTTCGCGCCTCCGGGTGGCCGCGCGGAGCCGGCTCTGGGCCCGGAGCGCGTCCTTCTCTCGGCTCCCCGTCCCGCCGCCTGCAGCCGGCCCTGAGCCCCACCGCTGCGGCCAGGGTCCCGGGACCCCCCCCCCGCGCGCGCGGACCCTCACCTGGGACATCTGCGGCCGGAAGTTGATGTCCTTGAGGTCGACGGAGCCGGGGGAGAGGTTGTGCAGCAGCTGGCACAGGAGCACGCCGTCGCGCAGCGCCTGCGCCAGGTCGAAGACCACGGCCGAGGGCCACACGACCCGGTGGTTGGGCGGCAGGACCTTGCAGTCAATAAGCCAGCGGCCGCACTGCCGCCACTGCTCCATGGCGCCCGCGGCGGCCGCAGGGCCGCCCGCTCAGGGCAGCGCTCGGGCCAAAGTGCGGCGGCCGCGGGGCATCCCGCCCGCCCGCGCGGGGCTCGGCGGTCGGGGCGGGGCTTCGCGCGGGCAGCCCCGGGTCCCCGCTGCGCCACCGAGCGCCCCCTCCTCTTCCTCCGGCTTTCCTCCGGGGCGCCGCTCCCGCCCACGTGCGGCCGCGGGGTGGGCGCTGGGGAGCGCGCGGGTCCCCCCTTCACACACACAAGTCCCCGCGGGTCCCGGGCCGGGCTCCACGCAGCCCGCCGCCGCAGCGCTCAGCGACCCGCCCCACCGGGCGCCGCATTCTGCGCTCTGGGCGCCCCGCGGCCGCTGCCGCTCCTGCCCCGCCCGAGACAAAGGCCCGGTGGGTCTGTCGCTCTGCGCGTCCGGGCCCGGCCGCCCCAGCCGCCGCCGCTTTGTTAGCCCGCGGGCGGGCTCCGCGCTCCGCGCCCGGCGCTCGGACTCTGCAGCTCCGCGGCGCGGGGCTCCGGGGGCGCTGGGGGGCGGGGGGCGCGGCCACGGGTGGGGCGGGGAGGGGGCGGGGCCCGCGCGCTGGCCGGGCCCCTCCCCGCGCCCCAAGCTCCGCCCCCGCCACCCCCCACTTCCTGTCCCGCCGCCGCCCGCGAAAGTTGCGGAGGGCGGGGGCTGCGGCTCGGGCAGCGGCCCGGGTCCCGCCGACTCAATCCGAGAGGCGCCAGGACTTTCTCGGAGCTCACACCCTGGGCGAGCGACCTCGCTTGCGGAGTGATGGCTCGGTCGCTGCCTGTGCGTCCCTCCAGCGTTCCGCTCGTGCATATCAGGAGGTGACCGCTGTCGCGCGGGGGACCTCCGCATGGCCCTTCCGGACAGAGAAACCCAGAAGGGGTCACCGACTAGGCCGGGGCCTCCCGTGCCCCCAAGGTCCATCAAGCGGCCCCTGCGAGACAACTCGAGGCCAGAGGCGCACGGGCCAGGGTATGTGCCCAGAGCCCCCTTCCCAGCCTCCTTCCTGGCCAGAGACCCGCAGAAGCCCCAGGCCGGGCACAGAGAGCAAAAGGCAGGATTCCCCTGCTTAATGACCCAGGCGTCTGGCACTCGCAGCTGTCCAGAGGGCAAATCCTGGCGTTCGAGATGGAGTATGTGAAATAAGTAAATGGGAGAGAGGGAAGGAGAAGAGGGCCAGCTGGCTGCCCGGGGGCTCCCCCACCCCCACACAGCCTGCGGGGGCCCACTGACCCCGCCCTGAACTACTTCCTGGGCCACACCCTGGGGGGCTGGAAGGCCCTGTTCTCAGCAGCTGGCCTCCTGTGACGGTGGGAGGGCTCCAAGCACTGAAAGAGCCGATCTGGCACTGGCATGGTGTGGGCCCTGGCTCAGACGTCAGGAGCCCTGCGTGCTCAGGGCCGACGCCCGTGGCCGCTCTGGGCAAGTCCGAGCCCTTCTCTGAAACTGGCTCAGTCATGAGGTGGAAGTGGGGTGACCAGTCTTGAGGGGCCTGCATTGGACACTAGCAGTTGAACCCTGGACCTGGGTTAGCTGGGTGGCACTGGGCAGCTCCCCTTTGGGCCAGGCCCGTGCCCCTTCGGCATTCCTGGAGCAGGGGCCAGAGGGAGGTGACACACCCATCCCACTGCCAGCTCAGACCATGCCCTGGGCCCTCAGTACTGAGAACTGGCCTCTGCAGAGTCAGGCTTGCCCCTTCCCAAACTCAGGAAACAGCAGGGGGACCCAGGCCAGGGTCTGGCCCCTGGAGAGAGGCGGGGGAGGAGCTGGCCTCGCAGGGCACACCCAGGCCATGCTCACAGTGGTCCTGGCCAGAGTAAAACCAGGCCAACTGACCAGTGAGCTCCAAGCTCCTGTCCAGGTGTCCCTCTGAAGAAACCTTGGTGCACAAGCACCGGAAGGACCCTGCCTCTGGGGGCGGGATTGAGCCTGCCCAGCTGGAGACAAAGCAGGTGATCCGCTGCAGCGAGTGGACCCCTCCAGCATCACTCCGAGAAATACCAGCTCTGGTGGAGCTGAACCCAGCCCTTCCAGCCCTCCCTCTGAGAGTGGCAGGCACCTTCCCGGGCAGCACCCCCCCCCCCATTCTGTAGCATAGGGAGCACCCCTTGTCATCAGAATTGCTCTCAGGAACAGGATTCACTGGCCAGAGGCTTTGCACAGTGCTTGGGGCAGATCGGGGCTTCCCTGGGGTGCCCTATTCATGGTGCCCTATTAATGCCCATGTGTCCCACAGGTAACTCCCTCAGCAAGAAAGGTGCCCCTGTCCTCATTGCCCTTGGCCTTCCTGACTGGGCAGAGAACCAACCAGGATGATGAGCCCAGGGATGGGAGGCAGGCGCTCACCGCTGACTATGCAGACAGTCGCCTGCCGCCCCCTGGTGGGTGGGGAAGGCACTGTTGCCCCCTGACTGCCCCGCTGTCGGGCGGCCACTGCCCAGCTGCACCCGGAATCTGGGGCTTAGGCTTGAGAAAGCCAAGTCAAGAGACCCAGGCCTCACCTAGGTGTGGTCCTGAGCCAATCACAACACTTGCCAGTTTCCTCATCTGGACAATGGGCATCCCCACTCATCCTGTGTACCTCAAAGGAACCTGGGAAGGTCCAGCAGGCAGGCTGGATCTAAATGAATGAAAGCTTGGCAGAAACTCTCCTCCGGACCCTTGGTGTGGATGCAATGAGCATGTCCACACTGCACCTACTCAGCAGTTATTAGGAAGCGTGGACATGGTTCCAGAAAACCCTACCGCCATCCGCATCCTCTGCCACTCAGCGCTGTCTGCCCGGACTACCAGCAGCACACCTCCAGGGGGGACGGCGCCCTAGAGGTGAGCCCAGAGACGACAAGCCAAACGCAACCCTCGAGGTGGCGGCGTCTCAGTGGGGCACAGCCAGTAATGACCAGTTTCACCAGTGAGAGGCCCTGTACTAAGTGCCTGGACGGTGGAGTGGGATGAAACCCAGGGGACATGAAGCACCCATACCAGTCCCAGGATATGGATGGTGGGTCACAGACCCCCTCCCTGCCTCCACTGTACCACCCTCTCCCCTTCAGTCTGTCCTCAGCAGCCAGCAAGGACCTGATCAAACCTTGGGGAGACCCTGTCTGTCACTCCCTGCCCAGAAAAGAGCCCTTTCCCCTCACCAGAGGGAAGACGCAATTCCTTCCCAGGCAGGCCCCACGTAGTGCACCCCCCACCCATATTACAGCTCTCCAGACACACCCAGCACACCCCTGCCTCAGGGCCTTTGCACTTACCGTCCCTCTGCCTGAGACTCTTGCCCACGTAGCTGCATGGCTCACACCCTTGCTGGTTCCACCGACCCCTCCCACACCTGCCCCCATCTGCTTCTCTGCACTTTCCCCCACCATGAGGCCAGTTCACTCAGCCTCATCCCTCTAGACTGTCAGCTCTGAGGCCCAGGGACCATCTCTGTCCTGCCCCCAGCCCACATCCAGCACTGCTAACTGGCTCAGCCCACAGTAGGTAGTCCAGAAATAGTTGTTGAATGAAACACCAAATGAATAAACCAACAGCTTGGCAAAGTACTGCAACTACATTTTAAAATATGACATATTCTTTCATAGAAGTCACAGAAATGTGTTAAACTGATGCAAAGATTTTTTTTAATAGGCTATATAACCTATTTAATTCCTCTAGCATGTTTTAACAACGTCTGTAGCATATTTCAACACCCTTATGTGAATGTGTGACATCGCCCTACCTAAGATATGCCCGGTAGCACATTTCCACTCAGCGTGTTGAATCCAACACTACTGACAGTTGTAGTGGCCACTCCCGTTTGAGGGCTGGGTGGCTGGCCTAAGGCGTCATAGGCGTGCTTCACCTCTGTTGAGCCTCCATTCGTTATGTTAGCTTTTTCCGTCCTGAGGGGTCAAGCGCAGAAACCAACACCCACACCGGTGAGCTGCTCCGGATCCCCCAGCATTGCGTGAAAGAGCCGGGTCCAGGCAGCAGGCCTCCCGGGCACCTGCACCGGCACCCAAATGCTGCTGCTGAAAGGAGCGTCTGTGCCTGGGACCTCCTGCTGTCCCTCGACACGCTGATTTGGGTGGGTGGGCAATGAGGGAAAAGGGAGGACACTGCGGTTTGAGAACACATAGCCACTGACTTGACCAGAGGTCACAGCCAAGACCACTCCTTTCCACACAGCCTCACGGGGGCACCACACGCAGCCAGACCAGGGGCTTGGTCGGCTCGTCTCCCCAGCCAACGCTGAGAGCCGCTGCAGGGTCTCTGTGCCTCCTGCCAACAGGGCCTGGCCGAGGGTCCCAGAGAGCTGCCCCTGCAGAGGCCCTCCCCACAGAGGCCGCAGCCCACCCCATGCTTCCCTCCCACTTCTTCCCAGTCCCTCCCTCCCTCATCCCGTGTCCTGGAAGCACGGCTCTGCTCTCGGGCGAACGGGAAGCGAATGTCTGACTCTTCCCAACACGACTGGATGAGGGAATTACTCTCACGTCCAAACCACATGGACACACACATTTTGCAAATTCCATTTGTAGCTACATCATGCAAATTCAGCTGTCACAATTTCCCAGGAAACTCTAGGTGTAGAAGAAGACCATCTGGGCTGCCGCGGAGTCAGGGTTTGCCTCGCCTCGCTCCGTGGTTGGTTGCCTTACATGGCGTTTGAAAAGGCAAAATGTGGTCGTGTTACTGCTTGTGGCTTCACCTTCCAAAAATTAAGGCGAACGCCCTTGTCCATAGATTATTCCCTGACCCGTGACCTCTGACATCTCGCTACCAAATGGCCCTTGTCTGGGCACCTCCGACTGTCCCAGGGCAGCTTTCTTTGGCGGGCCTGAGGCTTTGCTCTCTTCGGAGAGGTGCCTGTGAGGTCAGGGTGCAGGATTACTTACGGCTTTGAGGGAGTGGGGAGGAGCCTCCAGGACTTAATTCATTTGTAGGCATAAGGCTGAGAACTAGGGATTTGGGGCGGATTCCAGAATTCTGCAGGATCCTCTCAGGGCACCAACAGGCCACCTCAAAAGAGGACAGAGGTCCAGGCTGGCTGAGGACCCGCGCCCCACGCAGCTGGTTGTGAGTTAGGGGACCCCACCAGGACCTGGGGTGCCCGCCACCACTGAGCATGTTCCTCAGCAGGCTTGCCGTGGCACTCCGGCTGGTTCAAAGTCTGACCCAGCCCTCCCTGGTGTTCAGTACTGCCCTTCACCCCGGGCAGGGGACAGCCTCCCCGGCAACCCCAAGACCTCCCGCAGCCCTGCCACCTCCTGGGGCGATCTTCAGCACAGCCCAGCGGAGGGGCCGGCCAGCACCAGGGCTCTGAACGACAGAACATTCTAGCCGTCACCCCAAGCCCTGCGCACCCCAGCCTGGCAACCACTCATCTCCCTTCTGTGTCCACAGGCTTGCCTGTTCTGGGCACTGCACATCAGTGAAATCGTACAGTGCGTGGCCTTTGCTCTCCAGCTTCTTTCATTCAGCATAAAATCAAGGACCATTCATGTAGTGGGTGTGTATCCATTAAGGACTTTGTTCCCCCTTTTTGTGGCTGAATAATAACTCGTAAGTGGAATCCATTTTGATACATGCTATTTAATCCAGTGTATCTGAAACGTTGTCATTTCAACATGTGATAAACCTAAAAACTTACTAATGAGATATTTTACATTGCACTTTTCATGGAAAGTCTCCAAATCTAGGCTGTATTTTACACTTATAGCACCTTTCAACAAGAGCACTAAATTGTCATCAGAAACATCTGATCAGGATTTAGGCTTCATAAAATTTATCGCTGAAAAGGTATATTCATGTAGCCTATTGTTCCAGATATACTTAAAAGTCTGCGAAAAACCGAATCAAGTATCAAATTGTAAGTTAATTAAAATTAAATACAATTAAAATTCAGTTTCTCAATCAAAAAAGCCACATTCAAGAGCACAGAAGCCACATGTGGCTCATGGTTGCTGCCTTGTTGGGCAGTACGGGGTCTCTGACACCTTGCTCCCCACACACACTCCCCGAGGCCAGACCATGTCTTTCTCCTCTCTCTTCCCCACCTGACCCCTGCACACCCCCATCTGGTGGGAGTGACCCTTTAAAAAAAAATCTGATCATGTTCCCTGTGCTCAAAGCCCACCCTGTGTCCACACAAAACCTTGCACACCCGTGTGCACAGAGCACTATTTGCATTGGCCAAAAGGTGGTCACAAACCGAGTGTTCACTGACAGACAAATGGATAAACAAAATGGTCCATCCATACAGTGGAATGCTGTTCACCCATCCAAAGGAAGTGCTGACCCCCCTACAGCACGGGCGGACTCCTGGAACACCGTGCTGAGTGAGAGAAGCCAGACTCCAAAGGTTGCATATTACATGACACCACTTATATGAAATGCCCAGAATCAGTAATCTGTAGCGACAGAAAGCAGAATAGTGATTATTGGGAGCTGAGAGGAGGGGAGGGAGGGGAGTGAGTGTTGAATGGGGACAGAGTTTCAGTTTGGGAAGAGGAGAAAGTTCTGTGGGTGGGATGTGGGGGTGGCTGCACAATGAGAATGTACTTATTGCCCCCAGACTGTGCACTTAAAAACGGCTTAAATGGTCAATTTGATGTTATGTGTATTTCACTACAAATATACAAAAAGGAGTGAAGTACTGGTATGGGTGATAACACGGACGAAGCTAGGAAGCATTACGCTAAGTGAAGGAAGTCAGACACAGAAGCCTCTCCCACGGGCCCCCTCGGGAAACGTGTGCTTCCTAAAACCCGTCTTGGCCATCTCTTCCTTCAGGGACTGTCCCCTGCCTTCACATCACCCCTTCAGTGCCTTGCTTGGAAATGTCTGCCTGGGTGTGGGCTGGACTGCAGGATCCTCTGGGCCTGGTCTGCGGACCACGTCCTTCATGTCTTCCCAGCACTCAGCACCCAACATGAACTCATCCACCCACCCACCCACCATGCTGTCTGTCTGTCCCTCTATCCATCCATTCAGAGCATGCTTCCTGGGCGCCCACCTGCAGGAGCCCTGCCCCCAGGCGAGCTGGAGCTGGCCCAGGGTCAGTGCCAGCAGGAGGGCGGCCTCAGGGGTGCTGGCAGCAGGAGCTGCACCCAGGCCTCTTGCCTCTGGGGGAGGTTCCACGGGTCCCAGGGGGCTCCATGTTGTCTGGAAGCAGAGCTCCACCCCCTGCAGACATTCTGGGCTCCCCCTACCCCACGGCACATTCCCAAGCTTCATCCTGATGTGACGTGGTGACTGCCCCAACAACCCCCAGCAGAGGTCCCCACAGCTGAGTGACCTCATGGGTCACCTAGGTGGGCGCCCAGGAGGAGGCCCTGTTAAGGACACTCTGCAGGTTTCTTGTCTCCATCTAGTGGGAGAAGATAGCAGTCCAATCCTGCAGCGTCTGCTGGGTGCGGGACCAGCCCGGGCGCCTCCATGGGGAGGGCCAGAGGGGAGACCCCGAGCCCTGGAGGCTGCAGCCTCTTTCTGCATGTGCTTGGGCTGACCCTGGAGGGCCGGGGGCTCCCTCAGAAAACGGCCATGAGGGAGGCTCCCAAGTTCCACTAGTGACTCTGTGCCCTGGGGTCAGCGATTCAGGTCTCTGAGCCTCGGTGTCCTCATCTGTGAAATGGGCATGCTGGTGCCCAGGGCCAAGGCTGCTCTGTGAGCAGGGACTCAGGGTGACTGTGAGCAGTCCTGGCTTGTGGGGTTTCCTAGCCAGTGGCCTCATTTGGTTTGACTCAAGAAGGCAGAGCTTCCCCCTGGCAGCAGGTCTGCACCGTCCTCAATTGTCCAAACCCTCAGGGGCCTAGTCCAGAAGGCCCCCCACCTGCGGATCCCAGCATCCCTGCCACAAAGGGGCATTGCTGAGCACCAGCCAGTCCCGGCCCGGGGACAGCAGGTGGGATGCCCAGCCCCTGCAGCCCACACCACCTCAGACCTTGGCTCGGAGCCTGGCCCCCTGGCCTGCAAGCCGCCACTGCCTCCAGCATTGACTCGGAGGGACCACTCTTTGAGGTTTGTGCTCACACCCTTGGCCATAGTCACCGTCTGTCCCTCGGTAATGGCATATCCATCAAGAGAGCCTGGAGTCTCCTCCCTGCACATTTTAACTTGAGCCTCACCTGGCACCATGATATGCATTTCTGGGCACCCACCTCTTCTCTTGCCTCGGCCGCCTGTGACCTCATTAACCCCACTCGCCTCGGCTTCCAGGGGCCAGACCCTTGGTTTACACTGCTGCTGTCATTTTCTGCTCTTTGCCCACTGCTGCCTGCACCAGCCATGCCTGCCCCGGCCATGCCAGCTCCTCCTGCTGCTCTGGCCAGGGAGAGGCAGGGGCTCCCCTAAGCCAGGGGCCAGGAGCTGCCTGACAACTTCCTAGGCCCCCCGCCACCTTTCAGGCAAAACAGACCCATCTGTCTACCATGTGCCCCCAACAACACTCGGTGCCTGGAGGGGGCCCCGGAACCAGAGTCTAGCCTGCCATGATGGACTGGCTCGCCTCAGCCAGCGGGCACCAAGACCCCCACTGACGGTTGGTAGGTGGAGTGCCTGGAATCCCTGGCATGGGCCAGCAGTTGCCCCTTCCCCCGCAATGAACTGGGAGGGATGCCTGTGGAAGGAGCATCCTGGTGTGGTCTCAGACGCAGTGCTAGGAGAACAGCAACCAGGAGGAGCGGAGGGTGTGCCTGCACCAGGCTGCACCGGGGAGAGTCGGTGGGTGGCTGAGTGAGGTCAGGCGCCCGCAGACGGCAACGGGTCAAGCTGGAGCAGCATATGAAGGCATGGGAGGAGACTTCCATCCCGTAGCTGCGATCAGGAAAAGCAGAGGGGCTCCAGGGGAGGCTGAGCTCTCCAGCCAGTCCTCCAGGTCAAGACTGGGGCCCTGATTGGGAAGCAGTAGGGCCACAGGCCTCACAGGGATGGGGACACTGAGGTCAATGCACTAGAAGCTCTGGGCCAGCAGAAGTGGCCAGTCTCCCTGTCAAGGGCCAGCCAGCCTTCCCCCCGTCAGAAGACCACCTAGCCACCTCTGCCTTCTGAGACGTCACAGTCTGCTGGCAGACAGCATCCTTGGGTACCAGTCTGCGTCTTGGACTAAAATGTAGGAATCCTAGCCTTTTATTCTCTTCCTTGAAGAGCCACTTGAAAAGGGTCCACACCACAGCCATTCACTCCTGCTTTTGGCACCATTCTGTGGCCCTCCAGGGCCCTTCACTGGGGTGTCGCCCCAGGTGACCACAGCCGTTTGCCTATGTGTATGGCCCCTTTCATCCTGCTCCCTAAGACAGGCTATATTTTCTTTGCATTTAGCCACAGACTGACCAAATAACCAACCCCAGATTCTCTCCATTTTTTTCTGCACCGATTCTGTGTTAGGGTTTGTAGTGGCTCAATGGGGGACCCCAAGAAGTCTGGGCCCTAAATCCAGTGCCAAGAGTCCTTATTAGAGACCCACAGAGAGGAGAGGTCATGTGAGATGGAGACAGAGATTGGGGTGATTCAGCCACAACGCATGGAAGGCCAGGCACCCCCAGCAGCTTCCAGAAGCCTGCAGAGAGGCATGGGACACGTTCTCTGCCCCAGAGCTCCTGGAGAGGGCATGGCCCTGCCACAGCTTTTGATTTCCTGCTGGCCAGGCGTGGGAGGTCTTGAGTGTCAAACACATAATGAATGTAACTGATGGAAAGACATCAGATACATTAAAATTCATGAAGTCATATTGATTTTTTTTTTAAATCCCTGACTTAAAAAAAAAAATCCCTTTGGAAATTGATAGGGCACCAACTCCTTATTCTGAAAACTGATAAGCAAAGGGAAGGAATGAAGCATTTATTCTGCCTTTCCTGTATGACTGTATTGGTGTAACCTAACAGTTGATGAAGAAAGTTCTTCCCTCTAGAACAATTCCAAAAAATAAAGGCAGAAATAACCTTAGCATCAGAAAATCACCAATTTACGACCCTTAATGAAATAAGTGACCTAAGTTATGACGACTAGCAACACCTGAAGTTATCCTGTGAAAGACTGATGGGGAAATTTGTACTGGGTAGATCAGGCTGCCAATCCCCAGAGCCACTGGTCTATCGTTACACTGAAAGAGAGAGGAAGCCACGCAGCGAGTGCCTACCCACCACGCAGTGTGCTAAGTAGTTCACAGCACCACCCATGGAAGCGTGTTGTCAAAAAACTTGGACTTCAGTCTGATCAACGCTGTAGATCTAACCCCCAGTTTTCCTGTAGGGGAGAGAACAAATCAGTGATACATGGGGCTGAAATCAGCCAAGTCCAGGATGTGCAAACTTCTGCAGGATATTTGCCCGGCTTCCTCAACAATTAAATGTGTGTGTGGAGGGGGAAGCAATGGGCAAGTATTATGGATGAAGAGAGATCTAAGAGCCACTCAACCAAATACAACTAAATGTTTGGGTCCTGTTTCAAACAGATTATATACTGACATTTATCAGATCATCAGGGGAATAAGAATGGAATGCTGACTAGTTATTAGATACAATGAAAAATTGTTACTTTAAGATTATGTTACTGTGCCCATGCATAAAAATAACAATGTATTTATAAGAAGCAATAATATTTCTGGCATTAGCTAATATCTGTTTTTCTCACAACCTATACTTAGCTTCCTTTTTAAGATTTTTTTCTATGAAATAACATATGGGAACATGCATAAAACACAAATGCACGGCTTCATGTAATGTTACAAAATAGGAACCTGCATAGCCACCACCAGGTTGGGAATCGGAACTCTGACGAGCCCTCGAAGTGCTCAGCAAGTCTCTCCGCCGTGGCACCCCCTGCCCGCCCCACAAAGCACATGCCTACACGGGCATCTACAGCCCCCACTTCCTGTGTTCGTTGGTAGCTTTACCATCTACATACGCAACCCTAAATACTATAACTAGTGTTGCCTCTCTTTGAATTTTACATGCGTGGGATCATTCAGCAGAGGGTTTCAATCTGTGGGCTGACTTCTACTCCCTCAATGTTTTGTCTCCGCGATTCCTTGGTGTTTTTATGTGCTATAATTAATTCATTTTCATTGCTATGCCCTGTAAGTACTCCTCTGGGTGAATGTGCCGCCATTTATTTCCTCATTCCAGTGAGGACAGACGCCGGGTGGTTTCTGGCCTTGAGTCTGAGTGCCACTGTGCACACGCCCACCCATGTGCCTACACGCTCACCGCTGTGCAGGAGTGGGACTGCCGGCTCACAGGTCATGGGCACCCTCGGGTTTCGTGGAAATGAGACACCATATTCCGGGGCAGTTCCATCAGTTTGCCGTCCCGCGCCAGCGTAAGGCAGTTGCCATCATGCTCTCTGCTCTCGTCATCACCGGCGCTTGGCTTGGTCCATGGGTTCGCTTTCCGACTTTCTGTGGATGTGGGTGGTTTCACATTGTGATCGGAATTCGGATTTTCCTGATCACTTTTTTTTTTCTATTGGTTTGTCTCTTTATTAAATTGCAGGTATTATTTTTATATTCTGGACAGGAGGCCTGCACCAGCTCGGAAGCTCATGTCTGTCAGCCCCAAGGGGCTCCTTCTAGACTCAGCTTTGTGATGCTGGGGCCGCCTTGTCTGCAGCTCCCTCGGGTTCTGCCAGCAGGGGGCGCTACAGGGAGGCTGAGAGGGACCTATTCTTCCAGCCGGTTTCTGGCTGCCGGGGTGAGCCGGCCATGCTTCTGTCTTGTTGCACTTGCAGGGGGTGCCGCTTCTCAGCACTGGCAGCACCATGCTCCCGTGAATGCCCCAGGGACGTGCCGCCAGCACCTCCTCAGAGGTCTGGGTGCAGGTCTGGGTCCGTGGGCCATCCCAAAACTCCATTTTCACAACTCCAACTCTTCCCTTGGTTTTCTGGTCCTGGGTGGGTGACTGCTTCCTGTACTTGCTACCTCGGGGCATTTCTTTGCTTTCCGTGACCTAGTTAACATCTTCCATACTTAACAATTCTTTTAAGTTCTCTTTATTCCAATAACTGGTGTAGTTTCTGTTCCCTCCTGGGACCTTGATGATACTTGAACTGGTAGCAGGTGGGGCCCCAGAGGGCAGACTTTCAAATGCGGGATTCCCAGGTGGCTGCTCAGGGTGTTGGCGTGGACAGACCGCTGAGCTCCATGCTGAGAAGGGGGCTCCGGTGACCCAGGCACGTCACAGCACCGCGGCCGCTCTGACCGCTCCCCAAGCCTGATGGTGATGAGGAGTCTACAGAAGGTGTCTCCAGGGACACTTGGCCATTTGATGTGACCACGGCAAGGGCTGGGCTGTGGGGTGGACATTTCTGAGCACCTGGAAGAGTCGCACAAGAAGGGAAACCAAAGGCCTTAGGTTCTCAGCTCCAGTTATGGTGAAAAAAGAGAAGCATGGCATCTCCACAACAAGCCGAAAGGAATTTCTTATTTCCTGCAGCCACCAGGCCAGTGTTGCTGAGAACTGGACTCGAAGTGATATTTGATGGGTTGCAGAACCACACTGGGTGACTCCCTGTCCTGCCAAGTCTTGTGAAGGTCATGACATTGGTGGGGAAGGACTGGGACCCTGAGACTCAGGTTAGACCCCGAGGAAGCTGAGGGCCAGTCCCCAGCCCCTGGGAGCCTCTCTTGGTCAGGGAAGTGACTCAAAACCAGTGATAGCCTCACCTGGGGAGATGGTCATGGAAGGAGATGTTTCATCCCCCCAAACACCCCCGTTGCCCCTAGATTCATGTACAGGCTCAGATGTCAGCGTGCTCCAGGGGGCAAGTGTGAAGGCCAATCCGAGAGGGAACAGCTCACACACTGAAAGAATGGGGAAATTCTGCTCATCACAACCAGGGCGATGTGGGGGTGAATGAGTCTAAGCCTTAGACCCAGGACAGACTTTATCACGGGGCCAGGACAGACTTACCCATACCAGCGCCCTTACCCCAGCGTTGGGACTTAAAGTGGAGCTCAAGTGGCTGGAGGTGACTGGAACTAGAATTCAAAGCAGCTTGTTTAATGATATCGAAACACCAGAGCCTCACTGGCATGAAGGAGGAGGAACACGATGGCGTGGGCCCATTCATCGAGTTACCGGCCCTGCCCACTCCCCGCGGCATGCCCTGCATGGTTCCCGGGCACCTCCGCTCCCCTCAGACCCTGAGAGCCGCAGCAGCCAGGGCTGCTGGTCCCTGGAGAAGCCCTGGCAGCCATCTCTGCAGGCTAAGGGTGCTGCAGGGGGGTTCAGAGGTCGCACAGTCCCAGAGTGGCTGGGACCAAGTGGCAGCAGTAAGTGCCAGAGCCACATGGGCCCCTCCTGGACGAGGGCAGCAGGGAATCCTGGAAGGGGAAACCGTGCCAGTGGAATTGATCGCCTGGCCCCAGGAATGAATCGGCCACTATGGTGTGGCTTGACCTCTAGAGCAGGAAAATCTCCAGGTCTGGCGCCCCCAAACCCAGGCCTCAGTTGCCAAAATGGAGGCTAATGGCCGCTCCCCTGGTTTCAAGAAAAGAACCTGGCCCAGAGCCCCATGGCTGAAGAGGAGGCCGGTCCTGCTGAGGAAGCGCCCTGCAGCACAGCCCAAACACGCACCGCCGGACTCTCTGCTGCTTCCTTGAGGCGTAAGGCATGATTCCTCATGGCTCTCAGCTGTACTCTGCGAGTTATTGCCCCTTTCCGATGACTGTCGCCTGTGTTTGTGTGTTGCTTGAGGCTTGCGTTTGTTTTCGAGTCTGAGTCCTGCCTTAGAAGTCTGGGGGTCAAAGTCCTGCCCCTACAGACGGACGAAGCTGGCAGTGTCAACCCTAGTATGACGCTCTTAAAATCTTTGTGGGAAGTTGGGGATGGGAAAAATTAAAACGTCACAAAGTTCATTGTTCTTACCCAAAATCAGTCTTAAAAAATAAATAAATGAAGCATTTGGGTTGCTGCAAGCCTGTTGTTAATTTCCCAAGTTGCAAAACAGTTATTCCGACAGTGTGTGCCTGTTTCTCCCTTGCCTTTCTGAAGGCGCAGAATCCAGAGTTCCCTGTTCCACCCTTTCGGCTGGCATCTTGGGAAAGTTATGATTTCTCTTTAAAAGCCTGCTTTATGGAGCTATCGTCTCCCATATGGTTCACCATTTGGTTCACCCATTTTAGACATACAATTCGTAGCTTTTACGGGGCTTTGGGATGTCACCCAATGTAACTTTACAACCCTGTAGCCCCTCGAAAAAAAGCCCTGTTAACTATTAGCTGTCACTTGGCATTCCTCCCTCCTCACCTGAGCCCTAAGCACCCCGAATCTGCTCTCTGTGGATTCGTTCATTCTGGACATTTCCTACCAATGGAGTCATGCCACTGAGGTTTCTGTGACTGGCTCCTGTCACTTCGGGTAATGTCTGCAAGCGCCACCCATGTTGGAGCAGGTGTCAAGGCTTTGTTTCTTTCTACAGTGGTCAGTACTTTTCTATCGTGTGGATCTACACTGATTGTCCAGTGGCTGCTAACGGTGTGGCTGGATGGTTAAGGATTTGGAAAGAATCCTGTTCTGCTGAGGTGTTCAGCCTCTTTTCCCAGCTGCTGTGCCCTTTGCCCCATGGGCCCCTGTGTCATGTGATCAGGTGGAGGGACAGGGGCCAGCACTGAGCCCGTTATGGGCTCAGCAGCTGGGGATCCAGCCGGCCAAGTGGCAGCACTCATTGCACTGGACCCATCCGTTACAGAGGGGACAGAGATTTAGTTTCTGTGGAACCACCATGGATTGTGGATGTGGATTTGCTCTCTCTGCCCTTAATTCTCCTGTCAGTACTGCCATCTGGGGACTTAGGGAGGCCCAGTTGATCATCACGGTTTTCCACACCAGTGCTCCTGAGCAAGGACCTCACTCCCGAGCAAAGGAAGAGACAAAGGGGTCCGTGCCCATGGAAGCCACTGGTCTTACATGGACCCAGTCACCCACAAGTGCCCACCTAGTAAGGAGGGGAGAGGCCTCCCGAGGACGTGGTTACAGCACCACTTGGGGACACCACTGTGGAAGTCTGTGTGGGGAAGTTGGGGTTCCTGTGGCCAGGATCCTCACTGAACTTAAACCACCTGATGATGTGACTGGCCTGTTGCTAGGCTACCACTTCCACACCTTTAGGCAATAAGCTATTATTGTGCTATAGAGAGAGCTTGGCCCAGTGCTCTGGGCGGAGGCAGAGACACTAGTGCTCCACCTACTGCCGGGAGAACAAGCCGGGTAATAAACCCTTTCACCCCAAAGAACGTTTTGCTGTCAATTTCTTTGGTCACATTGAATCCATAGCGAACTTGCCCCGGGCTGAAACCCATTGGCAAGACAATTGGTGAAAATCTGCAGGGTTCATTGTTGACCAAGGAAAAAGACAGGCTGCCCTTACGGGAGGGGTGCTTCAGCGGGCTGCCCCTGTGAATGGGGAGACAGTGGATCGACCCCAGTGGGTATGTGGTCTGAGGTGGCTGGCCTCCTAGAGGACTGGGCCCCACCCCAGGGCTGGAGGCAAGGGGAGGTGATACCTGAGGCTGTAGGGGTGGCACTTGGTATAGTAAGCAGGTCTTTTGAGAGACAGAGTGCCTGTGAGGCCGCGGGGACTGGGTTGGCTGCTTCTCACAGTATTAAAAAAGTCTACAGAAGAAAAGGACATTCTCCTGAAAAAAGACCCAAAAAATGGTGATATGAGAATGCAAGTGCAAACTTCTGTGGATTCCCTGAGGAAGGAAATGGCACTGATACGAGAGGAGGCAGCACGAGAACGCTGGCAGCAAGGTGCCACTGAAGAGGTAAAAGATTCCTTACAGAACGAGACGGCAGCGCTGCCAGGTGCTCTGGAGGAGGAAGAGGCCATCGGGGAAAAAGACGAGCTCCTGAGGGAAGCACAGGTGGAGGCGGCACGAGAACGTCAGCCGCGAAGCATGGAGGTGAAGGTGAGGGAGCTGCTGAACACCGAGCTGGCATTGCTGCCGGGCACAGTAGAAAACGTAAAGGTCGTAGCAGAGGCACTCGGGGGAGGGGAGAGAAAGGTGCCATCAGCCCCGGAAATGGAGGAGCTGGGGAAGGACGAAGGGGTGGTGCCGGGGGCACTGGTCCTTCGCCCAGTGGTTGTAAAGAAAATAAAGACCCAGCAGCTGAAAGCTCCCCAAGGAGAGGAGCAGCCCCCTCCCCAGGCTGTGGAGCTCCCTATGCTCCGCCCCTACACTCAGGCTGAGCTGGTGGATTTGGGCTCCCGGTTTAGGCAGAAGCCCTCGGAGTCAATATCAGCTTGGCTCCTGCGTCTGTGGGACTTAGGGGTGGATGGGATTGTTCTGTCGGGATCAGAGATGGGAAAGCTGGCTTCCTTGAGGCAGCGATTACAAAATGCACATCAGACCCCAGGGAGTCACTCCCTCCTCGGTTGGCTTATGGCTGCACTTCGTGCTGTGTGGCCCTGTCAGGGTGATCTGCCATCCTCTCCTGTTAGATGGCAGACATATGCTGAGCTCCAGCAGGTGCTACGAGAGCTAGGCATAAGAAATGCCATCTATAGTCCAGAGAATTATGGCCCAGATGAAGAGATTTTCACTACTGGGATGAGAAATATTGTGCTTCAAATGGCTCCCACATCCCTCTTTGGGTCTCTCGTGGCCATTCTTTCCCCTCACTTAGGGCAGCCCATAAGCGAGGTGACACGTACAGTAGCAGACTTAGGAGAGGCTGAAGCAATGAGAACCCAGAAAGAAATAAGGTCTGCTACTCACAAGAAGAATTTACAGGGCCCCTGAAGGTTATGAGGACCTAGATGTGGGCTGGTTTAATATGGGCAGGAGCAGATGGAAGGAAATTAGATGGGAAGTCAAATAGGATCTTACTGGAACTATGGCAACAACTGAAATCAGAGCAGCAGTTCCAGCCATTAAGACCAAAGAGGCAGAGGTCAGAGACAGAGCCACAAGTCCTGCCTGTGTGTTTGCAAGACTTCCTGCTGGAGAGCGAGCCAACCTCACTCGATCCCACCCAGGAAGGTGATTGGGGAGCATGGTTTGACTGAGAGGAAGGTCAAGGTATCTGCCCTGAGGGACTGAGGGAGACCAGAGGCCACATGTTGAAATAGCTATCCATTGGTCCCCAGTGAACATATGTGTCCTGGCTCTGGTGGACACTGGGGCTGAATGCTCACTAATTCATGGTAACCCTGAGCGGTTCCCTGGGACCCCCCACTATCATAGATGGATACGGGGGTAAGCCTATCAGAGTGAAACTAGCCCAAATCCCTTTGGGAATAGGGCTTCTACCCCCAAAAGAGTATACTGTGTATATATGTCCTATCAGAGTGAAACTAGCCCAAATCCCTTTGGGAATAGGGCTTCTACCCCCAAAAGAGTATACTGTGTATATATGTCCTATCCCTGAGTATATTTTGGTGACTGATATCCTGCAGGGCCTATGGCTGCAGACCACTGCAGGTGAGTTCAGACTGAGAGTACATGTGGTGAAGGCAGTTCTGAGGGGACATGCTAGGCACCTGTCCATAGCTTTGCCTGTGCCTCGGCGGGTGACTGATACCAAACAATACAAACTGCCTGGAGGGCATAAAGAGATTGGAGAAACTCTCCAGGAGCTGGAAAGGTGGGTATTATAAAGCCCACCCACAGTCCTTTCAACTCCCCAGTGTGGCCTGTAAAAAAGCCAGATGGCTCCTGGCGTATGACTGTGGATTACAGAGAACTGAATAAAGTCACACCCCCTCTGCATGCTGCTGTCCCCTCTATTGCAGGCTTGATGGACCCTCAGCCATGACCTAGGAACATACCATTATGTGGCAGATCTTGCTAATGCCTTCTCCATTGACATTGAGCAGGAAAGTCAGGAACAGTTTGCCTTCACGTGGGAAGGACGGCAGTGGACTTTCACCGTCCATCCTCAGGGATTCCTCCACAGCCCCACCATCTGTCACGGACTTGCAGCCCAGGACTTGGCTACATGGGAGAAACTACCAACGGTGTGATTGTACCGTTATATTGATGATGTCATGCTCATGTCCGATTCTCTTTCAGATCTAGAAGGCGCAGCACCTAGACTGCTGCAACATTTACAGGAGAAAGGATGGGCTGTGAACAGTACCAAGGTTCAGGGACCTGGTTTGTCTGTCAAATTCTTGGGGGTCGTCTGGTCGGGTAAGACCAAAGTGATGCCAGAAGCAGTTATAGATGAAGTCCAGGCCTTTCGTACCCCTACAACTGTAGCATTGCCACAGGAGTTTCTGGGTCTTCTAGGCTACTGGACAGTGTTTATACCGCACTTGGCGCAAATTCTGAAGCCCTTATACCGGTTGGTACAAAAGGGCGTCAGGTGGGACTGGGATGAGACACGTGCATCTGCCTTTACTACAGCAAAACAGGCAGTCAGGGCCGTGCAGGCCCTGAGTGTGATAGACCCATCAAGGCCCTGTGAGCTGGATGTTCACGTGACTGAAGACGGTTATGTCTGGGGTCTCCGGCAGCGGCTTGAACGGATTTGCCAACCCGTTGGATTCTGGTCACAACTCTGGAAGGGGGCACAGGTACGATACACTTTGATAGAAAGACAACTGGCTGCCGTGTATCACCCTTGCTGGCGACAGAACCCATCACTGGAATGGCCCCGATAAAGGTAATGACCACCTATCCCATCTTGGGGTGGGTACGAGACTGGACCCAAAAGCCAAGGAGTGGTGTGGCACGAATGCCCACACTAGCCAAGTGGGGTGCTTACCTGAAGCAGTGTAGTGCCCTCTCCAGTAGCCCCTTGAGTGAAGAACTCCAACGCTTATTGGGGCCAATGACATATACTAGTGAAAAGCAGGAAGAACTTGCTTTTGAACCATCAGTAGCAGAGAGTCCCTATGGGGAGGGAAGAGCCCCTATACCGGAAGACGCATGGTACACAGATGGCTCCAGAAGTGGGAAGCCCCCAAAACGGAGGGCCATAGCCTTCCATCCTAAGACTGAGACAATATGGATGGAAGATGGTGATTGGAAGAGCAGCCAATGGGCAGAGTTGCAGGCTGTGTGGCTTGTGACCAGCCAGGAGCCCTCCCCTAGAGTTGTCGGCACTGACAGCTGGACTGTCTATCAGGGCTTGACCCTGTGGCTACCAACCTGGTACCATGCCAACTGGCTGGCTGGTCACCAACCCCTTTGGGGGCAGGAATTGTGGCAAGACTTATGGGCCTGTGGTCAGACTAAAATAATTGCAGTGTACCATGTGACAGGTCGTTTGCCACTGGCAACCCCAGGAAATGATGAAGCAGATAAATTGGCCCAGATACATTGTTTAGAAGGAAAGCCTGCCTCTGATGTAGCCCAATGGTTACATCAGTGTTTGTTGCATGTGAGGTAAGAGTCAATGTGGGCTGTAGCCCATTGGTGGGGCTTGCCTTTGACCTTTGAGGAAGTTAGTAGAGCCCGGCAGAAGTGTGTCATGTGCTCCAAAAGGGACTTACACCAAGTTCATGGGACAATAGCTAAGGGGCCTATACCCCTCATCAGGTGGCAGATAGACTGACTATATTGGGCCTCTACCTGTGTCAGAAGCATATCGGTGTGCCATGACTTGTGTGGACACAGCTACTGGACTTCTGGTTGCTTTTTCTACCCGTTGTGCAGACCAGCAGGTGACCAAAAGAGGCCTGGAGCAACTCTTTGCCGCCTATGGCCGACCACAGGTAATTGAGAGTGATCAGGGCACCCATTTTACTGAACATACACTGCAAGAATGGGTGCGACAGCTGGGAATCAAATGGAAGTTTCATGTGCCATGCAGTCCTACCGCAGCAGGCGTGATAGAGAGGCACCATGGCCTGTTAAAATCCAGACTAAAGTCAGATACCAATAGTCATAATTGTGGATAAAGTGAAGGTTCCTATGGCCAGGATTCTCACCTGGTCCTGGTAGGCTTGCTCACTACACACTTGTGGACAATATGTTGCTACTGACTCTATATAAAGAGCTCCGCCCAGTGCTCTGGCTGACACGTCGCTGCAGGAGAGCAGAGCAGAGGCTGGAGTGGTGGCAGCGCAGAGGACAGAGACTGAGATGTTGCAGGGGCGAAGAGGTCCAGAGGCAGAGACTGGCTTGCTGCATGCAAACTCGCTCTGAGAGGATGCAATTCTAGCACTTGACCTGTCACCATGGGAATAAAGTCGGGTATAAATCCTTTCACGCCAAGAATGTTCCATTGCTATTCTTTGGTCTCATTGAATCCACAGTGAACTTGCCTGGGGCTGAAACCCATTGGCAAGACAATAACGAAATTCAAATATGTGTAGAAATGTATGTATGGAAGTTGATGAACAAATGGACAGTCCGTGCCAGTTATGATGTGTGACTGTCACCCATAAACCTTTAACATTAAAACCAGATCTAAACATCCTTCATTGCCTGGTATCTGATGCAGGCACTAGGTGTCTGCAAACCTCGTTTTTCCTTCTCTCTGGGAAGAAAGGGAGCTGGAGGTAGTCAGCAGCCAGGCGAGGAAGATGGAAGTGGCACCCTCCTCTGCTTCCTGAGGGCTTCCCACCCACCTGCAGTCCCCCCCACCCCTCATGCAACAATTCAAGGGCTCTCTTGACACAGCAGCTGAATTCAGTTTGTAGTTTTTCCAACAAGCACAAAATCCATTTGATCATGAAGCAGCTGCACAGAAGCAGCCGCTGGCTGGTGCCCCCTCCTCAGGGTCTGGGTCCCAGACCTTTGGGGACCCTATTCTTAGTGCAGAGACATGGGCTGCAGCTGTTAGCACGCCTCCTCACACGTCTTTCTGCTCTGTAGTAGCCCTCCTCTCGGCTTCTAAATTTTCATAATTCTGCCCTCTTCTCTCTGGTCCTTTGCACTTGGGAGTGGTTGCTTCCTGCCATTGGTACCTCTGAGGTCCTTCGGAGGCCTTTACTTCATCCTCAAAGTCACCTAGTTGAGAGCAAATCCTTATTAATTTCTATCTGGTCAAGTCATTGGTGTGATTTCTGTCCTCCAGTTGGACTCTTAAGTTCCCTTTCGATGATACATAAGGCACATTTCTTCTCACCTCTGCGACTTTCTTTTTCACTTATTTTGAAAATAACTTTTAAATTTTAGTTTGGGACAGTTTTAGAATCACGTACAAAGACTTTCCACGTATGTCACATGTATACCCTGTATGTGTATGTGGGGAAAACAGAAGTTCCTGTGGCCAGAATCCTCACCTGACCCTAAACTACTTGATGATGTAACTGGCCTGCTGCTAGGCTCCTGCTCCCACACCCGTTGGCAATGAGCTATTATTGACTGAGTCACTATATAAAGAGCTCTGCCCAGTGGCAGAGTGAAGGTGGATTAGGGACCTGCAGACTTCTGTATTCACATGTGAATCTAGTGCTTGACTTACTACCATTAGAATAAAGCCAGATATAAACCCTTTTAGCCCAAGAACGTTCCATTGTCATTTGTCTTGGAAATGGGTTTCGGCCCTCCACAGGTTCGCTGTGGATTCAATGAGACCAAAGAATGACAATGGAACATTATTGGCGTGAAAGGTTTTATACCCAACTTTATTCCTACAGTGGTAGGTCAAGCGCTAGAATTGCATCCACTCAGAGTGAGTCTGCATCCAGAAAGCTGGTCTCTGCCTCCAGGCCTCTTGGCCTGCACAGCCGTCCTCTGGGCCTCTGTCCTTGGCACTGCCGCCACCCCTACCTCTGCTCTACTCTCCTGCAGCCTTGCAGCCATGACACCGTGTTGCCCAGAGCACTGGGCAGCGCAGGGCTCTTTATATAGAGTCAATAATGATGCATTGCCCACACGTGTGTAGTGAGCTAGCCAACCAGGACCAGGGGAGAACCCTGGCCACAGGAACCTTCATTTTATCCACATCATTTCTCTGTCTCACAGACTCCATAGTGAACTTTCAGGGGTCTGAAACCCTCAGGTAAGATTACGTTTTTAGTATGTGCATTTAAGGCTATCAGCTACCAACAGGCATGGTTTTAACAGTGTGGGGAAGTTGGGGTTCCTATGGTCAGGATCTTCACTGAACTTCAACCACTTGATGATGTAATTGGCCTGTTCCTAGGCTATTGCTTCCACACCCGTAGGCAATAAGCTATTATGGCGCTATATAGAGAGCTCGGCCCAGTGCTCAGGGCGGAGGTAGTCTACCGCCGGGAGAATGAGCAGGGTAATAAACCCTTTCATCCCCAGAACATTCTACTGTCATTTCTTTGGTCACACTGAATCCACAGCACAAACTTGCTCAGGGCTGAAACCCATTGGCAAGTCAAACAGCATCCCCCAAGTTTTGATGTGCTGTATTTTTATCATGATTCCATTAAAATATTTTAAACTCTGTATCGGAATTCCTCTTTGACCCATGAAAAATTTAGAAATATATTTATTGATGATCAAGTATAATGGGTTTTCTTCTAGCTGTCTTTTTACTGTTGTTTTATAGGCGATTTTTCCTGTGACCCTATTCATGTACGATATAAATACTTTGGAAATGTGTTGAAACTGATTTATGGTCTGGCGCGCAGCCAGTTTCTATAAATGTTCTGTGTCCTTGGGAAGAGCGTGCATTTAAGCTGTTCTGTGGATGACCACTTCCACGGTTTTTTAAATTACTGTTAGGGGAAACAGTAAAATGAAACTTCAGTAAGGCAAAGGGCAGACACCAAGTGAAAGTATTTTGGGAGTAAGGGTTGAAGTGGGGCGCGAGGGAAACAGACCTGATCTCCAAGGGCAGGATGGGGAGCGGCCCGCTGCTGACGTGGGTGAATTAGAGACCCGTTTCTGAATGTGCCCGGGCAACGCTGAATTATTAAAACAGGTGCATCGAATAACGGGAGGGAGGAACAGCACGGGCAGCGCCCACGCGCCCACGCAGCAACACAATACCTCCGGCAGTAGGACTGCAGGACCCAGGGAGGGCGGAGCGCGACCACGCGACCGCTCGGCTGCCCCGCCCCACGACGGAGGCCCCGCCCCCGCGGGGGCGATCGATGGCTCCGGCTCGTCACGCCGGCCGTCCCGTCCTCGGCGCTCGGCTCGCACGCCTGCGGCGCTGCCATGGAGACGCTGACCCGGCCTGAGCGCGCCCCGCTCGGCCGCCCGCCTGTCGCTGGGGCCCACGGCCGTGATTGGGTCGCGGCCGCGGGGGGCTCGGGGGTAACGGAGGGCGGGGGCGATGGGGACGCACAGCGACTCGGGGTGATGCGATGGAGATGGGGACGACGGGGGCGCAGGCCGTGGTTGGGACGCGGAGGGATGGGGGCGCGGGCCCGGCCACGGGACCACCCGTGGGGCCGGTCAGGCGGGTGGGGGGGCACTGGGCACGGGCCGTGCCGGGCGTCCGAGGCGCGGAGGGGCAGGGGGGTCTCGTGCAGCAGGGAAACTGAGTTTGCCCGGCGGGAAAGCGTTCGAGGGGGAGGATGGTGGATGCGTCCCGGTTTGGTTTTTCTCCTGACGTCAGTTTTCCTTCTGGTCCAAGGGCCTCCCGGATGCGCGGAGCAGAAAGAAGGCGCCGGCGGCCGGTGAGTACCAGGCCGTCCCCGCATGGGCAGCCTAGGCGCGCGCCGCCCAGCTCAGGGGCGCGTCCGGACAGCCCCCGGAAACCTGTGCCCTTTCAAGTTCTTGGGACTTACTTCACAGACACGGACGCCGACGAGACGGGCGGCCGTTTCCCCAGCGCCACCGCCGCCAGGTACTAAAGGAACTGGGAGAGGCGCGGGTCTGTCTCTTACACCCAGGCTCAGCCACCAGGGAGTGAGGGAAATGCCGAAATGTGTCACGTAGCCTGGTTAAGGCTTTGAGCCGAGGAGTTAAAAACTCTGTGCCGTAAAACCTACCATCGCCACGGGTCCTTCTTGTCGCTTCCTTTGTAGCACTACCCTGGGGAAGAGCTGACGACGGGCCAGAAAAGCAGCACTGAGCATCGCTGGCCCCAAGGCCCCGAATTTCCATCGAGTTGTACAATGTCCTTTCATTCAGGACACCAGGCACGTCTCACGTTAAGCAGTCCGAGCCATGGCATCCGAATCGCAGTAGACACCTGACAAGTCCCCGAGGTGGGTGCCTGGTCCCTGGCCACTCCACACCTAATAAAGTGCACGCAGCAGTCACCGGGAAGAGCTGTGGCCAAGGTGCCACTGAGCCACGTGCCATCTCACATGTGGTACTTTGGTAGTCTACTCACAATGCTCACAGGCTCCTCAAGTCTCCCTGCAACGCAGCCCTCCCAAGGGTGTTGCCTACAAATGGCCTGAACTCATTTCTATTATTCAGTTCAATAAGGGATCCCCAGACCCAACTGCTGAAAATCGTAATTAGCGCACTTAGTGCCCACACAGGACTGGCTGAGGGGGCCTCGCGCGCAGGCCCCGGAGGGGAGGCGGGGCCAGGGATGAGTGGCCGTGTCCCTCTGGCAGAGAAAGCGCTGTCTGAAGGCCACGCCCGGCAGCGGTACAGGGACACCTCCCTGTTCATCTGGCAACGGCAGCAGCTGAAGCTGGAGTCTGCGCCCCCCGGGACGTACCTGAGCAGGAGCCGGAGTGCGTGGTACTCACAGTACGGAAACGAGGCCATCCTAGTCCGGGACAGAAACAAGCTTGGGGTCTCGCGGGACACGGGCCAGTCCAAGTTCTGCACAATTATGTAATTCCAGCATGAAAACCACAGGCCAGGCGCTGCGCGGAATACGACTGTTTCATTCAGCTTTCCTGTTGATTCTGGTCCATTCTGGGAGATTCTGCACAGGGAATGTGAACAGGCTGTGGGGTGGGAACCAAAGATTCTGACGACGGCTCCCCAGCCCCGTCGCACGGCTTGGCCTCTGGATTCTGTCCCGCCAGGCCCCACAGGCACAGCCCAGCTGGGCACCGCCAGATGCTGCTTCTCTGTTCTCCCAAGCAAGCGAGAGAGACACCCATACAAACAACCATTTCAAGTGTTTGTAGGGGTTGTTTTTAGTATTCACTTCTGCCCCGTAAAGAATGAGTCAGATCTTGAAAAAGGTGAAGAGATTGGCAGCATGTATTTTTAAAAGTCCATGTGCAGGACCGGGATGGATTTAATCTAAATGGCGGCGGCCGCGGCTCTGCGACAGGAACCTCCTGCCCCTGCACTTCCTGTCTGCTGACCAAAATGATCCTCGACTAGTGCATCGCGGTGGCTTCTTCACTGGCTTCCAAATACATGAAGGCTTGTGGGCCAGTGCACCCAAAAAACATTAAGGAAACCAAAAATTAAGTTCTACAGTTGTTCAGTCAGTTCAGATTTAGTCACGTGGCTGAAATGCGCAGGTGCTCAGCTGGCATTTCAGCCGCGCTCTGCTCCACGGCCGCCGCAGCTCCCCGTACCCGTGTGCCCGAGGCATGTTGGTCAGTACTGCACACAGGCAGCCCCAGCCCTCCTGGAGGCAGTTTTTAGGAGTCATTTTATTTGCTGTCTGCTTTATATAAAGCCTGTGTGGCTGTGCAAACGTGTGTCTTTTGTCAAAGCTGATTTCTTTTCTAAATAAATATCCTTTGGGGCTCTCCTTCCTTCCTCACCCTCTTGTGTGGTCATTCCTATCTTAACTTGGTTTTCAGGGTTTTTTTGTTTTTTTACAACAGTAGGATCTCATGATGGCTAAAAGCCCCAACACAGAAATGCACAAAGCAAACGTGGCCTCTCGAGACCACGGGCCACAGCTCGGCGCAGGTGTGTGCAGTCACATGGTTCTGAGGCAGCGTCCCGCACCATGCGTCTTGTTCTGTCGTTTTTTCTTGCTCTGTACAGACAGGGCATTTACAGCGCATTTTGAATGAATGGCTAGCAGTACACCTGTGTGTCCACAGCAGGCAGAGATGGTTTCTGCTGCCGCCTTGCATAGCATGTCCTGAGTGTGTCTCACCATGGTTCTCGCAGGTATGCAAGCTTGCTGGCAAACATCATCCTTGGAGCAGAACTGCTGGGTCAGACTGCACCCCACCCCTTCACACATCCAGCTGGAGGCCTGGTGCTTGCTGCTGGGGCCTCAGCCTGCTCACTGCCTCAGGTGGGGGGGCTTAAGTCAAGACTGCCTGAGTCACCTCCCGGAGTTGAAGAAAGAAACCTGGCCATCTCCACAGAGAAAGCCCTCTGCAGTAGGGCTAGTCCAACCAGGCCCAGGACATAGGCCATCAACATCTTTGTAGTTCTTCAGTTTAAGTCCTGCCTGGGAAGAAAGCAAACTGCAGAGTTCTCTGGAAAGCCTGTGCCGCATGCTCACCACACCCCATTAACCTAAGGACAGGCAGTGGTGGGGTCGGCCCTCAGCGGAGGCAGCACCTGCAAGCATGAGCACTGGCCACAGCTGTGTCTGCACAGGTCCAGGCAGGCAGGTGACCTGACCACTCATAGGACAGCTGACACGAAGCTGCTTACAGTATTCAGAAACACCATCTGCCTGAAGGAAGCCTGGGGAGTGGGCCTCCCCCACTGGGGCAGGGGACACTGAGATGGACAGAGCTCAGTCCCCGTCCCTGGGGAAGTCTAGATGACAGGGGTAAGAGTCCGGGCTAGGGTGACTTGTGCCAAGGGGTGGGCTGTCATCAGGCCTGGACCTGGGCCATCGCAAACCTTTGCCCAGGAAGTCTCTGCTAGGCCTGGCTTGAATAGCCGTGACTGTTCTGCAAATGGTGTCAACTCTCACTTGACACCTCATTCTTTCTCCCCTGAAGCCACTACTGTGTCGGGCTCTGCACAGGGTGGTGGAAACCTCAGCATGTAAATGCTAGCCCAGGGTGGTTTCAGGGAAATGTCCCATTTGGCCAGCTGGACAGGATGCTTATCGCCTCGGATACCACTTCAGTGCAGACTGAGGAATGGGTAGGAGGCTTTGCCTGGAGGACTGGTGACTGAGTGAAGGCCGGCACATCCATGAAGAGGGTGGTCTGTTCTGAGAACGCTAATTAACTGAGAAGAAGGGACTCACATTCTTAGTGAAGCACAAAATGATGCTCCCCAAATCTGGGTGCCTCCCAGTCCAGGCTGAGGCCAGAGCTACTGAAGCAGATTTTTAAATCCTTGTTTGGCTGCTTTGGGTATTTCAGCCAGGAGCTACGGGATGTGGAGAACGAGGAGCTCACCCCCCCCCCGCCAGCCACTGTGCACCAGCGAAGGAAGCGTGGGGAGCAGCCTCCGGGCGGGCGCAGACATCAGCACATGCGGACGGAGGTGGGGCTGCCCAGGGAGCGCAGGAATAGGCACACAGGCACCTCCGTGTTTGGTTGGGTTTTTCCTTTTATTATGAAAACAAAACAAATGCCCAGGAGAAGGGTCCATGATTACCAGAAACATCAAAGAGTACTTTCTACCATTTTTATTCTGTTGTGTTGAGGCCAGCATTGCAATAAACAAGCTAAAACTACTTACATTGGACTCATTTTCAGTAACTGACATTTACAGGAATATACTAGAAACGGCACTAAAAAGTTTAAGAAAAGTTACGGTAAACTTGCATGCACATCATACAGAAAAGTAACATTTTAAATATAAAAAAGAAAACTTCCTGAAAGTGTTATGCCAGTATTAAGGAACAGCGCTACACTGGATATAACAAATCCTTTATCATGGGTGGTGTTTTTCCCAAATGACTGTAAAAGACGTGAATGTTGCAAAAGAACAAAAAGAAAAAGAAAACGCATCTTAACAGTTTGTAAGCAAGATGACACCACACAGCATGAGCGAGGGTCTCTGGAATTCAGTGAGCACCCGAAGCCTGCCCCCTCAGCCTCAGGGGCTCACACCCACTTAACTGACCAACCTGCTTAACACACTGTTCCTTTCCCCTTGAAAAAAGCACCCGAAAGGTTGCCCTACAGTTCTCGGCACTGCACCAACTCTGCCTGTCCAACTGCGGTCCTCCCGGGACAGAGAAATGGAAATGGCAAACCCTGCAGGCTGACCTCGAGGGGGCTGAGGAGGTTCCCTCAGAACTCTGAAACCAGCTCTGAAGTCTGGACAGAAAGCCTGAGAAGCCGCAGCACCCAGGAACCCTGCTCAGTATGGACGGCAGCCCTCGGCGAGCTGCCAGACCAGTGACCGATCCTTCCTGGGTGAACAGAGCAAAGCTGGTTTGAGAATCCACATGTCACAGAGAGCCAGTGAGTCGTGACAAGCTCTGAAACGCTCCCGCCTGCTAGACTCCAGGGCCAGATGTCCCCTGCCCCCACCCAGAGCAGCTCACACAGGTAAGCCTTCCCTGTCTCACAGCTGGAGAGGTGTTCCATGCACGCCCACACGCACCTCCAGGCACCCGCGACTTGGGTGTTTCTCTCCCAGATGTGCACGGCTGGACTTGCCAATGTGATCCTGCTCTAAGACCTGTTGATTCTGTAATGTATTAATTCCTTAAAGTCATAATTTAAACACTTCATTAAAGATCTGTTTAGAAAACACCTTTGAAAACCAAGGGTACCTTTAAAAAATGGCAAGTTTAAAATCCACAGATATTTTTATTATAAACAAAACTTAATTAAAAGTTTAACAAACTGGCTCAAAACTCACCAAGTGTCAGAATCACCAGCAGTAAGAAAAATGGTAATCCGCCAGCACTGCCTCACCAGAATTCTGTATCCATCAAGGGTAGCCATAACTATAAGGGTTGGTGGGATCACAATCAGTTTTATGATTTCTTACAGTTGCTACCGATTAGGAAACTGACAACTAGTCCCACTGCCCATCCAGCAGTGCTGGCACAGGAACCCCCCACCCGGCAAAAGGCAGCCACCCCGGCTCCACCTCCAGCACCCACCTCACTGAAGGCCTCACAGGGAGGCCTGGGACAATGCCCTGTTTTGGTCATTTCTGTGCTACCCGGAAAATGCTTGAGCAGGGAGCCCTGTGGAGTCTTCAGGGAGGAGCCCTCCTGGGGCCAGAGGCTTTCTTGGCCCTAGAGGGAGGAACCAGGCCAGGGGGAGCCCTCCGGCCGGCTGGAAGACTGCACGGCTGTGCGGCCGCAGCTCCCGGAGGCACGGAGGTGAGGGGCGCCCCCCGTGGGGGCCTGGAAGGCTGAGCCCTCGCATTCTAGGCCACAGCCACAGTGCTCAGAGCCTGGGCAGGCAGCGTGGGGCACCCTGCACCCAAAAGGCCATATGGCAGCCTCTGGAAAAAAACAAAACCAAAACAGAACCTTCAGTTAAACTCTGTATATTATTATTATTATTATTTTTTACAATAGAAAGTTAAAAATCAAGACTTAGATTTACTATACATTTTTTCTCTCAGATTACAAAGTTTATATTATATAACTGGGGTTCCCTAAATTGATTTCTTTTAAAATAGTCCTAAAGAGACCAGAAGTGAATACAAAAGACTAAACAAACAAAATAAAAAATTAGGATGTGCAGTCCACACCTGTTCGTACACAAAAGAGAACAAAAACCCCAAGGAACCCAGAGAAGGGTGGGCACGCAGACAAGGTTGAGCACCGGCGCAGGTGACAGGAAGCTAGCACCCGGGGGAGAGGCCCTTGTCTGGGCAGGTCTGGGGCTCCCCTTCAAACCACTGAAAAGCCTGCATTTCTGTTATTTTTTTTTAATGCATTTCTCCTGCAGTTTTGTTTTTCTTTTTTTAAAAAAATGACCAATGATGTTAATAAATAAAGTTTTCATATATACATGAAATCGGGAAATGGTTCCAGAGTGTGCGGCAGTGCGAACAAGTCGGGGACACACATTGGGCTGGACTTCTGTAGAAAATTGCTGAACCTTACAAAAAAGTGTCTATTTTTTTTTTATCTTTTTTTTCTAAGTTGAGGTAAAAGTTTCAGTGTATGGAAACCAAGTTGCACACGCAGCCGCCGTGTCCCCTCCCAGGGGCTCCTGACACCAGGGAGATCAGAACTGCCCACGTGCCCCCCATTCCACACGCCCCCGCCGGCCACCCCACCGCCAGGCACAGCCGCCTGGGCCGTCGCGCAGGCCCTGCCCCGGCTCTCCCAGGCACGTCTGTCCTGTGTGCTGCAGGAGGGGGGCTGACTCCGCCGCTGCCGCCAGGGTCAGAGCTCAGGGCCCCAGTGACAGAACAACTCCTGCTTGCAAAGCTAACAGCTTCCAAATACAGTACCATTTTAGAGAAATTTCCTCTGAAAAGACTCTCTGGAGCTATAGACCAGGTGGGGCATCAGAAGAGGAATTTTGCAAGAACCTTCAGGTCCTATTTTAGACATTTTTCTACGGTTATCAGGTCAGCATTTGAAATTATCATCTCCAAGCGATTGAACTCAGTTACCAAAAAAGACTTTGAAGATTCACACCTTCTCATAAAGTCTAATGGACACACAAAAAAGATCTTTGACCTATTAAAGCAAAAACTGGAAGATACCATAACACTGAATTAAAAAGAAAGCCCGCACGCCATGGAACGAAGTCGTGTATTAACGAGGGGGACTCGGCAGGGCTCGGCGGGGACGCTCGCTGGCCGCTCTGCTCTGAGTGCGGGGTTCACTCGGAGTCGCTGCTGTCGGAGCTGGATCCGCTGGAGCTGCTGCTGCCGGACTCGGAGGAGCTGCTGCTGCTGAGCCGCGACGGCCCTCCCGCGGGCGCCGAGCCCGACCTCTCTGGGGGAAACGGGCAGGTGAGAGGCGCCCACGCTCCCCCCACCACCACCCCCCGGCCGGCAGCGCGCATCCTCCCAGGCTTCGCATAGCCTCCTCACACCCACCACCCACCCGTTCCTGGACCCGGTCGCTTAATAAATATTAACTATTTGCTGAAATGAATGAATGCATCAAAGAGGTTGTGGAGGAGTAAGAACGCATTCGGTCGTTGTCCTGGGCCCTGGCACAGAGCGCCCAATGCCCTTGGAATCTCCTGATAAAAATGGCTTGTTATTTACCTGAGCTGATGCTAGTGGGTGACTTAGGGTGAGGCTGTCACCAGGCAGGCCAAGTGATTGGGGCTGGGAAATACAGCCCTCCCACCCCCAATCTCCAGGGACAGGAGCACTGGAGATGGGAGCCCTACAAAAACTCGATTCAGAGGGCTTCGGGGTTGGTGCTGGGGGAGGGAGGCACCTGAAGAGGGCCTACAAGGTCTGGCTGCCTCATACCCTGCCCCATGTATCTCTCCCATCTGCCTGTTCCTGAATTGTGTCCTTTAACAGAAACTGTACAGCAAGCAAAGTGCGTTTCTGAGTTCTGTGGGCTATTGTAGCAAATTATTGAACCTGAGGACAGATATGGAACTGGGGCTGCAGGAAGCCCCGATTACAGCCCATCGGTCAGAGGCGCGGGAGGCCTGGACTGTCCCTGGCACCTGGGTCGGGGCAGTCTTTGCGGCTGAGCCCTTCCCCTGTGTGGTCTGCGCCAACTCCAGCTAGACGCAGTCAGAGCTGAACTGCTGCGTGCTGCTGTCAGAGACTGGAGGGCTGGTGGCAGGAGACCCACGCGCTGGGTGTCAGAAGCACGTGTAAAAACAGTGCAGGAGTCAGCAAGACTAAGTATGTCAGAGTCTGGGGACACTGAAAGTGATCTATCTACTCAGAGGAACTGACAGGGGTAGGGGAGGCGGGCCATGTAGACAGTCACCAGTCATGGCAGTGATGATGCAGTACCCAGGCGGTTCTTCCCAGGGCCGATCGCGGGGCCCTCCAGCCCCCGGTGCAGCGCTTGGGGTTACTTGCCCCATTAAGCAGGACCTGGCCATGCTGTGCCACCCACCTGCTGAGTGACTGCCAGGACGGAGGACTCTGGCTGCCAGCTGGGCACCCCCATCCTTGGGTGGGAAAAAGGCATTTGTCCTTTCTTACTGGCTCCAGAGAAAGGAGGCAGGGAACCAAATCCCCTGCTCACCTAAAATAAGACCCTGAAGTCCACAAAGTGCAGGCTTGGCGGCTAGTCTCCCCTCCCTATGATACTGGCTAATGTGCAGGGAACTAGTGTCACTGCCTGGGGAAGCCAGGACCCACTGACGCTACGGCTGGGACCCCAGTCCCTCCCAAGCCACGGGGTCCAGCCCCAGAAAGACCACAAGCTGGGCCCTTCCAGAGAGCCTTTTCTGTGCTTTCACACATGCCTTCCATGCTGGGTTGGGGTTGTGGTCCCCAGTTTACAGACAAGGGAAGCAGGGTTTCAGGAGGTCAAGAGCTTTGTCTAAGGAAACATGGCTCACTGAGTGGTGGACCCGCAACTCAGCCTGGGTCTGCTGCCCGTTCCCCTCTGCTGAACTCCACTCCGGACAGAGCAGCGTGGGGACTGACGGGAGACCCCGCTGCCTGGGAGCAGCATGGCCCGCAGACAGGTACCTTTCTTGGCTGGCTTCTTGTTGTTCAGCTGCCCACTGACGTCCTGCAGCCGCTTCTCTAACTCCTTCTTCTTCTCCTGAGCTAACTCCTCCTTCGATTTGGCCGCCTGCCTCTTCCCGCTGGTTGCTGAGGAACAACACCAGGCTGAGGCTGCGGGCCGGGGGGGGGGGGGGGGCAGAGGGAGGACAGGGTGCAGACCGGCCCTCACTGCCCTTGGCCACCGCAGGAGCTCTGGTGGGCAGCTTCCCTGGCACAGCCCCTGCCCTGGGGGGTGCTTCCGACTCCTGCCCTGCCCAAGGGGACACCACAGAAACCCCCCGCATGCACTCAGCCTCGCCCAAGCCAAGCCTTCTCTGTAACTATCACAAAACTCCCAAGGTGGGACGGGCCGTCCCATCCAGACAGGTGCGCAGACACGCGTGTGCGGTCTGGCGACCCCGCTCTTTGAAGGGCGGCGCTGGGACCTGAAGCCCTGACCTCTGACTCACAGTTCTCCTTCACTGGGGCCATGGCTCTCTCCTGGCCTCTGCAGCCACGGGTGACTTACCAAGAGTCAATGCACCGTGACTACAGGGGGGTCACATGCTGCATCCAGCAGAAGGCGGCTGCCCTCCTCAAAAGGAATGCAGACGAAGCACACCGAGGGGGCCACACGGAGGCTTGGGGGCACCTGGGTGTCTCTGCGGGCCAGGACTGCTGCCCACTTCGGCTGCTATGGGGCTGCCTGGGGCCTGCCCTTCCTTTCATTTCCCAAGACCTACTGACCCAGGCAGTGCCGCAATCCTGGCTGATAAAGTCACTGATGCCCAGGGTGAGCCCAGGCCCGTGCCAGTGTCCATCCTCAGAGACCTCTGGACCC
Organism: Manis pentadactyla; assembly: GCF_030020395.1. NCBI lineage: Eukaryota > Metazoa > Chordata > Mammalia > Pholidota > Manidae > Manis > Manis pentadactyla. Next base: position 218,963,676 of record NC_080021.1, read on the forward strand.
TCTACCCCAGGCAAAAGGGAACTCGTCTGCCCTGGCAGAAACCATCAGGAGGTCACCTGCAGCCCAGGCCCCTAATGGAGCTTCGGGAAGCCTTGTGGCATGGACCTTAACAGGCACAGGAATGAAAGGGGGCTGAGGGCTGATGGCTGACTGAGGGGTCCTGCCTTCCCTGGGCGAGGCCACGGCAGGCAACTGCTGCCCCCAGACTAGAGTAGGGCTCTGGGGGGGCTGCAGCTGGATCTTGGCCAAGCCCTCCGCCCCCGGCTGAGCACAGGCAGATGTCCTTGGGGCACAAGACACTGTGGTGGTGACCTGCTCCTGTGCCCAGGGGCTGCCTGGCTTTCCACCCAGGGCTGAAGGCGTAGTGAGGAGGGGGAGGGGCTGCAGGGCTGCACCCACCCGGCCAACTTACAGAATGGCTTCCTTTGCTTTTTCTGTAAACAAGACTTGACATATCTCTCTAGTTCCCGCAAAGTGGTGGGTTTCAGAGTCTCAAAGTCAATCTCTATCTCGTCGGGGTTGGAGTCCCGGAGTGAGGGCTCCCGGGACTGGATGATATGCACCACGCGGCCCAGCTTCTCCCCGGGCAGACGGTTGATGTCCAGGCTGAGCTGGCGCTTCTCGTCGTAGCTCATAGGCAGGCCTTCCTCCTCGTCCTCCGAGTCGTAGGAGGCCGACGCCTGCTTGCCAGTCTTCTTCGGCTGTCTGAGGCAGAAGGCAGAGACCGTCGTGACCCGGAGCCCGCGCCCCCGTTCTGGGCCGTCCTCCTCTCTGGAACCAGGCTCTCTTACCAGCGGCCATGTCCAAAGTGGTACCCCGGGCAGAGAAGCCAGGCTGTCTGAGGATGGCATCTATGTCCCCAGGGACTTAGGACACCCTGCTCCAGGGGCCCGAGCAGCTGCTGCTCCCAGCTGGGGGGCTCCAGGCCTCGGCCAGGGGACAACCGCCCGCAGTGCCCACAGGCATCTCAGACTCAACAGGTTAGAGCCTGTCCTCCATATTCAAATAATCCAAAGGAGGCAGAAAAGGAGACAAAGGAAAAAACAACAACAGGGGGACAGACAGAACAGAATAGAATGGAATAGTGGGCCAAAATCTAACAGTATCAATCATCACATTAACTATAAATGGTCTAAACACACCAATTAGAAAAGAAAGATTGGTCAGGGTGGACAAGAAACAAGACCCAACTTTTATGCTGCCTATGCAAAGCCCACTTTAAACATAATGGCAGAGGCAGCTTAAAGGAGAACGACGGAGGGAATATACAGCATGCCCACGCTGACGGAGCGCATGATGACACAGGGGTCAGCTGGCCAGGAAGACATCACAGTCCAGCATGCGTGTGCATCTGAAACCCAAGCTTCAAAATATACGAGGCAAAAACTGAAAGAACCAAAGGGAAGCAGAAAAATCCACAACTAGTCCAGCTGGAGAATTCAACAATTCTCTCTCCACTATTAATAAACAAGCCGTTAAGACTGGAGAAGACCCCAACACCACCGACAACCGTAAATTAACCTCACTGACGTGTTTTTGGCTGTTTAGGGTTTTAAAGATTTTTAAATTGACATTTATAAAGCATTCCACCCAACAGCAAGATAACACATTCTTTTTAAGATGGACCATATTCTCAGCCATAAAATAAATCTTAACAAGCTTAAAAGTACTGAAATCACACAAAAGTTCTCTGGCCCTAGTGGAATTAAACTAGCAATCAGTAACTGAAAAAAGTCCCCAAATATTTGGAAATTAAACAACACACTTCTATGTAAGCCATGGTCAAAGAAGCCTGGAGGGAAATTAGAAAATATTTTGAAAATAAATGTTTCATTTATGAAACACAACATGTCCAGTTTGTGGGGTATGGCCAAAGCAGAATTTAGATGGGAACGTATAGCATTAATGCTTACACGAGAAAAGGTTCCAATCAATTGTCTAAGCTACTGCTTAAGAAGCTAGAAAAAGGACACCACAAGTTAAGTCCAAAGGAAATAGCAAAAATAACACCATAAATGAATTAAAGTGAAAACAGAGAAAAACCAAAGAAATCAAATTCTGGTTCTCTGAATGACCAATAAAACTAGTCAATCTCTCTCCAGATTCACTAGAAAAAAAGATGCAGATTACTCACACTGGGAATGAAAGAAAGGACACATCACCACAGGCCCTACAGACGTTACAAGGATAAGGGTCTACTACAAATAAGCCTGTGAACATTGGTTCCAGAATTCAAGTGAAGCAGAGCAACATCTTGAAAGGCACAAAACTCCAAAACTCACTCAAAAAGGAACAGATAACCTGACTAATCCTGTTATCTATGAATTCATGGTGAAAAACCTCCCCAAAATGAAAACTCCAGGCCTAGAGGGCTTCACTGGTGAGCTCTACCAACATTTAAGGACTGATACTAATTCTATCTATCCACCCTAGAAACAGAAAACAGAAGGTGCGGGTACACTTCCCACCTCATTTCTGAGGCCAGCATTACCCTGGTACCAGAACCAGACAGAGACACTACAAGAAAACACGATTTCTGCCTCCCACTCCAGAAGGGAGAGAGGGATGGGGGAGGAAAACCCTGCCCGTCCCCACCACCCCTAACTCTACGGTACCACTGCCTCCCCAGCTACCAAGGCCCAGACCCCCGGCTCCACACGCCCCTTCTCCTTCCAGGCACCACGGCCTGTCCCTTCTGCCTCTCTAACATTCTCAAAGCAACATGTTCCCATCTCCACAGCCACACCAACTTCTCCTGCGTAACCACAAGAACCTCCAAAGGGGTACCCTCTCTCCCACTCTTATCTCCGCTAACCCACCCTCCACACTGGCCAGGATATGACTACTTTCAGCTGAAACACTTTTATGAGCTCCCCCCTACCCCGCCCATTTGCTCCAGTGCAAAGACGTCAGCAAAGCTGTCCAAGCTGGGCAGCCTCAACCCACCCTCTTCCCGACCTAGCCTGTTCTTCCTCGTCCGAAATCCCACAAGGACATGCCTACTGGCCCTATGGCTTCGTCTTCACTGCTCCTGATGCGTGGAGACCCATCCTCCTATGCTGCCGAGCTTGCTCCTGTGCCGCTATGAGCCCCTCCTCTGGAAAGCCTCCCCTCCCCCTTGCCAGGAGACGCACCCAGCCCTGAGGGTCGTTCCCCTCCCCTCCCCTCCCTTTGCTGTCCCTGCCTGTCAGTGGCAAGCATTGCTCAGGGCAGTGCCAGGTGCTGACAGGAGCCAAGGCAGAACGTGGACGGACCACCAGGGAGCTTAGCCTCTGCAATATACCACCACCCAACCCTCTGCTTTCCAGGCAAGGCAGGAAAGGGGTGTCAGGAGCCCAAGTCACTGGGGTCCAGTGCCTCCCAAATAAGACTCCCTGGCCCAGATCAGGAAAATGTCCTCACCAGGCAGAGTGACAACTCCAATGCCCCACAGACAGCCGAGCAACACCCTCCAGGGCCTATTGTCTTCCCAGCAGAGATTGCATTTGATCCCTAGGGGTCCCCACAAGGTGGGGGGACCACTACCTCCCCAGGCACTGGGACTTGCAGGCAAGGCATGAAGCCCAGCCCCAGCCGCAGCCCGGACATGCAGCACGGGGTTCAGGGGGGGCCCCAGCGGGCGCCGGCCCACCTGCTGGCTGCAGTTGTGCTGCTGGCCTTCCGGGCGGGGGCCTTCTTCTGCTGGGCCTGCTTGGCGGGCGGGGCCGCCTTGGCCTTCTTCTCTTCCTCAGACTTCGCCTTGTGCCTCTCCTTGTCCCTGTCCCTGTCCTTGTCCTTCTTCTTCTTATCCTTCTCTTTCTTCTCCTTCTTCCTCTTTGGCTTGTTCACTGGGGCCTGAGACAGGGCGGCCAGCTGCTCATGCACAGCCTTCAGCTAGAAAAGAGCAGGCGGTGAGCAGGGCTCCCTGGCTGGCCCTAGAGGGCCACAGGTGGCAGGGTCAGGGTTTGGGGTGCCCTTAGAGCCACTTTAACTGTTCAGGGAGGTGAACCATGAGCTCCATGGGCCACACCCCTCCTTAGGAAGCCAGACAGGTCCAGGAGCAGATGGAGTCCAGGCCCCACTCAGCGCTCGCTATCCAGGCCCCCGGGGAGAGCAGCGGGGCCCCCTGGGTCTCCGTGTCCTTGCCTGAAGAACCAGGAAGGTGTCTGGCTCACGGCAGCCGACACAGCAACAAGATAAGCCTGGTGAGACGCTCAGACCACAGAGGGGGAACGAGAAGGACTTGGTAAGAGGTAGCTACCGTTTTTCCTATTAGTTATTATTTTTCAGATGAGGAAGACTCCCTAGATAGAGGGTTAAATGTCTGCCCAAAGATTTCCAAGCCACTCTTGGAAGGTGTTTGGATATGACCCAGCAGGTCTACACGATTAAAACGGTCCTGCGCCAGCAGCTGACGCTTACCCAGCACTGCCATGTGCCCGACACACGCCGAGCACTTTACACACCTCCGGGTACGGGGCTCCTTACAGGTGGGGAATGGCGCCTCCAGCCTCTAGCAGGTTACAGGGGCCAAGATGCGCACCACGCTCACACACGCCTGGCCACAGACCCGAGGCAGCCCACAGGGCCACCTCTAGGGAGCCTCAGCTGAAAGTCACCAGTTATCTCCTGGTGGCTGCCAAATGCTTGGGGAAAACAATTTATGTTTTCCTCAGTTCACCTTCAGAAACTCAATGAAGAGGATTAGTTTTATTTTGCCAATGAGGAAAGCAAAGCAGAGCAGGGTGCGCCAGAGGCCCAGGTGGCCAGAGGCCCAAGTGCGCCACCTTCACTCTTGAAGAGGCCACAGAGCCCTTGTCCCCTGCCCTGTACCACGAGACTGCTTCTGCCAGCGCCTCCCCGACCTTTCTGGAGCAGACCAAGGCACCCAGGGCCCACAGGCACTGCCAAGGGGTCCTCAGCCAACACCTCCCAGGCTCCCCACCTGGTGGCATGGCAGGGAGGGCCGGCCGCAGCCCGTGGGATATGTGAACGGGCTCACCGGGGGCCGTGTGGCGCCTTGGCTGGCTCAGGCCCCGGCCGCTCACCTGCTCCTGCAGTTCCGCCAGCCTCGTGGCCCGCTCCTCCTCAGAATCCGAGCTGCCTGAGTCCGAAGAGCTCTCTTCGCTGCTGCGGCTGCTCTCCGTGCCCTTGCTGACCACAGCAGCTGCGGGAGCGGGCAGCGCCGGCACCTCTGCCGGCTCATCCGGCATCTTGGCAAACCGCATCTCAAACACGTCCTGTGGGGAGCAGGGGCTGCCTGACGCCTGGGGCCTCCTCGGCATGGGCCCCCGGCTGGCTCTTCCTCCCTCTCTGGGTACCGAGTGCAGGTACAGGGGCAGGGGACACGTGGCCGGCAGCCACAGGCCGGCCTCCTGGGAACCGCCCACAAGCTCCCTTTCTTAACCACGCAGCCTTTCTGCGGGTCTGAGTGTCTCGCTGGCCTCTGGGTCTGAGGCTCCGCGAGGCTGCACCTACTGCCAAACAGCCAGCGCCTCCTTCTGGGCTGGCCTCTCTGGGTCCCCAGCCATGGGGTCTGGAAGCCAGTATGCTTTCCCATTTCTTCACCCTCCGATTTTACTGCAGCATCACATCTCCCTCCAGAAACTGCCTCAAAAGGCACAAGTATTGTGTTGTCAAAACTGGCTTTGGAGAGGCCCTTGCAGCCACTACTCAGGAGGCCTGGGCCCTCAGGAGCACCTCACAGAAGGGCTCTGGGGAGGGACTAGGAACGCCTTACATGACAAATGCTCTGGGTCCCGTAAAAAGAAAGCCTACTGGAAGAGGAAAGGTGTTCACAACGTTACTCCTTCCTCAAAGAGGAAGTCTTCTGATGACCCGTCATTTAAAGATTTGGTGCTGATACAAAAGCAACAGCCCGCAGGGCCAGAGAGGAGTAAGAACAGGTTCCACTATAAGCACAGCGCATTTATACCGCGCCTCGCAGAAATGGTGTCTCTTACAGATCGTAGGTTTGTGGCAACACTGCATCAAACAAATCTAAGGTATCCTCCTTCCAACAGCACTTTCGGTGCTGCTGTCGTGTCTGTGTCACATTTTGCTGATTCTCACAATATTTCAAATTTCTTCATTGTCATGTTTTTTATAGCGATCTGTGGGTGACTACAACTCACTGAAAAGCTCTGATGGTTAGCACATTTTTAGCAATAAAGTATTTTTAAATGAAGGTATGTGCTTTTTTTTAGACACAATGCTCTTATTGCAGCTTAACAGACTACAGTATGGTGTGAATGGGACTTTCACGGGCACTGGAAACCAGCCCTCATTTGACTGGCTTCCTGCCACGCCGGCTTTGTGGTGGTGTCTGGAACTGAACCAGCTCCGAGGGTGCCTGTGGTGGGACTGACTGACTCCGGGCCTAAGCGGAAGTCAACGAAGAGGGGTCACTGCAGAGTACCTGGTGGCCCTGTCAGACGGGGCTTGAGGTGGGCTGCTAAGGACCCACCCAGAAATGCATAGGCAGCAGCAGACTTTAGCAGAGCACCACATGCACATGCAAGTGTCTCTGGGTGAGATGCACGTACGGATGCACGGTCCCTGCACCGAGGGCCGGACTGAACTGCCCTCCTCTGTTCCCACACGTCCGCCCACATACCAGCTGCCTTTGCTGCCAGAAAAGCAAGAGGCTGACACAACGTCCACCGGCCTCACCGAAAGGCTGGTGAAGAGGCCCAGTTTGGAATGGAGACTTGCCGGAACATTCCATCCGTAAAGCGGCCGGAGAAAGACATGTGCCCTCTCTTCCTCTCCGTCCTGGTCCCTGGAGGGTGTTGCCTGCAGCCCTGGCCTGCCCCCACCCCGAGCCTGCAGCCCCTGGAAGGCAGTAGTTGGCCTGTTTACCACCATAGCCCGGGGCAGCGTGCCCAGGGCCTGGCCAGAACGTGGCTGCTACTCAGGAGAAGCACGCTGTGTGGACAAGGCTGCGCTGGGGCCTCCCACAGCCAGGTGTTCTCTGAGATGCCCAGTCTCCCCCAGGTGCCCGTGCTGAGCTGCTGGTCCCACCTGTGCCCTGGAGGCCCCCACCCCCCCGAGAGCCTCAGTTACCTGAAGCTTCCTGGCCATGGCCACCACCTCATGGTCCGGGGGGTTGTATTTGTAACAATTGGAAAACATCAACCGGATGTCCGCAGCAAAGCCCTGCGCGTCTGGGTACTCCCGGCCGTCCATCTTCTTCTGTGACACACAGGTTGACAGGGGGTGAGGGCGCTGCCCGGTGGCCCAGCTCCCAGCCAGACCCACCAGCGCAGACACGGGACCCGGAGCACGTCTACCCCCGCTCCCAAGACCTTGTACTTTGGAGCCAGGGAGAGAGGGTGGAAAGGAGCTCCAGGGCTTGGACAGGAGGGCCCGGGACCCACGCAGGGGCAGACGCCCTCTGCTCGAGGAGAGTCCTGGCTCCTGCAGTCACCACCCGACCCCTTCTTTACTCATAAGTTTCCAACTCCATGTCGGGTGACTTTCACCAAAGTCCCTCCCTGATGTACAGCAAGGAGCATCTGGCCAGAGGTCGCTCTCTACCAACTTCGGGAGCCCGCTCAGTTCACAGAATGAGACATTTAATTTTTTTTCCCCATGAGAATCCAGGCACTGTTAGCCAGAAGCACCAGAATATTCTGGGCCCCAGCAGGACAGTGTGGAGTCGGTGAGGGTGGGATAGGCACATGCATGTGGAGGTAGAGCGTGATCAGCGAGGGATGCCACCAGGCGGCAGCTAAGCAGCTGATGATCGGGGCAAGCGAGCTCCCATGCCGGGATGGGTTCAGCAGAGAGCCCTGGTCAGGGATCTCTTGGTAGGGGGGGTTCCCGGGGGCTGCCCTCTGCTAGAGCAGGACTCTGGGTTGGAGCCCAGTCACCCATCTCCCGCAGGCTAATGAAACCCTGGACCCCATACAGTGGCTGAATGCAGCCCCATTCCAGGGCCTGCAGCCTCTTGTAGCACCTCAGATACATCTTGCCACCCATGCCAGCTGGAGGGCTTCTGACAGCTCCAGGGCTGTGTGGCTCCTGCCCTCAGCACAGCCTCCCGACTCAGAGGTGGCCCAGCCAGAGAGCACAAACAGGCACCTAAGGCCCTCTCGACTTCTGTGAGATTTTCAGACTCTGGTCCTAATTTGACCACTGGCTACTTTCCCGAGGCTTGGAACAAACAGGCTAAATGTAAGCATGCTCAGGGTGACCAGGGACAGTTGGCGGCTCTCACTCCCCACAAGTTCCTGGATGATGAAGCGTTTCTGAACAGGAACATCCGAGTAATGGCCATGTGCAGGGAGCACCCCTTCAGGGCCATATACTGGAGTGGGTGACCGTGGGGCCAGGGGGACACTGCCCCCTCAGCATCAGAGAGAAATGCCTGGGGGGAGTGCAGCCCCCTCCCATGACCCTGCACGCCCACCACGCCTCAGCCTGTTGTGGGGCCAGGACACGTGCATGTGCTCATGTGCTTCCCGCCGTGCCTCTCCCTGGCTGTGCAGCCCTGGGCAGGAGGTCGCTGTTGGGCCCTGTAGTCTGCAGCAGGGAAGCGCACCTCCCAAGAGCTGTGGTGGGGAGGGGTAGAGATTAAGGGCGTGACCAGCGTCACTCCTGCCAAGCCCCCTCTCCTCGGGTGACGGGAGCTCATGGCTCAGCCAAGGCTTGAAGGGCCATCAAAGGCCTGGATCCCAGCACTATCTCTGCCAGCAAAGCACTCCAGGCAGGGCCACCACCTCTCCAGCCTCAGTTTCCCCAGCAGAGGGGGTGTCCACAGACAACAGGAGAGCCCCCCCATTCTGAGAGGCCCCGTCCCTACCCCCCCACCCCCCAGGTCCCGGCCAGGTCTCTCTCAGACGGGGACAGGGGTGTTGCATGGGGACAAACCAGGAGCAGAGCCCTATCTGGGGCTGAGGAGGGCAGGCTGACAGCTGTCAGCCCAGAGCCAGGACCCCACTAAGCCCAACGAGGGAGAGGGCTTCCAGGAGGTGGTGCTGGGCCTCCGAGACAGTGCACCTGGGAGCCCGTACTCCCCACGCCGCACAGGCAGGACCTGCTGAGGAAGGGCCAGCCTCAGCTGGGAGCTAATCCAGACAGACAGACAGACGCGCCCAAACCATGGGCAGGAACCGTCCCTGGGAAGGGGGGCAATGCCGTGGGGATGAGGCCGAGCCGGCACCTGCCTCTGCTCCACCTGAGCGGCCTTGACGACCCTCTGTTTGTATTTTATTCACACAGGTAAAAGAAAAAAAATCTGCCCAATGAAAAGTAGCTGGCCTCACAAAGCTCCCTGTCCCGGGAAGCGGGAGCGCAGCCCTCACGGGGTGGAGGCGGCCCAGAGGGAAAGGGAGTTTGGCTGCGCAGCCAGCCCTGCCCAGTGCAAGCTGCCCCAGCCAGCCAGGTCCGCCCTGCCTCCGAAATCCACAACTGCCCGGGGCCAGGCTTTGGTGGGAGATTCTTCCCCAGGATGATGCTATCAGGAAACGAGGCAGCGTGGCTGAGACCAGCCATTCGAGGCGCCCTCCATGGAAAGGAACAGCCGCCGCCCTAAGTGGGCCCCTGTCTACAACCACACAGCCTGGCTCAGAGCTCTCTGCAAGGAAGACAGGTTTGCCAAGGGCCCAAGCTGGTCAGGGGCTGAGAACCTCCTCCCGCATTCACTCAGGGAAGAGCCCTTGGGAGCTGATCCCAGCCCCAGGCCTGCCATTCCAGCCGGGCACACCGCCCGCCACAGCCCAGCACGAGTCTGCTGTTTGCATACACGTAACCTGACCTGGAGCAAACCCCACAAATGCCCAGGGGAGCCGGGGAACTGGTCTCAGCCCTGCCACCATCACCCCCACAAGGCCCACTTCTGTCCTGGCAGGGGGTGGGTCACGTGTAAAGGACTCCTTGCTGCAACAGAGCCTGCAGTCGCGCCAGGGTGGGAGACAGGGAGGATATAAATCAAGCTGCGGAGCCGGGTGCAAGCGGAAGACACGACCACGAAGCTGCAGGTTCAGGGACCAACAGGCAGAGCACACCTTCCCCAGCAGGCAGGCCAGGGGGCCGGGCAGTGCCACTGCCCCGCTGAGGGGCCCCCGCACCAGCACATCTGCACCACGCCAGCCCGCAAGACACGGCAGCAGGGGTGGCCCTCCGGGCCCCACCCGCGGGTACCTTGACGGTGCTCAGGTCCATCGGGTGCTTGATGATGTCGTGGTAGTCGTGCAACTCCAGGGCCTCGGCGTCCACCGGCTTGTAGAAGGGCCAGGCGTAGGCTGCGTGCTTCTTGGACAGCATCTCCTTGAGGATGCTGTCACAGTGCCGCAGGTGCTCCGACAGCTTTCCCTTCTTGCCCGCATGCTGGGGCACCTCACCGTCCTCCAGGTCCTTCTTGGGGGGCTTGATGGGGCGGCCCCCGCTCTCCCGCCGCGCCACCACCTTGGCCTGCTTGGGATCTGACAACGGCGGGGGCGACTCGCCCCGGCTCGCAGTGATGGCGGATGTCGTTGGCGTGGTGGTGTCTGCTTTCCGCTTCACGCCCTTTTTCTGTAACAGCGAAACCACCCATGAGGCCCAGGGACGACCACAGGCGAGCTCGAGCATCATCAGAGCCTTGCCTGTGCAGCGCCGTCTGCCAGGCACTGAGCCAAGCGGCGATGTGCATGGGGCACGCCGAGGCTCCGAGGCGCCACGCCGCCAGCCCCAGGTCACACAGCTGGTAGTGGAGGGGCTGGACTCCAAGCCTAGCCCCCGGAGCCATCCAAGGGCCCTGTCCCTTCGCTGCCAGGGCTCCGAGGCCACGGTGGGCTCCCCTGTCACCCCTGACCAGCGTGAGGTGCAGCATGCAAACCACCTATACCCAGGCCGGGGCCGCACCAGGGCTCCAGGGACCAGCAGAACCGATGTAGCTCTGTGACTGGGGCTGTCACCAAGCAGGACTCGGGCTCAGGGACAGCAGAGACAAGAGGATTTCCTGCTCAGAAAGGCCAGCAGGGAGGTCCCGGAAGAGGGCCTCAAGCTGGCACTCTGAGGACAGTCGCCAATGAGCAGGGTGAGAGGCAGGAAGAGCATGCCGGCGGCGGCAACCGAGAGAGGCAAGTGGTAGCAACAAGTATGGGACGGGGCCTCCCAGGCTACGTGAGTGGGTGGGTCTGGACTTTACCCGGAAGGCACCGGGAGCCAGAGAGGAGCTTTGCGCGAGAGGACGTGCTGAGCTATCAGCAGAGCCGGTGAGGATGCCCAGTGAGCGAGAGCTGCGCCTGCAGGCCTCTCCAGGCACCACGACCAGCTGTGGGGCCCATGGGGGGCATGGCTTTGTTCCATGGCGGGGGCTCTGTACATCCCCAAGACCAGGTCGAGTCCCTGCATCTCAGCTTGAGCAGGCCGAGGAGCCTTGGGGGCCGCAAGTGCCCGGGCAGGACTCTCGGTGGTTTGCTGCCTAGAGCGCCACCACGGTCACTACCTCAGCCAGGCCACCGTCCCTGGGCTGGCAGGGGCATGCCCGGCTATCCACAAACACTTAGTGGGTGCCCCTGGGATGCCAAGCGCGTGCCGCAGTGGGCTCAGGGGAGCCATCTGGCCATGGCGACTGGGACATGCTCCAAAACCAGCTTGGCTGTGTGAGGTGGCCAAGTTGGGCCCTGCCCGTAGTGCAGGCAGTGAGGCCCAAGGGAGGGGAGCAGCGGACGCGGCATTTACCTGGGGGGGCCATTAAACCCCTCCGAGCGCCTGCTTCCTCATCTGTAAGATGGGGGAAACACTGTCTGCCCCAGAGGGTCGCTGTGAGGGTCAAACCGGAGAAGACGACACATATCAGTGCCCGCGTGGGGCCTGCTCCGAGCAGGAGCCACGCTAGCCCCGCTCTCGAGGGGAGTGCGCACTCTGCGCCCAGACCATCAGGCGAGCGAGGCGAGAACGGGGCTCCGTGCATCCAAGTGTGAGCGGCGAAGGGGGCCCCTCCACCCGCCTCCTCTGCCACCCCTTCCCCACTGTGACCCATGAACTACCAAGGCAGGAGCTCAGGGCCAGAGCAGCCGGGGACCAAGCGCAGCCCACCCTCTCCAGCTGTGTGACCTGCAGCCACCTGGGCCTCGGTCTCCTCCTCAGCGTCGGGAGCAGCAGCCTCCCACACAGACAGACCACTCCAAAGCCACACATACCACATGCTGGCACGGGGACAGTGCCCCAAGAATGGCAGCTGCGCCCCTCCTGCCCCGCCCTGGCCCGCACACAGACCCCAGCCAGCCTCACAACCCAGGACGCTCACCTTGACGACAGGCGGTGTGGGAGGGACCACGGGGATGACGGGCGCCATGGGAGGAGCCGGAGCAGCGGCCGGGGGAACAGGAACCGGCGTGACGTTCGCAGTGATGGTTGGCACAGGGGTGGCAGCAATGACAGGTGTCTGGGAGACAGTGGGGAGGACGTTCTGAAAGGGGGTCGCTGGGGAGACAGAGGACACGGCCGCCACTTGCTGCGTACCTTGAGGACAAGGAAAGGAAGTTGAACATAAGCTCTACCAGCCAGAACAAATGCGATGCTTCTGGAAGCTTCCTGGACTGTCTCCTCCAGCCAGAGCACCACCAGGTGCCAGGGGAGTCCCTCCTCCTGAGACGCCCCCGCCCTGATCAGGGGCTCACCCAACAAAGAGAAGGCTCTCCCCTCTGGCCAGAGACCACAGTCTGAGTGAACAGCGTGTGGGTAAGAGCCAGCCTGCACCCGAGACACCTGGGGTTAACTTGGCCCAGCAGGAACCGGCCGAGGGCCCCAGACTGTGCTGCTTAACCACCTCGGGCCCACCTGCGAAGACGACAGTTGGCGGCACTGGCGACCCACCCCGGCCTCTCAAGGGCTGGGTCACCAGTCAGCCTCTATTGGATGCAACTCCACTCCGGACTCCTGGACCAGCTAGGGCCTCAGAGCCCCAGTGCCAGTCCTGATCCTCACCAAGCTCCCCAACAGGTGACAAAGCCCCTCTCCTGTCACAGAGACTACAATGCACACTCAAGAGGTAAAGTCCTAGAGGGGACAAAGGGACAGCCCTGGGCTCCTGCCTGGGTTTCCAGAAGCGGTGGCCTCAGAGCTGGGCCAGGAGGAGGAACACGGGGACACGGCAAGACCATGATCTCCTCCTGAGCAGGCTCGAGGCAGCCGGTAACAATGTCACCAAGGGCACCAAGGAGCAGCCACGTCCAGACGGCCTGCGGGCCCCGCCCTACTGAGGCCTGGCTCCGGGAGCTCTCCGTTGTCTCTGCCCCTTCACAGGCAGAGAAGCTGAGCTCAGAGGAGCTGCAGGCCCCCAGGACCCTGGGGGTGTCAGGACCGAACGACGGCACCCACCTACCCCTTTACCTGCACTCTGGGTCCCTGCAGCCGGTTTTCGGCCTTTGCCCTTCGGAGCAGGGGGTAACAATTCAGCTTCCTCCTGAGGCATCTGGGCCACTTTCTGCAGAAACATTTTCTCTAAGGCTTGGGCCATCAGCACTATGTCATCTGTGGGCTGGAGACACAGGGAGAGCCACGGTCACATGCTGGGAAAGGAGCTGTGCGTTTGCAGAGGACGTTGCCAGTTGCAGCTTGGGGGCATGTTTATTTAAACGTTTGTTAAGAGACTGGTAGGGCACAGGAGGGAGGCAAAGGGGATTCAATGTGGAAACTCTTGGAAGAACTCAGACATGCATGAAAGATAAAGCCACCCTTCATCCCGTGACGTGGACAAAAGAGAGCCCCCAGCTCAGGGTCCCATCCATCTGTGCTTTACCACACCACCACTAACAACAACGGAGCCACGACATTAGGATCGCAGGGACCTTTCCTCGTTTGTTCTTGCTGAAAACCATCCTATAGACATTTTCCCTTGCCCGGAAGGACTCTGTGTCATCGGAGGAGTGGGGGCTGGGGACGCATGTATGATCACAGTGTGTTCAGCCAATCTCTGATTTGTCACATACAACCGCCTGCACGGGCTCCTTCAGCATTTCTGGAGTGGAATTTCCAGGTGCAAGGGGATGGGTGTCTAAGAGGATTCGCTATGCATCAGCTCCCTCGGAAAAGGCTGCTTCAATCCTCACTCCCTCCAGGGGGGATGTGCGCCCAGGAAGGCAACAACTCTTGAGACATGCAGTGTGTGGGAACCATATATGGGGATCGAGGCATAAGATGAGCCCAGGATGAGGCTGTGAGGCACTCTAAATGCCTCCGACAGCTGCTGCAAACACCCAGGCCCAGCAAGCACCAACCCACCAGGGCCGACCTAGGCGGGCACCCTGCCACCCAGGGCTCCCCGCAGCCAGGGGACAGCATGTGGCACACTAGGGGCCCCCCGGCTCCTGGGGGCATTTTGGGCCAGTGCACGTGTCACCTTACCTTGTTATAAATATAACAATTCGTAAACATGGTGTTGAAGTCCTGCATACATTCACTTGCACTCCAATAATAATTGTTCTCTAGTCTCTTCTTAATAGTCCCCATGTCCATTGGGTTTTTTATTATTTTGTGATAATCCTAGGGAAGAGATTTTCAAAGATGTTACCACGGATTCGACGTAGTATCTCTGCAGTTCTCAAGAACAGTGATTGCACACAGAGTGGTCTTCTCCAGGGAGGTGGACAGGGGCTGGGCCAAGGCTATTTCTGGTCATCCGAGGGCAGGTGGGCATGTGGGTGGGGTGAGCGCTCAGCCAGCTCCACGCCTCCCCTCTGACAAGGGTTGTGTGTGGAGGGGAGGTTCTCAGGGACACACAGAACTGTGGAGGTGGGGCAGGCCCCACTTGTCGGCACGCTGGAGCTGGGGCCAAGCCCCTGCTGGATTTCAGGCCTTCCTCAGGGGCCTGCAGGTGACTGGGGGCTGAGGTGGGCCCCGCACCCAGGCCACGGGGTGCCAGACCTGGGCTTCCCTTGCAATCCTCAAGCTTCCCTATTTGCATCCCAATGAGCCACCAGATGGCCAGGTCAGCATCCTCTGGAAAGCAGGCCCCAACCCGCACTGAGCTTCCGACTTAGAGGGCAGGAGGGTGCAGGGAAAGGGTGCAGATCTGGCTACTGAGCCTTGGCTCCTGCCCCGTTCTTGCGTTGGAGGCACGGTTCCTCCTGCTCCCTGCACCTGGGGGCAGCTGCCCTCCGTTCTCCCACACGCTGAGGAGCCCAGCTCCTCGGTCCTTGTGGGGTCCTCCTGAGGCAAGGGCAGGGCCTGACTTACCAGCAGCAGCCCTATCACGGGTGCCTCCTTTGTCTGGGCCAGAGGGGCAGTGCTTCCAGGTACTGGGGCACCAGTGGGGCAGGGGTAGCGGCGAGAGGCAGGACTACTCACAGGCAGGTTCAGCTTGATGGCGTCCACAGGCTGGTAGAAGGGCCAGGCGAACTGGTGTTTCCAGAGCGTCTTCACTACCACGTTCTGCATGTACTGCAGCTGGTTGGTCTTGCGGCCGGGCTTGGCGGGGTTGGAGACCTCAGGTGGGGGTGGGTTTGCGGGGCCTGGGGCCGCCGGGAGTCCGGCGGGGGCGGCCGTGGTTGTGGTGGACATCCTCCGCGGCTCGCTCACTGGCCGTCACAGCAGCGGCTCGGGGAGGCCCTGGTTTCCTCTGTGCTCCCTGCACATCCCATTTCCGGGCCCAACCAGGCAGCTCCTGCAGGGCGGAGGGACAGCAGAGAGGACCGGTCACCCGCCTCTCCCAGCAGCATGGGCTCCCCCAGCACTCCCAGGGGGTCGTGGCGAGGCCAGCTCGGCTCGCTCACACCACTTGCCACGGTCAGACTGACCCTCACCTGCCACAGAACCGCTCCAACTGCTCTCGAGCTGGGGACAGAGGTTAACGTGAGCACGTGCCACCCGGGCAGGTGGGAGCACAGGGGTGGGAAGGCAGCCGTCCAGGCACAGATCAAGCGCGGGGGGGTAGGCGGGTAAGGACTGGGCCACGGTCAGCTCACTGCGCACTGACTGCTGCCTGCAAGGGCTGACTCTACACTCTTCTTGACTGTGGCAATTTTTAGGGAATGATTTGCATGTAGAGAGCTACATCAACCCAACAGAGCCCAGCCAGGCAGCCAGGAAGTGTGCGGAGCTGAGCCCTCTGGCACTGGGCCGCCACAATAAGGGTTCCAGGGTAACTGTGAGAACCAGCTCTGGCTTTGTGATTGCGGCCAGGCTGTGACACGCCTGGCCCTCAGCCAATCAGGAGGGCGGGAGGCGCAGCCCTGATCCTGCGCGCTCAGGAGTGGGCTGCTGCTGACCTCTGCGCGGCCGGGAGAGGCCTCTGCAGCCAAGTGTCCCCGGGAGGTGACTGAGCGCGCAGAGGACCGCTGCACCACAGAACGGTGAGCAGGCCGCCCCCACCATCACGCTCACTGCCTCCAGGAGGAAGCCAGCAGCCCTATCTCCTCAGAGGGCACAGAGAGGCCTGGAGGCTGCAAGCAGAGCCTGGACGCTGGGCCGCACATGCGCACTGGGCTACACTTTAGGTTTCATGTGGACTGTCACAATGTCCAGATGGGCCAGGGCGGGCAGCAGTGTCCCCTGCATGCAGGGATGGACAACTTTGGGGAGAACAGAGCAGCGCATATGGCTCGCTGGACCCGCTACTCCACGACCCGCCGAAGCGGGTCTGTGAGCTGGTCAACATCCCGCTGGGGGCTTGCCATCTGCTGGGGCAGGCATGTCCACACCACGGTAGCAGGGCTTTCCTACGCTGGGTGTTGGGCAGAGACCAGCACGCTGCTCTCCCCACAGTCCAATCCTGAGGGGAAAGGGTTCAGGAGAGAATCCCACCCACCAGGCAAACCTGCCCCGCTCACCAGCCCTTCATTCGAGGGGTGCCCACCAGGTGTCCCGCCTGTTATCCTGGGACGCCCACAGCTCCCGTCCTTCTGTCCTCTCTGCTCCTCAGGGCAGTGGCCCAGTTGGCAGGGTGCCACGGCCCCAGCCAGCAGCTCAGCGGGGCGGGCAGCCATGCCAGCTCATGCTAATGGAGACGAGGCTGCACCTCTGCTACCAGACAGCCGCCTGAGCCTGGAGTGCTCCCCTCGAGCAGCTCAGGACTGCAGAGCAGACACTGGGGCCCACCTCCCAGTCCCAACTGCAGCTCTGCCCCTCACCTGCCATGCGATCCTGTTCCCAAGTCCCCATGGGGTTCTCTGAGGTCAGAGGAGTCAAACCCACAAGAAGCACTCAGACTGCTGCTGAACACACACCAAGGCCGCGCAGCCCTGCTGCGGCCGCTGCAGCCGCTCCCTGCACAAGGGGCCCGGGAGTTCTTGGAGGGAAGGACACACAGCACTCCTGCCACCTCCCAGTGCCCAGAAGCCAGGGCACCATAAGCCCCCAGAGAGTGGGGTGTGGGGGAGGCGTGGGTACCCAGCATCAAGTGCGGCTGCTGCACAGCCCAGGGAGCCAGGAGGTGAAACTGCCTGGGGAGGAGGGGCCCACAGGAGGGGCCCATGGCCAGGCGGAAACGCAGGCCACCCTCCTCAAGCCCGAGGGCTGACAGGCACAGCTCACTGCAGGGAGGTGCTCGGGCTCCGAACTGCGGCTGAGCAGGAAGCCAGCTCTAGCCACAGACACGGGATGCATCCCCAGGCTTGGGATAAACACCAAGCATGGCCCAGAAGCTGGCCCGGGGCAGCGGGGGCCATGCACCTGAGCCAGGTGGGCTGAGTGGCTTCCTGGTTTGGCCACACGCCAGACCAGCCCAAGCGCGTCTGCACTGCGGGGGGATCCCAGACCATGTCCTTTCGGCAGAATGCCCAGGGCCAACACACACTCACTGAATGCCTGTGGTCACTCCAGGCCACAGGGTCCACGGCAGCCTGCGGTGACATCCACCTCTCCTGAGGGGTAGAAACACCACCGGCCCCAGCAAGATCTAAGAGGCTAGGAGGGAACAACGTGCAAAAAAATGCCTAGCACATGTGCAGCAGGTGGATGCCCCACAATCTGTGGGGACCGTGCATGGCAACAGGGCCTCGCCTTCTCTGCAAACATGAATGCCACCCCTAACAGCTTCACTGAAAAGGGCAGGTCCCCCACAAATACATGGGGATGACTGCGGGTCACGGGGTCCCGTCCGGGTGGGGTGGTACTGCCCAGCCCTCCCCACTGCACAGGTGAGCTGCCCTCCCATCCCTCACAAGCCCCTCACCCTTGTCCTCTGTCCCTGCAGCCCTGGCACCAGCTGGAGAGGGGCGAGGGACAGCCCGAGTCTAAGAGGCTGGGGCCCCTTCAAGCCTCTCCCATCCCAGGTGCCAGGACCGATCCCCACTGGGACCAACCCCCCAGCTTTGAGCTGCCAGGAGCTGAGGGCGCATCCACGCGGTGTCCTGTCCTCAAGCGGAGAACAGCACGTCCAGGGCAAGCGGAGCCACCGTGAGGGCCTGGCCTTGACCGTCCCCCTTGGCCCTCCTCCAGGTCAGACGCCACGGATGCTGACAAGAACAGGAGGAAGACGACAGGAAAGTGTGTGCTGGGCACGTGCAGACACCACCCGCACCATGAGCTGCAGCGCATACCAGTGCCTGGGGAGCACAGGGACTCCCTCTGCTTGCATTTCTGACCACGTAGTTTTTTTTTAGAACACGTTACTTTTGCATAAAGAGAAAAGGATAAAGGATTTCCTAGTTTGAAAAAGTGTTCCAAAACCAACCAACCACATACAGTCCTGCATGTGGTCAGGGCCTGTGGCCACGCCCAGCTGATGCCAAGTGTCTCGGGGCTTTGCTTCTCCTCCTCTGAAGCCTGGGATGCTGCCCTGGGGATGGGACAAGCAGCCCAGTGCAGTCCGGGAGTGGGCATTCCCAGGGCCACCAAGACCTCAAAGTCTAGACTTGCCCTCCACAGGGCAGCCAGGTCCTGGTGTCCAGCTGGCTGCCCCCACATCACCCAGAGTGCTCGAGAAATGCCAACAGAGCCCCTCTGTCAGCACAAAGCAGAGGCAAGAGCTGGAAGCCACAGGCGCACCCAGACCCCGCTGCTCGGGCTGGCGACACGGGGGCAGGTGGCTACTGGCCTCCCTCATCTGCGGTGGACTCAGGGCACGTGCTAAGCCCAGGAAGCAATCAAACCTTAAACAGACCAATGGCCGACCCTCTCAAAGGGTCTGATGGCCAGTAATAGGCACAGGCACAAAGTAACACGCGGGTCAGACCGCCAGGGCATCACCCACACTTGTGGGCGCCCAGTGCCCAGAGGTCCCGGGCGTTCATGGGACAGACTCATGCCGTCAGCCAGCTCCGCACGCTGTGCCAAGGGCTACGTCCTCAGGCCTTGCCTGGCTCACTGGCTCCCCCTGCCCACGAGACCTAGTGGAGCAGATGGAAGTGACACCAAGACAGACACTGGGTGGCTGGCCACGGCCACCAGCCCTTCAGTGCTGAGGGTGACATGTCCACGTGTGCCCACTGCACAGAGGACAAATGAGCCTCCCCCGTCCTCAGCACTTCCTGAGCCTACCATGTGGGGGTTTGGGGACATAAGGCCAGGACCCCAAGCCTCCCCAACCTGGCTCCTGCATCACGGGCCACCACCGGGTAACAGCACCTGGGTGGTTAGAGCAAGATGGCCCTACTGCCACCAGCAGCGAGGACACCAGGTGGCTCCCCAGGGACAGGCCTGGCTAGCAGCCCTCCCAGAGCCGGGTCTGACCCTAACTTCCACTTGGAGATGTGAAGAGGGCCCTGGGCACTGGCCCCACTCAGGTCTGCCACACCAGGCTCCCCTCCCTGTGCCGATGGCTGTCACTTAACAAGTGCTCCCAACCCGGCCCCACGGACGGAGACGCCAGCACCACAGCTTCCCAGCCACAGGACGGGGGGCATTGGGAAAATCCTGGCCAGGGGCAAGGGAGCTGGATGAAAAGGAGGTGCTCTGGGTACCAAGTAACATGGGAGAAAACATAGCGAAGGGCCAGGGACCAGAGCCGGCGGGTCTGTATGCCCAGCACCAGGCGCCCCGCAGACATAACGAGGTCACAGCTGGGGTGGACCTGGCACCTGCAGACACGTAAAACACATCTGCCCCAAACATGCACCACTCCACCTGGCCCGAAGCTCACATCCGGTGGGCCGGACCAGCCCTCACTGTCCTCTCAATTCCACAAGGCCCTGGCAGGAACCCGAAGGGCCACCCAGCTGAGCCACCAGGAGCCAGGGAGATGGGCAGAGGGCCGGCAAATGCACCAGGGGGCATCGCATCCGTCAGAGCCAGGAAGGCTCCTCTCCACCCCACAGCGCTGCCCGGGCCCCCCGCCGGATGCCGCCTCAGCCCACCAGCCTGGGCTCCATGTGGGGACACAGGGGCACCTCCCTTTCGTCCAGCCCCTGGCCAGGATTTTCCCCACACAGGACATTCCACCCCTCCCCTTGGCCAGGCTGGAGAGAAATGCACAGGTCCCGCCCAGGGACTGAGGTCCCACCACCCTGCCAGCCTGGCCTCACTGGCTGGGGACCAGAAGACCTGAAAAAGTGCCATGGGGCTGGTGTGACCCTGTCCCTGCATCCGCCACCAAGGACACTCTCCTCGTGCGGCTACCCTCCCGGTCACTGGACTGAGCCTCCCGCCTCATCGCAGCCCTGCGGAGCGGTGGGGAAGTGGCGCTCCGCTCCCGGAGGGGACAGCTGGGAAGCCTTCACCAAGCTCCCACACTGTGCTGGGCATGGCAGGGCACGGACGGAGCCTGGTGCCCTGGAGGGGGAACTGAGGCTCGGAGGATCTCCCCACTCTCCGGCTGCAGCCCAGGGCAGGCGGGCAGCCAGCGCGGACGCAGGTGGGAGGCAGACTGAGCAGACAGCCCTCCTCTGACAGAGGATCTGAAAGCGCTGGGGAGGAAACCTCAGACACCACAAAAGCTCTCCACCGCCACATGGAGACCCAGGGAGCTGGGGTTCTGGCCAGGCCCTCAAGAAGGACCCAAGTGGGGCGCTGGCAGGGGAGGGGCATACAGGTGTGTGGCCCTCCAGGGTCACACACCCCACACCCCACGAAGGACTCTGAGCTGGACTCGGAGGGGCGGGAGGGGCCCATGAGCCCCCTGGCCCACCTCCCACATGCAGAGAGGCAGGGCGGGCTGCAAGACGGGGCGGGCTAGCCCGGAGGCCGTGGGCCTTGTCCCCTGCCCCTTCCCGAGGCCCCTGGACCCAGCCTCTGGGACTTGCCCCTTCCTCTGTGGGGAGCTGGAATCCTGAGTAAAACACAGCAGTCCAGCCCCATGCAGGCTTGAGCAGCCCAGAGGGACAGTAGTCAGGGACCCTGGACAAATGGGGGGGACTCTGTCCAGGGGCCACTATAAACACCCAGGAAATTCAGCAGCAGCCACAGTGGCCCTCGTGCCTCAGTGCCAAGCCCCAGGCACGACTCAGGCGGGCAGAGCCGGGCACTCCTGGGCAGCCAGGACCCAAGGGGTGGTGGGGCACGGGGGGGATGCTCGGCCTCTGGGAGAGGGGCAGACACACTCATGGGATGTCAGTGCTGTGCCTCTGGCTGGGGAAGGATGAGGCTAGGAAGGTGGGCATGGGCTGGACTGAGGCAGGGTCGAGGGGCTGTGGCAGGGGGACTGGAAGGCGCAAGGCCATCACCACTCAGCAGAGGCCTGGACCGATGAGGCGGTGGGAGAAGGTCCAGGGGGAGGGCGACCAAGGGCCTGAATGGAGAGAAGCCAGAGTGTGTCTGGGCAGGGGGCGGGGGCACTGCCCTCGAGGGGGATGGTCTAAAGGTTGTAAGGAAGCCAGGGAGTGAGCCCCCCATCTCAGCCAGAGGGCCTTGGGGAGGACCCATTTGCCTCAGTCCCCGACCCTTTCCTGCTCAGACACACCGTCCCCACCAGCAACAGGAATGGCCTTCAAAAACTCAGCCTTGAGGTGGTGGGGGTGGGCTCATTCTCCCTGTACCCCTGGAGGCCCCCCACTATTACACTCTGGCCCTGGTCCCCTTGTACCGCCCTCCCGGCATGGCATCAGTAGGGGTCATGTGAGCTCCATTCTGCAGATGGGGGACAGAGGCTCAGTAAGAGAGATGCAGTGCGGAGCCTTCAACGCGGCCGTCCACCCAACACCGATGGCGGCCCACTCCCACCTCCTGACACCCCCCACCAATCCCAGACTGGGAGCCGAGTGTACGGAAGGGGCCAGGCTCCCCGCCCCAGAGACAGTCCTAGGGCAGCCCCAGCTGCTCTGCCCCCAGGCGGCCTCCACAGCACACACGCTGACCAGGGGCCATCCTGGCGCTGGCCCTCCAGGCATCAGGAAACAGGATCCGAGAAGGCAGGGCTGGCTTCAGTGACAGACGGAGCCAACTGCCTCCTGTGGGGCTGGGGAGGGGCCCCCGTGGGTGCGGGCAGGCGGGCAGGGCCCACCACACACACCTGAGGCCAGGACAGAGGGGGCAGCTCCACCGTGGCTGTGCTCTCCTGGGGGCACATCAGCCCGCTCTACGGCAGCAAGGGCAGCGGGGCGCAGGCCGGCTGCAGACAGATGTGAGCCCCGGGTCCTCTCCCCACCACCCACAGTCCTCTCGGCTCTGCAGCCAGCCCTGTGCCTTTGGGACCTGAGCTGCTCCCACTTTTTCAATCCATTCTCCTAACGCCTCACACCTCCCCCAGGCAGCAGCCCGCGGCAGGGAGGCTGGCCTCTGAAGGTTCCTTTCTTGCCAGAAAGTCAGCCTCAACATGGACCTGGGACACTTGCTACAGGCTGCCTCGGGCCCTGCTGAGCTGTGCTTATGACTTGCCCTGGGGTGAGCCAGGCCAGCCGCACCCCCTCACCTCTGCAAGGCTCTGTCCCCACGTGCCTTTTGATCCCAAGAAAAAACAACAGAAAGAACACAGAGACACTACACCAGCGGGGCTCTCAGGGGGGTAAAGCCCCCGAGGGGGCTTAGGGGACACAGGAACACATACACATGCTCTCCAAGAAGCTGACTTCTGGCCCAGAAACCTGGCAGGCTGGAACCCGGTGTCATTTCTCAGGGAGCCTCAGACCCCTGTGAGCACCCCTGCAGGGTACCTCTCTGAGGCCAAGCCACCCACTGCACTGAATGACCACCTCCACGGGATAGAAGGGGGCCAGAGACCCCCAGCCCAATGGGGAGCACCTTCGGGGGACAAGGTGAGTGGGGACGGTGCAACCACGTCCACACTCGGTCTCGGGGAGCAAAGGGGAGGCCCAGCCTCTGTGGGTCAGGTGCACTTGGGGTAGGAGCTGCCCGGGCACCGCGGCGTCACACAGCTCAGCCTCTGCAGACCCCAGCACTTCCCGAACACAGCCGCTCGGGCTCATGCTGCCAGGTGCTGATTACTTAACTGCAGGAGAGAAGATGGGCACTCCAGGGCCCCTCTCCTCCTGGGCAGCTCGACCAGACCAAACCGTATCTTCAATGTGCCCCGCTTCACAAACCACCACACCGGGCACTATGGGGCCACGCCCTACAGGTACACAGAAGGACCCGCACAGGTTACTGCCACACCAAAGCCCTGAACCCGACTCACCTCCTGCCCAGCCTAGACGCCCGCCCAGCATGGCCTTGCTCTTGGGATCGCAGAGGGTGAGAGCAGGACCTTCGCCACCCCCTCATGGTAAAGCCCAGGACCCAAAGCATCTGCCCACCGTCCACCGGGTCAGCAGGGGGGTCCAGATGCGTACCCAAGTCCATCCCGTGCCTATACCCACCCCTCCGAACTTACTGCCCAATGCAAGTGTGCCAGCAAGCAACTCAGGAGGAAAAACCACACCGGCCATTTCACTCCAACCAGAGGGAAGAGACGCCTGTCCCCACGAGGTCTGTCTCCTGCCAGGCCTCCTCGGATCCCTGCAGTGGCCCTCAGAAGGGCTACTATGAAGCCACTTAGCTGGGAAATGGGGGCGATGGAGCAGAGGCTGGAAAGAGTGCAGATACACGGTGGTGGATGAGAGGGTGCCCTAAGCACCCTCCTGATGTCCAAGGGGCAGCCGGCCGGCCCTGCGCAGTCCTCTCTCCACCCAATGCAGGCCCAGAGTGGGGCCGAGGGTGGTGCAGCCCTTGATAAGTGAGTCCTTGTTAGGCTCTATGTGCCCCCAAACGTTGCCCCCCCCAAGTGCAAACCCCTTTCCAGAAGAGTAGGTGCAGAGTCCCTCCTGCCCACAGGGAAGGCTATCTGGGACCTGCAAGCCCTGCAGAGGGAACAGGATGCGCTCCCAGTACAGGGAGCTTACCCAGGTGCCTGGCCCCACACCCGCCATGGGGGTTGGCTCCCCCCCGGGGGGAGCAATGCTGCCCAGAGGCTGGGCACCCTGTCTTACCGCCACTGGGAATGCTATCTGCAGTGATGGGTGTTTACTACAGCAGCATGCCTGCATGTTGACCAAGCACGTCCCCCCAGCTTTGCCCACCAGTCCCCTCTGCCCCTCTAACCCGCCCTCGCAGGGGGAGGGGCTTCCCTCAAGGGAGTCATGGGTCCCACATGGTCATCTACGTCTCCTCACCCCAGATTCACAAATAGCCCAGCCAAGACAGCCTGGAGGCAGTTAAGACAACAGAGCAGGGGGTCTGAGCTTACCTGCGAATCCACAGCCACAGAGCCCGGCCCTTAACAGCCAGGCCTGGCCCCGGGCACCACGAGCGCCAGGCCAAGTGCAGGCAGACAGCAGCCAGCCAGGCCAGCAGCCCCTCCGGCAGGCTCACCCCACCTCTCTGTCGCTCTGCTCCTCATTTCACTTGGAGACACAGCCAGGCCAGAGCTAGAGCACCCAGCCTGTGGGGAGGCCTCCCTGCAGCACGGTCGCACCCAGGCAGCCTGCCTGGACTGCCTGCACGTGGGGGGCCACACTCGTGGCTCCCAGGCAGCGGGGACGTCGGCAGGGCCTCCCAAGGCCCAGCTCCTCACAGCAGTTCAGGGTCTGACAGGGGCGCCCCCACACCAGCCCTGCCAGCATCCCCTGACGGTGCTCTGGGAAATGCTGACCCACCGGTTCCCAAGCCCAACTCCCAAACACACGTAGAAAAACCTGAGTAGGGGGACACCTGAAACATCACAGCACATTTGGGTGACGTTCTCCTAGGAGAAGACTCCCAATCCCTCCGGAGCCTGCGGCAAGGACAGAGGGGGGGCTTCCTCCAAAATGCACCTTTCGGCTCGCCCTAACGTCAGGTCATGAAGGCCCTGAAAACAGAGGCAGACCGAGTGCTCTCACGGGATAGTCAGAAGCTGGCAGAAACGGCGAGCCCATCCCCAGTGCTAAAGGGGAAGCGCCAAAGCTGAGGATCACACAGGCCCCCAGGATCCACTACAAACGCGCACAGAGGGGGGCCAGGCTCTCAACTGCCAACTTGTGAGTGATCCTGACACAAGACACCCGGCCTTTAACAGACCCCCAGACTTCTCAGATGGCAGAAACACAGGTACCCAGAGCAGGGGTCTGGGGGCCAAAAGGGTCCACAGACACACGGATGCCAAGAATGTCAGACACACTGGTCACCACCTGGGCAGTGACAAATCCCCAACCCAAACAGGCCAGGCAGCCGGACGCTGCTCTGACACCTGCAGATCTGAGGAAAAGGGGCAGAGCCTCAGGTGGGAGGGAGGGCTCTCAAGCAGACCCGAGTCATAGGGCCCCCCAAGTTCCCAGAAAGCTAGTATGCAGCAGGCAGGGCCCTGCTCTCTGCAATAATTCCCTCAAGATTCCTTCTGAAGCAAGGAGCACCCCACCAGATACAGGCCTGCCTCCAGATTCCGGCGGCCATAGCTCCAGTCAGTTGTGGAGACAGGAGGGAAGCCCAGTCTGCCTGCCCACCCACACTACCGAGCCAGTCACCTAAACTGCCCCCAAATCAGACCGGCTGTTGAGCAGCCTCAGGCAAGTTCCCAGCTGTGCTGCTCGGGGGTGTGGGGGCTCTAGGTCTGGGTGACCCGATCCAGTCCCCAGAGAGTCAGAGAGAGCAGGGCCCCCGGTGATGCACAGAAAGTCAGGCAGGCATCGAGGCCAGGCATCAGGTAGCGTCCTGTCTGTGTTGTACCAACCACTCCACTCCGGGGCCACGGGCAGCAGTCTCTGGGCCACAGAGAACCAGGAAGTGGCCACACACCCCACCACCTGCCGGCCGCAGGGCTCCAGTGGCTGGTGCCAGCCAACCTGAGGGAAGAGGGTGCAAGAAGGAGCTGCTGACTGCGGCACCTGGCTGGGAGGTTCACTTTTTTAACACCCCCCCACCCACAACTTTCACTTTCTGCCCAGGACTGCTCATGAGTCAAAGACGGGAGCAGTGTTTACAAATCCTTTATTCAAAGCTCACTTCCGAAGCATGTGTGAGCTGTCGGAGGAAATCAATCACTCTACTTTCTAAAAACAAAACAAGTCAACGGTTGCTGACCGTCCACCCCAAGCAAGCGTTTTAAGTCCCTCCTCCCGGGATGTTCCCTGGTGGGGCTGGCCCTGGATCTAAGCCCCTGAGAAGCTGCTCATCCAGACGTCCAGGGCTGAGGCATGCCTCCCCCAAGTTACCAGAAAGGTCGGGGAGACATGTCCCTTGCCTCCAGCAGTGGCCTCCCGTTCAAAACGCTGTGTGCCCTATCTTTCCTGATCTGTAACCAACAGCACACATCAAGGCCTCAAGACAGAAAAGGACAAACAGAGCTTTATTTGCAAATGAGAGGCCACATTCAGGGATGCCAGAGGATCCCAAGGGCGGGGGGGGAGGTCCCTAACTCCTGAGGACTGGCTCTTGCAGGGATTCAGTCCTTTTCTTGGTCTCCTTGAAAGCCAAAACTGCTCCCCCCAAAAAACGCCAGGCCAAGGCAACTTTGCATAGATTTCAGGATCTTCCCCAGAGAGACCCTCCACGGACCCAGGAAGAGAACCCCAATTTTATAGGGAAGAGAAAGGGAGAAAGCCCAAAAAACAGTAGAGCAGGCAGAACTATCTTCTTCCGAGGTGAGGGGGTCATGAAAGGAGAGGGAGGGCCTTCCACCCTTACTTTCTTCCCGTCCCCGGGCCAGCTGGTTTGCCCACTGATGCACAATTACACACACACACACACACGCCCCCATTAACGCTGCAGTCAATAACCAAGTTAACACACGGGGGACGGACTCCACTTAAGTACTTGTGGATAGACAGCCTCCAAAGTGAAGAGTGACAGTAAGAGACTGGGCCCCACGGAGGGGACTCACAGGCGGGCCACGGAACCCGCCCCTGGTGTGTCCCTAGCGGGTCCACTCTGTCCCCATTTTTATCTTTCCAAACCGAAGTAAAGGTGGCCGCCCAAGGCCTCCACCCCGGCCCTGACCCCGTGGGAAGAACCGGTGGAGAGAAAGCGAGAGAGAGGACTCCCCGACGCCCAGCTTTATTCACCGGGAGCCCACTAGGGCCCTGCGCGGGTTCGCGGTCGGGGGGGCACGCCTCCCCGATGGGCGTGGGCCATGCTGCCTCGCCAGTGCCCACCCCAGGGCGAAGAGGGGCAGCACCCTCGCCGCTCCCGCCCCAACTCGACCTCGCAGGGATTAAGCGCTTTTCAGGCTTATTTCAAAAAGGGAACTGGGTCTCCTCCTAGCCTGGCCGCAACAACCCAGGACCTCAAAGGGGCTCGAAGTCAGCTCCGGGCCCCTAACTCGGGGGAGCTGCCCCGCGCCAAGTCGTCCGAGCCGGGGCCCGGCCTGGCCTCGTCCCCCGCCCCTCGCGAGCCCCCGTGGCGGCGGAAGCCGGGAAAGTGGCGCCGCCGCGCACCTTCCCCTCCGCGTCCTCCCTAGTCCCCCTTCGAAAGATGGCGGGCAGAGGAATGGGGGAAAAAAATCCCTTCCGCGAGGGAGGGCGCGCGGGAGGCCGCGCTGGCGCGGGGCGCGCGGGTCGTGCCAAGTCCGGGCTGCGCGCCCCGACCGCGGCGACGCCCCCAAGCCCAGGACGCAGGCGGCCGGGAGGGAGGTGGCGGAGGGCGCAGAGGAGGGAGACCGCGCCGCCGCCGCGATCCCGGGCGGCCGCCGCGCTTTGTTGCATCGTGGCCGCGCACAAAGGCGCCGGCGCCCGGCTCCCCGGACGCGCCGGCGGCCTGCGCGCTGCGCGCGGGGTCGCGCTCCTCGGCCTGCCCGTCCCGCCGCCGCCCGCGCCGCCCCGCGCGCGCAAGGAAGCAAGAGAAAGGCGTACTTGGCCTCGGCGGCTCCGGCGGCCGTCCCCTCCCGGCCCGCGCGGCCGGCTCTTCTTTGGCTCGCCGGCCCCGGCAGCATAATAGACGCGCCGGAGCCGAGCAGGGCTCATGCGCTGCGGCGCGGCGCCTGGCGGGAGTAGTAGTCCGCGTCCGGGCCCGCGCCCGGGCCGCCCAGGGGAGGCCGAGGCGCGCGGACTACATGTCCCGGCCCCGCCGGCGCCGCGCCCCGCCCCGCGCGCCCCCGC
This sequence comes from Manis pentadactyla, assembly GCF_030020395.1. Lineage (NCBI taxonomy): Eukaryota > Metazoa > Chordata > Mammalia > Pholidota > Manidae > Manis > Manis pentadactyla. The sequence goes on from NC_080021.1 coordinate 218,991,962, forward strand.
CCGCCGCCCACCCCGCCGACCCGGCCGGGAGCGGGCCCGGCCCGGGGGGCGCGCGGGGCGGGGCTCGGCGGCGACGCGGAGACCCTTGCGACCGCCCCCGGCCAGCCCGCGCGGCCCTGGCTCCCTCCCTCCCTCGCTTGCAAGGGACGTGCGCCTCCGGGCGAATTTCCTGGGGTCTCCGGGAGGCGTGGAGAAGGCGGGAGCGCGGCCAGGGCTCGCCAACACTCGCGCCCGGGCACCCCGAAGCCCGAGGGGCCTGCCCGCGAACCCCGGCCGCTCCTGTTCGAGGCGGCGCGCACCTGTCGGACGCCCGTGTTTGTAAACAAACCGCGCGCCTAATTAGCCTGGCGGGGGCGCGCACGGGCGGGGCGGGGCGTCGGCGCGCGCACGGGCCGCCTTGCCCGGGGAGGAGCCGTGCTCGGCCCCGCCCCCGTCCACCCCCGCTTCTCCTACCCCAGCTGCCCCTGGGTCCGCACGGCGCGCCGCGCAGGGCGTCTGAGTTCGCGGTGGTGGGAGAGGACGCCAGGCCCCCAGAGCCCGTCGGGAATGACATGAAAGGTCTCTCGCCTGAGATTCCAGGAGTGGAGCACAAAGCTAAAAGCAAGGACCCCTGGCCCTTTTCTGTATTTGAAAGGCTCAGCTCGTGGACACGTTTCGCATCGTTTTGCGTGGCAATAACCCAGGTGTATACTTAAGTATATTTTTGTCCATCTGCGACTCAAGGTGGGCGCACGTTGCGTATATTAGACCCCAATAAAAACGTCGAAAACAAGTTTTCCTTGGTGCTCCGGGAAACTGCGAACTGCAAGGTCAAGTGCCCTTGTATGGAAAGGACACGTCCTAAGGCCCTGGTCACAGGGGTTATTTCAGGTCAGGCAGGAGCTCTACTGCCCCTTTTATAATACTGAAGTGAGTACTGGCCCCCTTGGGAGCCCCTCCAGCCCCGTGCCCACCCAGGACAGGTGTTCTGTCCCAGGCTTGCAGGTGAGAAAACAGGCTTCAGTTCATGAGTGGTTCACCCTGGGTCACAGAGCCAATATGAAAGAGAGCTGAGGCACCAAAGCCGGGCATCCTGAGATACAGTTTGCAGGAGAGGCCAAACTTCCCCCACCCCCACCTCTGTCCCTTTGCTGGGAGCCTAGGACTTCTTAACCAGCCCCCACGACCACCACTTGGGAAGGTTCCAGAACAAGGCTGTTGCTGGGAAAGACCTTTGCCTTTTTCATTTCCAAAGTGGGAGGAAATCAGGTAAGGAAGTGTGGAAGGTTAGGGCCTGGACACCTCCCTCTCGAAGCCGGTGACCCTGTCAACAAGACTGCTGTTTCAGTCACTCCCAAGGCTGTGTCTGCCTCCTGCCATCTGGCTCTCTTCCTCTTGGACATCCTGGCACTCTGGCCAGCGGGATGGTCTCTCAGTACTTAAAAAGACCCCGCTTCACTCCTCCTACAGCCAAGACAAAGGGCCTCTCTACCTGGTTCCCCACCTGTCTTGACTTTGCAGGTCTGGATGGAGTGCACGTGGAGGCTGCCCCTGACCAGCCAGGCTTCAAGGCTGCTGGTGAATGCCCAGGGCCCTCTCACTGACCCAAGGAGCAACCCCGCAACCCCAGGGGTATGGCAAGAACCAGGGCCCTCCCTGGGGCCCCTGTCCTGCTCGCCCACTCGTAGCCCAGGTGACTTGGCACAGTGACCTTTGGACACGGCAAGTCTCTGGGAAGCAGAATCTGTAAGAGGAATGTGACAGGATCTTGCATGTGGGCATCTTGGGCCCTGGGCTCACACTACCCCTCAGGCCTAGTGCAGGACACCTTCCTGGGGCCTCTTGAGAAGCAGGGCTGCCTTGGGAAGGGACTTGGGGGCCCTCACTGACCCCACCCCAGCCAGCCAGGGAGTCCCTTCCCAGGCTCTGGGAATTTCAGCAGCACAGAGGCTGGGCCTCCAGGAACTGCTGGGTGCCTGCAGTGGAGTCATGTAATCTCCCCAGCCAGGGTTTCCTCCTGTCACACGAGGAACAAAAATAGGATCCAGTCCTCAGACTGCAGGAGGGAAAAGGGGTGTGTGCAAAGGCCAGGCCTGTGCCCTTCCTGGCCATGGCTCGCTTCTGCCTTTATCTCTTACTTAGCGTGCCTGTCTGGGAGCTCTTTCCCCTCCAGCGTGGAGGCTGCAAGAGGACAGAGCTCTACACCCCCAGGGCCTGCTATGGGTGTGGTACCCCATGGGTGAAAGAAAACTATCCTTTCTGCACATCTTCCCCCTCCACCCCCTACCCATCACCCCACCTCCGTCTGCAAACCTCAGCACAGCCAGTCCTCCACCAGTAAGGCAGCTGCCCTGCTCACCCCCACCTGAGGCACTGTGGGAGAACTTAAGGCTTGTACTTGCCTTAAACCCACGCTCAGGCCAGGCTGGAGCCCAGGGCCCAGCTGCGTCCCCCTCCCCCATGCAGTCCTCACCCACTCTGACCCTGGAGGCACAGAGCAGTTACACTATATTGCATTATAGTTTGGACACAAGTCCCCTCAAAGTTTAGTTATCACGAGTCCTTCCCCAGCGGACTCATCAGCTCTCAGAACTAAAACATAAAATAGAGTTCCTGTTCCCACCAAGCAAAGTGAAGTCTGGGTTACAGAGAGCACGGGCAGCAGAGGCTCCTAATCATACAATCATGTGTTGGCCACTTTCTGTGTGCCACGCGCTGTGTCAAGGACTTTACCTAGAGAATCTCACTGAATCCTACGAGGCAGGGAATGGTGTGCCTACTTTACAGGTGACCTGGAGACCCAGTGAGGTCAAACTCCTACCCTGAGCCATGGTGTGAGCCCAGAGGGGGGGTTCACATTTCAGCTGCAAAATACATCCCAGTAACCTGCCCTCTGGGAGGGGAGATGAGGCACGTATATGAGGAAGCAAATGCCCAGGTATGAGTACATTAACTGGTTCGCATAGAAAAGCATGGGGAGCCCTGGTAGGGAGATGGAGTTTGGAGATGAGACTCCTCACTTCCCTGTTTTCTTGGCACCAAAGGGGAAGATCACTTGCACGAAAGTAATAGTAGTATCCTTATTCCACAGTGGAAAGGCAGGCGATGGGTATGACCTGGAGGCTTGGGAACAGAGAGAGTGGGCTGTGCTGTGCAGCAGAAATGTGGCCATAGACAGACAGCAGGAGGGGGAAGACAGTGGCGGCCCCTGGAGTGTTGGTCTGCCCATCTGTAACACGGGGATGATAAATACCTGCTTCATGAAGAAGTACTCATTCATAGGATGATCTGTGCATCCACTCATCTCATTCCAGAGGTACAGATGGAAGGCACAGTGCCTGGCACGGCACACACAACAGGGAACGACACAGCACAGCTGCTGTGGAGCCGACATGCTCCTGGAGACACACAGGCTTCGTAAATAAGTGAAATGTGCAGTTTGCCTGACAATGCTCAGTGCTATGGAGAAAAATCAAGGAAGGGAGCAGGGAACTGGGCAGGTGTGGTCATGACACCTAAATAAGGAAACTAGGATTGTGAGTGGTTTTAGTTTATTTTTCTTCTCCATCATGTGTTTTCTTCCCATGGCAAACAGATATTAGTATGTAATGAGAATTAAGTTTTGTTTGAAGAAGCAACCATTGTGATAGAGTGGAGAGAGGGCTGACCTGGGAAGGGCTCTAGTCTCTAGGTCTCCTGGGACCCTTGCTCAAAGTTTAGGTGTCCCTGGCATTGCTGGGACTTTGATGGATTAAAAGATGATGGCACCAGCCCTTTGCCATCCACAGGAAAGCTTTCCGTACTGAGATCCTGTGACATCATGACCCTATCTGTGTCCCCTCACTGTATCCCCTGCTTCTGAGAAGGAACCCTGACACTATAAAATAAATTTATTTAAAATGACTGAAGACATAAAAAACAAAAAAACAAAAAAAGACTACCAAAAAATCTGGAAGTTTTGAAAAAAATCCTATAACTTTTAAAAATCACAAATATAGGCTACATGGAAATTTAGAACTCAGAGGAAAGATAAATAGCAGCTTAGACAAAGCTGATGGAAAATATAAACATTGCAAAATTCAGTTAAGAAACAGGGAAGAGGTGTTATATCATCCTTCTTAATAGGAATGCCAGAGAGAGAAAAAAAATTCTTAAGGGGTAGAAGAAATATTTGAACAGATAAACAGGTGAAACCTTAACAAAATAGATGGAAAAAAATGAATCTTTGGATTCAGGAAGCACAATTCACAAGAAGGACAAACAAGAGTTAATCCACACCTAAATGTATCATAGAGAAGTTGTAAAAGCATCAAAGACAAATATATCTGGAAACTAATTGGCTGAGCAAAACAAAATAGCTAGACTCATAGACACGGAGAGGGACTAGTAGTTGCAAAGGGGGAGAGGGAAGGGGATTAAGGGGCACAATAATTCACTATCACAATATAGGTTGGTCACAGGGAAGGCAGGACAGCATGGAGAATATAGTTAATGATTCTGTAACATCTTACTATGTTGATACTGGCTGCACTAGGGGGAGTGAGGATTTAATAATATGGGTAACTGCTGAACCACTGTGTTGTATATTTGAAACCAACATAAGATTGCATATCAATGATACTTTAATAAAAAAATTAAGAAATTACATAAATACAGTAACTATAGATAATAATAATTGGCTGAGATGAGGTCAGCAGAAACTGCAGTAGAGAAAACTCTGAGGGCCCATAACTCCACAGAAGCAGCAAATAAACTGGCCATAAACTTTATCTGAACTCTGGGAACTAGTCCAAGGTTTACATAAAGTGGGAAAATACTCAAGAAAAAGGTGACTTACCCTCAGTGTCTAAGGAATTTGTTGAATCATTAGCTGACCACTAAGCTAGTCAAAGAGATACTTCAATAGCCACACACAGCACAGAATACTGATGTGATGAAATTAGTTCAGAAAAGTCACCAAACAGCAGCAGCCACACATACATGGAGCATCAACAACCTCTGGGTGGGGGCAGGAGGGGGATTGGAATCTGATTTCAAGAGTTGCCACATTGTAATATTCAAAATGTCCAGTTTTCACCAAAAAAATTTATGAGGCATGCAAAGAAACAAGAAAGTATGTCCCATATATGGGGGGAAAAGTGTAGTAGAAACTGTCCCTTAAGACGCCCAGACACTGGACATACTAGACAAAGATTTCAAATCAATTCTGTAAAATGTTCAAAAGCTGAAGGAACCCATGTTCTCAGAACTAAAGGAACCATGAGCATGATACCTGACCAAATAGAGAATAGCAACAAAGAGACAGAAATTATAAAAAAGAACCAAACAGAAGTTCTGGAGCTGAACAATAACTGAAATAAAAAATTCACCAGGGGGGTTCCAAAGCACATTTGAGTGAGCAGAAGAAACAATCGGAGAACTGAAAGATAAGCCAACTGAGATTATTCAGATTGAGGAACAAAAAGGAAATGGGCCGAAGGAAAATGAACAGGGCCAAAGAGACCTGCAGAATACTATCAAGCATGTGAATATAGGTGCAACGGCAGTCTCAGAAGAAGAGGAAAGAGAGAATAGGGAAGAAAGAATAGTTTAGGAAAATATGGCCCTAGATTTCCCAAATGAAATAGGTGAGTCTGCATATCCAAGAACCTTCAAAAGTTTATCCAAGGTGGGAAAAACTCAGAGATCTCCACATTATAATCAAAATGTTGAAAGACTAAGACACAGAGAGAGAACCCTGAAAGGAGAAAGAGAGAAGTGATTTGTCATGTACAAGTACAAGGGATCCTCAATAAGATTAATGGTTTATTTGTTATCCGAAACCAGGGAGTCCAGAAGGCAGAGGGATGACATATCCCAAGTGCTAGAAGAAAAAAATTCCTGTCAGTCAAGAATTCTGTATCTGTAAAAACTATCTTTCAATAAAGAAGGAGAAATCAAGACATTCTCAAACAGAAACGGAGAGAACTGGTTGCCAGCATGTCTGCTCTTTAGGAAATGATAAGTGGAGTCCTTTTGGCTGAAATGAATGGACATTAGACAGTAACTGAAATCCATGTGAAAAAATAAAGAACTGCAGTAAAGGTAACTACATAGGTAAACATAAAAGTCAGCATTAATATATTTTTGGTTAGTAACACCTCTTTTCCCGCATATGATTTAAAAGACAACTGCATGAAACAATAATCATAAATCTATGTAAGTGGGCACACAATGCATAAAGATGTATTTTGTAACAATAACAGCATGAGAGAGGGATGTATGGCCTGATATAGGAACAAAGGTTTTGTATTCTATTGAAATTTATCTGAAGTGGTTTCTTATAAATTATGATGTTAATTATAATCCCAGGGCAACTAATAAAAAAATAACTAAAAAATATTTAATCAAGCCAGAGATGGGTAAGATTCCTCAAGGCAGGAACAACCTAAGACAGGCACAGTCACAGGGGGGCCATCAGGTGAGAAATTGGGGATCAACAGAGGTGAGGCTTAGAACCTCACCCCCCCTGTTCTGAGAGAAATCTTCTGCATCCGTGGATGTTTTGTTGCCCTTGTCTAGCTTGGATTAACACATAGTCTACAGGCACACACTTGATCATCTACATTTGCTCTCTTACAACACTAAACTAAGTTTTCTACCTTTATCTTACATCTACCTACCACTTCAGCATTTTATTAAAAATAATAATAATAATAATAAAGGGAGAAATGTGGGATCCACATATAAATCAAGTATAAAAATCAAACGAATATTCATATTTGACCTGATTGTTTATAGTTCATAATGCGTGATCAAAACCAAAAGTTTCTGTCATGACTGCCCTTGCACTGTTCACCATGTAAGAACTTATTCACTATGTAAGAATTTGTTCACCAGGTAAGAACTTGTTCATTATGCTTCAGAAGATTGGAGACTGATGAGAATTAGGCTTGGGGTGGATTAATGATTGTGCATTGAGCATTGACTCCCCTATACAGAATTCTATTGTTGTTAACAACCATTTGATCAATAAATATGAGAGATGCCCTCTCAAAAAAAATTTAATCAAAGAGAAGAAAATGGTACAGTAGCAAATATCTATCACAAAAGAAGACAATAGTGGAAGAACTGGGGCACAGAAAAGGTACGAGACATGTAGAAAACAAATGGCTAGACAGGAGAAGTGTTTCTTTGTAAGTAATTACATTAAGTGCAAGTGTATTAAATTGTCCAATTAACAGGCATCAATTGACAGAAGAGATAAAAGAAAAAAAAATAACCCAACTATATGCTGTCTACAAGAGACTCATTTTAGAACCAAAGAAACAAGTAAGTTAAAAGTAAAAGAATACAAAAAGACATTCCATATAATAGTACCTGAGAGGGCTGGAGTGGCTATACTTGTATTAGACAAAATAGACTTTAACACAAAATTGTTACAAGAGACAAAGAGATATACTATGTAGTGATAAAGGGCTCAATGCATCAAGAACATATAACAATAATAAACATGTATGCACATAACAATACAGCCCCAAAATATATGCAGCAAAAACTAACAGTATCAAAGGGAGAAATAACAATTCAATAACAATAGTTGGAGACTTCAACACCTCACTTTCAATAATGGATACAACTAGACAGAAGATCATCAAAGCAATAGATTACTTGAAAAACACTATAAACCAAGACCTAACAGACATATATAGATCACTGCACCCACCAGCAGAATACATGTTCTTCTCTGGTGCATATGGAACATTCTCCAGAGCAAACTATATGTTATGCCACAAAACAAGTCTCAATAACTTTAAAATATTAAACTCATATGAAGTATCTCTTCTGAATACAATGGACTGAAGCAAGAAACCAGTTAACAAAGAAAAATGAAAAATTCCCAAGTATGTGAAAATTAGACAACATAATCTTGAACAACCAATGGGTCAAAGAAGAAATCACAGGGAAATTACAAAACACCAAATGAATGAAAAATAAAACCCAAACATACCAAAACATATGGGATTCAGTGAAAGCAGTGCTCAGAGAGAAATTTATAGCTGTAAATGCCTGTATCAAGCAAGACGAAATATCTCAAATCAGTAACCTAAATTTTCACCTAAAGCAACTGGAAAAGAAATAAATTAAACTCAAAGCAAACAAATGGAAGGAAATAATAAAGATTAGAGTAGAGATAAGTGAAATAAAGAATAGAAAAAGAGTAGAGAGAATCAACTAAACTAAAAGTTGTTTTTTTGGGGGAAAAAAATCAACAAAACCAGCAAGTCTCCAGCTAGATTGATGTAGGAAAAAAGAAGACTCAGATTACTAGAATCAGGAATGAAAGTGGGGTGCTACTATTGAATGACCCTGCAGAGATGAAAAGGACTGTAAGAGAGCACTATGAACAATCATACACCAATAAATTAGCCTAGATGAACTGGAAAAATCCCTACAAACGCCCAAACTACCCATATTGATGAGGAGAGACACAAAATATGAATAAACCTGTAAGTAAAGGGATTGGATGAGTAATCAAAAATTTCCAACAAAATAAATCCCAGGACCAAATAGCTTTGTTGGTGAATTCTATCAAACATTTAATGAGGAATTAACACCAGTCCTTCTCAATCTCTTCCCAAAAATAGAGGATAAAGAACACTTACTTATCATTTATGAGACCATTATTACCTTTGTACCAAAGCCAGACAAAGCTATCACAACAAAAGAAAACTACAGACCAACATCCCTTAGGGATATAGGCATGAAAATCCTCAACACAATACTAGCAAACAGCACATTAAAAGGATTATACACCAGGACCAAGTCAGATTTACTCCAGGAATGAAAGGGTGGTTCAACATATGAAAGTCAATTAATGTGATACATGATATTGAAAGAATGAAGGGGAAAAAAAAAACACATCAACACATTTTAGGCTGAATTGTGTCCCCCTAACTCCCAATTCTTATGTTAAAGTCATAACCCCCAGTGTCTCAGAATGTGATTATATTTGAAGATAGGGTCTTTAAAGAGGCAATTAAGTTAAAATGAGGTCATTAGGGGGGTGCCTAACCCAACATCAGATGACAAGGACACCGTAAATGTGGATACTAACATGTAGAGAAGGAATAGTTTTTTTAACAAATGGTTCTGGGATAACTGGATATCAACATGCAGAAGAATAAAACTGGACCCCTGCCTCACACCCTGTACAAAAATTAACTAAAAAATCAATCAGAGACATAAGAGCTAAAACTACAGAACTCTTAGAAGAAAACATGAGGATAAACTGACGTAACCTTGTATTGGGCAACGAATTCTTAGATATTAATGCAAAACCACAAGAAACAGAAGGAAAAAATAGACAAATTTGACTTCATCAAAATTAAAAACTTTTGCACACCAAATGCACACTATAGAGAAAGTGAACAGATTACTACAAAGTGGGAGAAAATATTCACAAAATCATATATCTGATAAGGCCTAGTATCCAAAGTACTCTTACAATTCAGCAGACACAAGAGAAGCAGCCCAATTTAAAAATGGGCAAAGGATTTGAATAAACCTTAGTCAGACAATAGAACTTTGGTATTTCCAAAGAAGATAGAGAAATGGCCAATGAGCACATGAGAAAATGCTCAACACCCTAAATCATCAAGGATATAAACATCAAATCCACAATGAGAATATCACTTCACACCCAGGAGGAATAGCTATAATAAAAATGGTGGTGGTGGTGTGGGGAATAACCAGTGTTGGCAAAGGTGTGGAGAAGTTGCAACCCTCCTATGTTGCTAGTGGGAATGTAAAGTGGAGCAGACCCTTTGGAAAACAGTTTGGTGGTTCCTGAAAAAGTTAAACATAGAATTACCATACAACTCAGCAATTCTTCTAGATATGCACCAAAGAGAATTAAAAAGCACACATTCAAAAATAGCAGTAGACTCATAGACACTGAGAAGTAACTGGTGTTTACCATGGGGGAGGGGTTGGAGTGGGTGGGTGGGGAGGGTGAAGGGGATAAAGGGGTATAAAAATTCTCCATCATAATATAAGTTGGTTGCGGGGATAGTAGTACAGCATGGAGAATATAGCCAATGATTCTGTAACATCTTTCTTTGTTGACAGATAGTAACTGAACTAGTGAGGGTGAGGATTTAATAATATGGGTAACTGTTGAACCACTGTGTTGTATACTTAAAACCAATATGAGATTGTATATCAATGATACTTCAATTAAAAAATAAAGCAGACATTCAAAGAATTGTACACAAATGTTCATAATAGCCAAAAAGTGCTGACATATGGCTGCTTTGTTACCAGCTGCTCATTTTAGAAAGAAGATTTTTAAACTCTCTGAATTGATGTCTTAAGTAGGGAAAGAAATCACTGTTCAAGTCCATCTGCACCCCGCAGTGTACCTCCGCATCTGGGTGGCTGGGGAGCCATGCCAAGTTGAACCTTCCCTGAAATACGTAGGGGAGGGGATTGTGTGTGATGCACCTGAGAAGCTGTCAAGTGCCTTGGGACAGAGTGGAAAGTGATGTGGGGGGAGGGAAGGACTTAGGGGGTACCTCTCCTTCCCAGGGGTCTCATTCCTATTCCTACCTGGGGGCTCTATCAGAACATGTTACATGCAGGACCAGAACACCCGACTCAGACAGCACTCCCCTGCTCCAGCCCTGCTCCTGTCCCTGGACAATGGCATCTGACCCCCTCACCCCACCCTGCACTGGGTGTTACTGATCATCTTACAGATGGGGAAACAGAGGCTAAGAGGATATAGACATCAATAGGCATTGTCAGAGCCAGGACTGGCCAACACCCATGGGCTTAACCACTAGGCTCCCCTGCTTCATACCCATATGTGTAAAGTACACACACAGCACCAGATGGTCCACAGGGGCAATGGGGGTGTGGGGACCCCAGGTCAAGAAATGGGTCAGAGAGCAGAGAAAGGACAGCACACAATTGCAGTGCCCCCGAGTCTTCAGGGCTAGGATGCCACCACAGGGGGAGTGGAGCCTGCTGGTCCTCCCCAGGTCCAGCTTCCTCGGGCACCCCGCACCCCCACACCTGTGCCCAAAGCCATCCAGAGCAACACTGGTAGCCGACAGACATTCTGGGAAGGACGGTGGCCCACCTCGCATTCAGAGCGCCTCCATGCTGCCAGCTAGAAGCGGGCCATGCCTCGTTCTTTTTTAAGTAAATGTTTCATTTTGGAGTGACTTTATATTTACAGAAACATTGCAGATAGCACAGAGTTCGCAGAGACCCCCACCCCCCACCTGGGCTCCCTGTTGTTGCCGCCTCACTTGACCCTGGTGCAGCCCATACAACTAAGAAGGCAGCTGCAGCACAGACCGTGTTGGGGGTTAGCTTCCTCCTTCTGCAGAACCCAGCCAGGACTTGAATGTCAGTCTCCTCCCATCTCTGACAGGTCTTCTGTCCTTCTTAGCTGGGATGGTTTGCAGAGGCACTGTGTATCTTGTAGAATGGCCCCAATCTGGGTTTATCTGATGTTTTCTCATGATTCTGGGTTAATGGGTTTTGGAAAGAAAAGCCCTTCTTGTCCAGCCCCGTCCTGCCCTCCGGGATCCATGCTGCCCTGCAGGCATCACCAGTCACAGTTCCTTCATCACCACCTAAGGCTGTGTCTTTGGAAGGGAGTCACTAAGTGCATGCCACCTGGAGGGGCAGAGGATGAAGCTCCCCCACCGCCCCGGAGGGCAGTGACTTCACCCAGGATTTGGGAGTCCACTTTATCTGCTGGGTCATGACCCAGTACTCTGCTACTTATCTGTGCTTGTTGCTCAAACCGCCCCAGCTGTGGTCACCTTTGGTCACTGGTGCTCTTCCAGGGGGACTCCCATGACTCTGGACTCACCCCCGTCCTCTTGTTTTTGAACTTCCTTTCTGTCCCCACAAGACGCTCTAGGCTCATATCAACGGCTTTCACGCCAACTCTCCAGCTGATTAACTTAATCTTTAGGAAAGTCTTTATTAAGCACCGGCTGTATGACTATGGCTACAACGGCACCAGAATAGTCAATGCTCATAAAATATGTGTCCATCCTTTTGTCCAGCAAATAGCAGTTTGTCAAGCTGCTGCTCTGTGTCCAGCACTGTACCTGGCTTGGGGGATTCCGGAGAACATCAGGAGAGGAGGGCCTTACACGCTGGAGTGGGGCAAAGAGACCCCAAGCTATGATTATAGCAATAACTATGTAGTTAGGACGGTGATGAGATCTATGAGGGAGAAAGCTGGGTGAGTTCAGAGCCCCTCAAGGTGGATGGAGATGGTGAATCTCGGCTTGACATTGACTCTTTGGAGCAAGCCACCATCACAACTTTCTTGGTGACCATAAGGCACATGACTGTGTGCACACGTCTTCGCAGAACCCTCCCTTATTGCATGGGGCACTCCTGGCCTGTATACTGGCCCTCTGATGGCCTTTCCTATATTCTGTTCATCCATCCATCCATCTAGCAGATTGAATACGACATGCAGGCATTGTGATGTTGGTTAAGTCTTAGTTCGTTTATGCATTTATCTTTCTAAAGCAGACTTGAGAGACACCATGTCTTAGCTCAAGATAAAACAGCAACATTTTTGGAGGGCTGCTTGGTGGTATTTATCAAATTTAAGTGATTTTTGCTTCTGGGAAGATGCAGTAGAGACATACTTCTCCCTATTCTTCCTGCTAAGTACAAGTAAGAACCCTGAACATTGTATATAAAACATAAGACTCTGAGAAGTGCAGAGAAGAGACAGTTGGGGATCTCAGGATCCAGGGAATGCCACCATGGCAAGCTTCTTTGGCCTCCATTGCAGTTGAGAAACCAGCCATCTGGAAATGAACAATGGGCACAGACACAAGGCCCAACAGAAGCTTCCTCTCTCAAGCCAGAGGACCAGAAAAGGGGCAGCCTGGTGAGACAATATATTTAGACAATAACTGCTCTCCTGCAGCCCAGCACCACAGAAAACACTGTGGCACCACCCCACCCAGGTCAGCAAAAGTAGGGAGCTGACTTCCACCCTCGCCAGGCTGTACTGCCGCAGCTAGTCCCGCCCACAAGCTGCTTTGTTGTGTCAGAGAAGGACAATTAGGGAGTCAGGACTTTTATCCCTGCTGCATGGGAATGCACTCCCCTCTACCCCCACTGCTGCCATGTCTATGGAGTCCATGCGGGGAGCAGTAATGAGGCACTCCTACCCCTTCCAGACAGGGAGATAACAGTGGAGGCCCCCTGGGGAGCTGGGACTCCTTGCTCTGCACTGATAAGGAGAACCTCCCCGCAGGTGGGGGCTGAACTTCTACCCCCGCTTGGTAGCACCAGTGAGGTGTCACTCTTCATCCCACTCCCTTGCTAGAGTGCTGTCACAAGAAGCCAGCTAAAACAGGTTCAAATGAGACCCAGAGCCTCATGACACAATGCCCCAGATGTCCGAATTTCAATTTAAAAAAATCACCGGGTATACGTACAGCCAACCAAGATGGAATGAAAAGAAGACAGGCAATGGATGCCATGACTGAAATAGCAGAGATTGTAGAATTATTTGACAAATTTTTTAAAGAAGCCATCACAGAAAGGCTTCAATGAGCAATTGTTCACACACTCTAAACAAGAAAAGAAAGAAAGAAAATGTCTGCAAAGGAAATGTTTAAAGAAGAAGCAAATGGAAATTTTAGAACTAAAAAATCCAATAACAGAAATTTAAAAGCTAAGTGGATGTGCTCAGACTCAACAGCAGAACAGGAGAGAATAATAATGAACTGGAAGATAGAACATTCAAAATTAGCTGTTCTGAAAAACAGAGAGAAAATAGACTGAGGAGAGAAAAAAAAACAGAATATCAGAGACCTGCGAGACTATAACAAAAGCTCTAACATTTATGATGCTGGAGTCCTGGAAGGAGAAGGGAGACGGAGAAGAGTGTACAAACAACTCAAAATAAAAAATGGTTGAAAACTCCCCAAATCTGGCAAAAGATACAAACCTGCCTACAGATTCAAGAAGCTGAGTGAGCCTCAAATAGATTAAACTAAAAGAAATCCATCCAAGGTGCATCACAGTCAATCTGCCAAATATTAAGACAATGAAATATATCTTGAGAGCAATGAGAAACAACTGTTATAACAATATATTTTTTAAAAAGACTGATGGCAGATTTCTCAGTGGAAACTATGGAGGCCAGAAGGAGTGGAACAATATTGATAAAGTGCTGAAAGAACTGTCAATGCAGCAAAAAATGATCCTTCAAGAAGGATACAGACATTTTCAGATGAAGGAGAATGTAAAGAATTCAGACCTGCTCTAAGAGACATTTTCAGGCCTGAGGGAAATGAAGAGGAAAATCTGGAATGTCAGGGATAGAGGAAGAGCAACAGAAGTTTTAAATATTTAGGCAAATAGACTACTTTTCTTCTTTTAACTTTTAAAAAATATGTATGATGTTTGAAAGAAAACCTATTACATCGTCTAGTGGGATTTTCAGTGTGTTAGGTTTAATGCATACGACAGCTACAACATAAAGGCTGGGGAGGTCTCTACATTGTACATGAAGTGGTGACATTCATATGGTGCAAACTGTTAAATAAAATTAGGCATATACTTATTTTAAGCCCTAGGTAATCCACTGGAAAACTATACACACAAAACACATAGTCAAAAAACCCAGTTGATAAAGTAAAATGGAACACTAAAAAGTACTCAAATAATCTTTACAAGGTATAAAAAAAGCAATGGAGGAGCAAAAAAAAGGTGAATAGAAAATAAATAATAAAATGGTAGACTAAAATCCAAACATATCAGTAATTACATTAAATGTAAGTGGTTTCTCCTTAGTCAACAATAATATATTGTACACTTAGAAGGAAACTTTATATAGCATTGAGTACCTATGGTCTCAGATCAGTAACAAGCTTCCTCTATAAGCTAGAAAAGGAAGAGTAACAGAAAACCAAAGCAAGCAGAAAGGAATATAATGATAAAAGTAAAATTGAAAACAAAAATAATAGAGAAAATCAATGAAAAAAAGAGATGGTTCTTTGAAAAGATCAATAAATTAAAACTCTAGCTAAACTCATCAAAAAAAGAGAAAACACAAATTATTACTATGAGAAATGAAAGGGAAGATATCACCGCAGACCCCACAGACAGTAATCGACAGGGTAATAAGAGAATACCATGAACAACTCTACGTACACAAATCCAACAACTTCCGTCAAATGAACAAATTCCTTGAAGAGCACAAATATACCCAAACTCACCTGAGAAGAAATACATAACATGAACAGTCTCTTATCTATTAAAGAAACTGAATTTTCAATGTAAAATTTTATGAAAAAGGAAATACTCTAGGCCCAGATAGTTTTACTGGCAATTCTACTCAAATCTAGAAAAGAAATAACACCAATTCTATATGATCTCTTACACAGAAGAGGAGGAAATCTTAACTCATTTTATGAAATCAGCATTAACCTGACACAAAACATGACAAAGACAATTCAAGATAAGATAGTTATATAACCCTCATGAACACATGTGCCAGCCAAATCCTCAGTATAATAGTAGAGGTCAATCCCAGAAATACATCAGAAGAATGCACATCAAGACTAAGCGGGGTTTATTCAAGATTGTCCAACACTTGAAAACCAATGAAGGTACTCTAGCATGTTGACAGACTAAAGAAGAAAAACCACGTGATCATATTAATTGATGCAGAAAAAGAATGCCAAAATTCATGACAAGAATCCTTAGAAACTAAGAATAGATAGTTCCTTAACCTAATTAAGGGCATCTACAAGAACACCTGTAGCCAATTTCATACTGAATGGTCAAAGACTGGGTGCTTTCCTCCAAGATCAGGAATAAGGCAAGGCAGTCCTTTCACTTGCCAACATGGTGCTGGAAGTTTCTTGCAATTAGGCAAGAAAAAGAAGTTATGATCATAATTTCAAAGAAACAACTTCTGGTTTCATTGACTTTATTGTTTTTCTGTTCTCTGTTTTATTTATCTGTTCTAATCTTTATTATTTTCTTCCTTCTAGCTTTTTCTAGTTCTTTAGGGTATAAAATTAGGCTGTTGATTTGTGGTCTTTTTTTAATGTAAGTCTTTATAGCTATTAATTTCCCTCTTAGCACTGCTTTTACTACACCCCTAAGTTTGGCATGTTGTGTTTTGGTTTCCCCTTACCTCGAGATATTTTCTTCTTTGACCCACTGGTTGCTTAATAGTGTGTTACTTAAACTCCACATATCTATTGTGATCAGAAGATATGATTTAGATAGTTTAAAAAATGTATGATTTCAATATTTAAAAAAATAAAAGCTTGTTTTATGGTTAACATATGATCTATCTTGCTGAACGTTCCATAAGCACTTGAGAAAAGTGTGTATTCTGCAGTTGTTGAGTGGAATGTTTGTATATACTTGTTAGGTCCAATTAGTTTATAGTTTGCTTCATATATTTTGGAGCTCTGATGTTTAGTGCATTTATGTTTATAACTGTTATATTTCCTTGATGAATGGACCCATTTATCAACATATAAAGTCCATCTTAATCCATCTTTGTCTTTTTTTTTAATAGTGTTTTAAAGTCTATTTTGTCTGCTATTACTGTAGTGCCCCTGCTCTCTATTGGTTAGTATTCGCATGGACTACTTTTTATATTCAACCTATGTGTATCCTTAGATGTAAAGTGAATCTTTTTCAACTGGTTTTTGACAAAAGTGCAGAGGCAATTCAATAGAGGATGGTCCTTTCAATAAATAATGTTGGAATAAGAGCACATTGCATAAAAAATGAACCTGAATCTGCATCTCTCCCTAATATAAAAATTAACCCAATCTGGATCATAGATCTGAATGTGAGATGTAAAACTATAATTCTTTTGGAAGGGAAACCTTTGTGACCATGGATTAGGCAGAGTATTAGAGATGATACAAAAATACAATCCATAAAAGAGAAAAATTTGTAAGTTTGGACCTCACTAACATAAAAAGACTTTGCTTTGTGAAAGACATTGTTAAGAGAATGAAGACAAGATACAGACCAGAGGAAATATTTGTAAATTATGTATCCTACAAATTATATATTCACAGTACAGAAATAACTCTCAAAAATAAGAAAACAAACAGCTCAAATTTAAAAATAAACAAAATATTTAGACACTTCTCTAAAGAAGATACAGAAATTTTTTAAAAAGTACATCATTAGCCATAGGGAAATGCAAATTAAAGCCACAACGAGAAACCCAAAGGAACGGGAAGCTAAGACACAGCAATACTTGCACACTGACTGACGTTCAGAGCAGCACGATTCACAACAGCCCAGGCATAGGAACAACCCACCTGTCAGCAGATGAGTGGGTTAAAAAAATGTGGTATATGCATACAATGGGATGTCTCTGTCCATAAAAAGGAATGGAGTACTGACATGTTACAAGTGTGGATGAACCTTGAGACATCATGCTAAGAAGCCAGACACAAAAGGACACATACTGTATAATTCACTTATATAATGTACCTAGAATAGGCAAATTCAGAGGCAGAAAGAATAGAGATTTTTAGGGCTGGGCTGGGGGAGGTGGGGATAGGAAGTTTTTGTTTACTGGGTACACAGTTGATGCCTAGGATGACAGAAACATTCAGGAAATGGATCATGGTGGTGGCTGCGTAGCAATGTGACAAATGTGCACTGCTACTGAATTACATACAGTTGACCCTTGAACGACATGGGGGTTAGGGGTGCCAACCCAGGTGCAGTTGAAAATCAGCGTAGACATTTTCATTCCCTAAAACTTAACTATTAATCGCCTACTGTTGATGGGAAGCCTTACTAACAACATAAGAGTTGATTGACACATCATTTTGTATATTCCATATTCTTACAAGAAGTATGCTAGAGAAAATAAAATGCTTTTCAAATTGTCAGAAATTTTCCAATATATGGGCAGTGGTGACATAAAACTGTATGTGTGTAAAAGTCATAGAACTGTATAGTCCCCCAAATTCAATGTTGCATCAATTTGAAAAAGAGAAAAGGGTTGTACACAACTGTACCTTTTGAGCACTTTCTGGGTTCCAGACCCTGAGCTAAGCATTCCATATTTTCACATTAGAATCCTTAAAACACCAGAGGACTTGGTCTGGCCATTCCCATTTTACAGATGAGGTCTGACCTCTCAGCTCCATTTCTCCTGCTGCCCCAGAAGGGCTGGTTTCTTTCAACCTTGTGCCTTCTTAACTTCCCAAAAGTTTGGTGCCATCCCTCACGTAGGCGCTGCAGGCTTGCCTCCCTGCCTGCTGGAGCTGGCTCCCGGGCATCAGCGACGGGACGCTCGAAGCGTTCCTCATCTCCTCGTCTGCATCCTAGGTCCATTCCCTCGCCGGTTTGCTGGCATTGGGCTGCCTCACCTCTGCAGCCCGGGCTTCGTGTCCAGTCTCCCCTTCGCCTCCCCCACACCACTGGCCTTTGGTTACATGGCCTCCTTCTTCCCAATTCCTATGTCTGGCCCGCAGGGCAGCCCCTTCTGGTCACACGCCACCTGGGAAGGCCTCCCTGACTTTCCACCGACCCACTGGCATGGCCGCCCGTGCAGGGAGCCTACTCTAGACCCTGGCAGCACGTTCTGTGGATTCAGCCCGTGGGTCTGACTTCCCTCGGACAGAGAGCTCCCCGAGGTTCAGAGGCCTTCCTGGGATGCAGAAGGAGGAGGACGGGAAATGCTTGGTGGGAGAAGGAGATATTTGCAGCATCTAGTGAAGTTGGGGGTCACTCCCCTATCCTGGGAATGAATGAAACCCACTGTTATTTTCTTTAATCACAAAAGCAGGATGTCCCATTGGAAGAACGGTGCTGGTGTGAAAGGAATACTGAAAGATGCCGCTCAGACCTTCCCGTTTGCCTTCCCCAGGAGGCCCCTCCACAGCCTTTGCTGTTGTAGACTCTTTCTCCCTGCACAGAGCTTCGTTTTATAAAAATTGTGCTGTTCTGTGCGTCTTCTTCTATTGCTTGCTTTTTCTCTCCAAAATGCCATGGCACAATGTCCCCAGTCACTTCGATCACCCTGCAGAAGGTTCCGGTATCTGACATGGCATGACTGTTCCACCTCTTCCTCTGGGGATGGACATCTAGATTGTGTCCATTATTTCATCATTATAAATAGAGCTGCCATGAGCGCCCTCGGGCAGCCTGGAGCCCTCCACAGCTGTTCCTGAGGGAGGGGCCTGGAAGGGGTGGCCGAGCCCGTGGTCTGAATGGGCCCTGAAGTCCAGCTTTCACTGTGGCTTTAGGGACCATGGTTCTATTATTTAAGTGCCCTCTCCTGCCCTCGTAGTCCCTCCCCCTTTGGTCCCCGAGAGCTTTCACATGAGCCCCTCGGATTGACGGGGAATCGATGCCTGGGATTGCAACTATCCAGAACCATCCACAGCCTGCCCTCTCTGACCCGACACAAAGGCCGTGATTTGGAGCCCGCCCCCACTTTCCACAGCAGCCTTGCAGCGGGCCGCGCTGGCCGCCAGGCTGGGCTAGGGGGGCCTCCCGCGAGGCCGGCTCCTGCAGGAACAGGTGCAAGTGAGCCAGGCAGCCAGCCAGCCTCCAGAGGCTCCGGCCACATTCCCTGCGGACGGACGTGCAGCCCTCTGCCGCTTTGGGGGATTAAAGAGTCCAGTGGGTGGAGGAGGGAACGGGTGGGCAGGCGGAGGGGACGCCCAGGCTGCTGGGGGAGCCAGGGACGGAGAGAACCGGCCTGCAGCTGGCCGGAGGGTGTGCGCCTGGGCAGGGCTGGACTTTGGCCCTGGCTCTCCCTGGTCAGCTTTTCTATTTCAGGCTGGTTGCTCCTCCCTTAGGGAATTCTCAGCGAGCTCTGGGAAACCCAGACGCTCAAGTGCTGGGTGGACCAGCTCTGTGTGCACTTCCCCCCAGCAAGGGCTGCACCCCAGGCCGGCACACTGCTGGCGTCAAGGTCACCTCTTTCCCCAGGTTATGTATCCCCATCGAGAATTTTCCCACCTCGTGACCCAGTCAGGGCTCCTGGATCTTATCCCACAGAAACAGCCCGAAGTCATGAAAGCCTGGGACCTACCCGGACATGCTCTGAGGGCTCCCCAGCAGTGCTGGGAGGGTGACAGAAAGTGCCCCATGAGGCCACATGGGAAACACTAGCGATGGCTACCAGCGTCATGGCAGACTCAAAGCAGCTGTGCTGACAGCTGGGGGACTCGGCATGTGCCGTCCCCGGGGTTCCCAGGGCACTTGGAACACATGGTGGTAGGTTCTGGAGGCCAAAGGAACAGGTCCCGCCCCAGCTGTCATTTGCTGCATGACCCTGGGCAAGTCGTGAGGCTCTCTGAACCTCCATTTTCCTCATCTGTAAAACTCAGAATTGCATACAACTGTGTGTGGGATTTAATGAGACTATCAAAATGCCTAGATGAGTGAAAGGCACACAGTAGGTGCTCAGGAAGACCAACTGTGGTGGTTTTTAATAACATGGACAAATGGAAATAGTTTGACAAGACAGGGCGACACAGTTGGGACAGTAGCAGTTGATTTACTTTCCTAAAAAATGAGTCTGTCAACCTTACTGCACAACTCTGCTCTTCCCCGCCCCCGAGAAAAGTCTAAGGCATTTGAAGCTCTGCTGGCCTTTGGACCCCTGATCGCCATCTGCCTGCACAGGAGGCACTT
The DNA here is from genome assembly GCF_030020395.1 of Manis pentadactyla. NCBI lineage: Eukaryota > Metazoa > Chordata > Mammalia > Pholidota > Manidae > Manis > Manis pentadactyla. The sequence continues at coordinate 219,012,626 of NC_080021.1, forward strand.
CTTTCCCACTTGTAGGGACCCCTCTCTGACCAGGGGAATTATGCCCAGATCGCAGTGGGGAGATTTGCAGACCGGAACAGGTGGGGCCTGTTTTTGGAGGTGGGAGCCACATTCCAGGGATTCCAGCTAGGCAGCCACCCAGAGTCAGGCTGGTGCCCTGTGCACCCAGCACCACCTGGAGGGGGCTGTCTGGGGACACCAAGGCCTGGAGTCCATGAAGGGGAAAGGCAGACAGATTTAGCTGTGGGGACTTTGAAGCAAGTGAGGATAGGTTTAAATCCAATAGGAAGTGAAAGCAGATGTTGCAGGATTCATTCATTGGGAGGGTCTTTATTGAGTACTTGCTGTGCACCCCCCTGCCAGCAGGCACTGCAGCCTGGATGGGCTATCGCTGCTCCCGTGAGCCCACAGTAGTGAGCAAGGGCAGGAAGGGATGGGAGCCTGGGTTCTGGAGGAAGGCTTCAGGTGACTGTCCTGGCTCCCTGCAAGGACAGACTTTCAGCTCTAAAACGGAACAGTGCCGGGGAAAATGGACAGCCAGTCACCCTAGAGATGGGCGACCTAGAGGTTGGCTTAGAGACAGTGGTCCCAGGATGGGAGGCGACGCAGGGGAAATACAGCTGGGGGTGCTCACCGGCTGGGGGAGGAAGGCCCTGAAGGGATGGGTGCGTGCGGGAGGGGGTCACATGGGCCAAGGCCAGGGAGGGAGAGAGTTCAACATCAGGAGGATTCCCCCAGAACACAGTCCATGTCAGGAGGTGACGCATTCTTCCTGGCTAACCTGCCCTTTCTGTACCTGGGAAACTGAGGCCAGGGGAAAGAGAAGGACAGGGGCACCGTTAGGACTAGAAACGGCTTTCTGGATGGCAGGGCTGAGGGCAGCCAACCTGACTCAGGGTAGCTGAAGGCCCGCTGGGACCCATGGGGCGGTGGGCGAAGGCCTGTCCTCATGGGCCACGGGGAACTGGGGGGAAGGGAGAGCAGAGCCCAAGGAGGGGGAAACAGGGACATACATCTCCCAAACCAGGGAAAAGGTACCAGGGGCAAAAGAATTTAACACAAAACAGCACTGACCTGGGCTGGTGGAAGCCCTGGGGTCTCTGGACAGCATCAGCTGCCCCCTGGAATGGTGGTCCCGCGGAGGCGGCCGTCCTGTCTGGAAATCCGGAGAGCAGCTCCTGAAAGTCCTGCTGCGGGGCACCCCCTGTGCCCCTGTCTGCCACGACCCTCCCTCCTCCACTGCCACTGGAATCCAAAGCTCTGTGCTTGGCCATTGAAGGGCTGGTTCTCCCCACCCAGCTGCTGTCTGCTGTGGGGCCATCGCAGCATTCCTGCCACCTGGTCTCTCCCTCTGCCACTGTGCAGCCAGCCCTTGGGTTTGGCAGTCCACGTCCCTGATGAAGTATTTATTGCTAGGTGACAAAATATGGTTTTTCAAGCTTCAAGTCCTATTAGAAGGTGGTATTCTTAGTTTCAGCTCTGTCACTGCCATAGACCCTTGCTGACTGTTCCTGCTGACAGTTTGCTCTCTTCTTTGAATGCCCTCAGCACTTGCTTCACTCACTCATCCATCCATCATCCACCCACCCACCCATCATCCATGCACACATGTATCCATTATCCATCCATCCATCTACCCATCATCCTTCCATCATCATGCATCTATCCATCTATTAATCATCCATGCATGCATGTATCCATCATTCATTCACCTATTCATTTAATCCATCCATCCATCCACCCACCATCCTTCTTTCATCCATGTATCTATCCATCCACTCATCATTCATCCACGCACACATCTACACACCACCTGTGCATGTATTCTCTACCCCTCACCCATTCATCTGCCATCCACCCCACTGGCACCTCTGAGCGGGTTGTGAGGTCTGGTGGCTGGGAGGGCAGGTTCTGCCTTGAGCTAGTCCTGACTTCATGCTGTGCCCACTGCCTGTGGATCCGTGGGCAGCTTCTCAAACTCTCTGAGCTTTGGTGTCTTCATTGTGAAAAGAAACAAAGGCATCCACTTCTCAGGTTTGTTGTGAAGGTGCCAGAGGTAACACGTGTAACAAACGTACTTGAGAATCAAGCACACAGACGCTCCTCCTTGGCCTCCTCTCATCCCATGCCACCCGCCAAAGACACTGGGACAAGCCTAGTGGAAAGATCCGGGTGAGTGGGGACAGTGCCCAGACAGGCTCATACTATCTGGTTGATGGGACAGCCTTGAGAAATATATTTATAAAAAGTATTCACAGAGACAGGTTCATTTACAAATTAGCTCCCATTAGCCAAAGCACAGGTAATGGTAAAAATCATACCTCTGTAATGTTTTCCCTTTCTCTGTAGTTTTTATTCACTCTCCCATTTCAACCTGTGATTTTTCTGAGCTGGACGTCATTACTGGAGGGATACAAAAGGATTTAAATCTTAGACAATAGAGCAAATCACCTGTTTAACTGCTCTACCTGCTGTTATTTGGTTTCAGGATTGTAGCTATGACTGCAGGGATGGATTGCAAAACACTCCACAGAGTTAAGAGGGTTTTTTGTTTTTTACTGGAAGATTCTATCTCTGGGTGTGTGTGTGGGAGGGGGGGCAGGAGATGAGAACAGTTTACCTGGGAACCTGGTTTTTCTGAGTTCTGGGATCAGGATCTCTATCCTGCTCTTCCTGGAGGGTTGGAGAGTTGGGAGTACTTTTGATTTGGGCTGGGATCTGGGGTGCACAGTTTGAGGGTGGCGTTAGGTTAGAGGAGGAGGCCAGTCTGGTAAACTACATCAGCAGTTTGGATTTGGACCCAAGTGCAATGGGAAGGCAGTCTTAAGTCTTAAAACAGCAGGGGACAGATCAGAGATGGGGTTTAGAAGTTCTGACTGCACTTCAGAAAGGTTTGGAAAAGCCCAGCTGGGAGATGGGACCAGGGTGGGATGGAGAGAAGTGGATGGTTGAGAGCTGAGAGGTGATGGGGGGCTACCTCGGAGGGCTCCTTTCCAGCCGAAAAGCCAAGCAGATGAGATACCCTTCTTCATTCAGAACTGGTTTTATTACCTTCCATGGACACTGCCTCTGGCACCTGGGCATCTGGCCTACCGTGAATAGGCCTCCTGGGCACAGAGGTCCGCAGGGAGCTATGCACTTTGAAGCCCCTGCATTCCCCTTGGGAGGGGAGCTCCTATAACAAAGACGCACCTCGGCTCCCTGGGCATATCCATTTCAAATGCTCGGTCCTCTTGTCTGCACTGGTTCCTGCTGATACCACAGTGGGTGTTCCTAATTTTAATGGGAAATAAGGGACATCATCTTATCCTACCCACAGGCCTCGGTTGGAGAAGCGGAGACCACGGCCACTTAGAAGACTCTTAAGACCCTAAGAACAAAAAGGGGAGCAGGCGTGCGTTACTGGGGGGCAGCGCACAGGGTTCAGGGCCAGAGCCCGGCTCCAGCCTCTGCCTGTGCCTGGAGCCCTCCTCTCTGGGCCGACTCCCCACCCCCCGCAATCTGTCACATCAGGTGACGGTGCTGTGAGGGCTGACTCCGGTGGGGGGCTCAGCAGCGTGGCAGGCGCGCCCCGGGCGCTGGGCAGGGAAAGCGGGCGTCCAGGAGGCTCCGCGCAGGCCCTCCGTTGTCAAGTGGCCAGGTGCGGGTCCCTGGGCGCAGGGGGGTCCCGGGCTGCAGCGGAGACACGGCGGGAACTCGGCCACGCCGGGCCCAGACGCGTGCGCCGCCGGCACTCGGGGACGCCGTCCTGGAGGGCGGTCCCAGAAGAGAGGGTAGGGCCCGCCGACCCCCAATCCTGAAGCGGCGCCCCTGCAGGGCTGGCACAGGTTGTGAACGTGCGAGGGGCACCGAGCACTTTCCCGTAGGTACTTCAGGTTCTGGAAAGTTCAGGAGCAGACGGGCCCGCACCGGCCAACTTCAGGGTTAGCGCTTTTCAGCAAGAAGTCCGCGCAGCACCTGCCCCTTTAAGGCGTTGGGCCTGCGCGAAGGCTTCTGCTCCTCGCCGCTCCCCGTAGCGCCCCTCCTAAACGCCGGCTTTGTGCGCCCGCCCCTCCCGACGCCGCCCCGCCCCACGCACGCGCAGGCGCACTGCCGGCGCCACCCCTGCGCAGCCTCGTCGAGCTCGGCCCGGCTCCCGCCCAGGCGGCGGCGACGCGACGCCACGAGCGCCCGCCGCTCCCGTCAGGTAAGCGCGGCCGCCGGGCCGGCGAGACGCTCCGGGGCGTGGCGGGGACAGCCGCGTCTCAGGCTGCCGAGCCGCCGCACGTGTTCGGCGGCCTGGCCTCGCTGGCCCTCTCGGGGCTGCGTCCCCGGCTCCCCGCCTTGCCTGCGGGGCCAGCCCTGCGCCCCCGGCCCCGCCGCGCCCCCTCCCGGAGCCCGCCGCGGCGGTCCTGTGTCCCCACCCTAAACGGCCCCCGCAAGCCTTCTCCGAGGCCGGGGTTCCCCGCCAGCCGCCCCCCCGCCTCGCTCTTCCCCGGCGGCCGAGTGACAAGCCCTCAGCTCGGGGGACTGTGGCTTCTGCAGCCAGCGTGCATCTCGCCTTGTTCTCTGCCCCTCCAAAGAGAGACCCCAGGCCCATCGGGCCAGACCCACCCGCCTGCTCTTTTCTGCTGCAGAAACGCCCCCCACTCCGACCTGACGCTCACTCCTCTGCCCGAGGCTCCATCTCTCCCGAGAGGCCAGGGCGGGGTCCCCAGGTGCAGGGCCGCCGTCTCCAAGGGAGAGGACACCCCAGGCTCCTGCTGGGGAGCCTCAGACTACTTCTAGACGAGTCTGCAGAGCCATTTTGGGTGATGTAAGAGACGCTCCCCCCCCCCCCCCAGCCTTCTCATACCCGTTTCTGCCCACCCAGGTCCGTTTAACAAGCTTGTGGGACTCTCTGGCAGGTGGTGTGCTGGACACTGCCTCTGAGATTGGCCAGCCCCCCGGAAGGCAGATAGGTAAGCTGGAACGGAGGCGTTTCTCAGAGTTGAGGTGGGGAGAGCGGCATTCCCCCACTTACCAGGTAACCTCCTGAGTTCCCACAGCTGGGTGGCCCGGTCTGCATTTTACAAGCACTTCAGGAGAACCCCTGGCGGTTCGGGAGGCTTGGCCTTAGGTGCTCAGGCTCACCTGGGCGAAAAGTCTTTAGGGGTTAATAGGTAGCATGTGCTCTGAAGGCCGACTCCAAATCGCCTTTCCTGCAGCCAGATGGTATTCACCTTCTCGGACCCTCCCTAAGGGGCTAATTCCTAACCAGCTTCTCAGTTGTCTCAGAAGGACTGTTGGAAAGAATCACCTGCGTGTTTATGGAAGATGTAAATCACTCCCTCTTAATCTCTTACATTGGAACTTGTGTTGACTCAAATTGTATTAAGTGGTGAGCTGGGTTTTTGCATGTTAATTGTTTTGCTCCCCGAAGGGTTGGGCACCTTTTTTTTAAGACTACTATTATATCCCCTGGTCCTCACCTAAGGGCGGCCAGTTTGTGGGAGTCACGCCCCACCTCCTGGTGGGTCTCAGTGTTTATGTTGAAAGGAACTGTTTTGGGCCTCCAGAAATGTCCTTTTCACCCCAAAGGAACCCTCTTCTGTTTTCGCTGGTGTTTCTTTCTGGCAGGCCACAGGTTGCACTTGTCTCAGGTCTAACGTGGTCTGGCTTCCTCAAAGCTGAGTTTCGTGAAACAGACTTTCCAGCTCCCTTCCTCTGCTTCTCTTGCCCCCACTTTTCCAGCCCACCCCAGGGAAGGCAGCACTGGGCTAACTGGCACGGCCAGGTTATCCTAAAGGTAGGCACCAAGTGGCTTGCATTTACGAGCGCCAGCTTTTGTGCCAGCAGTTTGTCCCCTGGTGGGCTTATCCCACCTGGCTCTGTAGGTACTTGGGCTTTGGGTGCAGGTGGGCCAGGTTCCTTGCTGCAGTGTGAGAGCTCTGAGTAGCCAGTTGCACTTAATTTCCCCTCCTCCTGGATGAAGACTTTGAGACATGCTCTTTTGTGCTGGTTTACATGTCACCTGGTGTGGTAAGGAGCCTGTGCTTGCAGTTTTAAACACCCAGCTAGAACTTACAGTGTGTCAACTCATAAGATTAATAGTGGCACTAGCTTCTGGGGTTGAATGGCCAGTGCTGTTTGCAAGAACACCTCGGTGCTCCCCCGTTGAGCAAGCTTTCCCTGGTTCACATTCTGCTGGTGTGTGTGTCTGTCAGGCGCGTCCAGGCGAGGGTCTGTTCCTGTGTGGAAGAGAAGTTGCTTCCTGTGCAGCCTCTGGGTAGCTCCCCTCAGCTCGGGGGGTCCTAACTGAGGCAGCCTCCCCTCCTGTGCAGTGTGAGTCTCTGCGCTTGCCAGCTGTGTCGTGCAGATTCCTCCCAGGGACAGCCTTTCCAGCAGGCAGCCTTCTGGCCGTGGCCTCGTGTCTGTAGCCTGCACACAGGGACAGTGAAGCCTGGGGAGGTTGGGCCACTGGGGGCTGTTAGCACGGTCGCATCTCTTGGGATACATCTGAGAAGTTGGGTGAGTTCCCGAACTTCTACACCCTGAGGTTCAATCTTCTGTTTCCTGACAGGAAGCCTTTGGTGGTCTGTTTTTTTAGGGTATCAAGGACTTTTTGAAGGAAATTGCACTGTGTGTGGGTCACAGAATAGGAAGCCCCTTAAAGGGGAATCTTTGACTATGACCACATTACAGAAGGTCCAGGAGCTGGCTGCCTCCACACGGCGTCTGAGGAGCGCTGGCTCAGGCTGCCAGGCTCAGTAAGGTGTCAGTGCTCTTTTATCCATTCCCTGGAAATTAATTTTGAAAATACTGTTTGTTGGCCTAGGGCCCCCACTGTAGGTTTCTGTTAGCAGACAGCTCTTCCCACCGAGCCTTCCGCTTGGAGTGGTGAACCTCTTGGCGCGTGTCGCCCTGTCCGGTGGGCTTCAGAGCCATGGCAACGGAGGAGAAGAAGCCAGAGACCGAGGCCGCCAGAGCACAGCCCACCCCTTCGTCATCGGCCACACAGAGCAAGGCACGTGCCAGGGCCTCCTGGGGAACTGCCAGGGACACATAGGCGGGACGATTCTGGAAGTATAAATTTAGGACCATAAGTATGTTTGCCCTTCTCAGATACTGCTTGTGTGTGTGCACTGACTGCACACCCAACCGGTGCTTGATGGGTCTTGTTGGGATTCCCAGACCTGTCCCCTGGGGAGGGGGCTTATTAGCAATATGGATCCTTGGTCCTGATTGTGAGAGTCTCTGTGGGACCCAGAAAACACCTCTTACTATGCACCCTGCCCCGGCCCCACAATTTTGCTGCCGGGGCAGGTTTGCAAATGCGTTCTGTAGATGACAGGCAGGGAGCAGAGGCTTTACTACGGCAGTGAGCCTTCAGTTTTGCTTTGGGGAGGCTGCAGTGGCATGAGGGCAGGGGTGCTGCTGGGACTTGTGTGATGCAGTGGGTCAGATGGTCAGGTGCATTGGGTGGGGCAATGCCTCGAGGGGCTTTGCTGTTTATACCTGGGGTGCTGGAGGCTGCAGGAGAAGCAAAGATTTTGAGGGGAAGTACTGAGCTCCAAAGTAGACGTGTTCCATTTGAAAGGTGACGTCCCAGACAGGGTTCCAGTAGGTGCTGGGAAATAGACCTGGAACTCAAAAGATAGGTCTGGGGTTGAAATTAAGCTTTGGGACCCAAATCCAATCTGGCAGTCTGCTGAGCTGGGCAGTGCTGGTTACTGTTTAATGACTAGCGTCGTTTCTTCAACAGCCTACGCCTGTTAAACCAAACTATGCTCTCAAATTCACCCTGGCTGGCCACACGAAAGCTGTGTCCTCTGTGAAATTCAGCCCGAACGGGGAGTGGCTGGCAAGTTCGTGTAGGTATCTGGACCCCCAGCTGCCAGAGGCAGTCTCCCGGGAGGGGGGGGGGCGGTCCACTTCCTAGAGCTATCCCTGTGCCGGGGCAGCCTGCTGTGTCCCTGTGTGCTGGATGGCAGAAGTCACTGCCTGGTGGAACTGCCTATTGCCACTCTGAAATGCCAGGGCTAGGGGCACTGGCCACAGGGCCTGAGGATTGGCTGCCCCAGCATGGGCATGTGTTGTGGAAAGCCCAGATTTGGGATTGGGGTCACTAGACTACCCCAGTTCCTTTGTATTTCTTTCTTTCAGCTGCTGATAAACTCATTAAAATTTGGGGAGCGTATGATGGGAAATTTGAGAAGACTATATCTGGTCACAAGCTGGTAGGTCTCATGCTGCACACTGAGGTCACTGCGGGCGCCGTGGCTCCAATAAGTGCAGGTGGGCGGGTCCCTCTCTCCCGCAGGTTAAGATGTAAATCCCTCCCCGCCCCCCGGGAATTTGTGGGTAGTTACTTGACTCTTGTTTTTTAAGCAAATACTTGTGACCTTCTCAGACAAGTTTCTGCCCCACTGGGAGGCCTGGCAGAGCTGCAGGGGCTCGTGTCTCTGGGGCCTGTGTGTCAGCACAAGCTAGGGGACCCTGGGAGGAATGGCGGGCATACTTGACTTTGGGTGGATGTTTGGCCTCTGCTGTTTGGTCCCACTGGGTGGTGACCCTGTTTTCTCCTTAGGGGATATCAGATGTGGCCTGGTCGTCGGATTCTAACCTCCTCGTTTCTGCCTCAGATGATAAAACTCTAAAGATATGGGATGTGAGCTCGGTAAGCCGTGGTGTGTCTCCCTCCCTGGGGCTTGTTGTGGGTGGTGGAGGGACGCTGTAGCGGATGCAGAGTTGTGCTTGGGGATCACCAGTCACTGGCAGCCTGCTGGTAGGCAGATGTGCTGTCCAGCTGTGCAGGGATAGGCCTGATGGTTTTAGCCTGATGCTGAAATTTGGGGAAATAGCACTGGGGTAACTGAGTTTAACAATGCTTGGTTTTAGGGAAAGTGTCTGAAAACCCTGAAGGGACACAGTAATTACGTCTTTTGCTGTAACTTCAACCCACAGTCCAACCTCATTGTCTCAGGCTCTGTAAGTACCCCTGCCCCCTGGGTGGGAGGGGAGGGGTGAGTGCTGGTCCCCCAGGTGGGAAGTAGGGGGGAGCTCTGTCTTGCTTGGTGCGAGGAGAGGGGTCAGTGCTGGCCCTCTGCTCAGCCCACCTCCCCACCCCCGGGGGTGCTCATGCATCTGAGGGGGCAGGGGGCATGGCGGGTGAGTGCTGAGTGGTTTAGTGCTGCCTCTGAGTGACAGGCAGGTCTTGGGGTCCAGAGGGTCTGTCATTTCCCCTCCTCTCTATAGAATGGCTTTAGTGTCTCCTTTTGTCTGCAGTTTGATGAAAGTGTGAGGATATGGGATGTGAAAACGGGGAAGTGCCTCAAGACCCTGCCTGCACACTCAGACCCCGTCTCAGCCGTAAGTGCCTCGGAACTTGGGCGGTGCTGGTGCCCAGCACACTCGTGATGTTCCCCCAGTGGGACAGCATGATGCACAGAGATGGGTGCTGGGGACCGCGAGAGGTCTCGCGGCCATGCCCTTGGAAGGGCAGCCAGGTGCGGGCTGGGGGCGGGTCCCTGAGCCAGATCTTCAGGGCAGGTAGGGCAGCCAGGCTGGGGGAGGGCCCGTGGCTTGGGAAGTGTAGCCAGGGATGCAGTGTGGGTTTTGTGTGGAGTTGATCTGACTGGTGGGGTGTGGGTGGGGAGGCCGGGTGACCCGGGCACGGGGGAGAAATCTGGGAGGTGGAGTCCCGCGAGCACTGCATGTGGACCATGTCCTGCCAACATGCGCAGCATAAATGTACACATTCAGCTGCGCACCGTGCCACGATGTGCTCCTGTCCATCAGCAAAGGGCCTGGGGTGGCTTCTTAGCCAGGTTTCCATTCTGAAGAGCTGAAGGAGTCATGTGTAAACAGGGTGCTCATTCTTGCCCAGTGTAGGACCCTGCCCACTCCTAGAACCATGCAGGGGACTGATTCTAAGCATTTCCAGGCTTGGAAGATCATTTTGCCAGGCTGAGACCCCCACCGGGCCCTGACAGGAGGGCGCAGGGCACATGCTGGTGGAAGTGGGCTCGTGGGCTCCTGCCCTTGGGCACGGCCCTTGCTGTGCAGTCACAGCGAGTGCCTGGGGCTCCGAGGGAGGTGGCATCCATGTGGTGGTGTGCTCGCAGGCCTGGCAGACACTGTGCTGGTGTGGAGTCCCGGTCGAGCTGACTTGGACACGGTGTGGCAGATGAACACGTGTGACGTGATCAGGAACTGTGTGGAAAGAGCTCTGTCTGCATTACAGTGACGGGGGACGGCTGAGAGGGCCTCACCTTAGACAGTGGCAGGAGTCCAACATGTGCTTATTTTATGAAAAGGCAAGCAGATGTAGCAAGCAAGTAGAACAGTCTCCTGCGCCCCCTTCTGGGCCAGCTGCAGGTAGCTGGAGCCCCCCCACCCTCCAGGGGCACTGGGGTCTAGTGTGGAGCTTCCAGCATGCTACCGCCTCAGTAGCAGTGTTACTGCCCACGGCTGCTGTCCTGCGGCAGTCTGTCTGCTTCAAGAATGTTTCCTGGCATCTTCCGTGTCCAGAAGTGCCACCTGTGACCCCAGACCACTGGTACCGGCGCACTTGTGGGTGGTGGCAGTTTGCCAGTCACCCAGTGGATGCTGGTGTGTAAGGGTCACAGTTACATGAGGAGTGCCCCGAGCATCTTTGCTCAGCATTGCATGCAGTATGGCAGCTTCTGCAGCATGAACATAGAGGGGTGCACTGTGTCCTAGCCTGCGCAGGCTTTCGGGCAGACGTGTTGAGGAATCAGGAGCCTCAAGGCTATTGGTCGGTCTTCAAGGCTGCCGGCTTCCTCCCTGTTCCTGGCCTTCCTTCCGCTTGAGTCAGGCCACTGTCCTGTCTTGCTGGACGACTCCTCTTAACCAAAGGCCCCCTGCCCCCTTCTGCAGCCGTGGACCTGTGCTTCTCCTTGTGCACCTGCAGTCCCTGCTCAGAGCTGCTCAAGCTCACGTGTCTGCCAGGGGTCGCTTCCGCAGAGCTTTGATACCTGTTTATTTGAGCTGAGACATGGCTTCCCCACTAGGTTCTGTCTTGTCTTTTTTATTTGTTTGTGGCACTTAAATTTTTAGCTTTCTTCTAGAATGTAAGGTATGGGCTGTATTGCCTTGCTCACACCTTGAATGGGAAACTTGTGCTGCATATGCCAGTGGGTGATGTTTGGATGTGGTTGGGAACAAAGCAAACCATGGAGTTGGTATTGCAGGTTTTAGGGACTCATGTCAACTCAATATTGTCTAGCATAGTGGCCTCAATATTTTGCAAATTCAAAGAAAGGGGGGAATGTGGCTAGAACAGTTGCTGTGCACCACAAAGACAGTCACCTTGAAAGGCCGGTGAGTGGATGGCTACAGTTAAGTAGCTGGTGCTGCAAGACAGTCTGTGAGAACACTGTGGGAGTAGGACGGAAGAGGGGACGCCTCTGAGTGTCTGCCCAGGAGCCTGGCAGACGGGGCTGCCGGCGCATGGGGCAGGGTCGGCGAGCCCCGGCTGAGACATGCTGTACGTGCAATATGCTTTCAGGTTTGGAAGACACAGTAAAACAAAATGATGTCAAGTATCTCGTTAATAACTGAATATTGATCACAGGTTGAAATGGTGTTTTGGATAGGTGGGGTTAAATGAAATCAAGTCAGTTTCACCTGTACTTTTCTGCTGCAGCTACTAGAAAGTTAGAAACTGCACAGATGGCTCAGTGTCCTGGGGTCTAGATCAGTGGCCATCCAGGTGTGGCCCTGGTGCTGTGGCGCCCGCAGCGCCCGGGAATAAGAGAAGGGCGGCTCTCTGGGGCTGGCCTCTGCCCTGCGGAGCCCTCCGCTGCTCATGGCTTTGCTCCCAGGGCTGTTGGCAGCATCTGGGGGCGTTTTTGGTTGTCACACCAGATGCTATTGGCATCCTGTGCATCAAGGACAAGGGCTCTGCCACACAGAAAAGCCCCATAGCAGAAAAACTCACCAAAAAGCCATGAACAAAATGTCAGCAGCGCCAAGATTGAGGCCCTGGTCTGGACGGCAGAGGCGAGTGCCCTCAGCCCCGTCCTGTCCCCGACCCACTGGGGGCTGCCTTGTGCAGCCTGGTCTCACGGAGGAAGTGCATCACGCAGGACAGTTCCAGGGAGGTGTTATTTGTGGTAAAAGGATTTATCCTGGCTGTAATCTGCCCAGGACTTGAGAAAATTTATGATGAACTCAATTCCTGACACAGTTACTCCTTTCATTTCCACTAAGATTCAACAGGAAAAATGGAAAAACCCAGAGGTACATGAGTTACAAGAAGGGGACTTGTCAGGTTGCAGTTGGTTCATGAGAGTGTCTCTCTCCTGCCCGTCGTGGGCAGAGCTAGGCGTTCAGTGATGTAAACGGTGAGGAAACACCGTGGGCAGCCATAGAGCAGCAGCCGTCGGGAGGTGTGCAGCCGCCGGGGTCTTGTTTCCTTCTCACCTGGAAAGCTGAGCTGGCTCCAGCGTTCCCAGTGCTGAGCGCCGTGCATGTGGTGCCGGGGTCCCCGCGTCTGGGATTCGGGGTTCTCGGGCTGTCAGCAGGCAGGGATGCGTGAGTGTGATTCTTGGGATGGTTACTGGGTAAGTGGGAGGCTCTCTCCTTAGTGTGGAGGCGGAGGACGCCCTGGCCAGGCTGGCCTCCCAGTGGCGCCCGTCTGAGGATCAGCTCTGGCAGCCGTGGGGCCAGTGGTTGGTGTGCATGTGCAGGAGTAAGTGGTTTAACTGCTCAAGCTGTGTTTCAAGGTCGGTTTCCTTGTGGTTCTGTCATCCCTCATCAAACAGTCTGTTGGGACAGCCAGTAGGTGATGATTTTACCCGTGTTGCTCACCTTTGTCTGTTCACGTCTTCAGGAAACGAGTAGATGAAGCGGATGAGGGCTCTGGTGTCTGCTTGTGTGCCACCAGGCGCGCCGCACCTTTGTCGCAAGTGCCATGATAGGAGGGCTGCTCGGGCGGGACGCAGCCTGGGTCGGTGACTTGCAAGTGAGTTTCTTTTTCTCCTTCCCCTCCTCCATCCTCAGGTTCATTTTAATCGGGATGGATCCTTGATAGTTTCAAGTAGCTACGACGGTCTCTGGTAAGTGAAAAAGTTTACTTGGCTTAGTCAGCAGGCATTTATCACAGGCCTCCTTGTGTGCGGTTTCAGCTGCGGGGGGCACAGCATTTGGCACTGTGGCTAGGCTGCAGGTGGATGGAGGGGCACAGGGTGGCTGCGGGCAGACCGGCAGCCTGGCAGGGGCCTAGGTGTGCTCCTCACTCTTGCACACCGGACATGGGGCGATTCCTGGAGTGCCTGCCTCAGGCCCCCTTGAGGTGTCCCCACCCCGAGCAGAAGCAGAGGAGGGGCGCACGGTCTTGTGCGGAATGTCCAGGTCCTCCAGGTGGGCGATGCTGGTAGAGCTGGGGGGCCGCAGGTCAGTGGTCGGGGCTCTCTAAGAGAGCATGGGGGAAAGCCTTTGGTGGGGGCAGGTGTGGCTGCAAAGCGTCAGGCTGTGTGGAGGGGCGGCGGCGCGGCCTGTTGAGGCCTTTATGTCGGGGTGGGGATGGTGTGGTGGCCACTGGGAACTTTCCAGAGGGACACAGGAAATGTGACTAGAAATTAGTCCATGTTCAGCAGGGTAAAAAGACAAAATAGAATAACAAAGAACATATGAAAACAAAGAAGAAATGAAATATAACATACTGAGTTTTACAGTATGTTTACAGTATGTGTACAGTACAGGTACACACCACCTGTACCAGAGGCTGTGGAGTTTGGGTTAACCGTCTGACTTGTTTTCAAGAAACACCTGAAACAAGGCAATTAGTAAGGCTTGGAAAAGAAGGGTGGGCAGATAGAAAGTAGAGAGCAGTTTTAGCGAGATCGGATTGAAAGGCAGAGCATAACCAGGGAGAGGGTGCCACAGAGCAGGCCAGGTGCAGTGATGGAAAAGACCAGGCGTCCGACGCCTCTGTGCGTCCAGCAGCCAGCGGTCAGAGAGCACGTGTGAGCCTAGAGGACTGTGCAGATGTCGGCAGACTAGGATCTGGGGCTCGGCAGAGCTGAATGATACCACAGCCTGCTGGCTGGGTGTGGAGTGTATTGTGTGCTGCAAGCAGGAAGTGGTTGTTTTCTTGGGAGCATGGAACAGTCTCAGGGTTGCTTGTGGACCAGCTCTAAAAGCTTTCTAATTAGAAAACAAGCACACCAAAAAATAGAAGATTTATAAAGTTAAAAGATGGAGAAGGGGAAAATAATAGTAAGATTAAAATGAGCTATATTCTTAATATGGCCAATAAAGTAGCCTTTATAAGTTTGATAAGGAAAAAAGAGCAAAGATGAGCAAGATTAAAATAGAAGGGGTGTGCCCCCCCACCAGCCGGCTGGGCTGGGGAGCGGGATCAGTCACCTTCCTGAGGTGACGGGGTGGGCGCTAGAGACCTGTAGAGACTGATCCCCAGGGAAGGGACTGGAGAAGGGGTGTGAAGGTCTAGATGTCACCCTGGGAGCCAGCTGGTGGCAGACAATTCCAAGCTGTGTGAACCGTCCTGACCACTCAGAAGCACGGGGAGCCCCCAATTCAGCTGTGGGTCTAGCATAACCTTACTCCCTGAGCTTGATGGCTAGTCCAGAAAGACCACAGGGGACGCTTCACTTGTGAACACCAGTGTCAGAATTCTGAAGAAAGTGTTGGCAAAGGTCTGGCAGTGCATCGGAAAGCCGGCCATGGCTGGGAACGCGTCGTGAGTAAAGGAAGACCAATGTGATAAACGCCTGGACGCTGTTCTCATTACATCAGCAGGTCAGAGGCCAGCACCCACACCTGTTTCATAGAGATCAGGTGCCTGAGAAAACCTGGCAGCCATTCATTCCTAAGGAAAGCTCTGCAGAGCAGGCCAGTATTGTAGGCTGTTCACCAGAACCAGTGAAGTTCCTAACAAGTGGACCCTCAAAAGCCACTTCTATGAAAATCAGGCAAACAGGCACACCTTTCCCCCATTTTCAGTGTTTCAAGTTTCTGGTTAAGTGATGAGAAGAAAAAAGTGATTGTAAGAAACTGGATGGAGAGTTCTCTCTCTTTGTAATGATACATTTGTATGCTTTTTAAAAGTTAAGTACAATAACGGCACTTGACAGATATCCACTCAGCACTTGTAGCAGCCCTGTGATGTGGGCATGCGGCTGTCACCACCCCATTTTTCAGTTGAGAAACTGAGGCAGGGATAAACACTTGTCCTCATCTGGTAAGTGACAGCCAGGATCTGAACCACACATCAGGCTCCATAGTCTGGCCTCTGAGCCACCAGGCCCTTCTCTTTAGAAACACGGCTGAGTATTTGGCAAGGTCAAAGTTGGAATGGTTTTTCTCTGTATGAGGAGTTGCCAGGTAGAGGATGAGAACAAGTTCCCTAGTTGGTAGCAGCACAGGTGTTAGGACACAAGAAAGAACGGGACCCACGTGGAGAACAGGACCAAATGTAGCCAAGGGGACATACGTAGAGCGTCCTGCCCGGGCTGGGCATCCTGAGCAGCTCCGTTCAGAACCCTCCGTGGAGAAGCAGTAGTGGAGCTGCATGGCCGACGACTGAAGGCACACGGCAAGGAGGGGCTGCCATTCTGGGCGTGAGCCTGAGGTAGTCTGCTGTTGCCTCGGGGGTGACAGGTGCAGGTGGCCCACATGGGGTGCAAACCCAGTGCCCAGGAGCTGCCCTCAGAGGAGGGACCTGGCAGGGCAGGAAGGGAGGAAGGTGTTGGGAGCAGATGGGAGCAACCGTCTGGCGGGTGGTGAGGCGGCGCTGTGGCTCCAGAGGCTCCCGTCAGTGGCTGGAGCAGAGACACCTGGGGAAGGAGCAGACAGGCCAGGGCTGCCCCTCGGAGATGATCTGAAGTTTGCGTACCCTTCGGCCAGTG
The DNA here is from genome assembly GCF_030020395.1 of Manis pentadactyla. Classification (NCBI taxonomy): domain Eukaryota; kingdom Metazoa; phylum Chordata; class Mammalia; order Pholidota; family Manidae; genus Manis; species Manis pentadactyla. Next base: position 219,028,483 of record NC_080021.1, read on the forward strand.
CCCCTGCTGCTGGGGATCTGTGCAAGCATGGCACGTCTGCTATGTGGATGCTTCCAGAACGTGGCATCTCTGGGCGAAAATCAAATGTCCGGAGTGGAGCAGTGTGTTCTGGGAACAGTGGCTCTTTGAATTAAGTCCTGCTGCTGAGCTTAGAGGGATGTCCAGGAGATTGTGTACGAGACTCTTTGCTAGTAAAAAACAGCCACTCCCAAGTGACCGCCTGGGTGGGCTGTTGAGGGGCCTGCGGGGAGGCCACAGGGAGATGGGTCGGCTGCTGGCATCCTCCCTGTGGCCAGGAGGGGCGGAGGGCCCCGTCGTGTTCCCTGGAGGGAGCGTGCTGAGTGGCTGTGTGAGTGTGCTGTGCTGTTCTGGCCCTAGGACGTGAGTAGTTGTAGAATGAACGGAGCAAAACAGTAACAAACACTGCACAGAGACCTGACATCTGATCAAGGATGTAGAATATGCCAAGCAGCTCGTTTTAAGTTGCTTTTTAAAACTTTTTTTTTTTTTTGCCTTGCAGTCGCATCTGGGATACGGCCTCTGGCCAGTGCTTGAAGACGCTGATCGGTGAGTGCTGCCCCACTGCTCAGTGGGCCCCCCAGCCTGTCCCCTCCACCCCATGCCTCCCTGGCCCCGCCCTCCCCTGCTCCCTCCTGTGTCCTGCCCGCTTCTCCCTGTGCCGTCTCCCCTCTGGTCTGGGGCCCCTTGGACCTCCCGCTGGTGCCTGGCAGATCCCTGGTCCTCCTCCCCAGCCACAGGAGCCTCTGAGCGTCCCTCAGGGGGTGTGACCAAGCCCCTGCCCTAAAGCGGCCTCCTCTGCAGGTAGTGCCTCGCGGGGTGTGGAGGAGCCTGCAGGCCGACAGCATGAGACAGCAGGGTTCGGGTGACAGAGGGCAGCCCTTCCTGCAGGCCTGGACCTCAGGAGGGTAGAGTCCTAGGTGGATTATTGTTGGGGCTGTTCTGAGAAGGCGGCTGGGAGGGTCTGGAGGTTCAGTCAGTTTCTGCCCTGAGGAGGAGCCCAGGTAGATGGCTGTGGGCTGGGCCCCCTGGAGCAGGCGTGCTGTGCGTGAGCTTGCCACCCCCCACAGCAGCACAAATGTGCTCCGGCGTGCCGGGGCAGGTGTGGGCAGGGCTGCTTCCTCCTGTGGCCGCTCTCTGGCCTCCGCACTGTGTCCCCGTGCTGTGCCCTTGGGCCCCAGCTCTCCTCTCCTTATAAAGACGGGTCAAGTTGGCTTAGGGCCTCAGTAACAGCCTCATTTAATTTAAAGGTTCTGTCTCTAGATACAGCCTCGGTCTGAGGTCCTGGGGTTGGGGCTTCTATGTGAGAATTCGGGGAGGGCCGTGGTTCAGCTCACAGCAGTGGCCCATGCGCTCTCCGTGCTTTTCGAGGCCTCCCTGTTGGTTACCTCTGGCGTTCGGTCTGCAGCATCTTCCCCCAGTGGCCCGTGCAGCCGCCTCTGCCCCATAGAAGAGGGCTGACGCCCTGCTTCAAGCACTATTATGTTCACATATGTAATCCTCGTGGCCACCCGGCAGCCAGGTGGGAAACGAGGCCCAGAGAGGTGAATTAATTGACCTGGCCGGTAGCAGGGTTTGGGGCCGAGCTTGAAGCTGTCAGCATCAGGAAAGAGGCCCCCGCCCCTGCCCCATGTCTGCTTGCAGGTCTAGGGAGTGGAATTTCCTGGACTTCGTTCCACATCCCAGGGCTGCTCTGGAGCAGAGCCTGGGTCCGAAGTACCAGCTCCGTCCTGCCTGAGTCACTCGGGCCTGCCTGCCTGGGGCGGTCCCCGTGCCCTGATGGGGCCGTGCAGTCTCACGCCTTCCCCTGCCTTTCCAGTGTCTGGGACCAGCTGGAGGGAGCAGAGGCCCCCGGCACGTGGCAGCCGGGCACAGGCCTCCCCAGGTGGTAATGCAGGATGCCACTCTTCCTGGTGCTCGGGGCACACCAGCACCCCTGCTCCCCCAGCTGCACGACCCCTGAGTTCTCTGCGCACACAGGGGAAAGGCTGCCTCTGGGTGTGGGGGTCACAGTGGTGTCACGGGGCTGACTGTGCCAGCCTCAACAGGGTTGCCCACCCCTTTTCAGCTGAATGAGGGGGCTCTGACCCAAACTCCTGGGGCGGTTGGGGGTGAGCTTTAGACCCCGAGTGTCAGAAGCAAGGGTTGGGAGAATACCAGGAAGGCTGTTTCTCAAGGGCATTCATGTACCAGGATTTTTACCCAAGTCTCTCCCGTAGTGGTCATAGTTTCCTAGTTCAGTTGGGTATTTGCAGACTTTATCCCACGTGAGGAAGTTTTCGAGTCCTCTTATGATACCCCGTGTTGGTGGAAGGCTGGGCAGCCTGAGTGATGTGCCACAGGGCCTTTGCTCCTAAAGCCTTGGGTCAGAGGGCTGGTGAGCAGCCCCTGCCCAGGGCCCAAGGAGCCAGGGGCTCGAGCGTGTCCTGGGACTCTGCTCATGATGGGCACTGCGTGGCGGTGAGGGGAGGTGTGGCCAGCTTCACAGGGACTCTGGCTGAGGGTGGGGGTGGCACCGGTGGTAGTTCCTCACTGGAGGGTCGCGGGTGGCCATGGGGGCTGCAGGCCTGTCCTCCAGCAGAGGCCCAGAGCCTGGGTGTCCCCGTCTGTTCCTGCAGACGACGACAACCCTCCTGTGTCCTTTGTGAAGTTCTCTCCGAACGGCAAGTACATCCTGGCTGCCACCTTGGACAAGTGAGTGTTCCCGCCTCCCTGTGGGCGGGCGCTGGGGGCCCGCTTCCTTCCCGCCTGGGCTTCTGCTGGGGGCTGAGCCTCACGGCGGAAGGGTTTGGGCCCTGGTGTTCTCCCACGCGACTGTGTGGCCAGGGCAGCCCCTCCCCGACAGGCCCTCCGGAATGAAGGGGTAGGTTGGGGGTCCCTTGGCCTCTGTGCTGCCTTCTGCCTCTGCCCTGGAGCTCCTGGATTTCACCCCAGCAAACTCTGGGGCAGATTCTGCTGCGGGACCGTCACCCTGTCCGGGAGGCCCTGTATGCTCTGGCTGCCCTGTGTGCCCCTGGGGCTGCACTTGGGTCTCAGGCTTGTTGGGAGGCTGCGTGGTCAGCGCTTGGCCTTGTCGGCTTCCTGTGGGAGGCAGCAGTGTGGCCGCTGAAACCTGCTGGGTCTTCTGGACCCGCGATGCCCGCGTCCCCTCCTTGCAGGAGGAATGCAGTGACCGCCAGCGACCCCACAGCTTCCCTGCAGCTGCAGAGCTTCATAGTTCTGTCTTGGAGCTACAGCGCTGGGGCTCTCACTGTGCTCTTGGGTGTCCTCGAGTCGCTGGGCACTGCGTCCCTGCCGCGCTGGGCACCCGCGGGAGAGGGTGAGCGGGCTCTGGCCCCTGGCTTTGCTCCAGGAGTGAGAGCGGCAGAGTGGAGCGCGAGGCAGCGGCCACGCTCCTCGGAGAGGCTCCCGGCGGTGTAGCTGACTCCCCCCCTCTGCCTTCCAGCACACTGAAGCTCTGGGACTACAGCAAAGGGAAGGTGAGCGGCCGGGACGCGGCCCTGGGCTCTGGTCTGGGCGGTAACAGCGGACCCAGAGCCGTCCTCACTGGGCTGGCTCGGTGCACGTTTCCCTAGCTGGGGATCTTGCAGATGGCCAGTCTGCAGGGTAGAGGTTCAGCCGTGTGGGTCTGTGGGACAGTGTGTGGAGTGCTGTTCGGATTCAGCATAGGGGTCCGTCCAACCCGGGGGACGGCCTGGAGCACGGGCAGCGGGGAGCTGTGACTGGGCGCTCAGCTGCCTTTGCCGTTCCAGTGCCTGAAGACGTACACCGGCCACAAGAACGAGAAGTACTGTATATTCGCCAACTTCTCGGTTACCGGCGGGAAGGTGAGTCTCCAGCTGGTGTGGCCCCCTCCTGAGGCGCCCGTCGCAGGCTGCCGTATACTCCCGGGGCTGCTCTCCTGGACCCCTAGTAAACGGGAGCCCTCTGTCTCCCTGCTACAGTGAGGTTGCTGTGGGAAGCGTCGGCAGCTTTCCGCGTCTGCTGCTGGGCTCCCCTACTCTGAGAGAGTTGCTCGCTCTGAGGCCGGCTTCCCGAGTCGGGTCCTCGTAGGCCGCTCTGTCCCGAGCCCTCCCTGCATCTTTCTCAGCTGCCCAGTCCTGGGAGGTTGGCTGGGAGTAGATGATGAAACGGAGGTGACACGCACCCTTAGCAAACGGTGATTAAAGACACGCAGAAGATCCTGCAAGCCGCCCGGTGGTGTGTGGGCCCTTGCGTAGCTGAGGGCAGAGCTGGCTTTGCTTGGGAGAGACGGAGCAGGCCGTCCTGGAGGAATGGGAGCTTAGTGTCTTGATCTCAGCCAGAAGAGGGGGCGTGCGTTCGGGGGGGCCGTGATTCTGCTGTGCCTCACAAATGCATTCTGACCCGGGCCCTCCTCCTCATCTCCCCACTGTCGGTGCTAGTGGATCGTGTCTGGTTCCGAAGATAACCTGGTGTACATTTGGAACCTGCAGACAAAGGAGATTGTACAGAAGCTACAGGGCCACACAGGTGAGTGTGTGCAGGCCACAGGCCACATAGACAGTGACAGTTTTTGCAAGAAACAAAGCATGGCAGTGTTTTGCCACTTGCTTCCACCTCCTCTTGCTTAGCCCCTTGCTAGGGTGGGGGCCGCTCGCTGTCTGTTCGGGAGCAGCTGGGGAGTGGTTTAGTCTGAGCTCCCTGCTACCCGGGTCCGGCCCTGGCTTTAGCCTCTCCACGCTCATCTCGGCTTGGCTGCCTTGAAGTCCACGCAGGCTCTGTGGCTTATGTGACACGGCCCGTGCATGTGTCTCACATTGGCTGAGTGCCGGGAGAGGCTCCCTGTCTGTTCTGGAAGTTCTGGCTCCTCGGGCTATGGCCCGTTTCCCTGCTGCCCTTACCTCCGGGGGCTTCCCGTGCTGGCCCGTCAACAGCGGGCGGCCCTCATCGCCCCAAAGGCTGTGCTGCTCTGCTCTGCTGAACCCTTGGAGGTGCGATGAAAGTGCTATGCTGTGTCCCGTAGGATCAGCCCGCCCGCCAGGCACAGGGCCGGGGCGCCGGGGCTGGCACTGCGCTGCCTGCCTGCGGGCTCCACGTCCCGGGTGTGTGCTGTGTCCTGTGCTGGGGTGTCCCGGTTCCCACGTAGGTTGTGCACTCACAGGCTTGTCTGAAGCCACACAGGGAAGGGGGAACGTTTGGGTTTTAGTTCATATGCAGGCTATAAATTCATCAGCCTGGCTGACCCCCAGTTCCAGCTCATGAGAGCTGATACCCTGCCCGGGGGGACTTGCCTCATGGTGACAGCCTGCTCCCACGGAGCATTTGGGGCTCAGCAGTGGTGGGCGGCACTGGGAGCAGCATGCCTCTGTCCCAGCAGCATGAGGCCCGCCCTTGGGGCCGGCCCTCCCCCAGCCACTGCTGCCCAGCTCAGGGCCGGGGCCCACGGAGCCAGACCACTGGCCTGCATGCTGCCGTCCTGTCAGCAGACGGCCTGGCACTCAGGGGCCACTGCTTCATGCAGCCTTCCCAGTGCAGATGTCCCCTCTTGTCACCTGTTCTCCTGCTCGGTCTCCACCGGGCTGTAAGTGGATGGTTGAGTGTGGGCAGAACACTGCTTGTCGCTGTCGGTAAACCCTGAGTCCTCGTTACCATGACGGCTGGGGTGAGGCCAGGGGGTGCTCTTGGGGCTGGGTTGCAGGGGAGGTGGCCCTGGGATTGCAGGGGGGTCTCTGCACCAAGGAGGGAAACGTTCTCGGCTCTGTTTCAGATGTTGTCATCTCGACGGCATGCCACCCGACGGAGAACATCATTGCTTCGGCTGCGCTGGAAAATGACAAAACAATTAAGCTCTGGAAGAGTGACTGCTAGGGTGACCCACGGTGCCGCGGGAGGGGCTGTCAGGAGGCGGACCGGATTGGCAAGCAGCGGGCGTCTCCCAGGCCCCTTGGCCCAGGCCTGGGGGGTCGGGAGGGGCCTGGATTGAGCAGAACTGCCTCTAAAGACGGCCTGGCTGAGGGAGTGTCTACCACCTGGAAGTTCTAGAAGTTGCTGATGACATTTCTTGCCAATTCCTCTCATGCTGTCTGGGGAAGAGTCCCTAGTTTGTATTGTGTTCAAAAAGTCAACAAAAATTTTTAATTTTTTTATTACAGAAGGGTGAAGTTCAATTTGTCATGAATTGTTTCTTTCCAGTAAGTGTTCTGTACCGTTGCTTGTACTCTGTTGCTGAGTGCAAGTGCTGGGACCCATCACCGTGGCCTGTCCCCGCCCGGCTGCCACAGGGGTAGCCCGTCTGCTCGCAGTGGCTCTTGGGACAGGGTCCCCGCTGTCCCCAGCTCCTGCCTGTAGGATTTGTGTTTTAAAGTCTTTCTGGAAAAAACAGCACTGTAACAGGTTATTTCCATGTCCAAACCTTGTGTATCTCGGGAGTTGGTAGTTCTGTGCCTGTAGTGTGATGATGATGGCACTCGGCAGCGGCGTGAGCTGTAATAAAGTGTAGGATTTTGTGCACAGTTGTGGCAACTGAGTCCTCATGTGAAGCTCGTCTCCACTGGGCTTTGTTACAAAGGTTGTACAGTGGGCAGGAGGTCAAGAGGATTTTTCTCCAAAGACACCCCAAATGCTGCACCCATTTCTGTCCTGTGGAGCGTGGAGCTGCCGGGGAGGACAGGCCCTTGTGGGCTGATAGCATAACTATGGAGGCAGGGAGTGGACCCCTCTGGGAAGGAGGTGGATGTTCTTAGTTGATGAGCCAGTGACCCTGGCCTGTTCTGTGGAATGGCACACGTGGCTGGCGAAGGCTTTGGCTGGGCATGAGGTGCACAGGCAGACGCCCACCTCCTGCTGCCGGCTGCAGGACCAGCAGGCCCCTTGGACTCTGGGGGCCCAGGAGCTAGCTCCTTACTGGGAGCTGGGTGTCCTCCACGGCCTTGCCCACCCCGTCAGGCTCAGCCTGCTTCAGTGGGGTCGCCTGAGTGCCTGGCCTCCCACAGGTGGGGTGGTGGGCTGGGGCTGGGCCTGCAGGGCAGGGGGTTGTAGCTGCCGCCCGTCCCTGACCTGCCAGCAGCGAGGGCTCTGTGGTGGGGCTGCTGTGCCAGGGCAAGGCTGAGGTGCAGGAGGTGCGCCCTGCTGGGAGCTGCTGCTCCGGCTCGGTTTGCAAGTTGAACTAGCCCAGGCCTCAGCCAGCTCTGCCTCCCTAAGGCTGGGAGTCCCAGGCTCCAGGGCTCTTGAGCAGTGCTGAGTTGGGGGGCAACCTGCAGGGCTTCAGCTGGACAGGGCCTAGCAGAGAGAGGCAGGGGTCTGCCCTCAGCCAGCTTCCTGGGAACACTAGAGGAGGACCATTAAAAGGCACCTGGCAGTGAACCACCTGCTGTCTCCCCATCCTCGGTGGAAGTAGATGCATAAATGGGTGGTGTGTTCCAGACGTGAACTGCCACAGTGCAATGGGTTCAGCACGGCCTGGGACCACAGTGCAGCTCTTTCGTTGGGAAATGAGTGAAGGTTGTGTGTGGGGGGGTTTTGGTGGCTTGGGATTTCTTGAGGCATTGAGGGTCTTTTGAGTTCTTTGGTTCTGGAGTTACAGCTGCCTCTGGGAGGAGAGGGGCATGTATATGGAGTGTCGGATCCTTGAATATAGTTTATTTTTTCTACATTTGAATTCTCTGTTGTAGATTTATGTAAAAACACATTCTCTTTTTGAAATAAAGTTTTCATGTCTTGTACCTCTGTTCCTAAGAATGTTTTACCTTAACATGTAGCTGTCGGGGTGGGGGGCAGCTGACAGCCCTTCACTGCTTGCAAGCCGTGGGCCCTGTAGGCTCGCATACTCTGGCGGAAAGTTCGTGGTTTTTAAAAAACACCCTTTCTTTGAAAGTTACATATTTGTGCTCATTATTGACAATGTAAAATAAATGGGCAAAGATGATAAATCACCCAAATTATTACTGCCACTAACACTTTGGGGAATAGCTTCTAGTATGTTTATTAAGAACAAACCCTTTTTATTATGGAGCATTTCAAATGTGTATAAAAGGGAGAAAATCCTCGTGTTCTTGTCAGGCACTTAAAGCGCCTCTTGTGTCCCTTGTCCCTGGTAATTTTGGTGTAAGTCCTGGACGGTTTATTTACACAGTGAGTGCACAGGATCAAGGTAATTCTCCAAAAGTATACTTCAGTAGCATTTTCACACTTAAAACATCGTATAATCAAACATCCGATGTCCGGGTTTCCCCAGCTTAGTCTCTTAGAAAAGCGTATGTGTGCACACACGCACACACATGCACACACGGTGGGTTGAACCAGGGTTCCATCAAGGCCTTACCTGCGGTTGGCTGGTAGAACCCAAGCCTGGTTTAAGCTCCAGGGTCCCCGTTCTATCCTTACCGTATGTGGAAACAAGCTGCGGACCCTCTTCCTGTGTCCCCTTCCCTGCCAGCTGGTGCTGAGAGCTGAACGCTGGCCAGACCGGTCTGCTTTTTATCCAGAACGCTTAGTGGACGGTGCTTTACGCACTTTTAAGCAGTAGAATTCTTGTTTAGGTCGGTTTAATTTTGATAAACGTCTTTCTGGAACCCTAACAGCCCTGCATTTTAAAACGGGACAGAGTGCGCTCTGGACACGAAGGCGAGGAGGCCCCCTCTCGCCCTCTGGGTTGTCTTTCTGGGGAATTCCGCCTGTGGGGACCTACGTACCCCCTCCCGAAATTGGCGTGCAGGCTGCCGGCACGCGCTGCCCAACCTCGGGGACGCCCGCGGGCGGGCTGTGGGCCTCCCGTGCCGGCCGCCCTCTGCATGCTGCTCCGAGCCTGCGGGAAGGGCTCATTCTGCCGAGCCGCCGAGGAGACGCGCGCTGCCCGGCCCGAGCGGGGCGAGGAGGGCGGGGAGCTAGCGCCCAAACAGGGCGGGGCCGTGACTCCCGGGAACCACGCGCACGTGCCGAAGGCCTTACCGAGCAGACCTGTGCGGTGTGACCTCCGGTTCAAAGTCGAGTTCACACACCGAGCTCCCATGGCGACATGGAAGCCGCCAAGAACTCAGACGGGTCCGAAAGTGGAAGAGATGGTAAAAACCCAGTGGGCAGCGGCGCCTCGACCCGCGGTCGCCCCGGGCCGCACGGGGAGCAGCCGCGGCCGCCCCTCGCGGGATGGCGCCAGGTTGGCGAGCAGCCCGCCCCAGCTTGCTGCGGCGGGAAAACAGTGGTTAGATGCCACGAAGTAGGTGGCAATGCCTTAACCGTATGCGTGTTGTCAGGCCCGGGGGCCTCTTCCATCCTTGTCAAGGGGAGTGCTAACCTTCTCTCCTTTCATACAACACGGTTCCGTTGCTGCGCGCGCAGACTATTTAAGGGCCCTTCGGCGCAGCACTTTACGCTTACGGTGACTGGGGGTTTGCGCTTCAGCCAGACACGCCGATGAAGGCGCCAGCCAAAACTGGGAGTTCGCCACAATTCTCATCAAATCGTTTATATTCAGTGAGCGTGGTCGTCACCATTCTCATCAAATTATTTACATTCGGTGAGAGCGTGGAGGGGGAAACTTGTCCTCCTTTTCCGCGCTCTAATGTATTCATAACACCAGCCAATCGGAGGCTGAGAAGAACACCTGGAGGTTCCGAGCGTCCTCCGGGAAACTAGATTCCCCCGGAAACAAAACAGGCTCGGCGCGTACTTCCTAGGGCTACACGCCTCCAGGACGGTCGGGAAGAGGCTCGGAACTTCCTGCGGAAATGCAAGTAGTTGGTAGCGAATGAGGATGAGGAAAGAAGATCCCCTCCACAGACTTCCGGTCGCAGCCCTGCGCTAGGAACTGTGGGTGCTGGGGGCACTGGGGCGCACGGCTCAGACTGCGCATGCTCCGGACCTCCCGCCCAAGTTCCGTGCGCGCTACGCGCTATCAGAGGACAACTGGTTTGAGTCCTGACATCGGTCGAACCAGCAGCCGCTTTGCCCGCCGCCCACTCTTTCCTTGGGGCGCTAAGATTTAAAGCCGATGCTTCGGGAGCTTGTCGTCCTCGCAGTGTAGATAGTGGGGCGATGCGGCTCTCGCCTCCCTTCCCTGCAACGCCCCAGCCCGAGGCTGTGACGGGGCGCGTCCCCACGCCTCGGGCGCGCGTGTCCGCGGGCTGTGGTCCCGCGTGCGGAGAAAAAGCGCTTGTGAGCACGCGCGTGTGTGCATGTGCGTGGTGTGTGCACGTGCACGCGTCTCGAGTGTGCGCACACGTGTCCGTTTGCACGCTGTATACACGGGAAGGAAACGCAAAGATCGCATGGCCAACGCTGGGTGGCGGTGGGCTGCGAAGGTTGTATTGACATTTGTCTGCTTTTTTTGAGATGTGTTTTCCAAATTGTGCATTAGAAAACTCAGATTAGGAATTTTCTAATTGTTAATTAGAAGAAACAAAACAATCTATAATCTTATCTTAAAGATAAAAGTCAGTTATTTTGCCAGCCACAATGGGTTTATTCGGGCCTAGCAGAGAATTGCAGCTCAGGACAAGCAAACTACAGCAAAATCATGGGCTAGTCCCGCAGAGGCAAGGAACTGTTACATCATGGAGGAGGAGTGGGCTTTCCTTTTCCTTTTCAACAATAGTTCCTCCCTGCCTGACTCACAGGGTTCCTCAATTTTCTTCAGGAGGTGCAATGTACATCTTTTCCTGTTGGGACATGTAATCGATGCTTCTTTCCTGTTGGCAGGTCTATCCGGGTCTGTAACTGGAAATTCTCCCTGAAACTGAGGTTGAGTGGTCCACCAGCCCCTTCTGGCCTCCTGACTCCATTTGAGTGAGGTTTTATTTATTAATTTTCACAGTCGATTAAGGTGGTTCTTATATTTCTTCAACTTTCTCACCCTGGAGACCTGGGGTCAGGGGCTGTGGCTGGGAAGAGCAGAGGTGGACGTGGTGGTCACTGGATCCAGCTGGTGAGGCCGGCAAGGGCTGGGGTAGGGGCTGCCTGCAGGAGGCCAGCTACCCTGCATCTGTCCTCTATTGCAAAGTTTTGAGGTAAACCCTTTAATTACTGGTAGAGAACTAACTAGAGTGGACAGAGGAATTCTGTTCATTTTTGCATTGTGTGTGGGAGAGAAGAACTGAGGTGACCAGGGGACAGGCAGGCAGTGAGGAGTGGCTGCTGTCAGGCTCCCTGGAGTAAGTGGCATTGTCAACTGGGAGTGGGTCTTGTGTAGTCTGGGCAAGTCTCTTCCTGCTCTGCATCCTCACTCCCCGTGTGCAGCATGAGGCCTGCTGGGTGTGACTCTGGAGCCAGGACAGTGAAGCGCTGTCGGTTTGCTTTCTCAGTGAGTCCCAAGGGGCATTGGCCCTGTTGACAGTCACTGCACTGTCCACTTGCCTTAGCTGTCACAGCAGGCCTGGGTCTCTTAGTCCTGGATGTTGAGGGGCTGTAACTTCTCACTAAGCACAGACTGCTTGCAGGACTCTGCTCAGTGGCCTTCCACAGCTCTGGTCAGCAAACCTCTGGCCCTGGCATTTTCCATTCCAGACCCAGAACTCTGCCATCTTTTCCCTGAAGGCCCTAGGCCAGGTCTCCAAACCTTGGTGTCATTTTTTGGGCCACAGTGCCCCTAATATTCCTAGAAATCCCTTCACATTTAACCGGGTGTCCTGATTTTTTATCTGTGGAGTTTGGTGACCCTGATAAGAAGGGAGGGTGTGTTTGCCATTTGCCCGAGAAACGGCATTTCCCAGAGTGTTCGCTGGATGAAGTAAGTCGTCCCTTGAGATGCCCATAGAAGAGAGGAAGCAACTTGCCCAAGAAATTCTGTGTTGAGCAAAACCACAGAATTCTTCCACACTCCCCATTGTTGAAGAGCCTGGTGGTGGGCCATGGAGCCAGGGAGAGCAAGTGTCATCTAGTCGTCCGTCTGGGTGAGTGGGTTGGTGGGATGGAGGTCTACCAGGGAAGGGGAAGCAGCAGAAGGGGAGGAGGAGGAAGGCCAGAGACGGGGAGGAAGGCAGATTGGCACGGACAGTTCTTCGAGCTGATCCTACCTAGCCAGCTGGAGCACCTCTTGGCGGCCGCCGCTGGATTTGCAGGGACAGGACTTTGACGCTGGCTCTGCCCTGCCAGCCCATTCCCGTCCGGAACACCTGCTTCGCTCACACTGTGTTCTTCTTCTCTCCAGGCACAAGTGGCTGTGGAGAGCTTGAATTTTGCAGACCTGTGATGAAGTCTCTGTGTTAGGTCTGGAGAAATGTCAGAGTCAGGGCTCCGGCAGCTGGAGGGAAGTCTGAGGTCAGATTGGACCCCCAAATGTGGTTGCTTTCCCTCCCCAGAGACCCAGCTGTGCAGATGGCACAGGTCTGCTGGCTCAAACAACTGAATTCTTGGCACCCAGGGAAGGGCAGAGCCGGCGTGGAGAGCGCCGTGTAAGTGCCCCTCCCGTCTCCAGCACGATCCTGCAGAATCGGGGATTTAGTGGTGGGATTAGAGCTAAATATGATTGAGGGAATTTGCTGGAGACATCTTGCTGGCAGAATCTGTGGGCTGCGTGGGGTGGGGTGGGGCAGCAGTCGGGGAGCCTGGCTACCAGCCCTGCTCACCTCCAGCTCATAGACCTCTGCCTGCTGGCCAGGAGGCCCAAAGGCCTTTCCAGGTTCCTGGGCGGTTCTCAGCGGAGGGGGAGAGCAGTGACATTGCCAGGAATAGCAACAGGCCCCAGGAACTCATTGTATTTTGAATCTGAAGGCCTCGTTGACCCAGGGCCCTCCTGGGGCCGAGACTTGGAGTGACTGCTGGGGCCTAGAGAGCCCATTTCAGGGGCACCACTAATAGCTACAACACAGACCAGGGCCCTCTGGAGTTGGGCAGACCCTGGCCTGTGGATGCCCCTGTCTTCTGGCTCCTATTCTGCTGGCCGGACAGTGGCCGGCGGCTTCCTGCCCTTTGCCTGCTTTGCTCTGTGGGAAGGGCGGCCATGCTGGGCAATGCCAGGAGCGTCCACCAGGGGGCGGGCCCGTGCCTCTCAGGGTCTGCGTGGTGGGATGGAGGAGCCAGCCTGGGCACCAGCATCCCACCTCTAAGTCTCAACCCCTGGAGCAGAGCTGGCTTTGTTAGCTTAGTCTGTGGTCTTGGGCGAGTTGCCTGACGGCCCTGTGCTGGGTTCCACTCCCCCCACCCCCCGACAGGACTGGAGCTCAGGGCTTTGATCACGGGGAGGGCTCGGTAGCGGTTGGCTATTACTGTCCCATTTTCCAGACAGGGAACCCGAGGCTCAGGGCATTTACAGGATGCCGAGAGGTAACACCTCAGTTGTGGCAGGCTCTGGGGCCCTGAGCCCAGGCTCTGGGGCTTCCAGGGGTACTGAGAGATACTGGGAGATGCCACGGGCTGGTGGGGTCTGTGGGGTTTCTGGTATGTGCCTAACATACAAAATCTTCATCCAGGTGTAGCCTGGGCACTTTTGGCATAAATTCTTTCAAAAGTCAATTTTTTCTACTATACAGGAATACCTACCCAACGCGTGTGCACTTCCAATTGCACAGGGGCCAAGTAGCCCTCATCTTACCAACCAGCCATTTGGATGGGCATGCTTTTTTGCATTTCTACAGACAATTATTTGCATTGTTATCAGTGTCCTATTTCCTATAAATTACAGAGTTGCAGAATAGCTTTGAGATCACCGGGAGGGGTGCCCCAGGCAGGACTCCCAGTAACCTTTGTGCCTATTTCAAAGTCTCCCATGATTTTCCTGGCAGTGGGTGACCCCATGGAGAGGTTTGGTGCGTAGGGAAGAGCAGGTCCAGACAAAGCCTTTCTGGTGAATACTTTTCCTGATTCTTCTCTGTGTGTTGGGGGCCCAGGTGGTTTTAAAACAGGATGTTCCTGGTGATGTAGACACCTCGCCCCATCTTATCCTGAGGACGGTTGTTGCTGTCAAAGCACAAAGTTGGTGCGGCTTCTCTTTGCCCCCAGAGCTGCCACAAAATTGATGCTGCCCCTTTGCCTTGCCATTGGTGGGAGAAAACGTGATCCCTGAAACCTGCTTTTCTCTTGCTGCTTCTGTGAAGCGTCCAGGCAGCGTGGTGATGTCCCCTGGCCTCACTCCCAGGGGCCCTGTGGATCCCTCTGTGGGAGGCCCCAGTGCACTTGGCCAGGCCTGCAGGGAGGTGATGACCTCTGGGGATGGGAGGAAGGCCTCCCCTCAGGGGTCGCTATTAATAGTGACCACTGGCCCCCAGACGTCCGGAGGCAGGAGGGGACTGCACGTTCCCAGGGCTGGCGTCCAGAGGCCCCTGCTTTTCTCCTGGTGCCTGTGGCCTGGAAGGACTGGAAGCCCTTTGAGGACCGAGCATGGAGGCTGCCTTTTCTCTGGGATATAAATATTCCTGCCAGTGTCCCAGGCCCAGGGGAGGGAGCCCCAGGCATGCAGTCCGGGGTGGCTACAAACCCAGGCCATCCGCCCGCCCAGAGCTGTCGCAGAGCCTTCTTGGGCCGCTCAGCTCTGTTGATAGGCCTCTGCGCAGCCTGGCTTTCTTTTCCTCCCCCTCAGTTGTTTGTTGATTTGGGCTGGGCAGAAGGGGGCTCCGTCCTCCCCCCGCAGGGGCCCCGGCAGGACAGGGCAGTAACACGCTCTGTGCCCAGGTTTATCTGCATCTGTATGCGGTCCTCAGGGCCCAGTCCTCAGGGTTCCAGGAGGGGGAGACAAATGATTAAACAAGTCATTACAGGGACAACTTGGCCACTAAGGACACCCAGCCCAGCGCTGCTGGATTCTCAGCCTCCTCGGTCCACCTGTAGCCCCGTTGCCTCACAGGGGAGACCCCGAGGCCCAGGTGGCCCCCACGGCCGCACAGTCAGTGGGGAGTGGCACTGGATGAACCCCACCGTGGTCCCCTGGCTGGGCATTCACGCTGTTCCCCAAAGACGGCAGGCAGATGACTCCCCACGGGCTCCAGTCCCTCGGGCTGGCATCCGGAGGACCTCCTGCGGGAGGAGGGAGCACCGGTAAATGTCCCAGATACTCTGCTGTGGATAGTGGTCACACTGTACTTGCCCCAATCCTCCCCAGAGGGTGTGGGGGCCCCTTCCCAGCCAGGTCCCACCGTGTGGCAGGGATGGTGGATTCAAAATGCTGAAGCATTTGCATATTCTTTGCTTGTAGCACCAAACCTCACTGGAGCCTGGAAAGAATTTCCTTTAAAAAATGCTGCAGGACAGAGCGAGGCTGACCCTGGAGGAGGTGGGAGGCAGCGGCTCCCAGTCAGGCCAGTGAAAGCTGACCCCACCTCGGAGTGCCCACCGCGTGCAGACTTCTGCCTTGCCCCCTGCGTGCCATTCCTGGAGCTGGCTTTGAGCCAGGGTGTGTTCCCTGGAGGGGCAGCAGGCACAGGGTGGGATCACGGCCAAGATACAGGCGGGGGGTGTCATCTCCTGGGTCCCGTGCTTGCAGACAGCAAGAGCACAGCCCCGGGGCTGGTGTGACTCAGAAGTTTCCATGGTGGGGCCTGGGTGCTGCCAGAGTCCCTGACCCGGTGACCCAGGTGTGGCCTACGGCCCCAGCAGCCTCTGCTATTTCCGGCCCTGCTTAGCCTGGGCCTCATCATGTCCCCAGCTCCCTACAGGCGCCACCCTGGGCCCCCTGCCTGGCTCCACTCCAGGCACCCAGCCCGCGGTGGGGGGTCACTGTACCCCTCCCGCTAGCACCGTGGGCCAAATGCTGGGGGTGCAGCAGG
Organism: Manis pentadactyla; assembly: GCF_030020395.1. Taxonomy (NCBI): domain Eukaryota; kingdom Metazoa; phylum Chordata; class Mammalia; order Pholidota; family Manidae; genus Manis; species Manis pentadactyla. The sequence goes on from NC_080021.1 coordinate 219,044,151, forward strand.
GACCAAAGGTGAAGGCGGAGGCCCGCGGCCTGGCCTCACGGAGCCCTCCTGCAAGGCTGGTCAGCTCGGTCTCTGGGTCTCCTCGGCTGATCCCTGCTTTGACCCCGGGGGCAAGTGAAACTGCCCGAAGTCCCTCCGCTGCCAGAATGGGCGGCTGGGGCTGGAGCTGTGGAAGTTGATTCTCCTGGGGCAGTGAGACCAGAAACCCAGGTGTCATGGGCCGAGCTTCCTCCCGAGCCTGTGGAACGGTCCCTCCTGCCTCTCCTACTCCGGTGGCCCGGGGGCTCCTTGCTTGGGGCAGCGTCCCTCCTCACCCACCATCTGTCTTCTGTCTCTTATCAGGACCCTTCACTTTTCCCCAATGGTATCACGCTCACAGGTTCAGGGGACATATCTTTTTGCAGTTGCTGTTCACACATTACCCTCTTCTAGCCTCACTTTCTGCGTCTGTCAAGTGGGCTGCGGTGAGGCTGGGTGTGGCCCAGCAAAGACAGGTGCCCAGCCCTGACCTGCCCCTCCCTGGGGAGGAGACCTTCCGGGGTCAGGACCTAGGTTTGGGCCACCGTGTCAGCAGTCCCTCCTCAGCCTTGCAGAAGCTGCCCTTGCATCTGTGAAATGGGGGGGTCAGGGGCCTCTTGGGCTCTGATAGAGGCCTGTCCCCACCCCAGAGGAATGTGGGCAGGTGCATGCATGCAATTCCAGGGGCTCGTAGACCCCAGCGTCTGGGTTTATCTTGGGCTTAAAGTGTGCCATCAACCTTCCTATCAGGCCCAGAAGGGAATGTGGAAGCCAGCGCCACCCCACCCTGTCCACGCACCCCCTGTCCCCCTAACACTGCCAACTCCGTCCCACCAGAGCCCAGCCATCTGGGCAGGCTGTTCCCGCTGCCTTCCTGTGCTCCACCTGTGGGCACCTTCTCTCCTTCCACAGCACCCTCACCCCTGCCCCATTCCCTGCCAGGCCCCACACTGGATGTGGCCTTTGGGACCCCATGCTGGAGGGTGGCCCTGAGGGCAGGAAGGGGTCTCCACACCTGCTCAGGACCAAAGCGGTGTCAGAGGCCCTGAGTTCTGCCTCCGAGGCAGCTGCCTGCAGTGTCTCTCCAGGTCCCTGGAGAGGAGGGAAGGCAGTCACCGGGTGGTTTTAGAGGCCGCTGCTCTGCGTCTGTCTTGCCCTCAGAGAGCCCAGGGCAGGTTAGCAGGGGCCAGCACCCCTCAGGTAAGGGAAGGGGTCCCAGATGCAGAGGTCTTCCTGGCCTGTCCACAGCCCTTTTCTGGGCTCTGTGGAGGGCTTTGGAAAAGCTGTTAAGTTAGAGTTTTGTTGTCATGAGAAAAAAAAGCAGATTCAGTAGACAAAGAATAGAAAAGTGGAGAAGAGGATATCATTTCTACCACCCAGAGACCACACATGCCAACATTTTGCTGTACGGTTTGTGCTGCTTTCCTGTGTGTGCGTGTGTGTGTGCAGAGAGTGTTTGTATTTTAATGTCTCTAGGATCACACTTTACTGCTGCCTCCATCCCGTTTTTCGTGTAATCTATCACGAGATCTACCACATGACTTCAAATAACAACAAGATACCCCATTGTATAAAAATCCCATGATTTACTTACTGCCCTACGAATGGCTTTGGCTGGTTTTGCTGTAACGAATGCCAACAATTGGACCATTTCTCAGAGGGAGAAAGGAGGAGGAGAGGTCCTGGCTCAGGCGTGCCACGTCGGGTGTGTCTGCCAGGGCCTCGCATTTCCTTGCAGGACGGTGGACGGGCTGGAGCGCCTTTCCCTCCATCTTGTTAATTTGGGGCATCAGTACGGGAACCATTGCCAGTTTGGGGAAGGGTAAAGAGATGTCTTTGCCTTTTAAAATTTTGAAATTGGTGAAGTTAACCGTTTGGAAAGGAACCATTTATATATATGAATAATATAAAAACTTTTCCAGCCATATATGTTACAAATATTTTTGCAAGTATGTCTTTGACCCTTTAGTTTGTCTGTGATTTGGTTTTACTCATTTGAACATTGATTCTTCTCTGTGTAAGTTGCTCTTTCCCTGGCAGAGGTGGGGTGGGGGTGCTGGGAGGGCAGCCCTTGAGGTGGGGGGGCTGCTTGCTGCGATTCCTCTCTGTGCTACTGTGGGGCTGCCTGGTGGGGGTTATGCGCCGTGCCATCGAGCTCTTCCTGGAAAAGCATTTTGTGGTGGGACGGCTTGGGGTCATCCCTTCCAGCTCTCGCCAACCTAAACAGGATACTCTGTGCAGTCACGGAGATTACGTTGTGTTTGTTTGTTGGAAATCAAAGATATGTGAGTGTGCGTGCGTGCGAGCGTGTGTGGGGATGGGGCAAGACTCATCCAATTAGCAGTTTAAAAAAAGCCTCTGACTGTCCTTGAAGTCCACTTCCTTCTCTTTCCGGAGCAGTGCCAGGACCTGGCCCCTTCCGCCAGCTCTCAGCTCTCTGGCGTCACAGGAGGGTCTTTCTGGAATGGACCCAACAAACATAAGGAGGACAGCGCACGGGTGTCCAAGGAGGGGACCCTGGGGCACCCAGGCCAGTGCCCTACCTCACCTGTGGCTCCCCAGAGGCACGCGAGGATAGGGCCCTTGCACTCCTTCCAGTGCCTTCCATCAGGCTGCACAGAGGGCATGTGTGCTCTGGACAAGGCTGTGTGGCTGGCAGGCTTCCCAGTACAGTGTCCAGGGTGGCCGAGCTGCTGTCTTTCTTCGCCCACTTTACAGGTGGGGAAGCTGAGGCCTGGCGGTGGGGCCGAGGTGCCTGGAGTCACAAGGCGAGTGAGAGGCTGGGCGGGTGGAGGGCAGGGTATCTCTGCCCCACTGTTACTGGGCTGCCGAAAAAACAGCACTTCCCTGCCCAGCTGTGGCCAGTCTCACATCTCCACTGCTTGCCTCCACGAGGTGGGGGATGCTTCCTGCATAAGCTTGCAATTCCCAGGATCCCACTGGATAAAGAACACAGTCACTGGCAGGCACCTGGTGCCCCGGCGGTGGTGAGAGGACAGACCAGCAAAGGGTGGGATTTGCCTTGTCAGAGTTCTTCCATTAATGATGTCCAGGGGGCTCTCAGCCCGGGCAGGAAGGAATCGGTCAGTGGCCCTCATGATGTGCACGCTGAACTAGTAGCGCTGTCCGCCAGGCAGTGGCCGATGGCCAGCCTCCCGGGGATGCCCTAGAGAGGACTACCTCGCACGTTCCCACTGCCAGCCTGAGTGACAGGGATGGCATCCAGCAGACTCACAACGGAGGACTGGCCCTGAGACCTGGTTTCAAAGTCTGGGCCCCGTCTTTCTCCAGCGGGAGCCTCAGTGCTCCTGTCTGTAAAATGGGTCTGTCCGTCCACTCCACTTGAGAAGCCAGGTCAGTCTCGGTGTTAGCCCCATAAGCTCGCAGAGAGCGCAGTACACCCCGCTCTCCCATACGTCGCGCCATTCACTTCCTGCTTCTTGCAGGTCTTGGCACGGTGAGGCCAAGTGATACACCTAAAACCATTTGCAGAGTCCGGGACTCAGTCTGCTGCAAGGGGGAGGCGTGCCCTCCGCGTTTGCTGCCGGCCTGCCTCTGATGATTCGGGCTGGCTCCAGCACCGGTGTCTGCCTCATTTCCCCCCGGCCCAGCCAGCAGACAGGCAGCGCTGCGCCAGCACCCAGAGGCTTCCCACTGGGGCTCTGCTCTCTCCTCTCTCCCGACGTGCAGCTGCTCTGGTCCAGAGCCCAGTTCTCGTCCGTGCTGGCCGTGGGGCTGCATGGGGTCCTCTCAGGATAGGGGGCCCTGAGCTTCTGGAGGCCTCAGACCCACCCAGGTCAGGTGGAAGGCTGATGGCATGAGGCAGGGACATCCCCTGGTCCAGTCTTCTGAGAGGAGGTATGAGGCAGTGCTGGCCCTGGACCTCTAATCACCTAGTCCTGACCCCTAGCCCAGTGCTGGCTGTTAAGTGAGGAGGAAGTTGTGGGGGCCCAGGGGACCCTCCAACACAGGTCTGGTTGGGCAGGGGTTGGGGGACAGAACCCTGACCCATCTCCAAAGCATTTGGGCCCTTGGAGTGTTTGATTTTCTCCCCACCCGTCCCCGTGTGGAGCCCAGTTAATCAGCAGAAGAAATCTCTGGTGTCGTACCTCTCCGAGCCCCACAGGCTCCGACAAGATTGATTAACACAAACATCAATTTCTTGGGCTGCACGCCTCTGAAAACACGGCACTTTTTCAGATTGAATTGCTACTGCACGCCGGGTGTAAATAAAGGAGAGGGAGTAATGTGGACAATTTGTTACCGGTGCCGGCTGCTCCGCCGTGCTGTGTCCTCACCCCCGGTGCTGGGGGGGTAAGGGGGGGCCGGGAGGCAGAGAGCGAGGGAGGGAGAAGGACAGCGAGAGGGAGAGACGGACGGACTGACAGCAGAAGGTCTGGGGAGGGGAGCAACCAGGGAGGTGGAGGTGGGTGGTCAGGTGTTGGGGCCGAGGGGCATAAGGCCACCTGAGGACTTGCCCTCTCGGGCAGCCAGGGGAAGGGGGGCACCTGAGGGTGGGCGCTGCTCGTCTCGTCGCAGCCGGTGGGGTGGCCTGGACCCTGGCGCCAGGGTCCCCTGCTGTCTCCCTCCTTCCTGCAGAGTGGGGCCTGAGGGAGCCAGCTTGGCCAGGTCCCCAGGGGGTGCAGGACCCAAGGCCTTGCCTGGCAGCCAGGGGCCAGCAGGGAGACTGGAGGGTGAGGCCCGGCCTGGGGGCCGCGGGGCCCAGGGCCCAGGAGGCTGGGGTGCAGGCGCACCCCTTTGCTGTAGCCCTGACCTTGCGTTTGGAGCCCTCCCAGGTGGGTCCCCACGCTCGGGGCCCCTCCCTGCCCGCCTGGTGCTCTGTGGCACGAACAAGCTGCCTCCACACCCTGGGCTTCTCGGTCCCCTGCCGCAGAAGCCACCCCACCTGGAATGTGTGAGAGCCACAGATGTGGTTTTAAAATTTCTAGTGGCCACATTTTTAAAAAAAGTAAAAAGAAGTCAGTGAAACTGGCTTCGATAGTATATTTTATGTGACTTAACATACCCCACGTTTGACCATCTCAGCACACGACAACCGTAAAACTGCTTCATGCACTTACTCCCTCTTTGTGGAGTCTCTGCTGTCGGGAGTGTGTACCGCGCCTGTGGGTGGCGTGGGCCTGCCCTCTGCACTGGGGGTCACAGGGCCTCCGGGGCCTTTGAGGGACTGAGAGCAGGGGCCAGCCAGGGGTGGGGCTTATGACTTCTCCCCGTTGGCATCTAGCAGTGGTGGCTCGGCTGGGACGGCACCAGCTCTCCCTTTACCAGCCCATGTTGGGTGGCCTCTGGCCTGGGGCTGCCAAGTGTAGGGAAGCAGGTGGCGGGTCCTCACTGTCCTGGCAGGAGAGGGGACCCAGCTGTCCCTGAAGCTGCTGGGCCCACTGGACGATGGCTGTCTAAATAGCAAAAGCACCCGACGCCAAGGCAAAGTCTGGGGCTCCCGCCGGGGGGACAGGGCTCTGTGTCTGCAGGAGCAGCAGTGGCTGGGCCTCCAGCCCTGACCTGGCCATCCCCTGCTCCGAGCCCACCATAGCTCCCCAATGCCCTCAGGGTCAAGTTTAAGTCCTTGCCCTTTGCCCTCCAGGGGCTGAAAGAGGACACCCAGCCCCGCCTCACCCGGGCCTCCCTGAAGGCTGCTCCCTCGCCTTCACAAGGCCGCCTGCTGCCGCCTGCAGGACCCGGCTGCCTAGCGTTTCAGCAGCCGTTCACTGTGGGCTGCCTTGCGCTGGGACGCGCAGGTGGGGCGCTGACCCCAGGACTTGCGGTCTGGGGTTCCTGCCTTCCTCCCGGAGGTCCTTTTTCTTGACCCCTGGTGAGAAGGTGGGGCTCCCACAGTCTCTGAGTGGGTGCTGGGTCCTGGGGAGGTCGGGCACCTGGCACACAGGGCTCAGAATCCAGAATCTCAGACTCTGTGAGTCACAAAGCCCAAGGACTCTGGGGGCCTTGCTGCTGGGATCAGCCATCCAGACCTTTCCCACCATGTCCTCACTGTCTCACAGGAAGTTCCTCACACCAACTTGCGCTGCCCCGACAAGTGTGCAGAGGGCACGTGTGCCTGCCATGCCCAAGGTAGCTGTCGGGACAGATGCGAGAGCACACGACGACAGGACAGAGTGAGGGGCTGGGCCTGCACGTGTGTGGGGTCTGTGGAGCACAGAGGCACCTCCAGCTCAGCAGGGGCACCCAGGTAGGCTTCCAGGAGGAGGTGACTCCTGAAGGTTGAGTGGGATTTACCTGCGGGTGGGAACCAGGCACAGAAACTGGCAGAGAGAGAGGCCAGGGGGCTGGAGCTGCAGCGGCTGTGGAGCGGGGCTGGAGGCCGAGGGCGGCGTGGCCTGGACCAGGTGGGCTGAAGAGGCAGGAGAAGGTGGGCTGCAGGGATGGACCACGTGGGCAAGGTCAAGAATGAGGCCAGGGCTTCTGCCCTTTGGAGACTCTCCCTCGTCCTTGGCTGTGGCATTGCACCAGAACCTTCTGGGCGTGCAGGCCAGCAGCAGCCCAGGCTGCCATGGCTATGCCCTCACCTTGTGCCCAAAGAGCAGGACCGTTAGTGCCCTTGTCTACCCCTTCCTCACGGGGAAGGGGAGCTCCAAGCACTGCTCGTGGGCTCAGGCCTCCCATCTGCTCCGCCCGCCTGGCCTGTCACTGCGGTGGTCTTTTTCCTGAGGCCCCTAAGCTTCCGGCCCGAGCTGCACTTGAAAACCCTTAATGTCCCAACAGGGAAAGGTAGATGTCCAGTGAAAAAAAAGGGGGCAAAGTGTAGAGCTACCACCCCATTCCCCAAAAGCCCCCCGATTCTGGGCCTGCCTCCCGATCCCCTCTGCGGCACTGGTTTACCCCGGGAATGGGAATTGGATGGGGTGATATGTTTATTTATTTCTGAAGTGATGGCTTTTTATCCAAAGAGCTGTAAGTATTTTTATTTAAAAACTGTTCCTTTATAAAAATTGAGATGAACTTATATACTATCTGTGCTTATATACTATACTCTCTACTTTGATCTTTAGTATATAGCTCTGTGAGATTCGATGTACTTTCCATATACAGTTTTTTAAATGTGGCAAAATGTAGATTTTAGAAGTCTATCTGAATCATCTCCACGGGGAGGGAGGGAAGGACAGAGGCCACAGGGACGTGGCTTTTAGCCCCTGCTCAGCTGTTCACCCCAGGGGTCACTGTCTGGGGTCAGCAGGTGAGGGAACAGACTGAGGGCGGGTGGAGTCACAGGTGGAAGGAGACCAAGCCGGGCTCAGGCATGGGTCTCTGGACTCTCCGTCCAGTGCTCTCAGCACAGTCACGCACTGCGGCAGGTCCTTCCCCAGGGAGCACTCCAGGAACCGAGGCCATCAGCCCCAGTGCTCGGGGCACAGAGTGCCACCAGCTGGCATGCACGCGCACGCAAACACACACACACACACATTATTTTGTTCAGCCATTCAGCAAACGCTCAGAGCTTGTGATGGGTGCCGGATGCCACGCCACACCTATTAGATTCAGTAGCTCTTTTAATATTTGGTGATTTGAGGATTATTGTCCTCATATTGAGACTCTGGCAGGTCTCACCCCAAAGCCCCCAGACCCATTTTCTTAAACTTCCACCCCTTCAGTGGCTTGGCCCCAGCCAGCAAGCCTTCTGCCACACCCTCAGTCCGGGGCTCCCCTCTGCAGGGCCATCCTCAGTAGCAGCTCCAGGAGAAGGCTCTTTGGGCTGCACTGGCAGGGGTCTCGCTGCAAGGTATGCTGGGTGGAGGGGAGGCCAAGGGGCTCTGGGCTGCTGTGTTTCTGCTGTTGGGCTATGTCTGTGCTCTATCTCCCTCTCCGTGGGTGGGTTCACAAGAGCACAGAGGTCTGGTTTACCCCAAACTGCTGTTTCATGCAGGGGAAGTGAGGCCCAGAGAGGGAGGCATGCTGCCTTGAGTCACACAGCAGCTAAGCTGAGCTGGACCTGGAGCCCAGTAATCACAGCCTGGTGATCACGGGGTGAGGGCCGAGGACCGAGGACCACCACTGCCCGTGAACTCTGCGTGGCACGATGCGAGTGAGTCAGGCTGCTACAGGCAGGCAGGTGGGAGGCAGACAGGCAGCAGGCACTTGACATAAGTGTGGCTAATTTGGTACAGGAACACAGACATTACCGGCAATTTCTGCATCGTAGAGAAAACAGAACAGTATGAGGCCTGTCCCAGAGTCTGGGTGGGGCCAGGTCGGGGGTGGTGGTGCTGTGCAGGGGGTCTGGTGTTTATGGTGGGGACAAAGACACACGGGGCTCAGGCCCTGCTAGGGTGCTGGGGTGGGGCGCCTGCAGCCCGTGGGAAGGACCAGCTAGGTTCCAGCGTGGTGACAGGTCAGGGTGAAGGCAGAGCCCAAGGACGGTGTCCACCCGGGCCCACCTTGGCTCCCTGAGTCAGGCCCCACCTGCTCATTCTCTCCATCTCGCTGTCTCTCTCCCTTCCCTCCTTACGTGGAGTAATAGGGGACCCTGGGGCTGAGCAGGGTATGAGGGGCCTGGCAGGGACGCCGCGGCTGGGCTGGGCTGGGCTGGTGAGTCAGAGATAGCCCTCTCGTCGGGGGTCTGTGCCCATGCCTGGGTCACAGGTGACTGAGAGCTGAAGCTGCCAGTTCAGGACTTGGCATTTCTCCTAAAAATATGCATGCCCTTGGTTCAGAAACACAAACACCCACTTAAGTTCTAGGTTGGCAGGAAAGAAATAGGGAACCGGTGGGCAGCATGATTCTGAGCTGTCCCGGAGAGATGCTTCGGCTCTGATCTTGGATCCCGGCTTCAATCCTTCCCACACAATGTTCCTGAGCTCTCAGGGAACCTCTGTGCATCAAATAGGCAGCTTCTGCTCTGACACAGGACCCTACTGGCCCTGTGACTATAAGGAATTGGAAAAGAAATCATAATACTCTTTACTTTGTAAGGGATAGTGTGGACTCGGTAGATAATGGTTAGGAAGTCCTAGCCCACAGTCCCTGGTCTATAGTGCAGGATCCTTGACTGTCACCATCGTATTTGCCTGGCCAGTGGACACAGAGCTGCAGAGGTGAGAAGTCCTGAATCTGGGACATGGGGTCAGTGGCCCATGGGGGTTAAGTGGCCACCAGAGCATCAGGAAGGCTGAGGCCCTACCACTGCACTGGACCGGGTGGCCTAAAAATGGATGAGCGGGAACAGGACTCCAGGAGGGCTGATGAATCCTGACTCACTTTCTCTTTGAACAGCTCTTTTGGGGTTGGCCTGGGCAGTGTGGCGTCTCGGCCAGGATACTGAACACGGAGTCCCCCAGTCCCCAGTTGGTGCTTCCTTCCTTAGGTGCTCCCCGATCCCTGATGATTCCATTTGCCCAGGGCCATACAGCTATTATAGGAAATTGGTTAAGAGCAAGGGAAATGACAAAATATTTTGATCGAATGAAAATTAAATACAGCATATCAGCTTTGTGTGATGCAGCTAAAACAAGGTTTAAGGGAAAAGTTAGAGCTTAAATGTATTTGTGGAAAATTTATAGTTAGATGTTTATATTAAGAAAGAAAATCAGTAATTTAAGCTTCAGCCTTAAGAAACTAGAAAAAGAAGCAAATTAAATTCAAAGCAAACAGAAGGAAGGATGCAGTAATGAGCAGAACTCAATGAAATAGAAAATAGAAAGGCAATAAGAAAAAATAACCAATGAAACCAAAGATGCCTCCATGAAAAGATTATGTAAATCGACAAATCTCTAGACTGACCAAAAAATAAAAGACAGAAGACATCAATTACAAGTATCAGAAATGAAAAAGGGGACATCATTATAGATCCTACAGACATTAAAAAGATAATAAAGAATATGACAAATAATTTTATGACCATAATTTCTATAATTTAGATGAATGACAAATTCCTTGAAAGCATAAGCTAAAATGAAACTAAATTTCCATCGAGAAAAAAATAGATTGTCCCAAATATATTAAAATCTCATATATATTAAAGAGTTTGTTGTTAGAAACCTTCGAACAACAAAAACAAACTCCAGAACTAAATGATTTTCCTGACAAGTTCTACCAAACATTTAAGAAAGAAATAATCACAATCTTACACAATCTCTTTTAGAAAATAAAAGAGGTCAACATTATCTCGATACCAAAACCTGACAAAGACATTACAAGTAAAGATGACTATAGACCAATATCCTTCACACACATAGACACAAAAATTCTCAATAAAACATTAGCAAATCAAATCCAGCAATATCCAAAAAGATAATACATGCCCAAAGGGATATGTCCTAGGAATGCAAGTCTGGTTCAAATTAAAAAAATCAATCAAGATAATTCGCCATATCACCAGATTAAAGAAGAAAAACCAAATGATCATTTCAATAGATGTTAAAAAAATAAAAAAACATTTGATGAAATTCAACATCTGTTCATGGGAAAAAAAACTTTCAGCAAACCAGGAAGAGAAGAGAGCTTCCTCAGTCTCTCAAAGGGCATCTACAACAAAACCCCTATAGCTAATGTCATAATTACTGGTGAAATACTGAATTCTTTTCCTCAAAGGTCAGGACCAAAGCAAGGAGATGTAGTGTTACTATTCTTATTCATTACTGTACTGAAGAGTATAGCCAGTGGAACAAGGCAAGAAAAAGAAATAAAAGAAATACAGGTTAGAAAGGAAGAAATAAAACCGCTTCTATTTGCCTTCAATATGATTATCTATGTAGAAAATCTCAAAGAATCTATGAAAATGTTACTAGAACTAATAAGTGAGTTTAGCAAAGTCACAGAATTCAAGGTCAATATACAAAAAATTAATTATAATTTGATATACCAGAAATGAATCATTGAAAATTAAAATTAGAAAAGAAACAAAATCATTTACAATAGAACCCCTCCCCACCCAAAATCTTGATATAAATCTAACAAAACATGTATAAGATCTGAATTCTGAAACTATAAAACACTGAAGACCTAAATAAAAGGAGAGATATACCATATTCTGGGATTGGAAAACTCAATATGGTTAAAATGTCATTTACAGAATTTGAGATTTAATGCAATCCTGATAAAAAACTCAGAACAAGTGTTTGTAGAAATCAGTGTGTTGATTCTAAAACTCACATAGACCTAGGAGAACCAAAATATCTTTGAAAAAAAGAATTCCCTTGGAGAATTCATGCTCTCCCATTTTAAGATTTACTTTAAAGCTGCAATTATCAAGAAGTGTGGTATTGGCAAAAAGATATACATATAGGTGAGTGGAACAGGATGTGGAATCCAGAAATAGGCCATGATGTATATGTTTAATTAATTCTCACTAATGGTGCAAAATAATTCAATTTAGAAAGGATGGTCTTTTAAACAAATGATTCTGGATCAGCTGGGCATGCATATGCAAAAAGGGAGCTTGACCCATACCTTGCACCATGTACAAAAATTAACTCAAGAAAAAATATAGAACTGACTTTAAAATCTGAAATTATAAAACTTCTGGGAGAAAACAGAAAAAAATCTTGGTGACCTTAGTTTTGGCAAAGACTTCTTACATCTGACAACAGAAGCACAACCTATTAAAATTTTGGTAATTTAGACTTTATCAAAATTTAAAAAATTAACAGACTTGTAGAAGATAATTTCAAAACACAAATCTGATAAAGAGTTTATATTCAGAATATATAAAACACTTACCAAACTCAATATTAACTAAACAAAAAGCCCAATTTAAAAATGGACAAAAAATTTAGGCACCTCATTAAAAGAATATATATGGATGCCAGATAAGCGCATAAAGAGATGCTCCATATAATTGGTCATTACATCAATGCTGAACAAGATATCATTATAACCTATTATAATTGTTTTTTAAAAACTGACAATATCAAATGTTGATATTTGATTTAGATGATAGAGGATGTAGAGCAACTGGAACTCTCATACTTTACAAGTGGGAACACGAAATGGTACAGTCACTCTGCAAATAGTTTGGTAGCTTCTTATAAAGTTGAACATATACTTAAATATGTCCAGGAGTTCTACTTGTACATTTTTACCCAATGAAATCACACAAAAGTCTTACATGAATGTTTATAAGCAGCTCAATTTATAATTGCTCCCAATACTGGAAGCAACGCAAAATAGTCTTCAAACCATGCTACATCCATATAATGGAAAACTTTTCAGCAATAAAAATGAGTGAGCTATTGATACATGGATGAATTTCAATTGAATTATGCTAAATTAAAGAAATCAGATAAATGGCTGCATATAGTATTATTTCATTTAAATTATCAAAATTTACAGAACTGAACACTAAAAAAGGGTGAATTTTACTGTCCATAATTATACTTCATTAAATCTGACTTTAAAGTAACCAATTTGGGGAGCATTAATGTCTTTAAAATCTTGAATTTTCTAAACCATAAACATGATATACATCCCGTTTATTTAAGTCTTCATAGTTTCTTTTTTCAATAAAGTTACATTATTTTTTTCTCTAGAGGTCTTGTGCATATTCTACTGGACTTAATTCTAGGTACCTGATATTTTTTTATGTTGCTGTAGGTGGTTTCCTTTAAAAATTATCATTTTCTATTCATTTACTCCCACAACATAGAAACAAATCTTACTTTATATGTTAATTTTTATCCAGCAAATTAATTAAAGTCTTGGTAGTTCTAACTATAACTACTTATCTATAGGTTATTTTGGATCTTCTATGTACATGATCATGCTATCTGTGGAAAACGATAAGTTTGTTTCTTCCTTTCCAGTCTTGCAACGTTTATTTATTTATTTTTCTTATCTTATTGCATTGGTGAGGGCTGCTAATACAATACTGAGCATAAATGGTGAGAGAAGAAATCCTTGCCTTGTTTCTGATTTCAAATGGGAAGCTTTCAATATGTTACCATTAAGTATGATGATTGCTGCATAATTTTTAAAAAATTTTTTGATTAAGGTATGATTGATATACACTCTTACATAACTTATTCTTAAATAAGTTAAGAGGTTCCCTTTTATTTCTGGTTTGCTAGGAGTTGTTTTAGTTGTAATCATGAATGTATGTTGAATTTTCTTGAATGTCTTTGCTGCCAGTAGTAAGATTCCCATCTGAATTTTTTCCTTCAAGTATCAATGTGGTAAATTATATTGGTTGCTTTCCCAATGATAACTATGCCTGCATTTCTGATATAAACACAATTCTTTATTTATACACTATCCTTTTTATTGCTGCATTCAATTTGCTAATAGCTTTTTTTATATTTTTGCCCCTCTATATGTGAATGATAGTCTTCTTTCTCCAACATTAGGAGTCAAGTGGGGTGGGTGAGGCACCTCTGGTTTGAGATTTAAGGAGACACCTATTTCTTTTTTCAAAAAAACATGATGTATAAAGTTTATTGCCCCCAAATTTGGAAAAACAGATAAACAAAAATGAGAGAAGATAATTCTGGTACTGAATTATACTCACTGTTAATGCTTTATTATCTATCTTCCCAAGTTTCTGTTGCTCTTGTCTCTCACTTTCTGTTCATATATAACTATACACATGTGTTCTCTTTTTTATAATATATACATTTATATATTTGGATATGTAAAACAGGATCATATCACATATACCATTTCAGAATCTTCTTATTCTTAACAATTATGACAACATCAGCCCCTGGTATATAAACTCCATGAAGCTAGAGATGCTTGTTCCTTGCTGCTCCCTTAGCATCTAGAACAGTACTTTTATATAGGTATTCTTTTTTTTAAAACTAAGGTATCTTGGTATACACTCTTATGAAGGTTTCACATTAAAATCATTGTGGTTACTACATTCACCCATATTATCAAGTCCCCCCCATGCCCCATTGTAGTCACTGTCCATCAGGGTAGTAAGATGCCACAGAGTCACTACTTGTCTTCTCTGCGCTACACTGTCTTCCCTGTGACCCCTCCCCACATCATGTGTGCCAATCATAATGCCCGTCAATCCCCTTCTCCCTCTCTCCCCACCCACCCTCTCCCACCCCTCCCCTTTGGTAACTTCTAGTCCCTTCTTGGAGTCTGTGAGTCTGCTGCTGTTTTGTTCCTTCAGTTTTGCTTCATTGTTATACTCCACACATGAGGGAAATCATTTGGTACTTGTCTTTCTCTACCTGGCTTATTTCACTGAACATAAAACCTCTAGCTCTATCCATGTGGTTACAAATGGTAGGATTTGTTTTATTCCTATGGCTGAATAATATTCCATTGTGTATATGTACCACATCTTCTTTACCCATTCATCTCCTGATGGACACTTAGGTTGCTTCCGTATCTTGGCTATTGTAAATAGTGCTGTGATAAACATAGGGGTATATATGTCTTTTTAAATCTGAGATCTTGTTTTCTTTGGCTAAATTCCTAGGAGTGGGATTCCTGGGTCAAATGATATTTCTATTTTTAGTTTTTTGAGGAATCTCCATATTGCTTTCCACAATGGCTGAACTAATTTACATTCCCACCAGCAGTGTAGGAGGGTTCCCCTTTCTCCACATCCTCACCAGCATTTGTTTTTCCTTGTCTTTTGGATGTTGGCCATCCTAACTGGTGTGAGGTGATATCTCATTGTGGTTTTAATTTGCATTTCCCTGATAATTAGCAATGTTGAGCATCTTTGCATGGGCCTGTTGGCCATCTGAATTTCTTTTTGGAGAAGTGTCTGTTCAGATCCCCTGCCCATTTTTTAATCGGGTTATTTGCTTTTTGGGTGTTGAGGCAAGTGAGTTCTTTATATATTTTGAATGTTAACCCCTTGTTGCATATGTCATTTATGAATATATTCTCCAATACCGTAGGGTGCCTTTTTGTTCTGCTGATGGTGTCCTTTGCTGTACAGAAGCTTTTTAGTTTGGTGTAGTCCCATTTATTCATTTTTGCTTTTGTTTCCCTTGCCCAAGGAGATGTGTTCAGGAAAAAGTTGCTCATGTTTATATTCAAGAGATTTTTGCCTATGTTGTCTTCTAAGAGTTTTATGGTTTCATGACTTACATTGAGGTCTTTGATCTGTTTTGAGTTTACTTTTGTGTATGGAGTTAGACAGTAATCTAGTTTCATTCTCTTGCATGTAGCTGTCCAGTTTTGCCAACACCAGTTGTTGAAGAGGCTGTCATTTCCCCATTGTATATCAGTGGCTCCTTTATTGTGTATTAATTGATCATATATGCATGGGTTTATATCTGGGCTCTTAATTCTGTTCCATTTGATCTATGGGTCTGTTCTTGTGCCAGTACTAAACTGTCTTGATTACTGTGACTTTGTAGCAGAGCTTGAAGTCAGGAAGCACAATACCCCCAGCTTTAATTCTTCTCAGAATTGCTTTGGCTATTCAGGGTCTTTTGTGGCTCCATATGAATTTTAGAACTATTTGTTCTAGTTCATTGAAGAATGCCATTGGTATTTTGATAGGAATTGCATTGAATCTGTAGATTGCTTTAGGCAGAATGGTAACTTTGACAATATCAATTCTTCCTATACATAAGCACAGGATGTACTTCCCTTAATTGGTGTCCTCTTTAATTTCTCTCATGAGTATCTTGCAGTTTTAGGGTATAGGTCTTTCACCTCCTTGGTTAGGTTTATTCCTAGGTATTTTATTCTTTGTGTTGCAATTGTGAATGGAATTGTTTTCTTGATTTCTCTTTCTGCAAGTTCATCATTAGTATATAGGAATGCAATAGATTTCTGTGTGTTGATTTTGTATCCTACAACTTTGCTGAATTCAGTTATTAGTTTCAGTAGTTTTGGGGTCGATTCTTTAAGGTTTTTTATGTATAATATGTCATCTTCAAACGACAGTTTAACTTCTTCCTTGCCAATCTGGATGCCTTTTACTTCTTTGTGTTGTCTGTTGCCGTGGCCAGGACCTCCAGTACTATGTTCAATAAAAGTGGGGAGAGTGGGCATCCTTGTCTTGTTCCTGATCTTAAAGGAAAAGCTTCCAGCTTTTCACTGTTAAGTGTAATGTTAGTTGTGGGTTTGTCATATATGGCCTTTATTATGTTGAGGTACTTGCCCTCTATACCCATTTTGTTGAGAGTTTTTATCATGAATGGATGTTGAATTTTGTCAAATGCTTTTTCAGCATCTGTGGAAATGATTGTGCAATTTTTGTCCTTTTTGTTGATGTGGTGGATGATGTTGATAGATTTTTGAATATTGTCCCATCTTTGTTTCCCTGACCTACTTGGTCATGATGGATGATCTTTTTTATGTATTTTTGAATTTGGTTTACTAATACTTTGCTGAAGATTTTTGCATCTATGTTCATCAGGGATATTGGTCTATAATTTTCTTTTTATGTGGTGTCTTTGCCTAATTTTGGTAATAATGAGATGCTGGCTTTATAGAATGAGTTTGGAAGTATTCCCTCCTCTTCTACTTTTTGGAAAACTTTAAGGAGGATGACATTAGGTCTTCACTAAATATTTGGTAAAATTCAGTGCTGAAACCATCTGGTCCAGGAGTTTTATTTTTAGGTAGTTTTTGATTCCCAATTCAATCTCATTGCTGGTAATTAGTCTGTTCAAATTTCTGTTTCTCCCTGGGTCACCCTTGAAAGGTTGTATTTTTCTAAAAAGTTGTCTATTTCTTCTAGGTTATCCAATTTGTTAGCATGTAATTTTTCACAGTATTCTCTAATAATTCTTTGAATTTCTGTGGTGTCTGTAATGAGTTTTCCTTTCTCATTTCTGATTCTGTTTATGTGTGTAGACTCTCTTTTTTTTCTTGATAAGTCTGGCTAGTGGTTTATCTATTTTGTTAATTTTCTTGAAGAACCAGCTCCTGGTTTCATTGATTCTTTCTATTGTTTTATTCTTCTCAATTTTATTTATTTCTGATCCTTATTATGTTCCTCCTTCTACTGACTTTGGTTCTCATTTGTTCTTTTTCTATTTTCATTAATTGTGAGTTTAGACTGTTCATATGGGATTGTTCTTCTTTCCTGAGGTAAGCCTGTATTGCACTATTTCCCCCTTAGCATGGCCTTCACTGCATCCCACAGATTTTGCAGTGTTGAATTATTGTTTTTATTCATCTCCATATATTGCTTAATTTCTATTTTTATTTGGTCATTGATCCATTGATTATTCAGAAGCATGTTGTTAAGCCTCCATGTGTTTGTGGGCTTTTTTTTGTTTTTGCATAATTTACTTCTAGTTTCATACCTTTGTGGTCTGAGAAGCTGGTTGGTATAATTTCAATCCTTCTGAATTTATTAAGGCTCTTTTTTGTGGCCTAGTATATGATCTGTTTTTGAAAATGTTCCATGTGCACTTGAGAAGAATGTGTATCCTGCTGTTTTTGGGAGGAGTGTTCTATAGATATCTGTTAGGTCCATTTGTTCTAATGTGTTGTTCAGTGCCTCTGTCTCCCTACTTATTTTCTGTCTGGTTGATCTGTCCTTTGGAGTGAGTGGTGTGTTGAAGTCTCCTAAAATGAATGCATTGCATTCTATTTTCCCCTTTAATTCTGCTAGTATTTGTTTCACATATGTAGGTGATCCTGTATTGGGTGCATAGATATTTATAATGGTTATATCCTCTTGTTGGACTGATTCCTTTATCATTATGTAATGTCCTTCTTTGTCTCTTGTTACTTTCTTTGTTTTGAAATCTATTTTCTCTGATACAAGTAATGCAACTCCTGCTTTTTCTTCCTATTATTTGCATGAAATATCTTTTTCCATCCCTTCACTTTTAGTCTGTGTATGTCTTTGAGTTTGAAGTGAGTCTCTTAGAGGCAGCATATGGACAGGCCTTGTTTTTTTATCCATTAAGTGATTCTATGTCTTTTGATTGGTGCATTCAGACCATTTACATTTAGGGTGATTATCAATAGATATATATTTATTACCATTGCCGGCTTTAGATTCATGGTTACCAAAGGTTCAAGGATAGCTTCTTTACTATCTAACAGTCTAAATTAACTCACTTAGTACACTATTACAAACCCAATCTAAAATTTTCCTCCCTTCCTTTTCTTCCTCCTATATTCTTTATATATTAGATATCATATTCTATACTCTTTGTCTATCCCTTGACTGACTTGGAGGTAGTTGATTTAATTTTGCATTTGCTTAGTAATTAATTGGTCCACTTCCTTTACTGTGGTTTTATTTTCTCTGGTGAGAGATATTTAGCCTTAGCAGCACTTCCATCTATAGCAGTCTCCAAAATATACTGTAGAGATGGTTTGTGGGAGTTAAATTCTCTCAACTTTTGCTTATTTGGAAATTGTTTAATCCCTCCTTCAAATTTAAATGATAACCTTGCCTGGTAGAGTATTCTGGGTTCGAAGCCCTTCTGTTTCATTGTCACTCTCTTCTGGCCTGTAAGATTTCTGCTCAGAAGTCTGATGATAGCCTGATGGGTTTTCCTTTGTGTGTGATCTTATTTCTCTCTCTGACTGCTTTCAATAGTCTGTCCTTATCCTTGATCATTGCCATTTTAATTGTTATATGCCTCCCTGTGTCTGGATGATAAGAAAAGAACTAGCCCATGAATGAATTCAAATACTGGTTTGTTGAGTGATGAAAAAAAATCATCAAGGCTGACTGCTTGTCTGACATGGTTTTATTTTCTTGGTATTGTCTTCCTTGGGTCCCTTGTGTTGGGAGATCTGTGCACCTCCATGGCCTGAGAGACTATCTCCTTCCCCAGATTGGGGAAGTTTTCAGCAATTACCTCCTCAAAGACACTTTTTATCCCTTTTTCTTTCCTCTTCTTCTTCTTCTGGTACCCCTATAATGAGAATATTGTTCTGTTTGGATTGGTCACATAGTTCTCTCAATATTCTTTCATTCCTAGAGATCCTTTTTTCTCTCTGTGCCTTACCTTTTTGTATTACTGTTCTCTACTTTTGATTCATTTACTGTCTCCTCTACTTCATCTAATCTGCTTTTAAATCCCTCCATTGTATGTTTCCTTTTGGATACTGTATTTTCAAAGTTTCTATCTCTTTCTTGAATTCCTCCCTGAGGTCTTGACTATTTTTCTGTAGCTCTGTGAGCATGTTTATGATTTTTATTTTGAAATCTCTTTCAGTTTCACTTGGCCCTCTTTCTGGTGTTTGTGGGATTTTGGTTTGAACTAGTTTCCTTTGACGTTTCATATTTGTAGGTGGTGCCCCCTCTAGTGCCCAGAAGCTCTACTCTCTGGAGCTGCTCAGCCCCTGGAGTGATGGTGGGGGTCACAGGCGAGTGACACTAATGCCTGCCAGGAGGAAAGAACTCTTTCTGCTTCCTGGCTGCAGTGCCTGCCTCCACTGCCAGAACCAGCAGGCCAAGCATGCAGGGAGGAGCCTCTATGCTATGCCCTTGTAGCTGCCATAGATGGGGCTGTCCTCTGGTTGGCCTGGCACAGTGGCAGGGTCAACAGTTTTGTGAGCCAGTGCCTGCCAGGAGGAAGGAGCAACAGACTGAGTGTCATGGTGGGGGGCCTTGGAGCTGCATTGCCAGCCAGGGGGATTGAGCACCTGAAGCTCCTGAAAGTTCCTAACCTGCTGGGCTGAGTGTGATGGGACAGTTTTGTCCACCTGTCCTTTCTCCTGAGCAGCAAGCTCTGTGCAATCCTTGCCCCTTTAGTAGCCCTCTCTCTGTTGGGAAATCTCTCAGAGTACCCACCTTTCTTTTGTCCCAGAGCAGCCGGTTGTGGGTACCTGTTCTCCACAAGTGGACGGAATCTCAGTCTCTCCAAGTATTCTGCCTGTCTTAGTTTTCCAACCCCGCTAATCTTCAGAACACCATGTAATGTAGGTTCGTGCTCCCAGAGCAGATCTCCAGGGCTCGGTGTTCAGCAATCCTAAGCCTCCACCCCCTCCCTGCTCTGTTTGTCTTCCTCCCTTTGGTGATCTGGGGTGGGGGAAGGGCTTGGGTCCCACCAGATCATGGCTTTGGTACTTTACCCTTTTCTGTGATGTCTGCTCTTTTTCCCAGGTGTAGGCAGTCTGTCACAGCATTCTTTCCTGTTGCTCTTTCAGGATTAGTTGTATTTGCTATATTTTCATAATATATGTGGTTTTCAGAGGAGGTTTCTGTCTCACCTTTCACACCTCCACCTTTAAGCCAATCAGGAGACACCTATTTTCATTCACCCTGACCGTGCATCCTTAAATTTTGTGTCCTTGGTACCTCACTCACTTCATCCTGGTCCTGGCCTTACCTTTCTCATTGTTTTTGTTGAGGTTTAATTTTAAGTTTGTGATATCCTCATGAACAGAATTAAGAAATGTTTCCTATTTCCTGAGACAGATTATGCAAGGTTGGAGTTATTGCATTTCTTAAACTTTTGGTAAAACTTACTGATGAAGTCACCCAGACTCAAGACTATTTAGGAAGTTTTGTTTTCTGCTGATTAAATTCTTGTAGTGGTTAAAGGACTGCTCAGTTTTTCTATTTCTGTTAGTTTTCTCTTTCTTCTTGAGTGTGTTTTGATGAATTATCTTACTTATTTTTCTTTAAAATTTGCCCTTTACATCTAATGTCATACATTTTCAAATGTATTGTGATCTTGTTCATTTTTAATAGATGTTAGGCTTTTGTTTACATTTTAAAGTCTTTGTCAGACTGCTGTACAAACTCAGTTTCTTCTTTCTACCATTTCTTCTGTGTTTTTAAAATACTAGTGTGCAGGCTCATTTTGGGGTTTTGCTTCATCTGGTTTTGTATGCTTTTCACACTTTTCATCTCTTATTAGCCCTGATTAGTTTTGTGTTTGTCTACCCAGCCCCTAGCAAGGAATCAGGCCTTGAGGTGGTTTTTCTGCAATGTTGTGACACTGGGGATAAAGCAAGTCCTGCAGGCAGATGACAGCTTGGCTGGGTTTCTCATTTTGAGCTTGTAACATGAGCCTTCCTCTGTCACCCCCACCCACCTGCAGAGGCTGTAGCACTTCTAAATGACAACCTTGGTGTGGGGGCTGCTGTAGTCTTTTCTTCTCCCCTTTTACAGGCCTGTGTCCCAGCCCCACTTGGACGCATGTCCCTGTTCCCCATAATGAGTGCTGAGAGTCCAGATCCCCCACACCTTTCTGACCTGGGCCCAGCAGGGTACAGTGCCCACCACCTTCCACCTTCCGTTTCTCATCTCTAGAGAGGTTTAGTGTGATTTTAGCCTCACCATACATTCTGGGTCACCCCCTTTATGTTGCATGTATCACTGTCTTGCACTGCAGCCATGGGAAGTGAGAAAGTGTGCACTGACAAGCTAATTGGGTCAGAACCCACCTTTGATTTGGAGTGCAGTCTGCTCCCTCTGCTCATCTCGGCCTCTCTAATCCCAAATAATGAGAACCAGAGCCTTTTAAAATGTTTTCTGAAAAACCAGACATCTTTCCCCTGAGATGGATGTGCCCCACCTTTAAATGCAGAAATGTCTGTGGGTTAAGTCACGTTTTTCTTACCTCTTCATATACATCTACCTTTGTGTATTTATGCTTATGCGGCGTGTAAGACAGTGATAAGATCTGGTGGCCTTCTATTGGTTTCTCTCAGTCACAGCCTTCTTGTTCACATAGCTTGACTACAGCCTCAATCTGCCAAGTCCCCCTTCACCTGGGAGCCTCCTTCTTCACACTTTTGCATAGCTCCCTCAGAGATGCCCCCTAGCCAGGTCGCCTCTATGCTCCCCTGGCACCCTGGCCTCTGCCTTTGTGGCATTCGGTGCCCTTTCAGGCTCCATGTCGGTCCCCCTGTCGTCCTGAGGGCCTGCCCATGGTGCGAGCCTGGTGGAAGAGCCACTGCTTCCATCAAACCAAGACCTGTTTCCTGCACTAACTCCCCGGGCCTCCTCGCCTTTGTCATGTTGTCTCTGTCAGGAAAAGACTAGAACAAGACTGATTTTGTTCCCTTTTGTCTGCCGCTGAGCGTCTGACCACACAGACTCATTCCCCCTACCCTGAGGACCGCCCACCTGCCCTCTCTGCCTCTCTGGGGAGGGAAGACGAAGGCTGCTTCATTTGGAATGTGCTCGGCCACAGAGTTCTCTTCGAGAGGTCCAATGTGACTTCCTGTTTGAAGATCTTCTGAGTTTATGGAATTTGAGAAACGCTCTGCTAATAAAGGCAGAGGTAACCTTTGACCTCCCCTCCCCCTTACATCCTGTAACAGGAAGCGAGTGATTCTGCCCCACCTACCAGAGGGGCAAGAAAACATCCCTGGAAGGAAGGCCATTGCCTTTTCACCCCATCCTCTATCTGGAAAGTTCTGTGCCCTCCTCCCTGGGGGTATGAGTAGGACAGCTTCTGATGGCTCGAGATTTTTAATAAGGGCCAGAGCTCTGCAGAGCCCTGAGGTCCAGGGTCCCCTTCTCACAGGGTGCCCGTTGTTGAGGTGGGGAAGCTGGCGGAGTGGCCGATGGTGCCTAGGAACACCCGTCTGGAAGGAAGCCCAGGTCTCCACCCAGGGTGGGGCGGGTGGGAGGCCATCAATTTGAGAGTTTTATTTACCTTGAACTAGTCAGCCAAGCAGACACATTATTTAGGGACTGGAATAAAAGCCATTC
This sequence comes from Manis pentadactyla, assembly GCF_030020395.1. NCBI lineage: Eukaryota > Metazoa > Chordata > Mammalia > Pholidota > Manidae > Manis > Manis pentadactyla. Next base: position 219,066,703 of record NC_080021.1, read on the forward strand.
ACTTTACTTCAATTGACCATTTAGTTCAATTTGCGTGTTACTGCAGGTAATTGCTCCAGAAATAATGTGTGGTAATCTGTGCTGATTGGGAGCTAGCCCTGGCTCCGTATTAATATCGCGTGCCATATATACTAATTGCCCATGTGTTACCATGGTTATTTGCATGGATGCCGTGTTAACGACACCCTGGAAACATAAAGCAATAGCGGGTTTTGAATTAAATCTTTGTGTTCTCTTAGAGCTAAAAGTGCATTTCACATAAAATAATCATGAATAAAATGAGATCATCTTAGCAGAGTTGCCAGGAAGCTGATTAACTGAACTGCAGAAATGTGACTTTATCCCACTCAAGAATTAAAGCCTTCCAAACGTTGTGGGGTTGCTAGGCAACCCCCAAGATGACATCACTCACCCAACCACGCTGCCGGCGTTGTCGTCTCCCCGTATTTATAGCCCCTCCGTGGAGGGGCTGTGCATTATAGAAGTGATATTATTCCTCTCCCAGATGATGGGTATGAAGGGCGGGTGGGCCCCCTGAGGGCTGTGGGGAAGAGGCCCTGGGAGCCCCTGTGTGCCTCGTTCTCAGGTGACAGATGCTTCATTCCCACCAGGCACACTAATGGGTCCAAATGAAAAGGTGAGTATCACAGTGCATGTCCAAGAGCTTGGCCAGCAGAGACAGCCATCTCCCTGCCTATGAAGGGGTGGCTGAATGGGTGCCCAGGCAGCCAAGGTCCAAGCCGCGGAGCGTGCCCCCTCTCTGGCCACGACTGCCTGGAGATGGTGGCCTGGAACCAGCTTCCGTAGGGAATGACCAGAGCAGGGACACAGCTGCCTGGTGGTGCAGAGCTCCCCGTCACGGGGCGTCCAAGGGGAAGCTGCACCACCAGGGCAGACAGGAAGGTGGAGAGCATGGGCGGCTGGCTGACCCCTGCCGTCTCCCTGAGTGACACTGTCTGTGGTCCTGTAGTCGTGTCTCAGGGCCCACTTGGAGCTGGGTTGGCTGCACGGCCAAGACCTCTGGTGCTCAAGGTCTGTGGGGCAGAGGTGGGTGGACCCCAGTGAGGAGTGAGTCTGCCCGTCGAGCATGCAGAAAAGACCTACCTGGTGCCCGGGGCTAGGGACCCTCCTGGAGGGGGTTTGGAACGAGGCTGGGTTCGCCCCTCCCGGCTGCGAGGAGGTCTGACTTCACCCTGTGGGGGCTTTAGCAGAAGAGGTGTGCGGCCCAGTCTGCCCTGAAGATCACTTCCTTCAGCAGCACGTGAAGAATGGCTGGGAGTGGGGATGGGGACCCACATGCCCCACCTCTGGGTGTTAGGCCGGGGCGCTTCAGAGCTGCTCTCCTAACTGCCCCCACCTGGCTCATGGCCAGCAGCCTCCCACAGGCTGACCGCATCTGACCCACACCCCCCTCAGCCACCGCTCCATCCAGACACCTTCCCACACCCGTGCAAATCAGGTGGTCCCCGCAGGAGCTCTGTCCAGGCCTGGGGCCGCCTCCGGTCCCCTCCTCTCCTCCCGCCCTCCTTTCCGTGGGGATTTCACAGCCTCTGATGGCTCCTCCACCTCTTCCCCTGGGAGTGTCCTCCCCAGACCCATTCCTTTTAATGCCATATATATGGTGACGGCTGCACAGGGCCTACCCACTTCTGACCTCCACCCTGAGTTCCAGATGCCTGTACATCCAACCGCTCACCCGACCCCCTGAGGTGTTAACTGAGCAGCTCAAAAGCGCCATGTCCGCACGAGGAATCTGATGTTCCCATGTCTGTCTGTCCCTTAAATGGTGCCATCCTGCTCTGTCTGGCCTTGCTGACGTGTGACACCCTCCTGGACTCCTGGAGACACTGCCCCCTGCATCTCTCTGTGCAGCCACATGGCTCGTTCCACCTCTGGCCTCTGCACCCGCTGTTCCCGCTCGGGGTGCCTCCCCACACGCTCTCGCCACCCACTCCACTGCACGACTCTCAGCTCCAGGGTCCCATCCTCAGGGCCCTCAGCTCATGTGACCCGCCCCTCCGCACTGTTCCCAGTCCCTGACCCTGTTGGCGGTGTGACGTCTGATGCACCCACCAGGACCTGTGTTTTTTACTCACCGATGAGCTGCCCATCTCCTTGCCTAGAATGGAAATCTCACTAAAGCAGTGGGTGTGTCTGCCTCGCTCATGTCGGTGGGCTCTCTTCCGCTGGCACAGTGGTGAACTCTCGGCTCGGGGGCATACACCGGGCAGTCTCTGCTGCCCAGGGCCCTGCGCTCTGTCTGGAGAGATACAGTCCCATCTGTGTGGGCAGAGCGCACAGTGGAGGGTGACACTGGTTTGGGGGAAACTTTGAGCTGGGCGTATAGGGATGGCACTACCCAAAGGCCGAATGTGGGACCCGGGGGCTCAGGCAGGGGAGGCTGCCCCAGGGAAATGTTACGTGCCAGAAGTAAGGGAGCACGAGGTGACCCCGCAGACTGGGCCACGCACTTCCTGTGGGAGGACCCGCCAGGACGCACGTGTGGGGCCGGGGGCTTGCTCCCAGGCTCAGAGACTCTGTCCTGTGTCCTGTGGACAGCAGAGAACATGCACAGGGCCCCTGAGAGAGGGATCGCCAGGAGGGGGCTTTAGAGCACCGCTCTGGCTGTGGTCTCGAGGATGACGGCCAGAGGCCGCTGCTGGGGGCAGCAGTGGGTTTGTGCTGTGTCTGTGGCTCAGGCCCGTGGCTCTGGGGCCTTTGAAGCCCCCAGTGTAGGGCTGAGTGTGTGGGGTGTGGGTCATGCCGAGCCGCCCTGATCCCCCCAAGGCCTGTGCCCTGGATGGGTGGCTGGGCCTCTTTGAGTCCCAGTGTCCTTATCTGTGCAAGGTCCTACCTTGTAGGACCCTCCTTTAAAATCAGCCGAGAGCCTGCTGAGACCAAGGTTTGTGACGAGTAAGCAGGCAGGTGGGGATGGGGCAGGAGGTAAGGGGAAGCCCCCAGACCCGTACGGGGTCAGGGAGATCCACCCTCGGTGGCGAGGATGACGGGGTCACCACTGACACCACGGCGGCTCTCTCCTGGGCCTGCCACAGCCTCACTTTCTCTGCGACATTTCCCAACTCTCCTTTCTTCACAGGAGTTTAAGTTCACTTATGAGCTGCCCATCTCCCTCCCTGGAATGGAAATTCCACGCAAGCCATGGATGTGTCTGCCTTGTTTGTGTCTAGGTTCCACGTGGACTTGCTGAATTAATAACAAACATGGAAGCAGGTGTGGTGACGGGCAGGACACCCAGGATGGCCTGAAATATGCTGCAGCTTGAATAGCAGCTCCTCAGAGCAGGTAAGGTCCGGAGGGCCGCTGGGGCCCAGCGCAGAGCCACCCACTTGTTACTTTACTGAGTCAAAACATTCCAATCAAGTAACACCCAAGTGCCGTCGGCTCTTGCCGTGATTTCATGAAGCAAAGGACATCGAAGCACACAGTGGAAGCAACATAAACTCAGAGTGGACAGCGGGCCACCACACTTCCTGCTCTTGTCTGTTACTGATGGCGGAAGACGCTGTCGCCACCAGAGCCCAGTCTGGGGACCCGGGCTTCTGAGGCCCTGGTACTCACTCAGCCTCCAAGAGGTCCTGGGAATTGGGGGTGCTGACAGCCGGGGTCCCTGGCTGCCTGCTGTGACACGGTCCCCTTGCTGTGTGCCCGTGGCCCCCATGACTTCCACAGCTGCGTGCAGGCAGCACAGGCCTTTGGCATCACGAGCCAGTGTCCTCCAGTGGATTGGAGCCCAAGCCCTGTGCCATCTCGAGTTTCATCATCCTGTTGCCCACGAGCACATGGCCATGGACATTCCTGGGCCCGAAATGCTCCCCAGGGGTGAGAGTGCCTCGGGTAAATGCTGACTCCCCACTTCCCTTTGTCTTCAGATGCAGCTTGAACACTCTCTTCCAACTCTCTCCTAAAAACCCACTTGGGTAGTTATTTAGCAAGGCTAAACTTGGCATACGTTGGTTTATAAGCAGGGCAAAGATCCTTGGAACCCCTGCACTGAGGGCTGCAACAACGGGATGCTTCTCTGCCCGAGCCTCTGACCCGCGCCACGTGGGCTCTGGCGCCGCCCAGGCCCCCCGCTGGGGCCTCCACGGGCTCTCTCCCTGCCGGGTCTGAGCCAAGCTGTCCTGCTCACAGGAGATGTGCACCCCCGCCCTGGGCTCTGGCCCATCGTCCTTTCCGCCACAAACCAATCCAAGCACGTGGGCAAACATGTGGCCAGCTCGGCTGCAGCTCCACGGAGGCCTCCCGGGCTGAACACGGAGAGGCGCGGAGTCCCTGCGGGCCAGCAGAAGCCAGCAGAAGCCGGCTCTCAGCAGCCTCGAGGCTGGAGGGGTCGTGGAGACCGGTCTGCTGGGTGAGAGGTCCCGGAAGCTGGGGAGCAGCGGGCCGAGGCGAACGCCATTCTGCTTCAAGAAGCGAGCTCAAGTGGCCTGTACACGGTCGGTGGGCAGGGAACCATGGCTGCCTGTCCGGGGGCATTTCCCCAGCCAGGCTCTGGACCGATTGTTTCACCTCCTTCCCTCACAGAAAACACACCGCGACCTTGTGTGGCCCCCCGTTTTACAGATGAGGACCGAGGCTTGCAGAGGCGGCCCCCTCAGGAGCTGGCAGTTAGCAGCGTCCAACTCCACCGTCTAACTCGGGAGGGGAGAGGGCATTGGGGGCGACCACAGAGGCGGCCCGGGGGACAGGGGGACCTCAGAGGGGCTCGGGTGACTCTGGCAGGTGGTGGCCGTTCACAGTACCCTGGAGCGGGAGGCAGGCTCTGCGAAGGGCGGGATAGATGCCGCCCACCCGCACCCGCCTCCCTCTCCACGGGGGGCTCACGCCTTCGTCTCCTCCCAGGGGCTCAGCCCCGCCTGGCCCTCCTGCCCTCACTGGCGTCAGACCCTAGCCCGCCTGGCCAGGTGGGCAGAGGAACAGTGTCACGGCCGCCGTAGGCAGAAGGGGTGTTCCCCGCAGCACCCCCTGCCCTCGGGCTCCTGAGACGGCCCGGGTGAGGACGTGCCCCCCCGCAAAGGGAACCACGGGACTGTATTATTTTCTGCTGGTACGCGGCAGGAGTCGTGAAGGGCGATTCATTCCGCACCAAACGTACAGCCTGGCCGATACCGCCAAACCCCTGCGTTAGTCTGCTGGGTGGAGGCCGCGGTGGCCAAGACTCAGTTTATAAATCACGACCGCACTCCACGGGGGGGTGATTAAGAACCCCAGAGGGCTTTGAGCGGCCATGCTGGGGGCCAGGGTGGCGGTGCCCTTGCAGGCCGGCCCGGGTCTTGCCTGGGGGAGGGTGCAGGCTGCGCTTGCTGCAGGAGTGGTTGGCAGGGGTCCTCTGTCCCTCTGACGGTTGATGACACCCACCGTGGCCCAGGGGTCAAGGAAATAGTGGGAGGTGGTGTCAAGAGCTGGGTTCGAGCCCCGGCCCCGCCGCTTGCAGGCTGCTGACACCTCCCCATTCTAATCCCAGCTATTAGGGCCCGTTTTCCTCATCTGTAAGTGGGGAGACCATCTGACTCAGAGGTGCCATGCTGCTCTTCAAGGCTAGCAGGTCGCAGCTGGTCAGCCACCACGGTAGCACGCAGTGAATGACGCCTCGCTCCCCACTCGGACCCCGGGGAACATGTGGGCACCTGGTCTCCGGCTCTCATGCAGGGTACAGTCTCTCCATGACTCCACGGGTCATCTAGCAAGTCAGCGGTTTCGACGGCTGCTGCCTGCAGTTACTGTGCAGTGTACTAGGAGCAGGGAGGAAGAGGACATAGGACGACGGCTCCAGGGCCCGCCATCTTGGGGGTTGGAGAGCCGGGGCATGGAATGTGAGCAGTGGTAATCCAGGGAGGCTCCCTGGAGGTGGTGGGCCGGCAGGTTAGCCCTCCCTGCCTTGGTATTCCCAGCAGGAAAATGGGACTAACATTGCATGACTGTCTAAAAAGGAGTGGGACGTAATAGAAAAGCAAGGCAGCAGAAGGTGGGGAGCGCTCAGCCTTGTGTCCAGGGGGGCGCCTTTTTAAGGGCATGAGTTCTGGAACTCAGTATCTGGGTTTGTGTCCTGGTCCCACCATGCAGGAGCTCTGTGACTTTGGGAATGTCACTTTACTTCTGTGCACCTCTGTGCTCTGGTTTGTCAGATGGGCATGATGACAGCTCCTGCCTTCCCAGGGTGGGTGTGTGAGCAGATGGGCGGGCGGGCAGCCCCGCCTGTGCGTCCTCAGCAGGCCGTTGTCTCCTCTCTGCCCTCACAGGGGAGTTGGCTGTCCCAGGGAAGCTGCTCAGGTGCAGCTCCCAGAGTGGGGGCAGACCTGGGGCAACAACGGGGTCATGAATGGCCGGGAGAGGGGCCCTGCGAGCAGGTCGGGCTGAGAGGGTAACCCTCCTTCCTGGACCCCAGAGGAGGCGACGGCGGAGAGCACAGAGAAGAAGAGGCGGCAGGAGAAAGCCTATGTCAAGGTTTCTGGCACATTTGCTGCAGGCCGTCGGTCGGCCCTGCCCGTGAGCCGCGGCCTGTAGTGGGAGGCAGGAGCCCCAAAAAAGGGGATGCAGTCTGGGAGAGGCCCTGGCCTGGGGACACCGGAGGCATCCCCTCTAGAGCCGCTGGGCTCCCCTCCCAATGCTGTCTGCACCTCTGGGGAGGAGTGGCGGGCGTGCAGGAAGCCTCTCAACCCAGCCAGCCCCCATCTCCATCGGCTCCAGTGGCAGGACGGAGCTGGCTAATGGTGGCCAGGGACCCTGCCAGTTCGAGGCCGTCTGGGAGCTCCCACTGGGCCATGCCAGGGTCAGCCTGGGGTCGCAGTGCCTTTGTGCCTCGGTAAGGGGGTCGTTGCGCAGTGGGCTTTTCCTGGGGCAGACACTAGCCCGGCCTTTGTGCCAGTCCCCTGGTGGGGGCAGGAAACCAGAAGCCACCCCAGCAGAGACTTTGGGCCTGCCTTTGATTTTGTTCTTTGAATTCTACGTGGGCCTGTGGGTGGCTGCAATTAGCAGGGGGGATGTGCGGGTGGCTCTGCCAGGGTAGGCCCCTGCCTGCCTTGGGAAGCTGTCAGCAGAGGGCCCAGCAAGGGTTCGGGGTGGGAAGTAGGAGGGGGGCCTGGGAGGCTGAGGTCTTGAGTCCAGCCTTCTGGAAAACAGCCTGGAGAAAAGGCCCATGGGGTGAGTAGCCCCAGCCGCCTACTGGACCTGTCGGAGGGTCTGCTCCCCAGCGGTGCCCTCCCTGCCGGTGACTTGAGGGTCAGGTCAGCCTCCTCGTCTGAAAATGGGTGACTGACAGCCCATGTCACGGGGCGCTGTGGGGACACACACGGGAAGTGCTCCACTGAACAGTAGGTTCTGACTGGGAGAGCTGAGGGAGGCCAGGCTACTGGAGACAGGGAAACTGAGGCTAGTGAGTGGGTGGCAGAGCAGGCGCCTTGGCCCAGCCTGGACAGATGTCCTTCTGTTCCGGCATGGTGACAGCAAATCCCTGAGGGTCCCCTCCCCACTGAGGACCAGCTGTTCATTGGGTCCCTTCCCCCATCTGGCTGAGCCCCTGTGTCTCCCCCAGATCCTCATCACAGTGGGACCCAAGGTCCTCTGGGGGTAGGACTCTGTCTCCTCAGGAGTGGCCAGCCCGCCACGAGGGGGCCGGCACGGTGGAAGGACCTGCCGCTGGCATGGATAGATGGGCACAGGGCAGCACACTGAGCCCCCTCCTGCCCCTCCAGGCCACAGCCATTCCCTAACTCCTGATTTTTCATTAAAACTGCAGCGGGCTCTGAGCCGCCCAAGGTCATGGCGGGGCTGTGGGAGGCGCTGAATGTGGGCCATTACACTGGCCTCTAATGTCCCTGTGGCTGCGGCTAGCGCGGCACGATCAAGCACCGGGGACACTCCAATTTCCGCCTGTCCCGCGGCGATCATATCAGGGCCTGAGCGATCTCCTCACCGGCAGGCGGCGGAGAGGCAAAGGGAAGAGCGCCCGGCCACCCAGCGGCCCTCCTGGGGAACAAAGGGAGGTACCGGCCTGGCTGAGAAATGGCTGCACGGTGTCCCCCACGTCCCTCCCTCACCTGTGCCGGGGTTGAGCTCAGCTCATCTGTTGCCAGGAACATTGTCTGTGCCATTCTTTCCAGCTGGAAGGGTGGGCCCAGGGTGGGCGCAGCCCGTGTGCCACTGCATGGGAGGCATTAGGGGTGTGCCAGGCCCGGGGAGCCCAGGTGTCAGAGCCGCATCTATAAAGCCCTACAGTGACTCTGGGTGGTTGCCCACGGCCTGAAGCCCCTCAACATGCCAAGTGCAGGGCGTGCAGGGCAGGGGTGCAGGGGCCTGGGTCAAGGACCAGCTGGTGACTCGGTCCCTGGCCCTCACTGCCCCCAGCAAGTCTCATGATCGCCCAGATGCCCACACAGGGTGGCCCATTTGGAGGGGGCTGTGCTCCAGAGCCGGTGGCTGTGAAGCTTGTTCTGGGCAGAAAATCCATTTTTTCAAATATTGGCCAAGCAAAGACTGGAAACCGCCTAAATGTCCTCCGGCTGGGAAACAGATAAGCCGACCCAGAGCCTGAGTGCAATGCCACTTGGCACTCAGAGGCCGCAGGCCCTGGGGAGCCTCTATGCGTGGTGCGGCCCCCAACGCCCCGTGCTGTCTGCTTCCACTGCGGTGACCGAAGTAGGAAAACTGCCAGTGGCTGGGGTGGGGGCATCTGCAAATGGGCATGGGGGGACTTGGGGCCATGGAATGTGCTGTATCTCTATCAGGGCAAGGGTTCCGCGGTGGCATCATGTGTCAAGACTCAGGGTTGAGCACAAGAAAGAGGGGGCTTGGCTGTATGTCTATTATAGCATAAAACAGCAGCAGAGGGTCCATCCCCCCACATCAGATGCACCAGACGCAGAGGGCGGCCTGGGACGGGGCTGGGCTGTGCACCTGCTGTGGGCCGGTGCCAACCAGAAAGGGATCCTGTGTGCTCTGTCCCTTTGCCCCTCTCCGGGCCTGGAGCCGCGGCTCACTGAGAAGCGGAGAAGGGCTCTGGGGGGACCCCTGCGACAGGCCAGGCTGCTAGTGAGACAGGAATGCGGCCCCAGGGATCACCTCCCGGACCTGGGAGAGGGGCCCTCAGGGGGTGGGCGGCAGGGCTTTGCCCCCAAAGTGCCTCCCTCCTTTGGAAACACCAACCTGGGGAGTTTCACCACACCAGCCAACCCCCAGATGGACCCCAAGGCCACTCAGTCCCGTGGCTGTCCCACCTGTTCCCGCCAGTGGCTGGGAAGGCAGGGCGAGGTGAGCGCCGGGCGCTCTCTTCCGAGGGGCCCCTATTAGCTCCTCCCTGACAGTGATTGGCATTATAGGGGCTCCTGGGAGGGCTCCAGTCCTCATTTCTGCCTCCTCTCCCTGCTCCCCCAGCTCTAGACCCTGACACAGGGTCGGACCAAGTCACCAGGCCCTCCCAGGCCACCTGTGCCAGCATCCGGGGCCGGGGCCCGGGCCTGGGCACCAGCATCTGGTAGCACTCCTGGGCGACTTGGTGGGCAGGCGGGACCCCTGGGCTGGCCCGTGACGCTCCCTTTACTGTCTGAACTGAAGATCAGAGGAAATATAACTCATTTCACACATAATTTCGGAGCAAATCAATATAATGTCCTGACTGCAATATAAAGGAGGAATTAAAGGGTGATCATTGATAATAAAATTCCGCATATCTCAGCATGTTGACACCAGGCCCTGTGTCTGGGGGGAGCTGCACGGGTCTCGCCACAGTGTGTAGACTCAACGTGCAGGTCATGGCTTGGGCCCCTGTGGGCGTGTCTGTCTGTGGCGTGACTTCCCCACAGTTCCCAGCAGAGCAAGGCACCCAACTCACAGAGGGATGCTTTCCTGGCAAGTCCAGACACTGTCAAACATGCCCCGGAGACACTCAGGGACTCGGGCTTCTGGTTCGGGTGATCGCACAGCCTATCTCTTACCCGAGCGTGTGTGAGACTTGGGCCCGTGGTGGTGGGCTGGTCTGCACGACTGAGGGGCCTGCTTTCCGCACGTCAAGGGCGCCGCCCACGCACGGCCACGTGACCACGCAGCCCTTCCTGGGAGCCCACAGTGCCCGCTTAGAGGCGGAGCCCCCTGGCTTTAACCGTCATGAGGTACTCTGGTGACCATAAATGCTCTGGGGGATATAAGGAGCCTGAACAGAGGATGTTTTTCACCTGTTGGGGGGTCTTGGGGGAGGTCACAGAGTGACCAGCAGAATGTCCAGAGGCCCAGAGTGTGGACAGGATGGCACCAGCATGACAGAGCACAGACAGAGAGGTTGGGGCTGGGACCAGGCGTGGAGAGCTGGCGTCTTGACCCAGGTCCCAGGAAGCTCTACAGTCCAGAAAAATAATGTGTCCATGTGCTATCCCTTAATGCAAAAGGTCTGTGATAAGAACAATCCCCGATTCCTACAGAGGTCAGCATTACCGACTTTTCCTTTTGCATCAGCTCTGGTAGGGCTATGCAGGCACCCTGCACCCTTCACGGCCAAGCTGCCGAGTACCAGTCAAGGCGAGGCCTCAGTTCACCACACTGCTGGGGGTACAGCCGGCAGACCCAGACCCCAGTGGGAGGCCCAGGCTGGCGGCCAGTTGGGTTCCATGAACGACAAAGACATACTGCGATGTGTGGATCTTGGGCTCAGATCCCTTGAGGGCTGTCTGGGGGCTGGATAGCTAAGTGCACGCGAGCTGTTACAGAGCCAGGCCGGACCAGGCGGAGTCATGCCAGACCGCGGGTGGGTGGGTGGTGGGAGTTTGCAGCCTCCTGGCCCCCCAGAGGGCACTGAGGCAGGAGCCCACTTGGTGGGTGCCCTGTGCAGCATAAGCTGTCAGGCGGTTGGGCCACAACCCGGCTAGTAAGCTCCAAGTCTCTGGGGTTGTGGCCTGGGCACGAATGTTTAAAAACCTCCCCAGAGGACTCCATTGTTCAGCCAGGATGGAGAACCGTCAGGACCTTGCCTGGCCTCTGTGGTGGCAAACTGCTGGTGTGAGCGTTGTCGCCACTGTCCGTCCTGTCCCGGGAGAGGGCAAATGGCATGGCAGGGCAGCAGGACTTGTTATGTCTTATGCACACGTGCCTTTCAAAAGGCCCACACCACTTTGTTCTCTCTTGGGAGGTCATAGGTCAGGATCAGCAGGATCACCCCCATTGCACCAACGGCGGGGTCCTTGCCTCATCCAGGACTCACCAGGTGTGTGAGTTCCAAAAGGGTCCCAGGGCAGCCCCGGGTGCCCATCTCCAGACCTGGAAGCTGAGGGGCAGAGGAGCAAAGCTGCCCACCTGTGCCCCTTGCCAGGACATGGGCGTCAGAGCTGGAACCTGGGGCCCTGGCGTCCCCTGCCTTCCTTGTCCCGCCCAGGCTGTGACCCTCTGTCCTCCAGGGTGAGACCTTTCTGTGCCCAAGAGGGCAGCTCCTCGGGGCGGCGCCTGCCTAATCTGTGGCTGGAATGGCCTCACGGCCGTTATTGCATTTCACGCAGAGTTGCTCGGATTTCCAGGGTTATTGGCTCATTTTTCATTTTGCATCTGAAGAAACCAGGCTTGGAAATGAAAAGCAGCGGACGCCTAACCGTGATGAAAGGGAGTCGAGTGTGAACGGCTGACTCCGGGAAGGGCTTTTAGCAGGCAGTGGAGCAGGGAGAGAGGCCTGGCCCCACAGCCGGCGCGGCCGGGCCACGAGCCACGGTTTTCCCAGCTGTGAAGTGGGAGAGTAGGACCCACCTTGACAGCTTTATGGCACATAGTAGGTGTTCAGTATGGGTAGTTATGAATACGGCTACAATAGGTTGTAACTAAAATGTATTTTTTATGAGTCATAGAATAATAGAACTGTTTTATTTGTGGGCTCTCTTAGAAAACAAATACGAGAAAGAAGCAGCAAACAGCCAGCATGAGACGAGCTTCCTCGCTGACACTCAATCACCCTTCCTTCCTCTCTCCCTCTGGCTGCAATCCGATTATTTCAGCGCCCACAATGCCCTGGGCCACATGCTGGCGCCTCTCCTGGGAGTGTGGGGGCCTGGAGTCCCCTGCCCCCCTTGTCCCGGCCAGGCTGTGACCCTCTGTCCTCCAGGGTGAGACCTTTCTGTGCCCAAGAGGGCAACTCCTCCAGGCGGCGCCTGCCTAATCTGTGGCTGGAATGGCCTCACCGCCGTTACTGCATTTCGGGCGGATGAGCAGAGTTCACTGCGGCTTCTTTCTTTGGGGGGTGGGGGTGGCATCAGGACCTAAAATTCCTTCATAAGCTTGGCGGGCAGGCGGTGACTGGGGGAGGGCTGGCCCAGATCTTGGTGGGATTCTCTCCATTTCATGGACAGGAAAGGTTAAGGCCCTGGCCTGAGGTCCCAGCACGGTTCAGCAGTGGGGCTCGGATGCAAATTCCACCGTCTGGTTCAGACTGCTTCCGGTTCAGTATTCGGCCATCGTTCAACATATATTTCCCTCCCTCCAGGGCTCAGTGCATGGGATCCATCAGTTAACAAACATGTCAGGCCCCATGGAGGTCACGGCTGGAAATAAACACGAGGAAATCACAGACCAGAAAGACTTAACTGTGCCTGTGGGCTTTGCGAAGGGGCTGCAAGGGGATGCCTCGGGGCCAGGGCGGGCTCTCTGCGGGTGGGGGTCTGGCCGGTCCCAGGAGGTGCCCCGGAGGGGGTTGGATGGCATGAGGATGCTGCCCTAGACAGGAGAGGCTGGGGCGCCATGGGGGCAGGCAGGCAGAGGCTGCTGCCCTTTCAGCCATGTAGGTTTCAGCACAGGCTGGGAGTGGGCTTTGCCCTCTGCTGAGGTAACACGGGGCTGGGTGGGGGGCTGGTGTGTGCTCCCATGGGGGCTGTCCAGCCCCGTCCTGCTGTGGCCAGATGCTCGTGAGGTGCTCAGGTATCTGGAGCTGATGAAGCCTGCTCTCTGGAGAAGACAGCAAGCTCGCCCCAGGAGAAGCCAAGAGCTCAGAAATGAGAGGGAAGGGATGGCACCCACCTCTCTGTAATACCCTCCTGCATGTCGTGGGGCATTTATGAATGTGAAGATGCATGGGTTTCTTGGCAGGGATGTTTCTTGCCAGTCAGGTGAGGCTGCAAACAGTGGGCGGTTCCCCTAGCCTGGTCCAAGGTCAACCTGGGGTGCCTGGAATCCCACCAGGCTGATGGGGTTCCCATCAGCCCACTGAGCCTAACACCACTGAATGCCTGCCTGCCTTGTCCTCTGGGCCCTGAGGTCCCTGTGACAGCGTGGCCTCCCCATGTGTGGGTGCTTCCACAGGGCAGGAGATAAAGGTCCTCGTTTTGTGTTGTAGACAAGAGCAGACAAGAGCCCAGGGGGCTGGTCGGGGTGGGGTGGGTCAGTGGAGAGGGTGGGGTCCACCTCACCAGCAGCTGTGTGTGGCCAGGGCCTCCTCTGTCGCTGCTGGGCTGGGCAGGCCTCTCCGGGCAGGCAGCCGGACACCGTGAGCCTGGCTGCCTGCAGGGAGGGCACAGTAGAGACCCGCCACCCAGGCTCCCTCTCCGCAGTGGTAATTAGGAATGGGAAATCTGGGAGGGACCCAGAGAAGCCAGGCGGCAGGGCATGGTAGGGGTGGTGAGGAGAGGTGCAGGCTCCCCAGAGGTCTGGGGCAGGTGGGAGCCCTGCCCTGACCCCAGGGGGCTTCCCAGCTGAGCATGTCCTCTGCCTCCGTCAGAGTGCGGCCAGCCTGTGTGCCTGAGAGCTGGTCCCTCCGTCTTCACAAACACCCTTCCACGAACGACGCCCAGTGTAGTCCAGCCCCTCCTGCAGCCCCACGCTTTGGGGAGCCACCCGCCTGCACCCTTGCTCCTGCCCGCTGAGCCCGGGCTCTGCCAGGTCCCAGGCGCCAGGGTCAGCTGGAGGGAGGGACAGCAGGCAGTTCACTCCTCACGGGCTGGAGGCGAAAGGGGGCCAGAGTCTGGGGTTGGTGGCCATGACTACTCCATATGCCATGTTTGTCCGTATGAATTTCCTTCTTAAAACATTTGTTTTATTGAGGTGAAATTCACATACCGTAAAATTAACCATTTTAAAATGTGGGATTCAGTGCGTCTGCGGTGTTGTGCAAACATCACCTCTCAAGTAGGACATTGTTATCACCCTGAAAGGAAAGCCGATCGCCCCCGGCCCCTGGCCTTTGGCCACCAAAATCTGCTTTCTGACCCTAAGAATGCACTTCTTCTGGACTTTTCCTGTAAAAGGAATCCTCCACCCCGTGATCACTCATGTCTGGCTCCCCCTAGAGTGATGGTTTTGGGGTCCATCCACATGGTAGCAGGTGCCCACACCTCACTCCTCTTTATGGCCGATTCAGATCACACCACGTGGAAGGACCCCACAGGGTCTGTCCTTCTGTCTGCAGATGGGTATGTGGACTGTTCTCACCTCTCCACTGTTGTGAATGGAGGGCAGGGCTGCTGGGCTGAGGAGGGCGGATGCTGAAGGAGTAAGGCCCATGGCTCTGGGCGTGCTGGCTGCGTCCCTCCTGGGCCTCAGGGTGACCGGCGTGTCTGTGGGCTTGTTGGAGTCTGTCTGCAATTCTCTTGGGCATTAACTGGGGAACGGGATGGCTGTCATGTAGTAATTCTAGGCTTAACCTTTGAGGAACCACCAAACGCTTTTCCTGAATTTCTGTCTTGGAGGTGTGTCTCCAGCACCAGCTGCTGGCTGGCTTTCCACATACTTTTCTTTATTCTCACACCACCCCTGAGAGGGAGGGGCTGATGTGAGTCCCATTCAATACACAGGAGAGCCAGGCTCCCGAGGTCACGTGGCATGCTGAGTGGCATAGCCAGGGTTCTGTCCTGCTTCTTAATCTTGCCCCTTCCTGGAGCCCCCGCCCACCCCTGCCTCCAGTAGGAAACCTCTGGAGGGACTGCTGCCTCGCGGAGCCCTCTGGGCCCTCTGTCTGGGAGCCGTGCTCGGTTACAGCTCCAGCTTGCGCAGGTAAACGCCTCAAAGATGGTGAACTTGTGTCCTCGTTCTTTGTGGGTCCCGCCGGACCACGCACACAGTGGGTGCTTTATAAATCACAGGTAGTGACTCTTAATGGGCTCCAGCAAGTACGGGCTCATCCTGGGCCGTGGCCGCGGCCTGGATAGACTCGAATCTCTCAGCAGGCGCCGGAGAGCTGCCGCTGCTCACTGCGTGTTCCGTGAACTGTGGGTCGGCCACTTTGAAACCTCCCTGACCTGAAGACCGTGTGCTTGGAAAATAGCACGAGCACCCGAATCTCTTACCTCTCTTCTGGAAAAATAGGTATTATGTTCCTTTCCTTTCCTCCCATCTCAGAGCAGATGTTGACTTTACAATAAACGGGGGGAAAAAAATAGATGAGAGACATTTAGCAAACTATAGCTGTGCGGCCGAGTTATCACTCTGATTTCAACTGGGGCCATAAAATTTTATGAGCTATTAAATTGTCCTAAAGCTCCTTTAACATACAAACTCGAGTGTCTGAGATTACCCATTAAGAAAAAAGAAAAAGTGGGTTACATCAGGAGAGGTTCTACTACTTAACACTCAGTTGTGTTCAATCCATAAAACTTTTAACTAGCCATGTTCCTTCGGGCAGAGTCCCTGGGTCCTGCGTGGATGGGCCAGTTGGTGGCCCTGGACACGCCCCTGAGCATGGCCGTAGCCAGAGTCTCGGCCGGGGCAGGTCACCTTGAACGTTCCTGAAGGTTCTGCTTCTGCCTGGGAGTCCATGGTCATGAGGTGGGCTCTGCCATGAGGTGGGCTCTGCTGGGAGGTGGGGCCCAGAGACCAGCATGCCCTGGAGGTGCCAGCCCAGAGTGCATTAGAAAGGGCAGATGCCGCAGCCCGGGCAGGGGGCCTGAAATCTCCTGAGATGGGTGGGGGCTGCAGGCAGGGGGTGGGCATGTGAAAGGAGGAGCTGATTGCTCCTGGAAGTTGGGGAGAGGAAGCCCCTTGATAAGAAGGTGGTGCTGACCAGCCCATGTGCTGAACGGGTGTCAATACGCGTCTTCCTCGCTAGCTCTCAAGGTAAAACCCCTGCTGTCTGATAGACGAGAACTGAGGCTCAGGATGGTGTCCAGGCACCTGACCCAGGGGAGCCAGGCCCAGGGTGTCTCTGCCCCCTTGTGGCCTGGGAGGTGGAGCCACTGGGTGACGGGCATCTCACCAGGGGAACAAATGCGGAACTGGACTTCTTCAGGAGTGGAGGTGCCCTCCTCTGGGGTCGCCCCTCCGCCTGTGGGAAGGGGCCATCACTCCGTAGACGGCCCTCCTGAATGCTCAGAGGACCCTGACTTCAAGAGGGGAACAGAGGCCCAGGGAGACGCAAGCCACAGCCACCTGTCTGACCCACCCTCTTCACCCAGGGGCTATCTGCATGCCTGTGCTGCCAGCCAGGGCTGAGTGGCTCTGGACTGGGCTGGCCACAGGAGGAGGCCCAAGGTTGGGGGGCTGCTTGCCAGACAGCAGGGAGACGGGCAGGGCCGATGGGCTGAGGAGGGCGGATGCTGAAGGGGTAAGGCCCGTGGCTCTGGACGTGCTGGCTGCGTCCCTCCTGGGCCTCAGTGTCCCCATCTGTAGGGTGGTGGAGCTCAGGGGAGGAGATGGCATCATTCCTGCCTGCATTTGAAGGTAGTAAGTGGTGGCTTGATTCTGCAGAAAGACAGAAGGGTTTCATACATGACAGCAAAAGGAACAGGCTAGCTGTGGCTTTGTTCACGGAGGAGAAGCAGGGTGCTGCCACGCCCCACAGCCTGCGAGGTCGGGTGGCTTGGGGCTTCCCTGCTGCCTGGGACAAGCTGTGACACCCAGGCCTGTTCTGGGGTGCAAATGGTCAGCCCTGGGCCCCGGCCGCAAATGAGGCCCTGTGCCTGCCCCTCACATCCTGTCCAAGGGAATCAAGGACTCCTGGTCTTTCCCAAACCCTAGGCACTCAGGGCAGCCAGGAGGCAGGGAGGCTGGGAGTCTTGGCCCCTGGCAGATGACTGCAGGCCAGCCCCAGAATCAAAACCCATTGCAACAGACACATTGGGCAGTTCCTGGGGGCCATGCAGTCTCCTCCGGGGGTCCAGATCCATGCAGGCGTGTTTCCCTGTCACTGTTTATGTGGCCACTCTAATCTCCCGAGCCTCTGGGGCCGGAGTCTGTCTCTGACTGGACTCCCCGCAGTGCTCAGGCCCCAGGGTCAGGGCGGCCTTCCTCCCAGACCCTCAGCCCCAGTGTCTCCGTGTCTCCTGGCAGGGAGGAGGGCCTGGGTCAGAGGCCTCCTGGGGGCCGCCCAGGAGGGGTGGAGCTGTGTTAGTTTGGATTTTGGGGGGTGTTCAGAGTTCAGAGGGTGGTGTCAGCCCACAGAGCAGGGAAACCAGGCCTTCTGTGGGAGTGTGCGCTGCCAGACACCAATTAGCCGAATTTGGAGGCCTGGTGATAAGGCAGTAGATCTGCTGCGCATGGGCCCTGCCCCTGGGGTCTCTCCCCTGATTCCTGGAGTCCCAAGATCCAGGGACACTTCTAAGGGTCAGAGGGCTCTCAGCTGGGTCAGGAAAGGGATGGACGGCAGGTCAGACCCCTGAGATCCTGACCCGGCCCTGCCGATAAATTGGCGGTGGGTGGGGGGCTGGTCAAGTCACTGTCCTGCTGTAGGGGAGCTGAAGGGGAGCAGGGGGGCTGTGAGGCCCCACAGTGAGTTGGGCAGCGACCTCCATATTGAGTCAGGGCTCTTTTTCTGCAATAAAACTCCATGCCTTTGGCTAAAGGATGACTTCTGGGAGCTCCATGCAAATAGTGATCTAATTTCAGGGAAAATTGTCCAGCAACCTATATTTCAGCCATTTCCCCTCTAGTGTGAATCAGTTCTTTGGACCAGCTTAGACTCAGAGCTGGGAAGGACAGGATTAGGCACAGACCGTTGTGATGAGGGGAGTGGGGTGGACTGGGAGCGGGTCTCATGGTGAAGCTGGGCGTCCTGGAGGTCCCCGGGAAAAGGGTCCAGTGGAAGAAGGAAGGACCTCAATTTTGGGAGCCGAATTGGGAGGCCAGCCTTGGGAGATGAAGCCTGTGAACGATGAAAACTTTCATTCTGGGGTACCGGGAAGCCACGGAGGCTTGTTTAGCAAGGGACCGCTGGGCTAGCACCCATATTTGGGGAAGTTGATGCCACCAGGGAGCGTGCAGTGGACTGCAGGGCCCCCAGCCATTAAGTGTCCACTGAGAAATGCCCAGCAGTGGAGGGTGGCGGTGGGGGATGTGGCTTCGCCCTG
This sequence comes from Manis pentadactyla, assembly GCF_030020395.1. Classification (NCBI taxonomy): domain Eukaryota; kingdom Metazoa; phylum Chordata; class Mammalia; order Pholidota; family Manidae; genus Manis; species Manis pentadactyla. The sequence goes on from NC_080021.1 coordinate 219,084,957, forward strand.
CCTATGGACGAGCTCCCCTCTCCCTAGCTGGGGTGGCAGTTTGGCTTGGTGGCTCTGCCACATGGGGCCACGCCGGACTGCTTGGCCCCCACCCACGGACTCCGAAGCTCTGAGCTCCGCTGGGGGGAGGCGGAAGCGGCTCCTGGGACCCCACTGAGTTGCTAACAGGGCCCCTGAGGAAGGGCTCTGGGGGAGAGAGGCCTCCAGAGCCCAGGCCCAGGTCTCAGTGTGCCTTTACTGCGGGGCAGCGAGCCTCTCGCCAGCACCGCTGGTCATCCCTGCTCCCTGCCCCCAGGATGGGCATACCTTGCTCCTCCAGTTCGGCAGGACCCCTTGGGGATGCCCATGGGTGAAGCTGACGGGGCGGGGCAGGAAGGGAGGAACCAGGGCCTCAGGGGTGGGGGTGTTCATGCCGTTTGCTGGGTGTAGAAGGCGACACTTGTGGCTGGAAGGGGGCTGAGTGAGGTCAGCAGGTGGGATGGACGCCTCATATGCAGGTGCCAGCTAATCCTCTCAGCGCCCCCCTGAAGGTCAGTGCTGCGGGGGTACCCCTGTACAGAGCGGGACAGAGGGGCTCGGAGTCCAAGGCATCCGGTCCCCTGACCTGCCCCCGTACCGCCCTCCAGGCCGCAGCGTCCCTCCTTGCAGTGCCGCCTGAGGTCCTGTGCGGGGAGCGGGCATAGGGACCATATTTCCACGCCCCCACAGTCAGCTCTCTCTGGCCCTCTTTCCTTCATGGCCTGGGGGCCCCTCTCCACTGGTGGCCATCTTTAGGAGCCACAGGGTCCCCAGAGGGCCATCTGCACCCTCCCACTCCCTCATCAGCTCATTTCCCTCTTCCTCCAGCAGCCCCCTGGGTGGCTTTGCTGGGAGGAATCTCCTGGGGGTCCAGGCTCCTGCAGCCCCCATCCTGCCGCTCACGGCAGGGGCCCTGACAGCATCCCTAGGGGCGCAGGAGCATGGGGGCCCCCGGTGCTCGGCTGGCCTGCTCTGACTCCGGGTCAGGGACTGCTGTGGTCTGGGAGGCGGGCAGGGACACCGGGCGCAGAGAAGGTCCGCCCCGTGTCTTATGTGGTTCCTGGGCGTAGTCACCCAGAGGGGGCCTTCTGAGCAGGAGCCGGGTGCGCCGGGTTCTCGCTGACGCCCGAGCCTGGCACAGAGCCTGGGGCTCCCTCCCTGTTCACTGAGTGACTGACTGAGCTGCGGTGTCCCTCCTGCTGAGAAGTCATCAGACTGGGAGCCTCCTCTGCCCTGACCAAGGAGAAGGAACCTATTTCAGCCCAACCCTCCTTCACAGGCGCGGGAAGGGAGGCTAGAGGGGGTGCTGAGCGGCTCTGTCTCCCCCAACTCCCCTCCCTTCCCCTCCCCCCTCCCCCTCCCCTCTCCCCCAACTCTCCCCGGCCCCCTCCCCCTCTCCCTCCCCCAGTGCCTTCCCTGCGCACTGGCAGAGGGGGAGGTTCTGCCTTCCTGCCCCCCCCACCTTCTGTGGGCTGCAGCCTCCCCACACCCCCAGGACAGACTCACTCTGCACTCCCCCAGGCAGACCCATTTGCTTTCTGGCCTCACCTCCCTGGCGTCCCCCTACCCCTGGGGGCTTTGGGGCCCCTGTCCCTGCCTCCTACCCTTCCTCCCTCCCCAGGTGGGGATTGGTGGTGACGTCTTTGTGACCCAGCCATTCTGCCCTTGGGGACAGAGCAGATTCTGGGGTCACGGCCCCCTCCCTCACTGACCCTGGGACCCTGGAAATGGCAGGTGGGCTTTCTCAGCCTCACCTGGCACGGCCATCGGGCCCAGCCTTCAGGTGATCGGGCACTGAGGCTGTGCACACCTGGCCTGGCACAGCAGCAGCCCCTGCCCGGGTTTGCAGCCTCCGGGGTGGGGATAGTAGGTGCTGTGAGGACGCTGGGGCCCAGGGAGGGCAGACCCAGCCCGGCCCCCAGAAGGCCCCCCATCCGTGGGAGGAGCAGTGGGGGCCTCCCACAGATCAGTCCCCTGCAAGGCTGTCTTGGCAGCGAGGCCATGATACCCCTCCCATCCTGTGCCCTCCCTGGCTGGCACAAGGCTGGGCACCTTTGCCATGTTCTGGGAAAGGGGAGGGGACGCTGGGTGTCGGCTGGCTTCTCAGAGCCAGGACCGGTGCGGGATGTACAAGAGGGTGTCCTGAATGGTGCCCTGTGGCACCTGGGGCTGCGGACCTGGGGGCAGCTCAGGGCACGCCACCCCCCACCCCCACCCCGTTGTCACTGCTGGCCTCCCCCGTGCCAGGCGCCGCTGCTGGAGCAGAAACTGCGGTGTCGCCCATTCTCCCTGGGCACTTCAGAAAGTGTTCGTTTGGCCTGTGGCTTCCGAGTGGTTTTGGCCCGCGGGTACCCAGAGGCTCAGCCCTGCTGAGAAGTCCCCCCACTGGCCACTGGGGGCCCGAGGGGTGGACGGCCTGGCAGCCCTGGCATTGGCTGGCCCCCTCCTTCCCACCGCGCCTCCCTGCCGCCCATTTCCTACACGGGCCTCCTGGCTGGCGTGCTTCTTGCTGCAGCGAGGCCAAGCTGACACTCCTCCACCTCCCGGGCTACCCACCCCTGGAGTCCAGGCAAGAACCCAGGGAATCGGCCTTTCACTGCTGCTTGGCCCCCGAGTGGCGCTGAGGGCAGAGTGGACCCTGGCTGTGAGCCCCGGGCCTCTGAGGTGTTCACAACCCATGGCGAGGGGCGGGCAGACGCGGGGACGTCTGCAGCCCTACAAGGACGGCTGAAACCCCATCCCTGCGTTGCAGCGTTCTCCCTCACGGGCTTCAGTCATTCACTCACAGGCATTAACTGAGCACCGCCTGCGCCTCTTCCAGCGCCAGCCCCCCTGCTCGGGTCTGCCCCGCCCTGATCCCCCCTCACCCCAGCCTTCAGGCCTCACATATCGTCTTCACCAGGAAGCTTTCACTGGACTCCCTGGTCCCCATGCTGCCGGCCAGAGTCCTGGGGCCACCATGCGTCTCCTCTGCTGCTTGGCACCACCCACCTGCCCCAGCCCGGGTTTGTGCCTGTCTCAGGGCGAGCTGGCATGAATGGACTGTGGTCCCTCCAAGCACCCTCCAAGGCGGGCAGACTTCGGGAGGGACTAACCCTGCCTGGGCAGTGGGGCGAGGCCGACAGTCAAGCCCAGTGCAGTGGGCGGATGGGGTCCAGGCCTGGCCACGCCCCTCCTGCCCAGGCTGCAAAGGGGGTGGGGAGAACATGTTTCCCTGTGCAGGCACCTTGCCCAGCCCCTTGGGTCCCCAACAACTTTCACAATCACCCTGACAGGGGCCTGGTGTTCTGCCCATTTTACATGACAAGACTAGGCCTTAGAGGCTTTTTTATTTCCTTAATGGTCTTTGCCAAAGAGGCCAGGCTTTGACATCTGCACCAAGTGGAGGCTGCACCCGGCACCCCCAAGTACCTGGGGGAACCCCACAGGCGCTCCTGTGACCTCAGCACCATCATTACCACGTAAAACACTCCTGGGTGAGCTGAGAGGCCAGCCGTGTGACCGGGCCCAGGCCCCAAAGCATGCCTTCTTCGCCGTGGCATCCGCCCGGTTCTGGCAGACGCTTGCCTCCCCTGGACCTTAATTAGCTCTCTGGGAACAGGGCAACCTGCTCCCTTCGAGGGGGCACACCGACCCGGGTCTCTTCCAGCTGGGTTCCAAGGAAAGAGGGGGTGAGCAGAGGGGCTGGTGGATCCACACGTGTGTGCTCCTGTGTGCAGACACACCTGACTCAGCCACACACACAGACAGAGGCACTCCGAGACCACAGACACACCTGCAGGTGAGCACGCTGCTGGTTCACACCCAGAGGCTCATGTGCCCCCGAGCTGGCTCACGTGTGCATGCATGCAGACCCTATAGCTGGACACGCGGGCTGCGGTGCAGAGCGCAGGCACACACACGGTGACCGCTCCCACAGAGACGCGCCCGGGCCTGGGTGCCCCCCTTCCGCCCGGCCCTGCCCCCAGCAGACTGACTCTTCTTTTGCAATTCCTGCATTTATTTCTGCCCTTCATATCGGTAGAGGCTTTCAAAACACTTTAGGCTTGTTTACTGAGCTGTGTAAGAACACTCTGTCTCCCTTCCAGCCAGCCTCCACAAGGACCAGGAGTAGCCCACCTCCGCCCTGGGCCAACCGCGCACTGCGCCAGCAGCAGCCCCCAGCGTCCTAAAGGACAGGCTGGGCTCACCCTCAGAGGCACCCGAGCGCTTGGACACAGGCCAGCTGCCAGCCGCTCTCCAGCTCCCAAGGCTGCTGGCCCCTGACATGGGTCCCTGGTGAAATGAAGGGTCAAAAGGCTGGGGTCTGGGCAGCAGCACAAGGCTGGTGAAGGCACCCTCTCCATGTCCCCAGACTATTCAGCATACCCTGATAGAAGGGGCCCCCAATTTCTTGTTATTACTTTGCAACCTAGACTTGGTGAGAGACCCCTGCCTGGGCACCCCCACTCAGCCCTGAAATAGCAAGGCTGTCTTTTCTGTCCGCATGTGGAGGTCGATGCTGGCTGCCTTCCGTGGTGACTGTGAGCCCCTCTGTCGGGGGCCAGGCCACTCTGCTGTTCCCAGGGCCATCACAGGCCCTGGCCTACGAGGGCTGCAGACGAGGTGCTGGGGCCCAAATGCAACAGCTCCTTAAACCTGGGTTCTGAGGGTCCTAGTCTGAAGGAAAAGTGGAGCCATCCTGTGGAGGGTGAGAGGGCCCCCCAGGCCACCATCCCCCTGGCTCTGGTGCTTGGAGAATGACCTTTGTCTTGGCTACCTCCCAGGGCCTGCGCTGGAGCCCCTACCCCTGCCCAAGGACACCCCCTCCAGCCCTGCAGTTTCTATCCTTTACAGTGACCGCCCTTTGACATCAGCGAGGCCATTGAGTGACCACTCCCCAGGCCTTTCTCCTTTACCCCTCCTGTCTTCCAGACCTGCTCCCCCAGGCTCCACTTCCTCGATCTTGCAGCCCATCTGGACACCACCAATGCTGGGGAATGAATATGGCTCGACTGCATGCAACTTTGAGCACATGAAGGAGGTCTGAGGTTTGTCAGGAACACATGCATATCAAGGGAGACAGATGGGAGGCGGAAAAGTAAAGTCAACCTCAGACGGCAGGGCTGGGTTGGGAAGCAAGCACAACGACTGTGAGGTTGGCCCCTGGCGCAGTGCTGAGCTTCTGGGCAGCCAGGGCAAAAAGGGAAAATCTAACCAAAGAAAGGCTCCTCTGTTCCAGAGAGAAGGCTTCGGGATGTGCTTTACTGGTGTCATCATCCAGGCCTGGAGGGGCAGGTGGTCTGAGGATGAAGCAGCCCACACCCCTCCTGGGGTTCTTGCACAAAGCTAGCTGAGAGAGGTGCCTCCTGTGAGTGTTTGCACGACAGCAGGGAGACACCTGGCAGCCAAGCCTCAGCCCCAGAAGGGGGTTCAGAGGTGGGACTCCAAGCCAAGCGTAGGGCTGGGGGATGGGACATCTTTGAGGCAGATGGTGCTTGGGGCCCCTGATCCACAGAGACTGGGTGTGCGCAGACCTGCATGGGGGCGAGGGCCCCGGGTGTGTGAGCAGATCACAGTGGTCTCTGCGACTCTTCATGCCTGGGGAAGCATCCCCCCCCCCTGCCATGGCCTCCCTTCACCCCTTGCCCACCACCCCCTCCTTTCTCTGGGCACACCTCAGGTTGGAGGGGACCTTGATTCTTCCAGGGTGGCTGTGCACAGTGAGCCAGCCCCGGCCGGGGCAAAGCCTGCAACCCGCACTGTGACACCAGGGACACAACCCCAGTGGGCTGGTGCCCCTGCCTCCCTTTGTGTCCAGCACCTTGCACAGTCTCCTCTGTGTGCAGCTGATCCCGTCCTTGACAGGCAGCCTGCCACCCTCGGTGCCAGCGGCCACTTCTTGCCCTCAAGGACGCCAGGGGGCTGTGCTTTCTCTTCGTTCCCCACCTCATCCTCTTGCCGTGGCTTCTCAGGGGCCTGGACCTCGCCCAGGTGTGCAGGCTGGGTGTGCTCGTGGCAGGTGGTGGGACACACATTTCAGCATTTCCTGTTCCATGTGGGTGCTCACCGCCACCCCATCACCCCAGGCAGGGGGCAGGGGCCTCAGGCTGGAGGTCACGGGGTGCTTTGGGCCCAAGAATCCCTGTGATGTGGCCACGCTGCTCCCTCTCCAAGCCTTGTTTCCTGCGATGCGAAATGGAGCTGAGAGCTCAGGCTTTGGGGTTCCCTCTCGGGCTGCGGGTGCTGAGGCCAAGAAGCACTCAGTGGGCCAGGCCTGCAAGTGATCACAGCAGCCAGGTCCTCTCTCCAGTAGCCGCTGGCTTCCCTGGGGCCTCTGAAATCCTTCAGCACCCCCAGGGGCCGGAGAACATTCCGGGCACCTGAGCCCTGCGCAGGCCCAGAGGTCTCTGGCTTTCCTCCCGCCCCAGCAGACAGGCGGGTCACTAACCCCCTGCCGAGGGCAAGAGGCAGGGCCCCCCTGGTGCCGCCCGCTGCCGTGGGTGTCGCAGGCCCCTGAGGTCGGAGTGGGAGCCCATCTTCCTGGGTCTGGGGATGACTCGCTGCGCATCCACTGGCCTTTCTGCAGCCTCTGCCGGGAATGTCTGTCTATTCCCATTCCTACAGCATCGTTGAGTGGACGTTCCAGGAGATACTGGGCGCCCAGCTCCTGGGCGGTGCTTTTCCTCTCTGAGGCCCCTTCGCCCCCCTCCCCACCACTCTCCTTGGGAGCTGGGGACCTGAGGTCCGGGCTGCTCAGGAGTGTGCCCAGGGCCCTGAGGGGCGGCGGCTGTGGACTCGGGCTCTGACCTCGGCCCCTCTCGGGACTTCCCCGCCCCGCGTTTCGGTGGCACAATCCCTGGACCTGCGCTCCAGTTCTTCCCCCAGGTCCTCCAGCCCAGCAGCCCTCGTCCTCCGCCCCCTCCTCAGTCCCACCGCCTGCCTGGTGGTCTGGAAGCCTGACACCCACCCCCACACGGCTTGCGGAGGGCTGCTGGAGCAGCAGGCCCAGCGTGAAAGCAGGGCCGCCACTCTCAGTGGCCCCGGGGGGCGACGTGTTCTCCAGCCGGCCTTCCACCTGCCCTGCCCGACTGTGTGAGGCTGGGGCACCAGAAGGTTTGAGGATCGAGGTGTCCGCTCTGCAGTGCCAACATAGGCAGCTGCAAATGGCTCGGTTCCCAAGTCACCATGTCCCTGTGATGGCGGAAAAATGGGTTCGGTGAGCAGTTGGGAGTCGGAGACTGTTAGTAGCCCCCGGGGGGTGCTCAGCGAGCACTGGGGCACACATTCGGTGCAGGTAAACTGAGGCTGGGCACACTCAGAGGAGAGTGGGTCTGGGCTGCAGCCACGCTGACAGTGCTCAGGGCTGAGGGCTGCTGGGGCTGCCTGGAAGGGTGGCTTGCTGACGGGTACCACGGGCCATGCCGGCTGCACACCGTCCCACCTCTGCCCGAAAGCTGCTGAGTCCCCAGAACTTGGCCAGGCCTGGGGGGGCCGGGGAGCTCTGTGTGGCCCTGTTTTGTCTGGTGAGGTCTCTCTTCCATCTGTTTCCGGTTTATTCACACAAAGCTCATGTCTTGCCAGTGGGTTTCAGCCCTGGGCTATGGATTCAATGTGACCAAAGAAGTTGACAGCAGAACGTTCTTGGGGTGAAAGGGTTAGACCCAACTTTATTTCCAGGTGGCAGGTCAGTCACTAAAATCCCATTTACTCAGAGCGAGTCCGCAGGCAGCAGGCTGGTCTCTGCCTCTGGGCCTCTCTGCCTGCAGAGTTGTCTGCACAGCCGTCCCCTGGGCCTCTGTCCTCGGCGCTGCCACCACTCCAGCCTCTGCTCTGCTCTCCTGCAGCCTTACAGCCATGCCACCGTGTCGTGCCCAGAGCACTGGGCGAAGCTCTTTTTATAGAGTCAATAGCCATGTATTGCCCACAGGTGTGCAGGGAGCTAGTCAGCCAGGGCCAGGTGAGAATCCTGCCCACAGGAACTCTCATTTTATCCACAGCTCATCAGAACACTTGGCCCCAGTCTCAGTGGGTCCCTCCATCTTTTATTTGAGAAACAGGAAGCTGTGAATTTTTCCAAAAAAAAGTCAAGGGATCAGCCTCAGGCCACCTCCCTGGAAACTCACCTTTGGGTCCAAGTGGCCTTAATATCACATTCAGGGCCTCTCCCAGAAGACAGGAGGTGGGGGCAGGAGCCTGGGCCCGGTGGCTGCCCGGGGCCCCCGTGTTGCCTCCTGGCCACTCTGGGCACCTGCCCCAAACCCCTGACCGTCTGTGGAGAAAGTGAAGGTTCCTGTGGCCGGAATTCTCACCTGGCCCGGGCCGGCTGCTCGCTGCACACGTGTGGGCGATACGTTGTTATTGACTCTATATAAAGAGCTCCGCCCAGGGCTCTGGGCTGTGTGGCCGCAGGAGAGCAGAGGCTGGGATGGTGGCGGCACTGAGGGCAGAGGGGTCCAGAGGCGGAGACTGGCTTGCTGCACGCAGACTCGCTCTGAGGTGGACGGGATTCTGGTGACCGGCCTGCCACCGTGGGAACACAGTTAGGTAAGACCCTTTCACCTCAAGAATGTTCCATTGTCCTTTTTTCTGTCTCACCAAATCCATAGTGAACTTGCCCAGCAAGACACCATGTCCTGCTCTGGAGGCCACTCCCCATGGTACCCGGCACAGTGAGTCCATCCCCCTGCCTGGGCCGCTGCCTGAGGCTGTGTGTGTCCGTCTGGCTGACAACGGCCATAGAGGGGCCTCAAGGGGGCTTGCGGGGGTCTGAGGGTCTCAGCCCACAAATGGAAGTAGGGGGCAGAAATGAATGTTTGCTGTGTGGTACATATGGGGAAACTGAGGCACAGGCCAGTGCAGTGACTTAAGCGGGCACAGGGACGGGGTCCAGCATAAACCCCCTTGTTCCTACAGAATTCTGTGCAGGAAACGGGTGGTGTGGCCGAGGGCCTCATGGCGGGGAGATTTCCCCATGGTGGGGGGTGGGGGTGCTTCTGGCAAGCCCTCTGGATGATTCCAGGGAGGACGGGCTGAGGCCTGGCAATCTAGCCCCCGCCACCACAGTGCGCAGGACCCCAGGGTGCTGGATTCGACTCCCACCCCTGCTTCCCAGTTCCCACAGACTGCCACCCTTCTGAGGAAAGACACCAGTTCAGTGAGGTTGGGGGGCCAGCCTAGGGCCAGCAGCAGGCCCTCCTGGTCTCCCCACTCTGGCCCCCTCCAGCCCAGGCTCCCTGACCGATGGTGGCCAGGGAGACCCTGTCTGGATTGCAGGCGTCCTGGAGGGAGACAGGCCGAGTGTGACTCAGACACTGCGAGCAGCGCTGAGGGGCTGGCCCGGCCTCCCCCAGGCCAGAGCAGTTCCCTCCCGCCTCCCCGTCCTGCTGGGCAGCCTGCTTTCTCCCTGACGCCTCCCTGGAGTCTCCCAGGTGGGCGCACGGTGGCATGGGGTCAGGCCCTCTCTGGGCTGTTGGACCACAGGAGGAGCTGGTGCCCCTGGCCTGCCGCCCCACCACCTCCTTCTTGGGGGGCGAGTGTCCCAGTCTGAGCTGCTGAGGGGCTCAGAGTGTGGATAAGCGGCTCCACAGAAACACCCAGCCCCGCAGGGAGGCGGCAGGGCAGGACGGCCCCTCCCGTGTCCGCTGCTGTGGGTTGTTCTGGGCTGGTGTGATTGGGGTGTCTATGTGGTGGTTAGAAATGGGGCACTTATGGGGGAGCCAGATGTGCTGGCTGGAGGCGTGTTCCTTCTGGCTCTGCAGAGGCTGGGGGTGGGGGCCTGGCGGGGAACTCCCCAGGTTGTGAGTGACGCCAGCGAGCCAGGCTCCAGGGAGGGCGGAGCTTAATTAGACCGCAAGCCGAGGGGGATTTCAATCAAGGGAAAATCTCATTCCTAAGGAGGCCAGTGGCATGGGCTGGATTTCCCACGTTCCACTGAATTCAGAAATGGCTAATTAGGCACCTACTGTGTGCAAGGCTTGCACTGGCTCAGCGTTTCCAAGGGCCTGGTTCCATAACAGGCAGCCCAAAACCCCGAAAACCACAGTGTGGCTCAGAGGGGAAAGGGACTCTACAGGGAGGCTTGACCTGCACACCTTGGCCTGGGACTAAGGGCAACAGTGGTGGGTCAGGGTGACAGTGTGCACTGATAGGATGCATGGGAAGGGCACCCTCTGTGGTCCTCCCCCAAACCCACCACCCCAGTCCATTTGTGAGGAACACATCAGACGTCCCAGCTGAGGGCCATTCTACGGAACACCTGGCCGGTCCTCCTCCCAAGGTGGTCAAAGACAAGGAGAGCCTCCGGAACTATCGTAGCCCAAGCTGCCAAGGACACCTGCCAGCGATCAGGTGGGATGGGGGCGCTGAACGGGGTCCTGGTCAGGAGGGCATTAGGGAAAACGAAGGGGGTCTGAACACAGCAGGGATTCAGTTGATAAGCATGTACCCACATGGGCTGATTGGCTGTGACCCAGGTCCCAGGTGCATGTGAGATGCTAATAACAGGGAAAGTGGGGGGGGGAGGATGGCTGTAACCCTTAAACTGTTCTAAAAATGTTTATTAATGAAAAGGAGGTTACTGGGTCAAGCACACAGGGATGGGGGATACGGCCAGCCTCGTCACAACACAGCTGCAGGCGCTGAGGGACTCTGCCCACCCCACGACCCCCAGCTTTGCCTGCTGGATGCCTTTGTGTGGCACCTGCAGGAACACCCCGAGCCGGCACCAGGGGCAGGGCCGGGAGTCCACGCCAGGGCGGCGTGCTCCTTTAGGCATGCAAGTGTGTTAATTGGGTCCTCGCCAGGGCGCAGGGCTGAGGGGCAGGTACCCCCTATAATTCACAGACTGTGTCTTGCTCAAACTTATTTATACATGTTTTCACAGTGAGCAAGTAGCTCCTTTATTGTCAGAAAAGGCAGTTCCACTGGGGGAAAGGTTTCTGAGTCAGCCCCGGGAGGGGGAGGGAGACAGCCCCTGGGGGCTCACCGCTCCCCCTGGCACAGCCTCTTGCCATCACTCCTTGCAAGGGCAGGGTTTTAGAAGGCCATTACCTGGAATTTCTGCCCTGTGGGGGAAGCATCTCTGTCCCTCCAGGTCGCTGCCTGGAGCCAAAGGGCAGGGGGGAATCCCTGTAAGAGGGGAGCACCCATCCAAGGCAGGGAGCAGCTTCTGCCTGCGGGGGCTGCTTGCCTCTATCTGCCCCCTGTTCTTAACTGTCCCACATGCTCTCAGGCCTTTGGACACCCCAGTGGCCTACAGAGGTTAGGACTAGTGACCCTATTTAGGGGCCGAGGAAGCATGGGTCTAGCCAGCAGCACCAGACAAGAGCACCCAGGTGGACGCAGAGGCCTGGGTTCTAATCTCTGCCCTGCCTAAGCTTGCTGGGTGACCCTGGGTGAGAATGTCAGTGTTGAAGGGGACTTAGCGGTCACCTATTTCTTATCCAGAGGCTGGGTGGGACACCAGAGCCCATGTCAGGTGGCTCAAGAGAGAGGTTTGTACAGAGAAGGAGTCCAAAGGTGCTAGAAGAGTAGGAAGTCTAGACAGGAGGTTGAGGCAACTCAGAAACTAGCTCCCCTGGGGGCCAAGGGTGTTCTGGGTCCCCCCCATCTCCATCTGTGGAAGAATGGGCCCCTGGTAGGAGCTGGGCCACGGTGGCATGCTAGGGTGCCCTGCCCAGAGCCCCACTTCAGGCCTGCACCCATCCTTCAAGCTGCTGGGAGTGTGGCTGCCGATGGCTCACACCGAAATACTTCTCCAGGAATTGCCTTGGCTACAGGGGCTGCTTCATCTGAGTTTGAGCCTGCGTCCACAGCTGGTGGGTACAGGAGCACCAATTCCCAGTCCCTTTGCCTTGACTGGGGGCCAGCTTCCCATGGCATCAGCTGAGGCCTTTGCTACTCACCCCCAAGTCTGGCATCCCTCACTGTCCTGCAGGTGCCACCTGAGGGCTGTCCTCATAACCCACCTGTCTGCAAATGTCCATCCACAGTCTGTTTCCTGGAGACCTGAGTGAAGGCGGTTGGCACCAGAGGGGGCCCTAGGAAGCAGACTGTAAACTGGGAGTTGGAGCTGGGCCACAGGTGAAGCATGGGCTAGTGGTTCAGTGGTGAACATGTCCTCCGTGGGGACTGGGATGGAACCGGTGGAAGGGATGCCCTGGTGGGAGCAACCTCTTGGGTGTCTGAGATTTGGGGGAGAATAATTATAAAGACCGTGGGATTGGGTAGCGAATGCTGGGTGTTGTCAGTGGGTGAGAGATCGTGATGAAAGGCCAAGTGTGATTATTCACCAGTTTAAGATGAAGTGTGGGGCGATGTCAGCAAACCTGGAGGAGTAAGGAACTCTAAATGCTTTCCCGCTCTAACACAATGAAAAAAAAAAAACGCTGGGCAAAAACTGTTAGCATCTACCCTTTCCCCCCTGCACTTTGGGAATTAGCCAAAGGGTTCTGGCAGCCCCAGGAAACAGATGATTCTCAGAAAAAGCCGTGAGCTTTATGGCATTTTAACTCATGCCAGTCCCATGCCTTGCTTGTCAGCTCCACAGTAGCTGTGCAAATAATAGCCCACGTTCCCCAAACTGGGCAATGTAGAACAGACCTTGTTCACAAAGAATTGTGATGAAGTATTTGTTCTGACTTGTGCACTCCGGAAGACTGGCTCCAAAGATTTGTTTGTATTTCAGCTAATTCAGGAACTGGCCTAGTGCTAAAGGTGTGTGCCTGTGGGAATTTGTTGACAACATTTACTGGTTGCTGCTTGAAGCAGTAGATAACAGTTGGGGCTAAAAAATAGACTAACCTAAAAGTTTGGGACGAAAGGCTAGGGAAGGAGATGTTCTTAAGGGATTTGGAAAGCTCTGACATATTCTTAGGAATCTAAAAGGCCAAGTGCATATCCTCAGGAAAGACTGAGAAGGCCCTTAGCTGTCACCACCTTGAGGCTTGACAGGGGCAGGAAGTGAGGGCTACGGCAGAGTTGGAAACTGCCCCACTGATGGTTGATGATGCGTCCCAAACACGCACACAGCCTCTTGGCAAAGACTGGAATATTTTTTTTTGGTTCCAGGTCTTTGCTGGAGAGAAGGAAATTTCCTCTTCCCCTCGAGGTTCTTCTAGCTTGTCTTAAGAATTAAATTGACATGAGACAGATTAACAGAAGAAAAGAAGTTTAATTACGTACGTACAGGGAAGCCATAGACAGGGGTTCCAAAGACAGTCAGGGTGAATGAGGTATATATGTCATTCTGAACCAAGGAGAGGGGGATAAGGGTCTGAGACCTCAGAGGAAAGGGGAAGTAATTCACAGAAATAGGAAAGAGTAAACATTTGGTAAACAAAACACTTGATAGGCCACACACAAACAAGGGGGCACAAAGAGGAGTTTAAACAGACTTAGCCATGTCTCTCCCTGTCTACCACCCCTAGTTTACATTATAACATAGCTCCCACAGGCCACAGCTGTACTGAACACATCCTCCGTCTAAATTCCTTCTGTGCGCTGAGGGGGTTGGAGGTCAAAGTATCTTCCTGAATCTGCCTGTCACAATGGTACATCTTGGGGTGGCCTGCCCTTGGTCCCTACAGTTCCCTCCTCTGAAACTTCCCTGGACACTTCACATTAAAAACGGAGGTGATGAATGTTCCATCTCGTTGAATCAGTCGGGGTCAGTTCACTTGAGGGATGATGCAGGCAAGTTCCCAGAGTCAGGCCTGTGGTTCATGTGATCAGATAGTAAATGAGGGACATTTTTATGGAAACCAAAGAAAAACAAAGGCTAATGGTTAGAGAAAGTTATAAACCCAGAATCCAACTTCTGGGTACTGCCAGTGAGAAGGTTTCTAGATGTCAGTCTTGAAGCCCCTTCAGACAGACAGACAGAGTGAGTGCAGGCAGCGCAGAGCCAGTGACACTCTCCTGGTGTGCGGCTCAAAGGTCTCTGGTGACCCCTGGGTGGCTCCACAGCAACCGGCGGGAAAAGTGGTCTAAACACAGGCTATTGTGATTTCTCTCAGTTTCCTATCAGGCTGGTTCACCTTCGGTTTCCACAGCTTCAGGAAAAGGGCAGTTTTCGTTCTCAGTGATTCCAGGTTGCAAGGGTGGGAGAAAAACTGAAACACAGTTTGGAGTGTAGGAGCCAGACTGGAGAAAACTGGAAGGATTCAGGATCCAGTGCAGTTTACAACCAACAGTGTAAGAATCTAATACCTGTAAAGGGGTGCTACTGAAACATAATCTTTCTCTTAAAATCACCCTCATATTTAGTACAGGTAACCATGTTAAGACCAATTTGTTTGTAAAATTAGTTTAGATTTGGAACACTTGGTCTGATTATTGACGGAAGTGCAGCAAGAACAGCAGGTGGTCACACAGGCTCTTTTAAAGGTGCTTTACTGAACTTTTCATAAGGAATTTCAGATTGAACTTTTAAAGGCCTCACAAGGCCAGGAAATCCAGCCAAGGGCTAACCATCATATTTCTCCTGCAAATGTCTGTAATTTTGGGTGACTTCCTCTCCTCGAGGTCCCCAAGACATCCTGAGGTTCCTGTACCTGCCAGGACGTGACCGTCCTCACCCACCTGGTCAGGCTGCCGGGAACCCTGTAAGCAAGGTCCCGGGCCAGTTCTTCCAAGGGGCTTTGTTGGCTCCATAAAGTCAACCTTAGTTCCTTAAAGCTGTCTGGTCATACCTGAGTCTATGCGTGTCTTTCTCAGATACGACATTCCAGTCAAAGCCTTGGTAATATAACCGACATTTCCAATCGTGTTTTGTTACACAAGGAGAATGGATTCCTACTGGGCTTATGTAAACGAATATATTCCCATAAAATATAAAAATACAGCGTTTCCAAATTCTGGGGGGATCAGGTAGAGAGGAAAAGATGTTTCAATCCTGCTTACAGAGGTATAATTTGCCAAATTGCTATAAATCATAAATGCTGAAGAAAAAGTTTCCTTAAATCAGGAAAAACAAAATGCTTTAAACAAAAAGTCATAAAAATCATCTCCCTCAGTTCATCCAATCCCAGCTTATTAATTCCTCTTCTGCTTGAGTCCAGTTTTTCCACTAGTTCTGAGTAAAATGGTAACTGTCTGTAAATGCCAGAAGACTTAAAAACAGCAATGGTCCAAGTCTGATGAGAGTCCATTATAACGCAGTTGACAAAGAAATTCCGTTATTTCCACAATATTTAACATTTCAATAATTCTAATTCAAGTGGTAACATACCAGGGCATATTCAATTTTTAGGGTTTTCATATAATCCCTAGAACACATTTTAGTACCATTTTTCCAATAACCTAAGGTTTAGCATCACAAAGAAAATTCTCTGACCTGTCCCACAGCCCTCTGGAAAAATCTTCAGAGTCAGAGGTAAGGATTTTTAGAATTTGACTTGGGAAAGTTGTCAAAAATATCAAAAAGTCTGAACCAAATAGGATTACGGATCATTATGAAATCAATACTCATTTAACCAAAGTGACATAAATATTTTAAATACATAAGGTCGCACAGTTGTTAATGTAGGGACCCAGGGCAGGTTGCTCCGGGATGTTCCAGGGTGACACACAGATTATTCTGAGCTGAAAAGCATCAAGGACCAAAAGACCCAGAAAGAAACTTGAACGTCCCACCCAGCAGCTGCATGAGGACTGAGATGGCAGAGCCATCCCAGAGAGAGCTGCCACGCAGCTAGCTACAGGGTAAACTACGCGTGGTATACAGGGAGGGCACGTGGCTAAGTCTGTTAAAATTCCTCTCTGTGCCCCCTCATTGTTACTGTGTGGAGCAGCAAATAAATCAAACATTTACTCTCATATTCCTGAGAATTACTGCCCTTTCCTTTGGCGTCTCGGCCCCCGCCCCCTTCTCCTTGGCGCAGGGTGACACCCACAACTCATTCTGCCCGTCTTTGGATATCCCATGTCTACGGCTTCCCCATATGTACGAAATGAGAAACTTTGTTGTTATTTTTCCTGTAAATCTGTCTCACATCAATTTGATTCTTAGGCCAGCTAGAAGAATCTGTAGGGGTCGAGGAAATTTCTTCCTCCCCAACAATAGCAAACCTTAGCTTTTTTAGTATTGAGATTTTGTTTTCCTAAATACTTAAAGACTTGATTCAGACAACATGAAGTACAAGAAATTATCCTAATAAAACAATTAGAAAATCTCTTACAACTCTTGATAAATTAAGAGCAGAACAATAATAGTTCAAGGAGACGTCCTTTTAACAGAAAACAAAATTTTCATCTTGCAGTGCACCTGGTATTAAACCCCATTCACAGACAGCATTACCTACCACACATGAACTTGTCAGAGGTCCCTTTTCCTGGAACCGCCTACAATTTTCCATTTTACTCTTAGATTTTACCATTTTCACTCCTTCCCAGACTCTCGTTAAGACAAAATTTCTTTCCTTTCTTAACATTTCCAATATTCATACCTTCCTTTACCTAAAGCACACATCCTAACTTTTCTTGTGTATGGAGATGTTCATCTTATTATTTCAACAAGCCTTAATTAGAACTTAAAATCCTTAGAAGCCTTCATTGTTAGTGGACACTAAGAGGTAAGCAATTATGACCTGTTGCACCGGCATTCTTTAGCCTGGCAAATTTATGAAGACATTTCATAATTTCTAGAAACCTGAGCTTCTTCATAGCATAATCTTCTCAATAAGTACAAAACATGTTTACTAATGGACCCAAATTATCGTTAGTTTCTCTGTAGTAAGTGTGGGTAAAACTGCAATATTTCCAGAACACCTCGCCTGGCCTTAGTGCATCTCTGTATCAATAAGTGTTTCCAAGGGGAGGAGAGAAATAGCCCATCTCCATATCAATAGGTAATTACCAGGGCCAGGGACAGCATATCTGGATTGGAGAGGCTGGGTGGGGTGCCCCTCCTCTGCAGCCCAGTCGGGAGAGGCACGGAAGAGCAGAAGTGGACGGCTGCTTGTGGGCAGTAAATGGGTTTCTCCCACTTTATTTCTCCCTTTGACGGATTTCAGCTTTAAAGGTATTTTGCCCTGGGATTTTCCCCTGGAGTTATGCTCCATAGTAAGGAAGCCAAAAGTAGATAAACCTGTTCAATAATTAATGTGTCACTATTTTATCTTATTTGGAAATTATCTAGATTTTCAAAGCATTTAACTTAACTCATTAGCATTCTAAAATTGTATAAGGTTACCAAAAAGATTTAAGCTGTTTTCATGTACACATGCCTTAAATCAGAATTATTGCTGAAAAGTTCACCTACTACGCCTGTTTGTTGTTGACAACCATGAGTGATTTAATTCATCAAGGCGTCATTAGAACACCTATGTCAGACCCTCTCACAAGACTTTTTTTTTTTCTTTTGGAAGATTTAACCGATAACCTCAATTTATGATGACTTTACATAAACGCAGGCAGAATAAAGTTAATTCTGTGTATAACTCTAAAGACATGTCTATTTTAAACCAAATTCAAATTCGTTTTAATTTAGCAAAGATTAGCCAGGTCATGTGAACTTGAAAAACATTCGTGTTAGTTTCTATCAGAATTTCAGGGTTTTAGAATGTCTAATTCTTTACAAGTGCTTGTCTTCAAACCAATTATTTTTAGCAATACCATCCAGAGGTAGAACAGTGTAGGGCACACACACACAGACACACAAGCATCTGCAAAGATTCTCCAGCTACTAATATTTGTGACGATTATTTTTACCCAATTTCTAATTTCTAAATACTTCCATTCTGTCTTTTTTTCTGTGTGAGAGAAACTTTTCCCTGAAGGGTGTATTTGAAAAGACCTAGAGAAGAGGACGTAAATTCACATCACAAAAAACGCAAAGTATCCAAGTTTTCCTTCAAGGTTGATTCCTGGAGGGGACATATTTGCCTGTTATCAGAAGCCTATAGTAATATTTGAATGTTTCCTTTCCTCAAGTCTAAGACAATCCTGTTTTCAAATGTCGTGTTTTTAAAAAAAATAGTATTTAGAAGCATTTTAAGATGAGTCGGCAAAGGCCTGGATTTTTAGAGATAACCTGGGCTTTGAGTTTGCTTTTACGTGTCCCCCAATCCCGGGTGTTGTAAAGACTCAATTTGCATAACAAGGACTGACAGGTCCCTCTCCTATGTTGAAATGTTTTCCTTTCCCTCTGGGTACATTTAGCTTAGGGGAGAAAGCCTAAAAACCTCTATCAGTAACTGAATATCAGTTTCCAGTTTGGCCCAAAACGCTTTTACAGTTATTAAATTCTTCTAAACGTATAGTCAGATTTCAGCTGGGACAAACAGTAACTATTTCTGGCAGTACTAACCCCATGGATCCAAGAAGCATCCTTAAAGGATGCAAAAGCGGGTTCACAAGATCTGGAGTTACTCTCCGAGACACCAAAGAACACCAACGACCTGCGTGTGCCCGGCCGGCGGGAAGCCAGGCTGGCGAGCGAGGTCTGGACTTTCAAAACAAGGAGCATCACGAAATCCCGTTTCCCTCCTCCGTGGGCCCCAGCACAGTGTTGATCTGCCACAGGGGGGTGTCTACCAGAGCTGTCTATCAACTCTTTCCTCCGAAAGGGAGCTACAAAGAGTCACTCATCTTTAACTCTGTATCAATTTGGTAGCATTTTCTGAAAGTGAAGGTTAAAGGGCTTTAGAGTATCTGCCGCTGTCCAGGGGCCATGCAATCTTTAGTTTCCTCAGTAGAAAACCTAGGTTACGTTTGCAAAGGAAGGTGCATGGGAAGCCCTGAAGCTGGTGGGGCCTGGTCACAGAGCCCTGGCAGTGGGAGCAGGCAGCCCTTGCTGCCCGCCTCTGGTGCTTGTTAAATTCGCTCCCTGGTTTTCAGCACTTACATGAGTAACCTACGTTCTCTGGGCCTGCAGACCAGGTCAAAGTATTCTGTACACATCTACAGTGCAAGTAATTTAAACAGGCACATGGGGCTAGATTTGAGGGGAAATTTATGTTGGATGTGGACACTGATTTTTGTTCCAAGTCTAATTTCAGTTTTTATCTTGTCAAGGGAGTCCCTAAGGCTGGCTGATACACTAAGACAGTTGGGAGCTTTCCAAAAACAACTTTTTTTCTTTCAAATAGAGCCAATGTAAAGAACCCATCCTCTGGATCCCATCCTCGACTCGTGGGATCTTCATAGCGATTCAAACCAATAAGCCTTTCTATGGAGAGATGCAGAGGGAACTCTCCAGGCTTCAACTAAGGATGCAAGGGGCGTCCGCAGAGGGCACAGGTGACGCGGCCCCCACGAGCCACAGAGTTCACTCCCACGGCCTAGGACACCAAAGACCTTTGTCACACAGGCAGTAAGGATGGTGTAGTGGGAATGGTCTCTGGTCTCACAAACGTGAGATGCCTCCAGTCAGACCCGCTAATCTGTGACACCGGACGGGCGATACTGGAATGGGGCTTTGCCAGTACTAACAGGCAACCAAGGCTGAGACCATAAAAGTCCCTTATGGGCTGGGACCTCTTATGACAAACCCCTGAGAGCTGGCACAGACAGAGAAAGCACAGATTTTCGGATCCATGGCCTGTGGGGCTGCCTGCCAGGTGTGCAGTAGGTGCACCCTCCCAGGGGTGGAGGCCACAGAGAACGTCCTCGCCAGTCACAAAGCTAAGCTTTTAAGACACACCGGACACAAGGGAGACCCACCTGTATGTTAATAGCTTTAGCCAAGCCTTGAGCCTTCTTGGAAGGCAAATTAATACCTAGGAGGGACGTGCCTCGGGGCTGGGGGCTGTGCCGTGTTTTACAGTGTGCCTTGTTGCGCCAGTTTTCTTGAGGTTGGCAGGTGACCTGTTGTCCATATAGCCCATTCCTTGACCATCCCATTCCGTCACGGGCGTCTTTCTGAGGGGGGTGAGTGCTCTAACAGCCTTCCACTGCTCCACCCAAGTCCACCAATTCTGTGGCTGCGGCTTCCACGTTTTCCCTTAGCAACAGCCGTGACCTCATGTGCACATTTACAAAAGACACAAGGACACAGACAAAAAAAACACAAAGACATATCTGGGGGGAAATGAATCAGCAAAAAACAAGGGTCCTCAACCAAATTTACCAAGAGTCGCCATGCCCAACGACCCACCTCCGCCGTATTTTCTCCTGCTAATTCCAATTTAGAAAGAGAGAAAAAGACTCCCACCATTCTCACCCCATTGGACCCTGTGGACAGAGATTCCAGGAAGCTGACATGGTAAGAAATATTACCTTCTGCAGGTGTTCGTCCGATGTTCTGGAATCTCTCAGCGGCGGCAGCCTCAGAGCCAGCAATGGCCAACAAGTTGGTCTCCTGCCGACCATGCCAACAGCAGGGGAGGAAGAAATTTCCTCCATCCATTGAGGTTCTTCTAGCTGGTTTAAGAATCAAGTTGACATGAGGCACATTAACAGGAGAAAAAAACAAAATTTAATTACAGACCCATGGGGAAGCCACAGATGGGGGTTCCAAAGACAGGGACAATGAGGTGATAAGGTCATCCTGAACCAAGAAGCAGGTGGGGGTCTAAGACTTCAAAGGAAAAGGGAAGGGGTTCAGAGGAATTCAAAAGGAGTGAATATTTGATAAACAAAGGTTTCTGAGCCACAAAGAAACCACGAGGGGGCCCAGAGAGGAATTCTAACACACCTAGCCACACCCCTCCCTGTGTACCACACCCAGCTTACATTATGATCTGTATCTCAGGCGAGGGCTCTCTCTCTGGAGCAGGTCCTCAATGGAGATGGGGAGCCCTAAGAAAAAAACTATAAGCTGCTCCCCTTTACAATAAGGAACACTGCTCACCAAGAGACACAGTCGAGAGACGAAATCGCAGGCCACAGAGTCGGAGACTATATATGCCATGGAGACATCTGGATATAGAAATAACTACTTTTCAGTAAGAAAAAGAGCACCAGTAGGAACGTGGGCAGAAGTCTGGAGCAGGCTCTTTAAAGGAGGTGCTTTCCAAGTAGCCACTGAGCATATGCAGAGTTGTTCACCCTCATTAGTCATGAGACAAATGCAAATCACAGTCTGGTGAGGCGCTGCTAATAACCCCTCGAACCGTTAAATTTTAAGACATCGGCAGCGCCTCATGTGGGTGCAATGTGGAGACGCCGGAACGCTCTGGCCCTGCTGGCGGGTGTGGCCAGGGGTTCAGCCACGTGGGAAACTGTCAGGTATCACACAAGGTGCTGGATACACTGCCCCAGAAACCAGCCGTGCCGCCTCCAACGTAGGCATGCGCTCAGCAGAGCCGAGCGCCGATGCCTGCCCGAGGAGATGTACAGGAACAATCCTGTCGGCACTATGGGGACTGGCCAGAAAACCAGGAACTTCCCAATTGCCCATCATCAGTAGATGGGTAAATAAATCGTGTATACCTACCGCTACATGCCGCCCTGACAGTTAACAAACCATGAACTATAACCTCACACAGTGCGCAGGAGGAAAGAGCCAGGAAAGAAAGAGGACATTCTGTCTGATGCCATGTACTCGAATTTCAAAACAAGGAAGTGTAACCTGTGGCTTTAGAAGTCAGAGGGTGGTTACCTGGGGGCAGTAAGTGACTGGAGGAGGCGGAGGGGGATTCTGGCCCCTGGTCGCGCTGCACTGATCCGCGTTTGGTGAGAGCTGTCTGGCCACTCACTCTGGAGGTGTACTGCTCAGTGTGGCGAGTGCTGGTTAAGTTATCTGGTTGTGGTTGGTGGTCTGGGTGCCTGTACACTCTGCCGCCAGGCTCTTAGGCCCCTGGGCCACCCGCTGGTCTGTAGCTGTGTCTCACTTCTTGTCCACACAGCCGTTATGCACTGACCTGAATCCCCCTAAATTCCTAAGCTCGAGTGCTAACTAACCCCCAGTGTGACTATTTGGAGACGGCCTTTAGGGAGGAAGCGAGGTCACAGGTGGGGCCCTGATCCACCGCGGGTGGTGCCCACATAGGGAAAAGGGGGACACCAGAGCTCGCTCGCTCTCTGTGGCCACGGAGGCCGTGGGAGGACACGGAGAGCAGGTGGACACCCGCAAGCCGGGAAGAATCAGCCCAAACCCGACGGCACCTGCTCCCTTGTCTCCAGCCTCCAAGACTGAGAGAAAACGGGTTTCTGCTGTTTAAGCTGCCAGATCTAGCGAGTTAAGGCCGCCTGAGAGCCCAGGGCCACTGGAGGAGCTGTTTCCTGGCTCTCCTTCTGCTCCCACTGGGGCTGGCTGAGGGCAGCCTCCTCTGCAAGGGCAGAGGGCAGTGGTTACAAGCTGGGCCTTGGAGACCAAGGGTGCTGGGTTCGAATCTCAGTGCCTCACTTGCTGGCCTCGCCCCTGGGCCTCCCCGAGCCTCAGCATTCCCTGCTCTCACATGGGCCCAGGGCACCTGCAGGTCTGTGCGGATCCCGGGGAGGATTCGCCCAAGGAGTGCAGAATATGAGGGGACCCTTGGTGAGGTTGGCGGGCCGTCCCCACTGCTGACTCCCCTGCCGCCCAGGTCCGAGCCATCCCGAGACCACGTGCAGGGGCCTCGTCCATGTCACGAGGTCCGCCCCCGGCGAGGAGGGCGACTGCGCAGCGTGCCCATCCCAGGGAGGAGCAGATGTCCTGGGGGAGCTCCGAGGGCAGGGCAGGCCCACGCTTGTCTCTCTGTGCCTCTGAGAGCGGGCATTTCTGGCACTGGGGCTTTTTAATCAGGCTGAGCAATTAAGGCGTGAGGAAGATCCCGTTTCCCTGGGGCGAGAGTGGGGCTCTCCAACCTGGTAGGCAGTCCGGCTGCCTGTGCTGGGGGCAGGGTCTGCAGACCGTCCGCCTGGGGTCCCACCTGCCTCCAGGCTCTGTTAGCCCCTCGTGGGCACCCTGCCTCTCCTGCCCACAGACCCTGGGCTGGTCGGGGCTCCAGCCTGTCCCCGACTTGGTTGCCTGCCCTGGGCCCCTGGAGGCTTCTGGTGCTTGTCTTCCTGGCAGGTTGCTGGGTAGGGTCTGGATTTTTGGGTTTAATAACCACAATTCTGGGTGTGAGGGAGCTGCTGCAGAGACCACCTTCCAGATCCTTCCCAAGTCCCAGACCAAAGCCCAGACTACGGTGGGCTACAGGCCCCGAACCTTTCAACAGCAAATAAAGAAATCGATTAGAGTTGCAGCTCTTGGGGAGGCTGACACAGATAATACTTGTGCACTAGGTGGAAGGGATTTCTCTAAATTTAATTATAATGTAAGTGTAAAATATGCGTCTTCTGCAGGAGTTTTGTGCCTGGCACATAATTACTCCAGCAGCCTCTCCCCAACCACCCCTTACGACGCCTCTGTGTGCTGTAAGCGATTAATTTATAGGCTGCTAATAGGCTAAAATAATATTTAAAGTCATTTTACCCAATGTAGCTTTTAAGGAGGGATTGCGATAATAATTATTTAAAGACCCATTTTATCACTTTGGAGTCGTTACCAAATGGCTCCTGCCCAGCCCTCTGGGCTCTGGTGGGCCGCGCCTCTGCACACCCCTGGACCCGGCCACCCGTTACCAGCAGCGCTGGGCACTCAGCACTCTAATTTGCAGTGATGACACTTGACACGTCATGGCCTTGGGTTGGGAGTGTGACACATGAAGAAACTGGAAGCCGGCCCTGCTGCCGCCGTTAACCGAGTGGGGGCGGTATTCTGAGGCCCGAGTTGCTGTCCACCCTTCTTGGGGGAAGGGTGGGCACAAGGGCGAGCCCGCTACCCCGGGAGGTTACTCTTTATTTTTATGGCTCAGCCATGGAGGAAAGAGAATGGTCACCACCATCTCAGAAAATCCATGCACACTTGCATAAAACCACCCCCTTCGGGGGCAGGCTGGCAACTGCCATGGGCCTCGTTTTCTTCCCTAGGGTATGATTCTGAAGCACAGAGATGGCACAAGGAGAGGCTCGGAAGCCAGAAGGAAGGGACAGGGGTGGGAGGGTGGCTCTGGAGGGGGCATGTGACGAGGTCGTTGCTGGGACAGGGGGAGCTGTGTGTGTGCGCAGTGGGGCGGTCAGTGTGTGCATGGCAGGATTCCCTGCTGCCTGCCCTACATTCCTTGAGGGCTGTGGGTTTTATTCTCTTAACATCATTATAGAACACTTGGCTTTGTTGTGTTTAATGTTTTGGCCCTTGTTTGATATTCCTGGTACCAGTGCTCAATAGATGCTGCAGCAGGTGCATGAATGCTCAAGGGAATTAATGAATGAATCTGGGCATCATGTGATTTAAGAGAAAAATTGCCCTTTGGGGGTGACCGGAAACCTGAGTTCATGGCTCTTTGGACTCTGCAGCAGAGCAGAAAGAGAGGGAGGGAGGTAAAGAGAGAGGTCCTCCTGCCTCCCCAGGAGACCAGCCTGGGGGAAGTATAGGTGCACGGGCCCCAGTGCCTTTGCCAGTACACGAGAAGGTTCCACATGAGGCTGTGACGTCCCTTTCCTGGGCCTCAGTTTCCCCAGTGGCACAGGGGGTGGTTGAGCTCATCTCTAATTCTTCTCTGGTCAGACCGCCCTCCAGCTCTCACATTCTGGGGTCCTGTGACCAGGCACGTGGCAGGTCACCCACCCATTCGATGACCTTGTGTGTGCTGCAGCCGTGCTCAGGGCGTGTCCCTGCAGGGAACGTGGAGCAAGACCCAGGCTTCCACCCCTGCCCGACTGCGCACACAGCAGGGCCGAGGTGGATGGAGCCCAGAGCAGGGCCTCACCCGAACCTGGAGATTGCTGGAGAAATGGGGAGGGGGAGAAGGGGGTCCGAGTGGGCAGCAGGTGGGCCTCCAGTGGGGGTGAGCTCAGCGGAGGGCCCAGAAAGTGAGGCTCATCTTTCAGGGCCCCGTCGGTCTCCACAAATATTCTGGACTATCCTGAGCGTTGGGGGTGGAGAGAAAGATCAGGCCAGGACCCGCCCAGACCCCGACGTCAGCGCCTGCGGAGCATGGGTGGGGCGGCCACCCTTCGCAGAGGCCCACCCACTGCTGCCACCCGCCCACCGCTCCTCACTCCCTGGCGGGCACGTGGCAGCCAGGCTGGTGAGGGGCCAGCGCCCGCAGTTGGTGGGAGGCCACGTCCATGTGTCTTCAGCAAAGAGCCTCATAAAGGGGCCCAGACTGGAAATCAATTCTTTAAAGCTGAAATCAATAACAATGACCAATATTAATACTGATTGCACTTTCTTTATTGTACTTTGCAGCTGGGGGTATTGTTTGTAAGGATGAGCAGAGGCGGCTCTGCAATGTGGCTCGAGGCAGGCTTCCTCCGGGACGCGGGGCTGCGTCTGGCTGGGCCCCGGCCTGCCGCTCCTCCGTCCTTGAACTGACCCAGGGTCAGTGTCCCTGCCACGGCTCCCAGGGGCGGGCTCACAGCCACACAGCTTTGGTCGGGGAGCCTGTGACCCCAGGGGACAGGTGCTGTACAGGGGAGGCATCCCCAGGGCCTGGGTTTGCCCATGGGGTGAAGGGCAAGCCCCCCCGCAGGGAGCCCCAAGTGTGGAGGGGAAGGAGGGAGGCGTGTGGCCCCAGGCAATGGCCAGCGCGGGCCTGCTCTCCGCAGGTTCTCTCTGGGGTCAGCCCAGGGCACTGGTCAGAGGCCACAGAGTGGGAGCCCAGGGTTGGGAACATAAGTGTGCCCTCATCATTTCAGTGAATCCTCCCTGCCCTCTAAGAGGAACAATCACTAACTCCCATTTTCCAGGGGCACAGGTGGGTGCTGGGAGAGGACCCCCAAGGCCGCACATTCATGGGGCAAAGCAGGACCCAGGCCTGGGCCTGTGTCTGCCAAGCCCCTGCCAAGTCCCTCCCACGCCCACACTGAAAGCAGGTGGCAGGGAGATGAGGACGGCATGGGTCAGTATTTCTAAGGTGTGCAGGAAGTGGGGACTGGCGGGGGGTCCCCTGGGGAGAGCCATGCCTCTTGTGGGGCCACCTGTCTGTCATCATTGGGTCTCTGGAAATGGAGCAATGGGAACCCCTGCCTCAGGTTGGCCATGGGGGTCCACGGGCCAGACACCTGTGTCCTCAGACCCCTGCATCCCCAGGGTGGCTGTTGCTATTAATGTGTTGCTGTTACGACAGAGGGCCATGGCCTCCTGTCCCTTTCTTGGTCCAAAACAGAATTTGAGGACAGCCTGGTCCCTGCCTCCCCATCCCCTCCTTCCACCTGTCCTGGGCTCAGGCCGCGTGGGAGGAGCCGCTTACCAGGGCCCTCTGTGCAGAACGGCCTTCACACCCCCCTCCGTCCTCTTCTCCCCACTTTTAAGATGTTTTCTAGATTGTGCTTCCGCTGGCTCTGTGTGCAAGCATACACAATTATTTACACACCAGCATGTGTGCACACAAACTCACAAGTGCACATGCGTGCCTTTGGAGATGTAGTGTGTCCAGGAAGGAGGGCTGAGGGGACCCTCTGTGGATTGTGTGTATTTGTGTCAGTGTTTTGAGGACACAGTTGGAAATTATTTATTATGCAATGTTAGGTGGCTGGGTATATTGCACAATTAGACATTTTCTGTATTTCACAACTTTCTGTATTTTAACATTTTCTGTATGTTGCCCAATTAGACGTATTCTGTACAGACATTCAGTGTGTATTTTTCTGGAAAAAAATACATACTGACACATAGAACTTAAACAGAAATTGAAGAAAAAGCTCAGAAGTAAGCCAGAGGGAAGGGGAAAGAGAATCACCTCAGGAGCCAGGGGTAGTGTCACTGGTAGTTCATTTGAGCCTGAGCTCCCTAGCAGCCACAGCAAGGAGAGAAAGCATGGTGGGTTTGCAGTCTGGCCAGGGAGAGGAAGCACTTGCTAGAGGACTGATTTTCCTGGACCTGGCATCCAGCATCAGCAGCTGGTCAGGTGTGTCCTGTAAAAGATGAAGGGGGTGGTCCCTGCCTTCAAGGGGCTTTTCCTTCTCTGGGTCCCCAACAGAAGCATTTCTGAGCAGTGCACAGTCAGCCAGGCCGGCGCCTTGACTTTCTGGCTGTGGTCTCACGTGGGCTCTGACCAGAAAGTACCCTCTGGCGACGGGACAGTGAGCTGGCCTTGCTCAGCACTACATCTTGGCGGGCTGAGCTCGGGGCCACACCGGTCAGGTGCAGGGTTAGCAATTGTTGGGTGACGGGATGGCTGCTACCTCTGTCCCTCGGAGGGAGGAGGGGTCACAGGGGTGAGCGGGGAGCTGAGCTCGGGCCCCCAGGCAGGCTTGTGGCTGGCCACACTGGCCACGGTGAGAAGACAGGGCTCCTGCTGGTCTGTGGCCCTGGGAGGTGGGGTGGCATGAGCGGTGGCTGTGCCCACGCCGAGCTCACATGTTGGTCGGTCCGCTGCCGCTCCTCTCAGGAGCACCGGCGCTGTGCCTCCCTGCCACCCTGCCACCGTGGCTCAAGCTCGTCCCAGGTCCCACAGCCACCTGCGGTGACCGGGCGAGCAGAGTGGGGGTGCGTGGGCCAGCTCTCCTGGTTTGGTGGGATGGAGAGGGTCTTGCCCACTGGGCACTGGAGTTTATCCCAGAGCCATTTGTGGGCCTATGTGCCCTACACACACACAACACACGCCATGGTAGCCAGAGGGACCATTCTGGGCCTTGCTCCCCTTGGAAGTTTCTGGAGAATCTAGTGTAGAGCCTGGCAGAGATGAAGTTCACAGCAAAAGCACTCCGGTGCTGAACTACTTTCCCTCCAGAATTGTTGGGACAACAGTCCAGCCCCGAGCTGCAGGTAAGGTAGGGATGGGCCGGGGTGAAGCTCCCCCCTCCCCAGGTCCCTGGCCTTGGGGGTCTCTGCACACCAACCAGGCAGGAGGTCTGGGTTCTGGCCCTGCTTCCAACGGGCAGTGGGGTGCCTGTGTCCAGTCTCTAGGCCCTAGGGGTCCCCTCTGTGGGGTGGGTGCCAGGGACCCAGTCACCAGGGGGAGAGCCCTGGGGACCCCGCCAAGGGTGGGGCTCCGTCCTGCCCTGCCTTGGCCCTGGCCGCAGCCGGCTCGTGCTCACAGGCTCCAGCTCCCTGGCGTGGCCTGTGTCCCCGGCTGTCCCTACTGCCCTTGCCGCCTCTGGCGAGCAGCCTGCGAGGCTGTTTACCACCGTCCAGCCTCCTCGGCAGGCAAACAGGCTGAGGTCAGGCTGCCAGGTGAGGAGGGAAGGCCTGGTCCATGGACCAAAGGTGACCACCTCCTCTTAGCTTATTTACTGTCCCTGAACTTTGACCTGCCCCCCCCCAGGGGACACAGAGACCCAAACCATGGGTGATTTGGAAGGCCCTGGTCTTGGTTCCGGGAATCCCCTGGCCTCAGCTGGGCTGTTGAGAGATGCACGGTGAAAATGCAAAAAGTAAACGACGCTGCCAACAGCAGCTTTGAGGTCTGCCTGCCCAGGGCATGTGGGCAGAGAATGAGCACCCTCACTTTACAGGTGAAAGACGACCTGGGGCTCAGGGAGTCTGCCGCCTGTGCCAGGCACACTGCCCATGGCGTACGGGATCGGGATTCTCATTCAGGCCCTTCTGATTCTGGACTCCTGACTCTTCAGGAAAGCACTGTGTTGTCTCTGAGTCTAGAAGGAACCAAGGACCACAGCTGGCAGTGCCCTGCAGGTGGGGTGAGGCTGCGAGGACTGCCCTCGGCCTGTCCCCACCAGGCAAGCTGTAGGCGATGGTGGGGCTCATCTGTGCCCTCAGCAAAGTACCCACTGTGTGCTGTGCCTGTCAAGGGCACAGATGAGGAGAGGAAGACAGGACGCCTTGTTCTCTGAGCTTCTGTCCAATAAGGGAAATAAAACTTAAAGACCCAAAGAGCTGAGGCCTCACTTGCCGGCGGCTCACTCGCTAGGGACCTTCTCTGAAGCTCCTTTCTTCCTGTCACTTCCCACACATTCTAATTAGTCCCACTGTCATGACCCCACCCGGAGAGACAGACACTGCGCCATGTGAGGGACACTCCCCCACGGGGGCCGCAGATGGTGCACTGGGGGCCGCGAGGGGGCCTTCATGGGCTCCAGACTTCTCCCCAAGCAGACGCAAGTCAGCGGGGTTGTTGACAGCAGACAAGCACCTAGAAGGGGCTCCCAGAGGCCAGCATGACCAGGGGGAGGATCTGCCCAGTGCTGCTTCCACAACGTGAGGATAAGGAAGCCGCAAACCGCCCTCTGTGCTGGGGGGCAGCTGGCCGAGGGCCCCGGCTCCACGTGCAGCCCTCCCACCCCGGGGGCAGGGGCGGAGCACAGCCCTGGACCTCTGCCGCACAGGGACTGACTCAAGGCGCTCACGCAGACCACTGCCGGGCTCTGCCCCGGCCGACCCGAGGGGAGCCGGGGGCCAGGCACGTGCCCCGCTCCTGAAGCCCACCCACAGCTGACCCTGCTGGGAGGCACGCAGGTGCTCGACCAGGGAGAGTCTTTTGGATGCCAGGCTGGAGATGGAACCCAAGCAGGGGCACATGGCAGAGAAATGTTAGCAAGTCAGTGAAAAGACTGGGCAGATCACAGCAGCCCTGCTGTGCCAGAGCTGCGTGGGGCACACGAGATTTCCTCCTGCACAGCTGAGCCTCACACAGTCTAAAAGCACTCCTGTCTCCTTCCACATGGAGGCGCAGATCCCGGCCCCCTTCCCTGGGGCTGCTCCCCACTGCACAGAGCTGCTCCCTGGGGAGATCCTCTCCTGGGCCTCAGCACATCCCTGTAGGTGAGCCATAGGCCACTTCTTCCACCACCTGCAAAGGGTCACCCTGATTCTTCTTGGATACCTTGCATGATGGGGAACTCACCACTAGGAAAGGCAGAACACTCTCCCTTGGCTTGAGTTAAAATCTGCCTCCTTGAAACTTCTCTCCACTGCCCATTCCTTCGTGGGTCCATTCGGCATGTACCACTGTGTGCCGGCTCCCTGCTGGGCGCGGAGGGCAGAGGCGGCCTCCCAACGCGGATCCCAGAGCTGGGGGGAGAGCAAGTGGCAGGGCCACCACCGTGGGTGGGGAGGCGTGAGCGCTGCAGGGACGTGGAGTGGGGCCAGGGTGGGGCCGGGAGCATCTCCTGGACAGAGTGTCAGGTGAGCTGAGCCCTGAACGGTGAGCAGGGGCTACTCCCTGGGGGTGGGGGCAAGGGTTTCAGCTCAGGAAGGAAGGACTGTGTGGCAAGGTGCAGGGGGGGGAGTTTGGACCAGTACTTGCTCAGCGGGCTGGACGCCCTCTGGGGCGCAGGAGGCAGAGGCTGTGTGCGGGCTGCCTTTTCCCTGACCACTGGCTAACGCAGAGGTGGGCGGTGGATTGGAGGGCGGAAGGCCCAGGCAGGTCCCAAGGTGCAGGAGGAATCCAGGCCCCTCAGCCTCCGCCTTTGCGGACTCATCTCCTGACAACTGCCTCTCCCCTGCCCCACACCCACCACGAAACCAGCTCATGTTCCAGCCACCTGCTTCCATCATTTCCCCAAGCCCTCCGTCTTCCTCAGGCCTCCCACACGTTGTGCCCTCTGCCTGAAACGCTTCTCTTCTGGCTGAATTGGGTCCTGGTTTAGGTCCTCCTCCGAGCAGTCCCCCCTGATTTCTCAAGCTGTTTAGGTGTTTATCTGTGTACACCAGCAGTACCTGGGTTGTTTATTCTTCTGACACTCCCAAACACACACACATGCACACTCACACACATGCATGTACACACACGGCAGGGGCAATGTTTACCACCTTTGGATCCCAGCACCACACACTGTGCTCCGTGATGTAGGCCTGGAGGGCTTTTCTGTGGCTGAAGGTGGAATGGTGGAGCTGCAGGCTGGGGAAACGTCTTGGGACTCTGAACTTGTGCTGAGTTGACAAAGGCTGTTCTCCTTCCCTCTTAACTGGGCACTGAGTCTGGGGGGAAACGGGGTGGCCCATTCGTGTCTCTCCCAGCGTGCCCCCACGGGATGCCCAGGGCATGCCTCCTGCGCGAGGTCACAGGGTTCTCTCAGAGGCCCTGGGGAGAAGCAGGGCGGGTCTGACCTGTGTTGCCCCCTCCCGGCCCACGAGTGCACACAGCTGCCCAGCACAGAGGAGAGGACCCCTCGCGGGTATCCTCGGTCTGTCCGAGGCAGCCTTGCTCAGTCAAGCTTGCTGGGCTGCCGTCGGGGTTCCCGCAGGAAGCGCCCCCACCCCACAGCAGCCCAGCGGATCAGGACTCTGAATTTGAGGGCTGGGGTCTGCACCTCTGCACCCTGGCTTCCACATGCCTACTTTTCTCACTGCTCGCCATCCTCTTTCTGGGGGTCTTTCAGAAGCTCTGGGATAGGTGACATTGAGGGTCTCTGAGACAGAGATGGGTGTCACTTTAGAAATGACCGGGGCCCCAGGCGTGAGCCAGAAGAGGGAGGAAGGGCTTACCTTTACACTTGGCCCCCCGAACAGCTCAGTAAAGGGGCCTAAACTGGGGGTGCCTTCTGGGGGAGCTTCCTTTCCAGGGCTCCATGAGGCCAAGCCCAGAAGCCTGGTGGGAGGGCTGTGAGGGGGAGGGAGATGGAATGGGGGTCCGTGGGCAGGTGGGTGAGGGGGGGAGATGGAATGGGGGTTTGTGGGCAGGTGGGTAGGGGGGAGGGAGATGGAATGGGGGTCCGTGGGCAGGTGGGTGATGGGGGGGAGATGGAATGGGGGTCTGTGGGCAGGTGGGTAGGGGGGAGGGAGATGGAATAGGGGTCCGTGGGCAGGTGGGTGATGGGAGGGAGATGGAATGGGGGTCCGTGGGCAGGTGGGTGATGGGGGGAGATGGAATGGGGGTCCGTGGGCAGGTGGGTAGAGGGGAGGGAGATGGAATGGGGGTCCGTGGGCAGGTGGGTGGGGGGGAGATGGAACGGGGGTCTGTAGGCAGGGTCTGGGACCCCAGTCTCACTGCCACTGATTGTGAGTGTGCCGTCTGATCACCAGTGGAGTTTCCAGGAGGGAAGGGCTGACCTTCCCATGTGAGGCTCTCTGGAGACCTGGGCAGCCTGGCGTCCTCAGGAATGTTCCGGTCCGTGTAGGTCTATGGTGGCATTCGTCAGCCCTCCCCCTACGGGTTCGGGTGGACCGAGGGACGTTTCCATGTTGGCCAAGCAGCCGAGGCTGAGCTGGCCATGCCCCATCCCCCTGCCCCTCGGGTGGCCTCCTTGGACGCGGCTGGGACAAGGCAGCCCCTTGGGCTTCTTCCAGGCTCTGAGCTCCAGGCCTGCATACAGCCGGCCTCGTGTGGGGAGACACTCAGGGAGCGTGTCCCACAGAGCACAGTGTGCAGCCAGGCCGAGCGGGGTGAGCCACCTGGCAGGACCGTGTGACCAGCCTGGGCCTCGGCCTCCTGATCTCTGACACGGGGGCGATGGCCTTTCCTGGCCGGATTCTTCTGAGTTAGCAGGGCTCACCCAGGGTCTGGGGCAGTGATGGCTCGCCCACACGGCGCCTGGCCTGCTGGGCTCCACAGTGGGGGGTGGTTGGGGCTGTCCCAGTCCCCTGTTGGTGGGTAGTCACCCCCAGGCAAGGGGCAGTTTTGGGGTGTGGTCCGCAGCCTCCTAGAGGCCCCCAGGGGCTGAGCCCCCAGTGCCTGCAGCAGAAAGCCCCCCATGAAAACACTGATCTTGTCTTCCCACCTTTCCGGGCCTTCCCCACCCCGCGCTGTGCCCCAGGAACGGCTGCCCACCCTGCTTCCTTATCTCCGGGCCTACGTTAAGGGCCCTGGCTGAGAAAGATGGCCGCTGGGTTTCCACCCAGACCTGCAGGGGGTGGAGGGGACAGATAGGTACCCAGAGACCAGCTCTCCGAGTGCTGGTTCTGGGGGGGAGCTCCCCTTGAGCCGCGTCTAGAAACAGCCCGGGTGAGGGGCATCAGGACGGAGCTCCGCGCTGCTGAGCACCCCCAGCACGCTGTCCAGCCCCCAGACGCTGGCAGGCCAGCATGGCCTTTCCCACCAGCCCCAGAACTGGGCCAGAGGAGGCCGGGGGGACGTGGCAGAGCAGCTGATGCCCGGTGAAGCCAGTCGGCGCCTCTGAACCTTCCCGTCTGTGCTAATGTCGTGTCGTTAGCGGTTGGAAAAGCTCTCATAAGTTAAATATTAAGCAGCATGTGTGCCGGGAAACACGGCCTTTTGCACCTGGGGCTGATGGTCAAGGCCGTGGCCCTTGGTCTTGGTTTTAGAATTTTCTGACAGGCTTTCTAAGTGATCATTGGTGTGGAGGGAACTCTGGGGTCCTATATTCCAGAGTCTCTGAAGGGCCCCAGAAACGGGCCAGTCCCTCAAAGAAACTCCCGGATGCGCGTGGTCAGGCAGGGCTG
Organism: Manis pentadactyla; assembly: GCF_030020395.1. Taxonomy (NCBI): domain Eukaryota; kingdom Metazoa; phylum Chordata; class Mammalia; order Pholidota; family Manidae; genus Manis; species Manis pentadactyla. Next base: position 219,118,171 of record NC_080021.1, read on the forward strand.
GACCAGGGGCTTTCCGAAGGCTCCTGGGACTCCTGGGGCTGAGCCTGGCAAGCCCCTCCCCAGGAAGGCTTAGCTCAGCCCCAACCCCAGGGACTGGCCTGGGGGTGAACAGGAGGACATGGGGACCTCCTGGGCCTGTGGCCGGGACAGCAGTGGGGCCTCTTTCCCAAGGCCTAGGGGAACAGGCCCCGGGGCAGGTGCCAGGTCTCCCGCATGGTGCACAGGGGGAGGCAGCCTCCCAGGCCGAGGACAGCAGCCGGAAGACCGGAAAGGGGGCTCTGATCCTTCCTCCCTCCCTCCACAAACGCTTCCCCAAGGCGTCAGCCACTCTCATAGCCACTCTGAGCCTGAGGCAGGTGTGCCAGAGCCCAGGTGCCCCCGGGCCAGAGGGGCACAGAGAAATCGGGCTGTTTGGGTGGGGAGCAGTAGGAGCTTTGGCAAAACACAGGCCGAGACCTTTAGCTGTGCACTGGGCAGCGGTACTCGGATGTTCGGACAGGGGCACAGGCATTACCTCCAGGACGTGAGAGGAAGGGAGTAGGAGGCCAGGCAGGGGCTCAGCAGGGAGCTTCGCGAGATGGGGCATTGGCAGCGGGCTGCCCACCCGCACCCCACCATCCTGCTGCTGAACTTCCTTCCATGGGGAATGCGCGTGCCCTGTGGTTTACAAGTGTTTTTGTGTTTGTGTCTGTTCTCAACAGCAGGCACCAGGTTGGTGCCTCTGTACCCTCTGGGATTAGTGGATGGTAAGACATGTGGTGAGTGCTGAGCGGATTCTGAATGGACAAATGGATAGGTTGTTGGGTGGATGAGTGGGCCATAGGGTGGATGTGTGGATGTGTGGATGGATAGATGGATAGGTAGATGGATGGCTGGGTGCGTGGGTGGGGGATAAAGTAGATGGACCCTTTTCATGTCATTTCAGTTCAAAGCAGAGGTTGCAGCCTTTCACAGGGAGTCCTAAAGCCCGACTCTTGAGCCTCCTCTGGGGTGGAGACAGCCTGTCTGTTCACAAACACTTCTTGCCCTAAATGAAGCTCCCCAGGGGCTGAGTCTCCAACTACTGCTGAGCACAATGTTTGCTTATCTCAGGGTCCCCCTCTCTGTGGAAAGTGAAGCCGTCTCCTTGGGGTGCAATTTCTGAGATCAGGTGAGGAGGGGGTGGGTGCCTAGGGGTGGGATTCTTCTTCACTGAGAAGTTCCGTTAAGGGACAACTCCCTGACTAGCACACGCACACACACACGCGCACACATACATGCCCTGTAGTCTGACGTGCCGCCTGGAGACTGGATTTGCAATCCCTCAGGCTTTGGGACCTGGAGGCCTAGGGGTTCCCTGGGGAACTTCAGAAGAGGGGCAGCCCTCAGGATGCGGAGAACCCAGAGCTGACCCCCAGGGGGAGGGGAGCCCACAGGCAGAGTCAGTAGATGTCAGCCAGCCTGGGCTGCTCTGCAGGACCTGGCAGGGTGGGCTTGGAGCCTCCTTCCAGGTCTGAGCGGTCAGGGTCGGCCTTTACAGAAGGCTGCTGCCCATGGGGGTCATTCCTTCTAAACGGGCTGGCGCTCTGCTAGGCCCCTCCGGGCCTGCTCTCTCACACACGTGTTAGGGCCGCTGGACAAATGCTGGCTAAGACCTACATCACTGGCTCGACCTAGCCTTTGCAGGCAAGGCCTGGGTCACTGAGAGGGCTGCAGAGGAATGGGAGATGGACTTTGGATCTTTCTGGAAGGACAAGATTGTTTGTTCATTAGCCAGGTGCCACCAGCCAACCTCCTACGTGGCAAAGAGGTGACCACAGCCTGAATGGGGCCAGATTCTGAAATCTGTGGGCTCGGGGTTCAAAGCAAAGGCTTTGGCATCAGATCTGGGCCTAAATCCCGGCCTTGCTGCCATCCAGCAGCACAAATAGAGCTGCTCTGGACCATCCCAGCTTTGGGCCAGGGTCAGCCTGCCTATCCTGACCTTAGCGACTGGCCCATCGGGCACATCCAAGCCCAGGCCTGCCTGGGATCGCACCGGGCAGGTACCATGATTTTTACAGACGGAAGGTCTCAGCAGCCCTGCGTCCAGCGAGGCTGTCCGTTTTCTAGCAGCGTCTTGGTGTCAAGTGTTGGTGATTCAGCAGTGTTTTAGACTTTTCCATTCACGTTATATTTGTGATGTGATCTGTGCCAGTGGTTACCAGTCACTGAAAGTTCAGGGGACAGTTGGCAATTTTTAGCAATAAAGCATCTTTTAGTTAGTTTTAGACTATTGTATACTTACTGGGCTACAGTAGAATGTGAATGTAACTTTTATATGCACCGGGAAACCAAAAATATTCATCAGGCTCGCTTTCTTGTGACATTTGATTTACTGGAGTGGTCTGCAGCCGCAGTGTGGTGGGACTGGCTCTCTGGGGGCCTCTGCAGAGCACACCCGCAGTCCTGCCTGTCCTGCCCCACTGGGAGGGCCTGGGTGGCAGCGAGACCTTCATCTGGGGGTGGGGACGGTGGTGCCTCCTTTAGCGTGGGTGGAAGGGCTGAGGGTGACAGTGGGTGTGGGGTATACCTGAAGTGATGGGGGCTGGGGACATGGAAAAGACTGCTAAGGTGGTCAATAAGCGTTTAGAAACGTTATCTTCAGGGCTCACATTTCTTCTGGTGACATTTAAACCTCACAAATTTCCTGCCACTCAGTCGTCTGCAGCTAGCAGCCAGCAGCCAGCGCCGCCTGCCCTGGGGCTGCTTGCTCCAAGCTCACCTCGGCAGCGCCCCTCCCAGGAAGCCCAGGGCCTCCTGGTTCTGGGGCCCGGCCACTGGCGTGGAGAAAGGAGACCCTGGCTCTCCATAGGAAAAGGCTGCTGCTGTCGAGAGACCAAGTGTCGGGCCAGGGCACCGTGGGCTGAGATGGGAAGCCCTCAGAGATCTCAGCTCAGCAAGGCCCCAGGCGTTGGTGTCCTGCAGGCGTTCAAATGCCCGGGTCTCTAAGGCCTGGGGGGCCTCCCCACCTGTCCACTTCAGAACTGAGGGCTCAGCCGCCCCCTGGGACACCTGGGTTCAGCAGCCCAGCCTCCGCCTGAGGGCTCCACAGGCGACCCGAATCGGCCGCGTTTGCATTGGCCTGGGCGCTGGAGGGCAGCAGGCGGAGAAAGCCCAGGGAAGGCCTGGCCGCAGCCCTCGGGTCCTCCTCTGACTGGTATCTTTGCACGGTGGCCTGGAAGCTCAGCTCCAAAACAGATTTACAATTCAATTGTGAAATGGGATAAAAATTAGACATCCCCCTTTGGGCATCTCAGTTTTCTTATTTAAAGGTTCTGTTCTTCTTAGTAAATTTATTTACTTCTAGATTCGCTTTTATGTTGTGTTGACAGGCAAGGGGGTGGGGGGTGGGGGTCTGCCAAGGGCTTTCCCTCTTCCCTCTGGAGAAGGTCCAGTGGGGACCCAGTGACCACAGGAGCCGTGCTCGCCTGTGATGTGGGCTGCGCAGCGGAATGGTGGGGCAACAGGGCCAGGCTGAACCCCCACTTTGTCATTTACTAGCTGTGTGGCCCCGGGCAGTTATCAACATCTCTGAGCCTGTCTCCTAAGTGAAGTTCGAATTCACATGTGGGCGTCAGGCAGGTGGGGAGGCACGGTGCCCCGAGCAGACTGAGACCAGGATTCAAAGGCCTGTGTGTGGGTACATGTGTGCACACGTGCTCGTGTGTGTAGGGGATCCTGGACACACAGGTGGGGAGTATGGAAGTGGGACAAGGAAGAGAAGGAAGCAGACAGAAAGCTTGAGGAGAGGGGGGACCAGCAGCGGACAAATGGGTACAGGTGGGTGGGGAGGGGAGGCCTGGCTGCGGAGTCCACCCCCAGCCCAGGCCCAAGACGTGGCAGGCGTGGCCATGTTGGGGTAAGAGGGGCAGTGTCTGTAAGGCTCAGTGAGTTTGAGGGAAAAAGGCCACAGGGACCAGAGTAGAAGAGAGGGGACAGGGAAGTTGCCTCTAGCTGGGTCCCCTGAGGAGCACTGAGAAGGCTTCCTGGAGGAGGTGGTGCTTTAGCTGGTTCTGGATTGGCCAGCAATTATTTGCATGCACCTTAAGGGGCACTCTAAGGGAGACGGTGGTGGGGGGAAGCTGGATCCGGGCTCCAGGGGGGCACTGGGTTTGCCCACGAGGCCCCCAATTTCCTTCCGACACGTTTCCCAGATGTCCGTAAGCCCCATCCCACTTTTGCGTGGCTGTCCCTCCCCCTGGGCCCCGAGCCTGGTGACATGCTTTCCGCAGCTTGTTTTGAGTCAGATGGAGGGGGACGTGGGCCTGGGGGGAGGAGATGGCCCCTGGCGCCTGTGCCACCCCCTTGACCTGCCAGCCCCAGGACGCCTGGCTCTGGCGTGCCAGGCCTCATCTCCGGCCAGGAGTGTCCCGGCCCTGACTCCCTGAGAGGCGCACAGCCCCGAGAGTCCGGGCCCCACGGCTGCAGACCGGGGGGCATGGCCTCCAGATGCCTGGCATCTTGGTCCGCGCTCGCCAGCGCCCTGCTCTCCTGGGGTCTGGAGTGAGTCCGGCCTGACTCTGGGTTCCGTTTCATTCACTTCTTCACTTCCCCAGCCTCTGGTCGATGGTTCATTCCGTCTTTGGGCCATGCAGCCCTGGGCTCAACTCTGCTCGCTGAGGGCTGTAGGCGGCAACACTGTCTTGAGAGCGCTGTGCGGGGAGGATGCCCGCCGCCCTTAGGACAGAGTCCAACCCCCTCGCCCCGCACACTTCGTGGCCGCTCCGTGCTCTGGCTGCGCAGGCTCCCGCTGGCCCCGGAGACAGGGCCCGCTCTCCGCCTGCGCCTGCTGTCGCCTCCCACTCCTCCCCATCTGGATAGCTCCTGCTGTCCTTGCTGTCTTGGCTTGGGTGTGACTTCTTCCAGGCAGCCCTCCCTCATCCTGCCAGTCTAGACTGGGTCCCCCAACACTGCACTGAGCTCGCCCCACTAAGGCCCTGCCGCAGGGCATCAAAGTCCCCTGTGGAGGACCAGAGTCCTTGGGGGCCGGAATCCACTCCCGCTCAGCATGGCCTCCCCAGGCCCAGCGTGGGAGCGCGTCACATACTCCAGGATTAAATGAAGGACTGAGGCGCACACAAGGGTCTCCAGGCTCGTTACAAAGGCTCTGGGCTGCCCAGGGGTCTCAGAGACCAGGGGAGCTGACAGTGGCCCAGGGCATCCTTTAGGGTGCTGCAGACGGGCCCCAGCTGGAGGGGCCCCACATGACTGTGAGGCGCGTGAGCTACGGAGGGGCAAGGGCTACGTGGACAGGCCCTGGCTGATCTGGGGAAGGACCCTGCATTTCTCAGGCCCCACAAAGGGCTGCTCATGCCTGACCAAGTGCAGCCCCAGGGCTCTGCACACCTGGGGGCCTGGGCAGCGTAGAGGGGCATGAGCCAGAGAGTGCCCCCGGAGCACCCCCCAAGGTCAGGCCCCTGGTGGCGTGCAGGTGGACTCTCCTGGGGCCGGCTGGGGGTTTCCCCAGGCTAGGCATCCCTCTGCTGTCCTCACTGGAGGCCTCCTGATGTGAACCACGGGGAGGGCTGTGGGCCTGGCCCCCGGGCCTGGTCCCCACTCTGGGCTGGAGTCTGGAAACCCAGGCGCTGGCACCAGCCCGCTCTGGCCCACTGTGTGGCTTTGGGCAGGGCCCCTCTCAGGCCTTGGGCTCCCCATCTGTGAAGGCACAGCCCCCAAGACTCCCTCCACTTCCTTCAAGCAAGGCTGTCCTGTGTGGAGCCATGACTCCAGGCTCGGAACCCACGTGGTGCTGAGTTCAAATCCTGCCACCTCTGTGGGCTCGCCGGGCAGGGGGCTGAGCCTCTCTGAGCCTCTTTCACCTGACTGTGCCCGAGGTGAGGGCTGCTGGAGGGGAAGGACAACAGATGTGAGGCCCTGGGCCGCGGGTGCCTCCAGGGCAGAGAAGAGATGGGCTCGCCCCGGGCCACACCCGTTACTCTGCAGGCCTTTGACAGCCACACACCGAGACCCTCTGGAGGAGCAGGAGGACCCCCAGATGTGGAGGGAGACGAGGCCTCCCCTCAGAGCACAGCAGCCCTCATTGGCATCCTGCCCTGGGATGCTGGCTTCTGTCACAGAGCACACGGGTCGGGGAGCGGCCAGGCCCGCGGACCGGGCTGCACCACAGAAGCAAGTCGGCCTCTCTTGCCAGGACGCTAAGCCCACGCGGAGGGAGCTCAGGAGCTGGGGCCGGGGCAGATGCGCAGCCGAGGGGTGTCCTGGGTGGCCGAGGACGTGCGGTGCTGGTGTTCAGGAGCCCACTGTGGAGAGCTCCAGGGGGACAGGGCCAGGAAGGCAGAGGGGAGCCGGACTGGGCGCTGGGCCGCCCCTGGAGGGCTCCCCTTGCCTGTTCGTGGTAGTCCCCATTTTATGCAGGGGCTTCTAAGGTGGATAGGGCGCCTGAGGGTCTGGGGAGAGGTGAGAACCCCACCCTGCTCAGTGTCTGCCCTCTGGGAGCTCCCCATCTGACAGAGGGAAAAAGGCAAGCCCTCCAGGCCCTCTTGACCTGCGGAATGTGAGCCATGCCCCCACCCCACTTGCCACTGGAGGAGCCCAGATTTCACAGGTGAAACTCTTCTCCCATCCTGGGGACAGTTGGGGAGGCCTCCCCGGTCCAGTCTCTCTTGCTCCTTCGAGGGGTCTCAGGACATGGTCATAAAAGGCCTGCAGAGTAGTGTGTGGGGACCCCTCAGCGAGCTCAGCCCTGTGGCCCACTCCCTGGGGAGTGCCTCTGGAAAGATCAGATTCCCCTCTGCAGCGTGGGGACTCTGTTACATCAGTGAGGGGTCAGTGAAGTCACTCCTGGAAGAAGGGACCCAGCGCCGGGCACCCAGGAGGTGCCTGATTACTGCTCGACAGCAAACAGGCTCCTGGGGCAGGAGCAGGGGCAGACCAAGGGGCACAGAGGGGGCACTCTCCTTTGGGCCCTTCCCTGGCTCCAGGCTCTGAGGTTCAAGCTTGGCCTCCATTCCTGGGAGGGGAGCCATGTCCAGGGGCAGTGGGGGATGGCAGTTGGGCTACCAAAAAATGGGGCACGGCAGGCCTGCAGGCAAGACTGAGGGGGCTCCTGGCTACGAAGTGCATCCTGCGGAATGAGCGATTCTCTGCCTTCCCAGCCTTCCCTGCAGGGGTGCTTCCCCTTAGGACTTTCCTCAAACCCTCTCAATGCCTGAAGATAAAGCCTGCCCAGGATAAAACCACATAAGCCCCATGTGAGCATTTCCCTTCCCTGCTCACCCCACAGCCCCAGGTCCCCACTGTGTCTCTCGGTGGGTGCAGCTCCCGGGGGTCACATGCGGCTGGCTCTGTGTGTCCCCGGGACAGAGCCAGGGCCTGTGGGGCAATGCGGAAGGTAGGTCTGGAGCAGCTTTGGAAGCATCTCCTTTCAGCAGAACCATCCCTATAGGGATCGCTGGTTTTGTTACGGGGGAGCACCCGGCCACCAGCCGTAATCAAGCAGAGATTAGATGGCCAGCTCTCAGAGCTGTCATGCCAGATTCAAGGAGTCCAGGAAAAGATCTCAGAACCTGCAGCCTTGGCACTGCCCCTTGGCCCGGTGGGCAGCAGGCAGCCCCGCCTCCCTGCTTCCTGCCGCAGTCCTCCCGTCCCCTTAGGGAAACCTGACCCTCTGGTTGCTTGAAAGGAACTTGGGTTTGATGTTTTGAAGAAGTGGCTTTTTATCAGAGAGCCCTCTGGGAGTCTGGGCCACAACCAGTGACATTCTATCTGTTCAAGAAGAGGCGCAAACTTGGACTGATGGGTATTGAGATTCATGGCTTCCCCGGAACCTAACTGCCTTGGAATCTTTCTGACGGTCGGGCCAAGCGGTGCCAAGACGGAGATGACGGGTCGGGCAGCAGCTGGCTCTCCCGACCCGCCCTGGGAGTGTCCTGCACAGACCACCAGGACCCTCTGCTCGTCTCCAGGGCACAGGAGCTGTGCTCTTGTTTCTGTTGCCAGACCCCAGAGGGGAAGGGGCCGAGGGAAGGTGGCGATCCTGGCGATGGCAGGCAGGGCTCTGATTTCCCAGCCAGGTGGCCCTGCCGAGTCTCAGCACCCCCCGGGCATCAGTGTCTGTACCGTGGGGGTGCTGCCTGCTCGGCACCGCATTCAGCAGGTGCTCAGCACCACACTGGAGACCTGCCATGTGGAGTCCGAAGTGGCAACGCAGGGTCACGAGTCTGATAGCTCAGGTCAGATGAGGAAGAGGAGCTTCCTAGCCGGCTGCCCCAGTGGGAGGGAGGCGCCTGACTCCGGAGGCATGTAAGGGCAGCTGGCCCCTCTGGCGGGGAGGCAGGAGGGGCTTGAGCATCAGGGTGAGGCTGATCCAGGGCCTCTGACAAGGGGCCCACGTCCCCCTGCGCCTGCGAGGCTGCCTCGCCCCTGCCTCCCTCCCTGTCCATTGGGCAGACAGGTATTCCCATGTCTCTGAGCGAGGCTGCTTCCCAGATTTTCTCCCCAGGTTCCCAGGTGGGTGCAGAGTCTTGGCAGGTCTAGAGCCCAGGGGGCGGGGGTGCTGGGGACCCAGGGTGTTGGGCAGCCTCCGCCCCGAGGCTGGCTTGCACTCCAGGCCACACTCAGGAGGAGAAGGCTCGTGTGGGTGTGGCGGGGGGCAGACAGATCCCCAGCTGGCAGAAGCACAGCGGTGCTGGGCCCTGTGGGGCTGCTGGCGGCTGCACGGGTGACCTGAGTCAAGGGCACCCCCGCCGGCACGGTGGAGTCCCGGCCCACGTGGCAGGCAGGGGGCCTCAGAGGGCACCTGACACCCGGCAGCCCCCACAGGCAGTTGGAGAGCCGGCTGAGGCTTTACAGGCAGGGTGGGCGCCGCCGGCTCTTCTGTCGAGCAGTAGATGTCACACGTCCAGAGCACAGCACGGGGCACTGCACGTCCCCGCTCTTGGGTCCTCCCAGCACTCCGTGACGAAGCTGGGGACCTGGAGAGGTGCCCAGCCCCTCACCCCCTCTGCTAGGACCCCAGCCACACCCTGACCCCTGTTGGGCTGGGTCACAGGATCGCTGGGCCAACGGGTGTGTGAGCTCAGGCTGCTGCTTCATGGGCTGCCAACCAGGAGTGTCCCGGGAGCCCCGCTACGGAGGATGAGGAAATGCAGACCGGAACCAGCCTGTAGCCTGCGGCCAGCCCAGCCCAGCCCAGCGCACAGACCCAGGCGCAAGGAAAGCATGGCAGTCATTGCCACCAGTTGAGTTTTAGGGTGGTTTGTTATGCAACAAAAACTGATGAATACATGTTTTTGTATTCCACACAGAAGCTGAGGCTCAGAGAAGTCAGATCACTTGCCCGAGGTCAACCAGCTTGCAAGTGGCAGGTGGAGTGCTCTCAACTGCAGCCCCAGTAGAGTCCTGCCCAGCTCCTGGGGCTTAGGGAGCCCTGGGCACAGGCCTGTGTGTGCACCACCTTGGACAAGCGAGGCACTTTGCAGCTCATAAGATGCTGGCCCCAGGCCCTGGGTCTTAGGAGACATGGCTGGGGGGCCTGCAGCCATCATCCCTGTCCTGTTTCTGGACTTGCAGACACCAAGACCCAGAACATTTATCTGCCCACCACCTGGCCAGGACCACCCACCTTGTCCTGCAACACTGTAGTGGCCTTCAGCTGGTACCTTGGCCATTTCCAGCCTCCAGTCCAGACCCAACCCAGAGGGACCTGCCTAATTTGTCATTCTGACCCTACCACACTCTGTGGCTCCCTGGTACCCTAAAGATCATGTCCTGACTCCTTATCACCTTATTGTGTCCCATGAGGCCCTGATGACCTTCCCCATGCACACCAGATCTCTCATACTCACACAAACACTTGTACATATTCACACACAGACACACATTCACACACTTATACATTCACACTCATTCCCACACACACAGTCTCCAGCTCCAGCACCCGGGCTTGCTCAGTCTCCTGGCCCTTGCACCTGCTCCTTCTCTGCAGGAATACCCCCAGCCTCCCTCCTTCTCCTCAGCTTGGCTACATCACCTCCTCCAGGAAGCCTTCCCTCTCTTTTCCTTCATCTCAGCACACGTTCCATGCATTTCCATCCCTGGTGGCAGGTCCCACGCCCAGTACATAGCAGGTGCTCACTCGGTGTGGACAGGACCTTTGTTTACCAGGAACGGCTGCCGGGAGGGCAGCACCTCACAACCCAGGTGTGGGCTCTTGGACAAGGTCCCTAGGCCCAGCCTCCCCCACCCAAGGTGGCAGCTGCACTCGGGGACTGTGACCCGTGAAGCTTGTCCCCATGGTCTCTGGTCCCCATCAGTTTCCTGTGGTCCCCCTACCAGCAGGCACCCACCTCCTCTCTCCCCCCAGGAAAGACACCATCTAGAAAATCCTTTCCCCCAGAGCTCCAGAAACAGGTAAAAGGATGGATCTGGGGCGGCTGGTTATTAGTCCAGTAAGCTGGACTAATGTCAGCTGAAGCTCGGAGGGCCTGGCTCCCGGGCCTGGGTCAGCAGCAGGTCTGGGTTGAGGTGGGAATGTGAGATGCTGCCTTAAAGTGCCATCCTTCCTGGGGTAGTTCTGCTTTGGAGGGCCCGGGGGACGGCAGCAGTGGCCCCGGGAGGGCCGGAGGTGCGTGGATCTGACCCCCTTCCCGGTGACCCTGCCTAGGCCTGCCTCTCCTGGGGCCAGGGGTCCAGTGAGCAAGGCGCGCAGCCTCTCTGAGGCAGTAGCTCCCAGGACCCTGCAAGGACCCCCTTCCCTCCCCCTGGAGAGGGTGTACTGTCCTCGAGCCCCTGGCCCTCGGGCTGGGTGGGGCCGCCGCCCAGTGTCCGTCTTCAGGGAGAGCGCAGGGGAGGGACAAGGAGAGCTGGAGGGACGAGAAGTCTGTTTCCTCAAAGCCAGCATCCTGACCTTGGTCTCCTTGTTTGGGGCCTTTACCTTCCCAACCGGAGGATCTGCAGGGGCTCCCCGAGTGGTCTGGGCCTGAGGACGCCAGCTGAGGGGGGCGGTAGAGCAGCTCTGCACAGGACAGGGCCTGGGCCCGGGGACAGGCCTCCAAGCACTGTGGGAACTCGGGGACACTGCATGTCATGTGGGACCTGCAAACCTAAGCTTTCACCGGTGCTTGTGAACATCCCCCAACTGTGCTGTGGTGCAGGGGGGGAAATGTGGCTCTGCACCAGATGTGTACATCTGTGCTCCAGGACGCTGGGGACAGTGGCCTCACCATGAGCCAGGGCCCTGAGTAGGCATGGCTCCGGGGGCAAGAGAGGGTGGAGGGTCAGGCCTGTGAGGCCGAGCCCAGGCACAGGCATGGGTGGGGCTGCATCCTCAAGGTGCACGGAGAGCGCCCAGAGCACGCTGCTGGCTGGGCTTTGCCCTGGGCTGTTCCCTCGGCACTGGGTGTCATCCCACCCCGGGTGTTTATTGGGCACCTACTCTGTGCCCAGCCCTGTGCTGGGGCAGGAGAGATGGGTGAACAGGCAGGGGAATGGCCTGTCCAACCATGGGGCCAGCTGTGGGGCTCGTGAAGTTCGGGGTCTTGCCTGTCTGGCCACCCAGAGCAGGTGCCCCGTGGTAAGTCACTCACACCTCCTGTCTGTTACATTTTGATTTAAAAACACAAATCAAGGAGTTAAATTTAAAAAGAGGCACACCCCCAGGTGAGCTTGGATTCCCTGGGGGCCCCTTGGGTTTGAAGGCTGAGATTTTTCTTGTCAGTCATGGGGCCATCGGCCCGTCACCCTAGGGACTGGGGTCAGGGTCTTGCCAGGCAGTCGAGGCCTCCCCACCCCCAGGCTGGGTCCAGAAGTTTCTGTGTGGGCTCAGGTGAGGAGCAGATGGGGGCATGGAAGAGATGATCCCTCCAAGAGAGCAGCCAGAGAGGAACCGGGGTGGTGGACGGTACCTCGTGAGGATGGCTGCTCCGCTGTCCCCGGGGCCCCTCCGCATGGGATCTGGGCAGCTGTGGGAGGAAGAACATTCCAGGGTTATCCATACCCTAGTTACCATGGAAAACACTGGGAAAAAAAATATTCAACCAAGTATTCCCTGCCGTGGACACAAAGCATGCCATTCAGGTGAGGCTGGCGTCTGCGCCCAGCTTGAGTGCACGCACGTGTGTGCATCCGTGTGCAGAGACAATGCACACAATTGCCTCTAAAGAAATGGACATGTTCTTTAGAAGGCAGATGCTTTTTTGAATTTCAATTGGCTGTCTCAACAATGTCCGTTTAATTAGTATGTTTTGAAGGGGAAATGAAGGGAAATTATAATTCATCTGAGAAAATGGTTGTACGTGCTCAGCTCTTTCCTGGAGTTTCAGAGGAGCGGCCCGAGGCCCACGGAGCCCGGGCCCAGAGCCGTCCAGGCCAGAGGAGGGAGGGGAGAGGCCCCATCCAGGGCGCCAGGAGGAGTGCTGGGCGCAGGGACACTGGGGGGCAGGCCGAGAGGCCTCCCGGTGAGGGTTTTACCAGCCAGGAGCCCCGGCTGGTAGCAATGCGGTTCAGCAGACAAAAGGCAAGGGCCCGCCCGAGACCGGGGTTCTCTGCCGGAGACCGGGGTTCTCTGCCGGAGCTCGCCTCGGCTCAGCTTCCTTACGTGTAAAATTTGTAAGAAGGTGTTTGATGATTGCGATCCAAATAAAACCGTGGCCCCCAGAGGGCTTTCTAAAGTGTCAGGTCCTGGAGGAGCCCGTGGGTCCCGGGGCAGCTCTCCCTTCCCCACGAGGGTTTCTCTCCAAGTGTAAACATCTCACCTCCTTGGTGGGCCAGGCCCATGGGGCAGGGGCACAGGGCTGGTGTCACTAGGAGCTCCTGAGGGTCTCCCGAAGGCCGCACCGCACAGAGGCCGGGTCCCTGCGGGTTTCCACGCCTGCCCAAGTCTCCTGCTCCCCACCGGGCCTGCTCAGCACAGCCCAAGCATGTGAGGGAGGCCTGACGGAAAGTGCCGCTGCTCCCCGGCCTGGCCTGCCCCCGTCACCTCTCTGCACAACAGGCTCCTGACGCCCACTGGCTCTACCCCTCCCGGAGGCCCCCCACCCCCCACCGTCCCCATAGCTTTGGCCTGGGCTAGGGGAGGGGAGTCTTGGGCTCCTCCCTCCCTCCCCTCCCTCCTCGGTCACCAGCCCGCACAAGTGTGCCGAAGGTCCGAGGGCAGCCCTTGCCCAACATGCCCAGAGCAGCTCATGTTGGAAGGGGTGGCTCCATGGTGAAGGTGCAGGGCCCTGATTCCTGGAAGAGCAGGGCGTCTTGCTCAGGAGGGCGCCAGGCAGCCTGCATGCCCCTGGTCTGCGAGGAGCCTGCTCCACGGACAACCCCACTGTCCGTCAGGGCAGCAGCTGCCCCTTCCTGCATGTCCCCAGCCAGGTGAGGGCCAAGCCCCTGTCCTCTGGTTTAACCCCACTGGGAGATGAGGGAGGGGCGGGGCTCTGGCCTCACTGGCACCACTGGTGAGGACTGGCTGGCTTCAGTCCCCAGACGTGACTCCAGAGCTCCTTCCTGGCTCTAAGGGGGGCAGCCAGACATGGGGGCCTCCTCAAGGGCTTGGAACAGGGGGTGCTGGAGACCCTAGGCATTAACTCCACTGTGGATGCCTCTGCCTGTACCCTTGGCCCCACCAGCCACGGGCAGCTGCGTTGGGGTGGCCAGCGTGCCCACCCGCCTGGTCTTGCCCACCCTGCCTCTGCTGGCGGCTCTGCCAAGCGCTGTGTACCCACGGGGTCCATGCAGCTGCCTTCCGGGCCGCTGGCTTCCCTGCTCCCCATCGTTGGGCACCTGGGAGGGCTCCAGTTCTGAGCCGCATGAATAGTGTTGCTATAACCATCTTGGCACAAGCCACTTCTTTCCCCTCCTGATCACATTATTCCCTCTCACAAGCCTTTGGGTGCTTTCCCGACACGTTCTCTGACGCGCCCAGAACTGGCAGGGTGCCTCCCAGGAGAAGCACCCAAGCGGCTGAGCTGTGGCCTCGTGCAGAGGCGCCTGCCCTGTGAGCTGGGGCTCCTACCTCACCTCCAGCGTGTGTGCCCAGCTCTGCGCCTGGCACCTCATACGCACGTGGCTTCAGGGGCCCAGGGCCAGCATCCCCTTTTCATAGGTGCAGAGGCCATGGCCGAGAGGCTGAACAACCACACAGGGGTAGGAGGGAGCCGAGGGACTCAGGTTGGTCTGGCTGCCCATTACCAAGACCCTGGCCTCAGGACTGCTGCCGCACACACGGTGTGCTGTGTCCCTGCCCTTGAAGGTGTGTCTGCACCTCCCCGGGGAGCGTAGGTGCCCCGCCAGCCCATGGCACGCCCAGCCCCATCTCACTGATTCCTCTTGGGGCTCCCGGGCCCTTGCAGAGCCGACATGCCTCCTCCTGGCCGTCCCGGCAGCTTGCCCGGGGCGGCGTTTCCTGACGCAGGGACCACGTGCTGCCTGGAGGCAGGCTGCGTCTGGAAGGCCACGGCTCTCCTTCCAGCTCCTCTACCCCAACAGGCCTCAGCTAGAGCTAGTGGACAGGTGGATGGATGGACAGATGGTCGGATGGACAGGTGGCTGGCTGATGTGCAGTAGGAGGTGTTGCAGACGCCTTAGGAAGTGCAAAGGATGGATGCTATGGAAAGGACACACACAGGGCAGGTCCGAGGCAGGGAGGGGCTGCAGCTTCCCGTGGCCTGGCTGCCCATCAGTGGGGTGCGGGGCCTCTCCACAGTGGCATCTCACCCCGGGAAGGGCAGCAAACGCAGGCCCTTCCCTGCTCCCGCGGCAGATGTGGCTAATCAAGCGAGGCTCCTGCCCTGCTGAGCCTGGCTCCTGGCCCTCTGCTGCGGCCAAGCCCAGCTGATTGCAGTTGGCACTGGAGGCTGGCCTGGCCTGCCCAGATATATGTCGTTACTGAAAACGCAGTCACAGAAACCCAGGTCCGCCGGCCCCACCGGCCTGTGGCTGTGCACACGGCCCCCGGAGGCCCGCCACCCGGCTCGTTCTGGGCTTGCCCTGACCCTCTGCCCGGCCTGCTCTCCACCCAGGGCCTCAGAGCCGGCCAGCCCCAAGGAGCTCAGCGCTCTGTGCCAAAGGCTGCAGGCTGCTGAGTGGGGGCCCAGCCTGGGCAGGCATTGTGCTGGCAGACAGCCTGTTCACTGCCCTCCGGGCACCAGACAGAGGCGCTCAGACCCCCAGGCCTCAGTCATATGGATTCCCAGGCCCGTCTCTAATGGTGTGTGCCAGTGGGCCTGGAAACCTGCACATCATAGGCAGGTGAGGGGCCCTGGGGGCTGCCTGGGCACAGACGACCTGGACAGTGTGCGTGGCTGGCTGAGCGCCGCTCCCCCACCAGAGGCCTTCCCCAAGAGTGGTCTAGGCTGCCCTGGGTGGGGTGGTGGGCGTCCCTGTCCCTGCAGTCACAGCTGTAGGGTCCTGCACAGGTGCCCTGGTGCCTCTTAGGGGGCATCCCGGGGAGGGGGGGGTCTTACCTTTCGCTCCCTCTGGGGACCAAGTTTCTGCTTGCTCGGTGGGGGCTGGCCAGTCTTCCCACTGCCCAGCCCTGCTCCAATCCCACCTGACCGCCCGCCTGCTCAATTCCCCTGGCCCTTTAGTCACTGGGCCTCACAGGCCCCCTTGGGCCCCAGTGTCTATCACCCGTCCCTCAACGGTTCTGTCAGTGAAGGGAGTGCTGGCTTCAGGCGTCCCAGGGTCGCCAAGCCCTTTGTATACCTTTAGGAGGTTGAGCGGCTGGCTCTAATCTGTGCATTCAGGCCTGTATCCCGGCTCAGCCCCTGGGAGCTGTGTGACTTTGGGCAGTTCCCAGCCTCCTGGAACTCAGCAGGCAGGGGGCGCTGCTCTTGATGGTGGCACTGTCACCCTAACAGCCCCTGGTCTGCACGGCGCGGGGAGACAGGGGCGGGGACAGCAGCCTGTGGGCCTTAAAGCCAGGATGCTGACCTACCCACAGATGCTCTCTGTGCTCGGAGCCACCGCCCCGGACACCTCCCAGGTCGGACCCGCCCGCCAGTCCGCTGTGGCTGCCCACATGCCGCCTCCGCCTGCCAGGCTCCTGGCCACCCACAGCCCATGCTTCCCCCCTGAAAGTCAACAGACCCGTTTTAGCAAATGTGGAAGCCACAGAGAAGCAGAAAGTTGTAAACAAACTGTCCAGGGCCCCTTCCCCAGCCCTGGCCCCCAGGAATCTGCTACCCTGTGGATCATTCCTTCCTGGCCTGGCTTGGACTCACCGTCCGAGCAACAGCCCTGAGCCCTCCCCCTGCACCGCGTGCCACGCCCAGAGCCTCCATCCTCAGGACGGCCTCTGCTCTGGTCCTGCTGTGATGCTCCTTTCTCAGCTGCGGAGGCTGAGGCACCAGCGGGGACAAGGCCCAGGGGATACACCTGGGGAACTGTGGCCCCCAGGTATGAACCCGGGTCTGCCTGACCCCCTGCTGGGCTTCTAGCCACGAGGACTGAGCAAATGTGGGTGAACCGAGGGTCTACAAAGAGGTGGGGAGGGAACCGCCCAGCTCTCCTAACCTCAGTGTCCAAGAGCAAGACCATGCCGGGCAGGTGGGAGCTCACACGTGTCAGAGTCCCATGGGCCCCGGCAGGGTGGCTTCCGGGGGAGTGAGACCCGGGAGTCACCTGCGCTGGGGTGGGGGGCACACAGCTGGAGCCCTCCCAGCAGCAGCCAGGTGGGTTCTGCTGCTGGGGACCCTGGGTGCCCCGTTTCCTCCTTTCTGACCCAGTGGTTGCATCTGGCCAGGGCAGAGGCAGTGGCCCCTTCGACTCCGAGGGGCTCCCACATAAATCACTACTGTGGAGGCCGGCACCTCACTGCAGGCCACCCTTGCCCTCCGCCCCCACCCCCTCCCGCTGCCCTGGGCCTGCCTTCCCAGCGCGATGAGCCGCAGGCCTGCACACGGGGCTGTCTTCCAGGTGAACATTCCTTAGAAAAATGACTTCATTATCACCTCGGGCAGCTTGGAGCTGGGGGAGGGATGTGTGTGGCCGGGAGGGGGCAGGCAGGGTGGACGCCGCCTCCCAGTGTTCCTCCAGTAGCTGGGCCCAGGGTGGCAGGAAGGCCTGGAGCCCAGGCACCTAGCGACCCCCGCCCAGGAAGGCCTGACGGAGACAGATCTGTGGGCCCAGGGCTGGAGGCGAATATTACATTATGATAACAAATCACTCCGCTGATTGGAACTTAATTACGTCTCTTTTATCTTGGTGACAGTCATGCACCTGGGCTCCAGGCTGGTTTGGGGGGTGCTCAGCCCCTGGGGATTAATGAAACCAAGCCCTCCTCCACCCCAGAGGAAGCCACAGTCACCCTCCTCCCCCTCTGCAGGGCAGGGGAGACAAAGGGAACCTTGTCTGCTGGAGAATCAGAGTTGCCAGGGTCTCAGCAGAGAGGGTGGGCCAGGGCAGTTGGGGATGGCGTGGGGTCTGCTCAGGCCCACTCAACCAAGTCCAGAAGGGCAAACTGGCCTCGACCGGCCTCTGGAGCAGAGCCGTGGGGCTGGGGCCTGGCCCCTCGCAGCGAGAGCCCCTTGGCCACTGCTGACCGGGTGGCAACCCTGGGGTGGACAGTGTCACATTGCAGGGCTCACAGGCAGGGAACACAGGCGACCTCTTGGTGCTGGCCTCCCAGGTGAGGCGGTGGACTCAGATGGCTGCTCCGCACCCCAGGATGGGACAGGCAGGAGAGCAGGGTTAGCCAGTGAGGTGGCGGGGGCCACGGGGGGCCCTGGGACCACAGGCCGACAATGGCCAAGTCCCGTTCAGAGAGCAAAATCCTATGCATAATCACCTTTCAGAACGGAGGGCAAACATACCTTGTGGATTTTTCTGGAATGGCTCTGATTTTAAAATTTTGTCCCTAGAACCAATTAAATCCTAATATTCTGGAGTCCCTGCACAGCCCTGAGGCTGCTTTCTCCAGGCTGGGGGGAACTCAGGTCTGAGAATATGAGTATGGACCACAGGGGCTCCGGCCACGGCCTTACCTCGGTCCCCAGTGAGCAGCAGGGCCCTGGGCAAGGTTTGGGGCCTTCCTGGGCCTGGGTACCCTTGTCTGGAAGGTGGGCTGAAGGCCGTGAGCCCCCACAGTGAGCTGGAGGCATCGTCAGAGCATGTTTTTGGGTGCGTGTGTGGCTGTGAGGGGCATGGTGCTTTATAATGTCGACTCACTGACTCCTCCAGGGGACTCTGTGAGGGTCCAGTCATTGGCCCCACTGCACTAATGTGGAAACTGAGGCACAGGGGTGACATTGCTACCCAAGGCCACACACCTGCTAAGTAGCAGAGGCAGGATTAAAGTCAGGGAGCCCGGCCTAGAAGTCTGCTCCTGACAGCTGCTGCCCATCTGCAGTGTGTGGCTAAAGGCGTGAGATGATGTAGGCAGACGCTGTCAGCTTTGACATCATTTACAGGGCGTGGTTTGCACATCAAAGTAAGTATTCTCTAGGCCTGGGGACACATGGAATAAATGATGGAGGGGGCACATATCTGGGTTGGAGAATATGGTTCCCCTGCCACACCCAGGGCCTGGAGTGGCGATTCCAGCAAGACCTCAGCCCTGGGGGCTCTTCTGACCCTCTCTGGGCCCCCTCTTGGGGTAGGGCTGCTGGGGGGACTCTCTTGTGCCCCATTAGAGAAGCTGGGGATTGGAGGGGCATTATCACCAGGGAAGCTGCCCAGCGACCTGGACTGGGGGCCCGAGGGTCTATCTGGCACTGTCCCTCCCAGCTCTAGTGATAGGGTCTGGACATCCCCCTTCACTTTCACCCCAAGGGCTGGCAACGGGGCCCCCAAGGTTGCCTTCTGATGGAAGTGCCAGGGGCCACCCCAGCAGAATGAACTCCGTTTCATAGACTGCCTGGTGGCCGCTGAGTCATCACGCAGGGTGATCCATCAGCCGCGCTCATGGCAGGGGCTGAGAACGATGTCATTGCTTCGGGGACAGGGAGGGACGGGCCTCCTTCTTCCACCCAGTTCCCGGCAGGGGCTGGACATCACTGTGCGGGAAGGGAGGCGCTGGTTATGCATTCTGACGCAGTATGAGTGTGCCTGGGTTATGGGTGTGAGTCTGTGTGTGTGCCCTGCAGGTGAGTGTGCCTGGGGTGTGCACAGGCCTGTGCACACGCATGCCTGCGTACATCGGGCATGCCTGGAGCACTCGGCCCATGCAAACACACCTTTCCGGCCAGTCTCTGTGGATGTGGTCCGCATGAGCTGTTGAGCTTTGCATGTGAACCATAGACTCATTGGAGTTTGAAGCATGACTCTGAGCTAGATGGGGACCTGCAGTCTGTCCTTCAGTGCCAGCCAGGTCTGAGCCCCATTGCTCTCATCTGCAGACAGCAACAACGGCAGAGCCCACGTCATGCCTGCTGCGAGGACTGATGGAGACAGAGTGCAGCCCTTGTGCGGAGACTCACAGGGTCCTCAGCGCACGGAGCCCACGTCATCACATGTGGCCGTGAACACAGAGCATACGCGTTGGGGTGGTGTGGTAGGGTTCTCAGAGAAACAGAATGAATTGTGTGTGTGTGTAAAGAGAGAGAGGAGAGATTTATTATTCAGAATTGGCTCACACAATTACGGAGGCTGAGCAGTCCCATGATCTTCTGTCTGCTGTTAAGCTGGAGGCCCAAGAGAGCCAGTGGTGTAAATTCTAGTCTAAGTCTGACGGCCTGAGAATGAAAGAGCTGAGAGACGGATGTCCTGGCTCCGGCTCTGGCTGTAAGGCAGAGAGGGTGAATTATCTGCTCTCTGCCTTTTTGTTCTATTCAGGCCCTCAACTGTTTGGTTGGGACCCACCCCCACTGGGGAGGGCTGTGGCTGTACGCTGTCCACTGGATGGTTTATTCCCATCCAGAAGCTGTTACAGACATGCCCACAACAATACGTAACCAGATATCTGACACCCCGTGGCCTGGTCATGTTGACACATGAGATTAACCATCGTGGGTGGGTTGGTGCACAGACGGGGTGGCTCATTCCTGCTTGTGTGGGCTTGTGGTATGTGGGTATGCAGACATGGGCGAGTGCGTTGGTGTCCCTGGGATGGACGTGTGTTCCGCCATGTGCAATACGCACACTGTATGTAAGTGTTTGCACTTGAGCATAAACGGGCATGTGAGTGTGCCCGCGGGTGTTCCTCTGTGTGGTATATCTGCACACTTCTGTGTCTGTGGTCCCACCCTAGGCACGCAGGGGCATGTGCGTGCAGGCACGTTCCTGTGCGGGCCCAGGGCAGCCACGCCACACCTCTGGGGGCTGCTGGTCACTGGCGCCCTTTTTGTCTGCCTGGTTCCAGGAAGGCTCGGGCGGCCCGGTGCTCTCTCTCCTTGCTTCCAAGATGCTGCGGCTGAGCTTGGAGGTGGGGGGTCCCAGCCCCGCAAGGGTCCTGCTGGGCTTCAAACCGGCAGTGGGGGTCCGGCCTCCAGTGGGGCAATGGATGGCCTGGAGGCCCCCTTTCTGCCATGGCTGTCAGTAATTGGTGGGCAGGGACGTGAGAGAATCAGGGGTGCCCAGGGGCCCTGGGGTCCTCACTGCCTTTGGCAGCTCCCTATGCCCAATGTGGCTCTTTGCCAAGGAATATATGGAGGCCTTGCCAGAGGCGCCCCAACTGCCTACCATCCTGCTCTCAGCGCTACATTTGTTCCCGACGTACGCGTGCACTTGGCCTTGGGCAGCAGCTGTGGGCTTGTGCCCAGAAGGGTCTCCCAGCCAACCCCACTGCTCAGTAGTGGGGACACGGCTGGCACCAACCCTCCTGGACTGAGGCACTATGACCCCCTGCTCCCATGAGAGGCGGCAGCAGTGAGCGAGTAACCTTCCAGGTTCCCAGCTCCAGAACCCGATGTGCCCAGGTTTAAACTGGGCCAGGCTTTTGGCCAAGTTGCTCTGCCTCCCCGTGCCTCAGTTTCCCCACCTCAGCCCTGGGGGCCTGTGAAAGGTGTCAGTGACCAAGAGTTGCAGAGTTTGCAGGGTGGGAGCTCAGCCTGAGTGGCCGGGCAGCAGCTGCTGGGGCCTCTGATGCCTCCAAGGTACCCCCTGGCATAGAGAGCATGGCCTTCCCCGCTCTGAGTGTGGGCTCCTGCCTGTCAGGGTGGGGAGGACTCAGTGAGGCCCCCCGGGGCACCCTGGGTGTGTGAGGACCAACGCGTGTTGCATGAATAAACATGCTAGTACTTGGTGAGGGGGATGTCTTTGATGTCCCAGGGTACCTTGTGGCAGATTTGGTCCTGTTTTCCTTGGCTTCCGGGTGTCCATGCCCTGATCTGTAGGTTCCCCCATGCCTGCCGCGGGGAACCGCACCTGTATCTGAAATAGCCTCCCCTGCCCACTGTGAATTGCTCCTGAAACTCAAGATTGCTTAAGACATGTTTGAGGGAGAATGAGACAAATAAATGCCTCCCCCTCCCCTCTGAGGGCTGGGGACTGGCGCTCAGAGCCCCGCAGCCAGCACAGGCCTCTGTTGTTCTCGGCGTCCCCCTGGGTCCCTCCCACCCTCCCCTGTGACGCTGAGCTCCAAGCAGAGTGCGTCCAGTGGCAGACAGTTCACACTTGAGGGGACTTGACTGACTGTCACCCCAGCCCTCTTCTGCAGGACCCAGGACCAGCTTGGGGGGCACCCAGAGGGCTGGGTCCAGCTGGCAAACCTCCCGGATGAGGCCCCTGAGAAGCCGAGGCTCGGCAGCTCCACACGCCCTCCTGACCGCTCTGCCTGCCTGGGACACCGTCTGCCAAGCTCCATGCTGCACCCCAGCACCTGTCACCACCTGGACCCGTCTCCCTGTCTCTGACATGGTGTGGGTGCCGTCTGTGTTCCCTGTGGGTCCCCGGAGCACCGCTCTGGGCCCAGCCACTATAGGCGTCTGAGGAGTGTTGGCTGTGCGAATGAATAGGTGATGAGTGTCTGAGGCCCATGCTTGCTTCTGCCCAGTTCTCTCTCTGTTCCCTCCTGAGGCAGAGCCTCATCCTCCCCAGGTTGGCAGCTCCCCCTACCATGCAGTCACCACGTCCCCCAGGGCTCCTCCGGGAAGCCCACCCACCCTCACAGCTGGCCCTGCTGGCGCCTGGCCCACCTTCCATCGCATCCTATGGGGATGGTCTTGTCCCTTCAAGGCGGGGCGGAGGCTCCTTCTCACCACCATCCTGTGTCTGCTTTCTGGAGAGGCACCTGCTGTGAGCCAGACAAGACGCAGGGCTGGAAGGGGACCGAAGGCTGTGGCACCCCCAGGTTTGTGCTCGTGACCAGTGAGGGCGCCTGTTCTTCACCGAGCCCCAGGTGCCCACAGCGCTCAGTAGGTGAGTGGTTAGTGGGCTGCTCGTGTGTGAGCAGATGGTATTGGCACTTAAGTCTGAAGTAAAGTCAAATCCGTTACTCATATTGGGGTGAGAATTTGGTGATGTCACTGAGAGTCTTGCATCATTATCCACAACCAGGTGGAAATACACACTGCAAATACACACGTCAGGGTCCAGGGGGGCAGAGGAGGGACTGGTCTGGGAGAGGGGTGCTCAAGGATGAATGGGATTCCTGCAGACCCAGAGCAAAGGGCGTTGCTGGTGAGGGGGCGCAGTGGTGCAAAGGCAGGGAGGTGGGGCAGGAATGGTGAGAGATGGGGACAGGTCCCAGGGATCCCCATGGCCACGGGAAGGAGCAGAGGCTGCCGGGACCCAAGATCCGGCACAGCCGCGGTCCTTGCGGAGGAGCCACGGCCTCAGCCCCGCACCCGGGGCCGTTTCCGTCTGTGCTCTTGTGCCTTAGGTGGGTTTCTGCCTCCCACTGCCATTCCGAATCTGCTGGCTCAGATGGCAGCCCTCTCCCTGAGCACACCCGCCCCCAAATCCAAAGTGGAAACAGATGTGTTTGTGCGCGCCCACAGAAATGCACACCAGCAAGCATCCGGGAGCTGCCTTCACATCCAAATCCCCATTTCTGGGGAGAAAAATACAAATGACAACGTGTAGGGAAAGGGAAATTTCCATTTCAGCAAGCTGAAGCAGTTTGCACTCCAGTGCACCTTGCAGGAAATGAGCAGCCAGCAGGCAAGACCAGAATGGCCGATTTTCCAGCTGGCTACGTTGGGCCTCTCGACTGGCGCGTAGGTGCAGGCTCAGAAGCTGGTCCGGCAGACCGGGGACCTGCTGACAGGTGCCGCTCGCTGTGTGACGGCCGTGGCCGTCAGGGGCACGGGTTCCGGCGGGCCGCTCCTGGTTCCACATCAGGTGTGCTCCGCCCAGCGAGCCGACTCGGGCTGACGGGCCCAGTTCTGGTGGAAGAGACAGGACGAACCCTTGCCACAGACCCTCTCTCCTGAATGCAGTGTGAAGAGTCTGGCATGCCTGGACAGCTGCACAGCCCACAGGCCACGTGGACGCTGCTGCGGGCCCCAGAGCCCCCTCCCTGCCGAGAGTTACCTGGCCCGCCATGTGCAGCTTCACCCACCCAGGCCAGGGAGAGTGTCAGGGGGCAGGGCTGGAGGGCTGCGGTGTTCATCCCTGCACGGCCCGCCTGGCTGCCTGCCACCCCCAGTACTTCAGACCCTTGGCCGCACCCACGATGGAATCCCCCAGACATGAAGGGTGGCCAAGGGCCGTCTTTTCTCCAGCAGTAAAGCTGGAGATGGCCAGGGCCATGTCATTACCCGTGTCTCCCAGCCCTGAGCAAATAGGAGCACAGAAGAAATAAGTGGACAGTAAAGCCTGACAAACACCCCAACCTCCTGAGGGGGTGTGAGGAGAGAGGAGTTCATTTGATATGCTGTGTTCATCACAAGCTCAGGGCAACCTCTGGAACCCTAGCCCTGAATGGAAATGGACCTTCAGGATGCTTCTCTGGGGATAGTTTTCAGACACCTGAACCCGGAGGACCTGACCCTGAGGGGTGGAGGTGGGCACCCTTGGTGGAGGCCTGCAATCCATCCCTCGCGTGGTGTTTGACACCTGGAGGGGGGCGTGTCTGCGCCCTGAGACTTAGTGCCCCCAAGTCAGTGGTTTAAGCTGAAGGTGTGAATCTTCAAATGAATCTTGTATAGAAACCAGCTATACACTAGCCCGGGTTGGGACGTGGGGACTAGCCCTGTGGCCAGCCTCAGCCGTTCCCGGCATCTGGGTGGGACTCCAGCTCCCCACGGACCAGGCAGGTTGAACCTGGGTGGGAGAGGCAGCGGTACGGTGGGTCACCGAGCCCTGCTCCCCATACACCGCCTGCGAGCCTGCTGGGTGCCGGGCTGGGTGCTGAGCAGAGAAGCCCAGAGAGGCGCTCACACCAGGCCGTCTGAGCCAGCCCACCCCAGGGATGGTTCTTTCTGGGAGAGGCGCCTGTGATGTGAGTCTAAGTGAGGGCAGCGGGGAGATGGGCCAGGGAGCACCTCCCTCCTGGGCCGTCCCGGTGAGGAGGAACCGAAGGCCAGCTGGGCAGTCCCCCGACTCTGGCCTGGCGATCAAGCATGGGACAAGTTTGACACCTGGAGGGGGCATGTCTCCGAGGACCACGAGCAGGGACCTCGTGGCGCCCTTTCCAATATGGCGCCCGACACCACCTCTTACGGGTTCCGTCTCCTACACGCTGCCTTGTCCAAACATGATCAAAGTACTGTCACACCCTGTCACCTCTCCTACGGGGCTTTGCCTCATGCCACCTAAGAGCACCATTTGCCTCAGTGGTCTTTGTAACGATGGTGGAAACTCAGCTCTTACCTGCGTGACCCCAGACCCACCAGGATCCAGGAGCCCCACCTGCTCTCCCAGGGAGGGGCTGGAGTCTTGGCAATGGTGCCTGAACCCCGCCCCCACCTGCCCACCCCTCTATCTGCTTCCCCTGCTTCTGGACAATCTGAAGGTGGCCGCTTTGGTTCATAGGACTGCTTCTGGCCCAGCCAGCCTGGGTGGGGGCTTCATGGGACTAATTAGGGGTTCTCCAGAGAGACAGAACCAGGACGATGTGTACAGAGAGAGAAAAACACTTACCACAGGAACTGACTCACACAGTTTTGGAGGCTGGCCAGGTCCAGTCTGCCCTGTAGGCGGGCAGGTGGAGACCCAGGAGTCAATGGTGCCGATGAAGCCCGAAGGCAATTGCTGGAGAATCTCTCTTATTCAGGAAGAGAGGCCTTTCTGGGCTTGTCAGGCCTTTGACTGATTAGATGAGGCCCACCTACACTGGGGAGGGCAATCTGCTTTATTCAGTCCAAGGATTCAGATGTTAATCTCATTCGGAAACACTCTCATGGAGACAGGCAGACTAATGTTTGACCGAAAAACTGGGCAGCCCTTCCCCGTGCCCTTTTGCACCAGTGTTGTTCCCATGCTGTGTACCAAATGCGTCCCTGCCAGTGTTGTACAATCACGTAAACTACTTTCTGGTAAGGATGACGCTAAAGACATAAACTCATGGCACACCGCAGGCAGATCCATTGGGAACATGTAGACAGAAGGTGCTGGCCAGCAGTCAGGGCAGGGGTGCTGGTCCCTGGTGAGGGACAGAGTCCTTCCAGGAAACAAGCTAGAAAGAGAGAGCCAGGCGTGCAAAGTGTTTTCACAGCCCTAGTCCGCTCTTACCGTGCTCACAGTGCTGCTTGGTCACAGGTGCTCCTCACGACTGCATCTGCCTCCTGCAGGGCTTGCTGCCTGCACACCTACCCCCGACATCCACCCCTGGCATTCAGAGTGACTTCCAGAAGTTCACATTAGACCATGACCCTCCTCCCTTCCTCCAGGACCTTCTATGGCTCTCGAGTGCCCTCAGATAAAACCCAGATTGTACCATGAGACTGGTCAGGCCCTGTGGGACCTGTCTGGGCCCCTCCTGCACCTGCCCTCAATTCTACTCTCTAGCCAGACAGAACCACTTGTTCTGTGACAGGCATGTCCTTGCCAGGCCCTCACACAGGCTGTTCCCTGTGCCCGGAGCACCCTTTCCTTTTTGCCTGAGCAGCCCTGCTCATCCTTCAGGCACTGCATGTCCTTTCAGAAGCCTTCCCTGGCTACTCAGCTGGTTAGGGGGCCCTGTGCTGAATGCCTGCTCCCCCTAACACATTGCTGTGGCCCCCACACCCCTTCTTCAGAGTGTGGGCTCTGTGAGGGCGGGGAAGTCCACCCTGGGGAAGGCACATTGTGAATGTGGGAGAGATCACTAGATGGGAGCCCCGGTCTCTGCGTGGAGAGGCCCACAGGGTGAGTGCGAGCAGGCTGGCACTGCAGCCTCTGGCTCAGATCTGTGGGGTCTTTACACGTCCCCCAGGGTGGAAGGGCCGGGCAGTGTGCTGACCAGGCTGAGTTACGGCTGACACCTAAAGCTTCTGCAGGAGATTAACGGAGCTTAGTGTGCAGGTCCCTGGCCCTGGCTCAAACCATGAAGTGCATGCCTTGGCCCTCACCCCTGGCCAGCTGGGCCTCTCCCAGTGTGTGGCCTGGGAGGCCCCAGTACGTGGATACAATGTGCTCAAGACCCTCATCCTTGGGCCTGGAGATGGCAGATGTCCAGTGCATCTGAGAAGGGGCAAGAGGAAGGGATCACGGAGCCTGCCTGCTGCCAGCCTCTGGGCTTTCTGACTCTGAAATACACATGTGCTGGCCAAGTTCACAGCCCGCACAGACCATTCTGTGAACATTCTTTATGATGCTCAGCTGGATCTGGGGGGCCAACTTCCCAAACCAGAGAGCCAAGACTCCCACCCAGCTGTTCAAATACCTTTTCAGGTCATTGTAGCCAGACAGGATCCTGTGTCCTCCAGAAGAACCCCACACGGGCTCCCCTGGCTTCATTTGGCAGGGCATGGTCTCGGGCCCCCCAGGCTCAGTGCTGGGCAGCCTGGGGAGCGCAGGCCTTTAGAGGCAACAGGCTCGGGGGCAGACCCTGCTGCCCCAGCCACACAGCCCTGGGGGCCTTGCTCGTGGAGTGCTGCTTGAGTGTCCTTGGGCTGCTGAAGAAGTTCCACCAAGTAGGTGGCTTGCAACCACAGAATGTCCCGTCACCCAATTCTGGAGGCCAGAGTCCAAATTCAAGGGGTGGCTGGGCCATGTTCTCAGTGAGACCTGGTGGGGAGGGTCCTTCCTGGTGAGGCATGGCTGCGCCCCTCCAAACTCTGCACCTCCCTCTTGTGCCTCCTCCCTGCGCGCCTCTGACCTCACGTGGCCATCTTCTTCTCAGGATGCCGGCACTGCCGGACGGAGGCGGCCCTACTGCAGTATGACGTCACCTTAACGGATTCCATCCGTGACGATGCTGTTTCCACATCAGGCCACCTTCTGCAGTCCTGGGGGTTCAGACTGCAACATGCCATTTTGGGGAGGGTAGAATGCAACCCGTGCATGTGGCTTCAAGGGTCAAAGCCATCCCGCTCATAAAACCTGTATACAGGCCTTGCCTGCAGTAGTAGCCTCCAGAGGGGGTTGGAGCCGGGCCCATGGGGTTTGGCTTCTGAGCAGGGCACGTGGCTCCATCTCCTCGTGGCGGGAGTGCTGGCACCACCTGTAGGCTAGGGGTCTTCTGCTTCTGGGTGGCTTTGTCCCTTCCCTGATACCTGGATACAGGGCTAGGCTGCCCACATGGCCCCTACTCTTGGTCAGCCCCAGTAGGCTCTTCAGGGCCCCTGGCAGCACTGGGAACCAGCGTCAGGGCAGGAAAGTTCCAGAGCTCCATCACCAGCGGGGTGAAGCTCTTGTCTGCCAGATGCAGCCCACCTCTCTGCCCAGGGTCTGCAGCCCGGTCTGGCTGGGCCCTGGCGACCACGGCGGTGGGAGGGCTGAGGGGCGTTTGGGGGCTGGGCAGCTATGCTGTTTGAGGGTGCAAAAGCCAGCCAGAGGAGGGGTAGGGCCTGGGACAGATGTGGCGTGTCCCCTCGGTGCCTCTTCTTCCCAGGGTCACCCCATTGAGCCTGGCCTCCCCCAGCCCGTATGGACAAAGCCCCAGGCCCCCCTTTCTCTTCCCTGGGAGGGGTCCTGCAAGGAGGAACAAAGGCCCGACGCAGCAGCATTTTGCTCCCTCTTCACCCTCCGGCCCACACTTTTCTTCCTTTTATAATGCATTTAATAGGGTCAGGCCAAGATGGATGGTCCCAAGCTCTGGAAGGGGGCAGCGCCTGTCCCCCGCCCACCCACTGGCCTGGGAGCTCTGAGGCTCTGGATCCGGAATGTCAGGGCTGCCAGGAGGAAGGGTCACACCGGAGGGCTGAAGGCTGTGCACCCGCTCCCTGTCTGGAGCCACTCTGCTCTGTCTCCTGGGGTCTCTGGCACCCCGGTCTGGGCCTCTTGGGGTGCTGGGCACTCAGCCCCATCCTCATTCTCAGCAGCTTCTGTTCCCCGATGCCGCCTCAGCTAGCTGGCAGCCCCAGCCCTATGCCAGGCCCTGGTGTGGGGGCAGAGAGGCCCCCAACCCAGCTCCCACTCTGGCCAGAAGGACAGAGACGTGGACATACCGCACCCCCAAATGGGCCTCTATTCTTTCTTTCATCTGTCAACGACTTTTTCTCTCCATGCACAATTTGTCACCACCCTTTTCCTCATCGGCCCACCTGCTTGGTTCCTCCCGGTAAAAGCGTCACACAGTCCCCTGGCAGCTGGGGCTCCAGGACTTCCCAGCAGTCCTAGGGTGTGGGTCTTGTCATGCCCTTTTACGACCAGGACCTGGGCCTCTGGGGCGTGCTGGTCAGGGTTGAATGGCAAGGTCAGGAGTGGCTTTGTCTTGGCAGACCCCTGGCTTCTTGGAGCTGACTGCGTCCCCTCAGGGAGATCGAGGCACAGGTTGACCGAGGACCTGCTCACCTGTTTGAGCATCAGGAAAATGGGGCTTGGAACTGGGGCTCAGTTCTCAGCTCTCTGCTGGCCTGCCTTTGCCCAGGTACAGAAAATGCTCTTGAAAATCCAAAGGGTATCGTTTCCTTCCTGGCTCAATTCATAAATTAAACTTAAAATGTACACATAGGGGTTCACAGTTCCCATAACAAGAGGGTTGTTTGCTTCTCCTGCTGGCTTCTCCATCCAGGTGGGGGTTGCTTTATTCACAGTAGCTGAAAGATGGGAACAGCCATGACTCTCAGCAGATAGATGGATAACAGCATGTGGTCTGTCCACACAGTGGAATATTAGTCAGCCACAAAAAGGAGTGACGTTCTGACATAGGTTACCGTGGGGATGAACTTCAGAAACATTGTGCTGAGTGACAGAAGCCAGACACAAAAGGCCACGTGATGTGCTTCCACTTATTTGAATGAGATGCCCAGGACAGGGCAAACCCAGAGAGACTGTCAGCAGGGGCTGGGGTGGGGGTGGGAGGGACTGCAACTGCAACAGGGTTTCTTTTTGGGGGTCTGAAAATACTATGGTATTACTGGTGATGATATGCGACTCTGTGAATATCCTAGAATCCACAGAATGGTGCACTTTGAAAGGGTGAGTTCTATGGTTTGTGAATTATATCTCAATTTTAAAACTACACACACACACACACACACACACACAGCCTTTCAGGGAGTGCGATTGGCCAGGGACAATGCTCTCCTCTCTGGCTAAACAGAGCACAAAAGGTCCTGTCCCTGGTGCTTTGCGAATGGGCGTGCGGGTGCCGCCCTGGCTCAGCTGGAGGAAGGGAGACAGGTGTCAGGCTGGGGGAATGGGATCTGCCCACGGTGACTTCAGTGTATCAGAAGGTCAGGGCTGGGACAGCCTTCTTTGTCCAGATCCTTCACTGTACTGATGGGGAGACTGAGGCTCAGACGGGGGCAGTGAGTCCATGGAGTGCTCTCAACTCATCCTCCGTCTTGAGCTCTATTCCCAAAGATCCGCCTGGGCAGCCCCTGTGTGGATGGGTGCTTCTAGTGGGTTCACGTGGAGGCCTGGAATTTGGACTCCAGCGATTTCAAGCGATTGCACAGGTCAGCTGCCTCGCACTGCAGTGGTCAGTGGGCGTCTGCTGTTGCGTAAGAAATTATCTTCCAACACGTAGCAGCTTAAAACAACAATAACCATCTATGATCTCCCCCAGTTTCTGTGGGTCAGGAATTTGAGAGCAGCTTAGCTGGGTGGTGTCTTGGAGTCTCTCAAGAGGTTGCAGTGAAGATGTTGGCAGGGTTGACATTTTTCTGGCCACGACTGAAAGAACCCACTTCCAAGGGGCTCTTGCACTGCCAAGGGGCTAGTGGGCAGTGCTGGCTGTTGGCAGGAGGCCTCAGTTCCTCCCCATGTGGACAGCTCCCTGGGCTGCTTGAGTGTCCTCACGACATGGTGGCCGGCTGCGTCCAGAGCTGTTATGCTAAGCTCAGGCAGGAGCCAGATGTCTTGGGGCCCAGCCCCGGTGCCACACCATCGTTTCCACATGTCCTGTTGGTTTCACAGGTCAGCTCCACGCAGCATGAGAGGGGACGGCGCAGTGGGGGATGGGGTGGGGGTGTCACTGGGGCCATCTCAGAGGCTCCTGCCAAAGCAGAGGTCACGGAGCTCCCAGTGAGAGCCCACATCTCCTGGAGGTGGTGAGGCAGCCTCTCCCACACTTGGGTACTGCCACCACCCACTCACCTGTGTGGACCTCGGCAGCAGCTCTGTGCCTAAGGTGGTGTTTTCAAAGCGGCCTGAGGGGGGCTCTGTAGCAGGTGGGAAGACTGCCAAACCTGAGCCCCCTCAGGAAAAACATCCCCACCGTGTCCTGTCCTTGGACAACGGTTCACAGGGCCTGCGGAACGAAAGCAGGCATGTCACAGGTGCTCTGTGCTCACAGGAGAGCCGAGGCCGTGACCCGGAGAGGGTTCTCAGGTCAGTAAGGAAAATGCTGCTGGCCCTGCAGAGCTTCACCTGCCCCTGGGGACCCTCTCCCCTCCCCTACATGTGGCTCTGTGTCCTCAGAGACTGGCCCTTACAGACTGTCAGCACCCTGCCCTCCCGCCTTGGAGAGGAGCAGGTGGGAGTCAGGGCGCCGATTTCTCTCTGGGAAGTCAGTGCCTGCCAGCTGCCCCTCCCCCAGGCCTCTCTGCCTCTGGGTTCAGGTGACCCTCCCTCCCCCCACCGCTTCTGGCCTGGGGTGGTGACTGTCCCTGTTCCCAGCCCTGGTGGGGCCTGGACCTTGCAGCTTCTTTGCAAACACCCCCTTTTATAAGCACTCCTCAAAATACTTTCCTCAGAAGCACTGGCTGGGAGACCCCAACTGATGTGCATCTGAGGGGAGGATGGGCAAAGGGTGGTTGACAAATTGAGCCAGCTCTTCTGGTAGATTCTGTCTCTCGGTGACAGGGAGCTGAACTCTGATCGGTATGACTGACGGTTAGAACGTGAAAAATGTTCACACACCCTGGTCCTAAAAAAAAAAAGTGAATTGAAACTCCAAGAAGACACCAAAAATGTAAAAGTGGGTGGCAGGTCCCTTCCGGCTCACCAGGCTCCACGGGCCCGGCCGGGCCCTCCGGCAGCAGGTGTCAGCCTGGCAGGGCACACCTCTGACCCGCTGTCCCACAGCCAGGGGGTTGGAAGCAACTCAAGACGCACAAAGCTGTACGGAGAAGAACTTGCATCAGAGGGACTGGATTCTAGGGCATCTTTGACTAAGTGACTCTAAGCCTGCCTGTGCAGACCCCGATGTAACCAGGAGAAATGATGGCTTTGGTCTTTAATGAGAGGAAAATGTACGTGATCAAATTTGAATTGAAAAAAGTAGAATGCAGAATGGTGAATATACTATGAGGTCTTGGTCAAAATACACATATTCATAGGAAAGATCAGTGGAAAAACCCAAAGCATCAGAATGACTATTTCTTCATGATGGGTATTTTTGTTTTGTCTCTTACGCTTTATCTTTCTGCATTTTCCAGACTTTCTCGAGTGAGTTACTTTTTCATTTGTTTGTTTACAAAGGAAAACAACTTGAAAATTCCTGCTGCACAGGACCAAGTATATATAGAAAGCACGTCTCAGGCAGACTGCATAATGTGATGAGGACAATATGCACATGTGCACAGCACTCTACAGTTTCCAGATGCCTTCCCCCGAGGTCGCAGAGGCAGCAGAGACCCTGGTCACAGCCAGCTCCAGGCTGTCCCACTGCGTGACCCTCCAGGCTGGGTCCTCCAGCCTCGTAACCTCCTAGCGTCCTTCTGGAAAATCCTGTCTCCCTGCAAGGGGAAGCCAAGGACTGAACCCTGGAAAGACACCCCTGTGCAGGGCCCCGAATCATCCTAAGCTGAGCTGGCGTCAGGCTGGGGGGCCCACAGGGACAGTGGTGGAGCTGCAGGTCCATAGGAAACCTACACTTGTAGCGTCATGGAAGAAAACGTGACAGGTCACCAGGAGCTGAATCAAAGTTGCGCAGTCAAGGCAGAATAGCAGGGGATGGCTGGGGCCCGTGGGGCAGGGGCAGGCAGGGCCGTGGGGTCACGGTCCAGAGCGTGACGGGGTGGGATGTAAGAGAAACGGTTTTAGAGGAATATGATTTTAGGGAATGCAGGAATATAGATGGGTAGGGGATTCTCCAGGAAGTGAAGGAAACTTGGATGGCACACCCTGCACCCGCAGGGTCTTCTGAGGACTGAACTCTGGGCTGGATATTTTCTGTTTGTTTCTTGGAGGGTGCTGAGACTGTGTGTGCTTCCAGCCCCACGGAGCCAGGATCTGCCCTTACTCGGATGTCCGTCCACACCTCAGCTGTGGATTCCTGGCTTAGAGAGGGCAGAGGGGGGCCCTGGGCACGGCCCTGCCGGCCCCAAGCTCCCACTCCCTCCCTGTGTCGGGACCCCAGGGGCCCGGCTCGCTCCTCAGCCTCGATAGGCCCTTCATTCATGTGGCTCCTTCCTCTGAGACATCCCTCCCTCAGGACGCCTCCTCCAGGCTGTCGTCAGCCCGGACACCCCCACTGTCTGCCATCAGTCCCCTGTCCCTGCCTATGCTAATCATCTATGCCAGCAACGAACAAGCCAGAAACCCTGTGGGCAGGGCCAGTCTCTGCCCCAGTTCACTACCGTGTCCCCCGCGCTGGGCACTGCCCATCTCATAGGAGATATCCAACAACTTTTCTGCTAAATAGACACCAAAGTCAAGGAACAAATAAAGCCACACCCTTGCCAATCCACGCTGCCCCAACAGACCACTGGTGTTGGTGTCCGGAGCCTGTGGGATCCTCCTCCGCATGCCCGCTGCCCTTGGCTGCCCGTCCAGGGCCTGAGCGGGCTGAGGGCCCTGCAGGGAGTTCGCTCTGATCTCCTTTCCCCTCTCAGAGAGGCCCGTGCTCTGCTCCTTGTCTGGGGGCACTCAGCTGTGGTTCATTCAGAAGCTTGGCAGAAGGGGGTCTGAGGGCCCCTGTGTCCCCAGCACCTGGCCCCCAAGGTTATGTGCCCCCTCACAGCCAAGCCCCACGGCCAGATGGGCCTGTGGTTTTACTTCCAGATTGTCATTGTTGATAACACCCTATTAAAAGTTGAAAATACATTTCCTTCTGCCCATCTTTTTCCTTTCCATTTTGCAAACATTGATTTTTTCCCCCACCTGCAGGTGGAATAGAAATGAAATCACACAGGTCTCTTTGGGGCGATTTAGCCGCCAGAGCCGGAGGCAGTGGGTGCGCGAGGGCCTTCCCTCGTCACCTCGGCACGGGTCCCTTCCTGACCCCAGGCAGCCATCTAGCCTTTCTTCCCCACTGCATCCCCCCAGCTGGAAAAGGAGGCCCTGACACCCCCGTTCTGGAAAAGCAGGCGCCTCTATTCACCACCCAGAGGAGCCTCCCAGAGAGGTTCAGAGAAAAGCTTCTGTGAAAAGCCAAGTTCAAGGTTGTGTCAACACCAACCACCAGGAAGTGGCAATTATCCAATTAGCTTGATTAGTACAGAAGAACCGCCAATGGCTTGCCGGCACACCCCCTCGCACCGGTTTCCCGAGTTCAGACAGCTGCTGCGGAATGGAGACCACGCCAGGGACAGAGCCGAGGCCCCCAGCCACGCCCCACTGTTCCTCTCTGTGCCCCCAGCTCCCTGACTTGGGGATGATGAGGGCTCCCTCACAAGTTTGCCATGACGATTCATGGGCGATTTGACCTCAGTAAGAGCCCGGGAAGACCCAGGGAGCCGGCGCTCAAAGGGAGGGCACGCGGGGAGGGTGTGGGGCAGACCCACTTGCATCCAGGCCCTGGCGCTTCCCTTAGGGTCAGAGTGGGCAAGTTCCCGGTGCGTTGGGGGGTCTGCTGTATCGCAGGGATTCCAGCAGGCTTGGCCTCAGAGAGCACAGCAGGTTGATGGTGGTATGATGTGATGGTGATGGTGGCAGTGAAGGTCATGGGGTGGTGGTGATGGTAAAGGAGGTGATGATGACGATGGTGGAGGTGATGAAACACCTTTCACGTGGACTCACCATACAGCCAGCCAAGGAGCCCTCCCAAAGCGGTCCCCCGGGGGGAAGGGAGGTCTGGCGCCCCTTCCCCCAGTCTGGATGGCTGCGCAACCTGCTTAAAACACAGTGGGAATGATGCTGCATGATTCCAGGTCTGGGTCAGCAGAAGCCTTGTAGCGTCCCCGACCCCCAGGCCTCCCGGGACACGCTGCAGGCCCCACACTGTGATAGAAGAACCCAAAGCACTGTGCTGGAGGGGCCGCGTGGGAGGCCCGAGTAATGGGCCCAGTGGCGCCCAGCCTTCGAGCCATGCTGCCAAGGGACCAGAGTTGTGAGTGAAGCCACTTGAGATTCTGCAGACCAGCCCTGCTGCTAGCTGAATACCAGCCGATGCTGCACAGGGCAGGATTGCCTACTGGGACCCCCGGTGGCATTCCTGACCCACACAACATGAACCAAAGAAAAATGGCCACTGTGATACCAAATTTGGGGGCGGTGTGTTGCAATAGCTGGCTGGAACAGTGGGTCTGGATGGTTCTGGTTCTGAGCCATGTCCTGGATGAACATGCACCTACAGGTGGCTGCCTGGCTTGGCATCACAGACCTAAGCTCCCTGGGTGCTCACACCATGGGTGCTCATACCATAGGTGCCCAATGAGAACCCTCCCTCCTGGTGCGGGGACCCTGATGCTCACGGAGCCGTCGGCCCTCTGTGGTCTTTGAACGACATACCAGATGGTTGGCCATACTTTCCCACTTGGCAGTCAAGGAAGCAGAGGGCTGGAGAGGGGAAGACATGGCTAACAAATGCCAAAACTAAGGCTTGAATCTCCAGGTTTCCAGAACCTCCTTTCTTCTTGCACATCACATGGGGCCACGTCTTGTCTCTTTCTGTTTGCTTCCTTTGGTGACAAGCCGCGGCGGTTGGGGAGAAGAGCCCCACTGTGCAGGTGTCCTGCCGTAAACATTCATGTCCAAGTCTTTTTGGGAGCATATGTCCCAGGAGTGAATAGTTGGGTCATATGGTAGATGCATATTTAACTTTTTAAGAAAATACAAATTATTTTCCAAAGTGATGGTATCATGTTCTATTCCCACAACTAGCCTAGGAGAGTCCCAACTCTGCTACATCACTGCCAACAGCTGGATTGGCTGGACTTCTTAGTTTTAGCCATTTTAGTAGTGATAGCTCATGGTGTTTTTAATTTGCATTTCCCTGGTGATTAGTAATGTGCCTATTTTTATGTGCTTGTTGGCCATTTGAATCTTCTTTTGTGACATGAATATTCAAATCTTTTGCTCATTTTTAAATTTCATTGCCTTCTTACTATTAAAAGTTCTGTATGTATTCTAGATACACATGCTCTGTGTGACAGGTCTTGCAAATATCTTCTCTTGCATTTTCATTTTTTTATAGAGTTACATACAATAAAATGCACAAATCTTAGTGTACAGCTCAATGAATTTTGACATGTGTACACACTCAAGTAACCATCACCCCAGTCAAGGGCATTTTCATTTTTTCACTTATAATGGTATCTTTTGAAGAACAAAAGTTTTTAATTTTAATGAAGTCTGATATACCTTTAAAAAAAAGTTTCATGGTTTGGTTTTCTATCTTAGAATCCTTTGCCTACACCGAGGTTGAAGAAGTTTCCCCTATATTTTCTTCTAGAGGGTTTTTAAAAAACAATTTCAGGTTTTACACATTGTTCTATGATTCATTTCAAGTTAATTTCCGTGTATGATATAAGGGCTGATGTTTAGTATTTATATGGATATCTAGTTGTTACAACATCATTTGTCGAAAGCTTTCCTTTCTCCCTGGAATTGCTTTGGTACTTGTAGCAATAATTGACCATATATGTGTATGTGTGGATATATTTCTGGACTATTTCTAGTCTGTTCCACATATATGTACTTTACCAATGGCAAATTGTCTTGATTAATGTAGTTTTATACAAAGTCTTGAAGTTAGATAGGGTAGATCCTCCAACTTTGTTCTTCTTTTAAAATTTGCTTTGGTTATCTAGGTCTTTGCATTTCCATATAAATTTTAGAATCAGCTTGTCATTTTCTATTGAAAAATCTGTTGCAATTTTAATTGGGATTGTGTTAAATCAATTAGGGGTAATTGTCATCTTATATAATATCCAGCCTCCCAGTTCATGAATATGTTCCATCACTCTATTTATTTAGATCTTTCCTTTTTTTCTTACCACTATTTTGTGCTTTTCAGTACAGAGGCCTTGGAAACATCTTATTAGATTTGTTCCTAAGCATTTTACTTTTCTTATGCTTCTATAAGTGGAAAATTAAAGGTTTTATTTTCCAGTTGTTTGCTGCTGACATATACAATAGTTTTTTTATATTAACCTGTCTCCTATGACCTTGTTAAATTCATTTGTTGGTTTTGATAGCTGTTTACATTCCCTGGGGAGTTTTCTACATAAATAATCATATCATCTGTAAATAGGGACAGTGTTACTTCTTTTCTGATCTGTGTCTTTTATTTCTTTTTTCTTGGCTTATAGCAATGTCTAGGACTGCCAGAATAATGTTGAACACGAGCGGCAAGAGGACCTCCTTGCCTATTCCTCATTCCAGCAGAAAACAAGTCTGGTTTTCACTGTTAAGGATGATGTTGGTTATCAGTTTTTTATTTTTCGTCAATTCTCTTTATCAGTTTGCAGGAGTTCCCTACTCTAGTTTCCTACCTAGTTTTCTGAGAGTTTTACCATGAATGGGTGATTAATTTTGTCAAATGCTTCTTCTGAATCTTTGAAAGAATCCTATTTTATATGACTTTTCTCTTTTAGTCTGCTACTATGATGAATTCTATCAATCGTCTTTCAAATGTTAAACCACCATGGCATCCCTGAGATAAATCTTACTTGATAATGAGGTATCATCCTTTTCTAAACTTTGTTGGATTTAATTTTTAATAGTTTGGTAAAGATTCTTAAGTCTTTAAAAAAATAATTTTATAAAATCTTTGATAAGAGATTTGAATAGTTGATAGAATGCCTCAGTGAAACCACCTGGGAGTTTTGAGATTTCTGATAACACCTTCAATTACTCTAATAAATGTAGGGCTGGACAGATTTTCTATTCCTTCTTGTGTCATTCTTGGTAAGTTCTCTTTTCCAAGAAGTATGTCCACTTCATCTACATTGTCATGTTTTTAGGCATAAAGTGGTTTATAACATTATCTTACTATCTTATTAATATTAATAGAACCTGCCATGGTAACAGTCTTCCAATTCCTGATACTGGTGACTTTTGTGCTTTTTTTCCTTGTTCATTCTAGCTAGAGGTTTGTCATTTTTAAATATTTTCAAAGACTCAGGTTTTAGCTTTATTTGTTTTCTCTGTGGTCTGTTTCTCTTTCACTGACTTCTGCTCTTATCTCTATTGCCTTCCTTCTACTTTTCTTGGATTTAGTTTGCTTGTTTTTTTTATTGTCTTAAGGTGAAACTTTTGGTCATTGATTTTAGATCTTTTTCTTTTCTAATACAAGCACTTAGAGCTACATGTTTCCCTCTGAGGACTGCTTTAATTGCATCCTATACATTTTGATATGCGGGGTCATTTTTAGACTGCAACTTTATTTCCTACATTTGGAGAGGGTTGGCTGGATCCGAGAGTCACAGACATCATTCTGCTTCCAGACATTAGGGCAGAAATCAGCCCATGATGTAATGAATTCCTTGGCTGTGGGTGCTGGGGGGTGTCCCCTGGGTTCCCGCATGGGCTCCATCCACCCCATTCATCTCAGGAGCCATCCTGTCAGGCTTCTGGCTGATGCCTTCAGTCACTTTTGTGCTGTTGCTGAGCAATGGCTTCTCCTGTATCCTTGTTCCAGGCCTGTGATTCCCACTTGTCCAACACCAAATACAGTGGTGTATTCTTTCCCTATATGTATGTATAACAGTAGCAATACTATACCCAGCAATAATAGTAGTACACCTTCTTTCGGGTTCCCAGACCTGGTTCCAATGTGTTTAAGTATGTGGGAGGGGGTCTTCCCACACAGACTTACACCAAGCAATTCTCAAACACCAGTGAGGGGTCCGAGAACTCAACTCAATCCTGATGCTATCTGCCTGGAGACGGCACCAGATTCCCCAGGTTAAGGGCTCTGTCCTGCGAGCCTGCCCTCCACCCCCAACTCCAGACGCAGGTCGCAAGCCCCAAGCACCCTGTGCTTCTGACCTATAGGTTGCAGATTGGAGGGTCCCACAACCTCCCCCTTAGGTCCGATTAATTTGCTACAGCAGCTCCAGAACTCAGGAACACTTATATGTTTACCAGTTTAATAAAGGGTACCATAGAGGATAAAAGTTAACAGCCAGATGAAGAGAGACACGAGGCACTGTCCCAAATAAAGGAGCTTCTATCCTTGTGGAGCTGGGGGCCTGGCTCGGGGGCACGTGCAGGCATCCTGGTCCCCCCAGCCTAGAAGCTCTCTCTGACCTAGAGACAGGATCCAACCGAGCAGAATGGGCAAAGCAGAGCAGAGAGAGACGGACAGGCAGAGAGACGGAGAGCAAAAGCTCTCCTCAGGGGTTTTTGTGGGGGCTTCATTGCATAGTCATGACTGAATAAATTATTGGCCATTGGCTGATTCAGCCTCCAGCCCCCCGCCCTGGGCTGGGGTCCAAAAGTCTCTCATTAACATGACAAGACACCTGCTTCACCTTTAAGACTGCAGAGTTTTTAGGAGCTGTGGGTGAAGACCAAATATACGTGGAAAATACCTATTTGATTATATGAATGACCAAATACGTATTCTTAAAACAGTATATCGCAAGGCCAGTGGGCAAACCACGTTGGGCCCGAGTCCACTCATTCTCCGTGCCTCAGCTTCTTCGGGTGTAAGGCCAGTCTCCCGGTCCTCGCGGTGGACGTTTGCCTGCTCTGCCGCGAACCTGGAGTCCGTCTTGCGCCCTCGTCTAGGCTGCGGGCCGGTCGGTACCTGGACGCTGGTGATCATGGACCCAGCACAACTTACAATGCTCTCATCTTTTCTCACCGACCCCCCACAAAGACCACATTGCCCCCATTCCACAGGTGAGGAAAGGAGGTCCAGATACGCCGGAGTCTTGTCTGGGCTCACAGGGGAGCGGGAATCCAAGACACGTCTGGTCTCTCCACTGCCCAGTGTGACTTCCTGGAGGCCTGGGCAAGCTCTCGGCCATCAACTAGAAGCAGCTTGAGGCTGCTTTGGTGTTGTGTCCTCTTTTTCTAGCTCGGACTACTGGCCGGGAGGAGCTGGACCCTCTGTTGACAAGACCCTAGTAAAGCTGGCAGGCCAGCCAGTAGGGCGGCAACGGAAGCGCGGTGCCCTGCTTTTGGGAGCAGAGCGGGCCTCCGTCCTCAGCCACGTAGATAATTAGGGAAGTCTCTGGGAGCTCCCTTTTCTCTTCCCACCATCACGTTTTACACTTGTAAAGCAAAATGCATCGAGCATTTGCTCTGTGTGTACGCAGGGCCACGCTCTTTGGCCCTGTAATCACGGTGGAGGCCGAGGTGGCTGTCACTGCTGCCCATCTTACAGGTGAGGAGACTGAGGCTCAGCTGTACCACTGGCACCAGGATGCCCAGCCAGAAGGCGGTGGAGCGCACAGCCCACAGATCCCTGCAGCCTGTCCAGGAGTGCCCTGGGCGTGTGGGTGGCCAAGGCACAGAGGCCTGCCCCTTTGGGCTCCGTGGTGGAGGGGAGAAGCAGACAGGGCCCTGCGGGGTGTGACCCTGGCCGCAGCCTCACAGGAATAGGGGCATACATGGCTGCCCAGGCCTTGCCAGCACCAGACAAAGACCTTAG
This sequence comes from Manis pentadactyla, assembly GCF_030020395.1. Taxonomy (NCBI): domain Eukaryota; kingdom Metazoa; phylum Chordata; class Mammalia; order Pholidota; family Manidae; genus Manis; species Manis pentadactyla. The sequence continues at coordinate 219,158,261 of NC_080021.1, forward strand.
AGCACTCGGGGGGCAGTTGCAGCATTTGTGGGCATCTCTCATTAGGGGGCCTGGCAAACCCAGTGTCCTACAGAGGGGCCACTTTGATGAGACCTGAGGCTCACTTAGGGTTAGTATTCTCTGTGGACATTGTGGGTCCAGTCACAGCAATGGCGCTTGGCAGGCACTGCGCACCTACTGTGTGCCTGGAGCTCTACCCTCCGTGTCTCTCATGCCTATGCTGGCTTCCAGGGAGGTCCTGGGGCCTTGCTTAGGGGTCAGAAACAGGTGCTCAGCTGGGCCCTACAGACTTGTGAGCTGACAGAGCAGGGATTCAGCTGTGGGCTGCTGAGAAGACCCAGCACTCTCTGCACCCCGCCCCCGGGGCCCCCCAGCAACGGGGAAGAGGGCTGCTTGGCTTACAAGGGAGCTGGCCGTCTGTCCCAGCATCTTCGTCTGCTGGTCTCCCTCAGAGAGGCCTGACACCGCGCTCCACTGTAGCTGACTGTACACCGTGGACGTGTGGGCAGAGCTCAGGGCCCGTGGTCTGGGCGGAGGGAGGGGAGCCCACACTAAGGCCTCTGCAGATGGTCAGAGGGGGGTAATGGCAGGAGTGACAGGGCGGAGAAATGCCGTCAGTCCCGGGCTGGGCTCTCCCTGGGAGTGGCCCCCAGGCAAAGCTGCTTCTGGGGCAGGGACGTGAAGAGGAGTTGAGGCCTTCAGGGAGAGCAGGCACGAGGCGCCGACACCCAGCAGCCTGCTGGAAGGAGGCGACTGCAGGGCCAGGCCTCCTTCAACCGCAGGGTCTGAGGGCCAGGAGGCCTCTGAGGCCCTGCCCACGGGGTGGCCTTGGGCAGCCCCTCCCTTCTTCCGGGCCTTGGAGTTCCACTTATAAAACTGGGGGTGGGATGGGGAGGGAAAGCTTCCAGGGGATTTAGGGTGGGCTGGCGGCATCCTGAATCTTGCCTGGGACAGCTCTGCTTACCAGCCCTGCGGAGGGCCGTCTGGGCAGGCAGGGGGAGGCCACTGGGCAGTGTGGGCCCAGCAGCAGAGCCGAGCTGGGGCTGGGCTGGGGGTGGTGCATGCATGATTCCCCCCACCGCCTGCACCCAGCCAAGCGGGACCAGCCTTGCCCTCTCGGACCCAGGCTCCGGGCTGCAGTGTCCTAGCAGAGCTGCAGCAGAGAGCAAGGCCCCCGGCTCCGGGAAGCCCGGCTCCCGCCTGCCAAATGGAGCCGATAGTGCATTTACCTCCAGGTGAGGGGGAAGGCACGGGGAGCAAGAGCTCAGTGAGTAGCCGCCCCTGGGCTCACTGTCCCCAGAGGGCGGGTTCCCCTGGGCTCAGACGCCCCTTTCATCATCAGCGGCAGGACCACAGCTGCCCACTGAGCATCTGATGATGCCTGGCCACCGCTTCAAGCTGTGGCCCCCGCCCCGCGCTCCCAGCTGTGGTGTGACCTCCCTACCAGGAGGCCTGGCACTGCCACGTCCCCCAGCCAGACCGGGCCCCACCTCCAGGCCTCTCAGGAGCACTGTGCCCCAGCACTGGCCAGAGGACCCCAGAACCCTGCTGGGTGTCGCTGGATGTCTCTAACCCCCCGTCTTCTTTTTCTCTTGGGTCTGGGTCCTATACTATCCTGGTCTGTGCCTATCCACCTTGGTGGCCAGGCCTGGCATGGAGGGGCCTGGCCCACAGGGCATGTGTCACACCAGTGTGTCCCCTGGAGATGGAAGTGAGAAGGGGCCTGGGCTGTGCCATGTTCCCCTCCTTTTTGCGCCCCCCACCTCGACCCTTCACCACTCTCTCATAGGAGGCACTGATGAGGAGGGTTGGTGTTTGGGGGTGCTGGGGTCCAGGGTTCTGTCCTGCAGGTCGGAACCTTTTGGACGAACTGAGCCATTCACTGTTTGGCAAAAGACAGCTAGGAACAAAAGCCAAGTGGCTTTTGCATCAGCTTTAAAACCACTGAAATGATCTCACTTGCCGAGCTGTGGTCCAAATATTTTGGCCATTTAGACACAACCTTCTGTGCCTGTGAAATTAAGTGTATTATTAATCTGGCCTGGCCCAGGGACAAGGTGGGCAGATCAGATAAATATCCTCACAGAGGATTGAGGGCAGGGTGAGCATCTTATCTGTGCAAAGTAGACACGGGATGTTTCTGGAATGACACTAATAAAGCAGAGCCTGCCCAGGGGAGGGTGGCTGGACGGTGGGGGGCTGGAAGCCCCCTGCAATAAGGAAGCTGGTGGGGGACAGAGAGGAAGCCCCAGGAGATGCGGTCACTAGCTTCCAGGGCCCATAAGACTGGTCACACGGGGGCCGTGGGGGTGGAGGCTTCTGAGACGGGGAGGCAGGACCTGACCTGGGGTTGGTACCCGCTCCTGTGCTTGGGTTTCAGATGCATTTCAGACAGGTCTTTGTGAATCCTGCTTCTTTCTGATTATAAAAATGATAAAGGCTCCTTAAAGAACATTGAAAATCACACAAAGGTGGACATGGAATGCTCCCCCAGCTCCATGGCTAGTCACCTCACCGCTGTTAACAAATGGGGGGATTCTTTCCAGGTTTTGAGGATGCAGTTATAGTTGGCATCCTTCTGTATATAATTTCAAGCCGCTCGTCTTTCCACTTGGTGGCACACTATTTTTAGCACATGGGTGTGCTTCATCGGAGACGGATCCACCATGATCTAACAGATCATCCTCAACAACCGTCCAGGCCGTGTCACACCTTCCCAGCTGTCAGAGGGGCTTCACTGGACGCCTCTGTATGGAGCTCTCCTCTGAGTCCCTGTGCCTCAGGGTCCGTCTCTGGATGGGGTGCGCCTAGCTCGGATTCAGGCTTAGTTCTTGCTCTCCTCCAGGCACTGGGAGGCTGTTGGTGACCAAGCCATCCCCAGGACAGAGTTCTGGGATCACACACCAGTGGGGAGGTGGGCTTGTTCTAGAGAGGCGGAAATTGAGGTGGAGGGAGAGGACCTGCCGGATGGGTGGGGCATAGCCCTGGGTCTGAACCCCAGGAAGCAACGCCAGTCAGGCTCGTGGGCTCAAGTTTCTCTGAGCCCGGTGAGCTGAGAGGCCCAGTGGCGGGACTGCCAGGAGCCCATGGGAGTGGGCACTGCTGTGTGGAGACAGCCCACTCCCCAGGGTGTCCTTGGTTCACCCTGGCTGTGCAGCGGTGACACAGTGCACGGCAGGCAAGGCAGGAGCCCACCTGTGGCTGTCCCTGTGTCCTCTCACCTGGCTCCGAATGGCCCCTAGGGCCCTTTGGGAGGCCCTGCTCCCTTCTGCCTTCCCAAGGCTAGTGCTGCCTAGTGGCTCAGACACAGGGGCCCAGCCAGCTGAGCGCAGCTGGCGGGAAGAACCCTTCACCCCGCTCCGTGCCCAAGGGCCCAAGCCACCTGCTCATCAGCCCCTCTGTGGGTGGGCCCCACTAAAAGAGACCTGTACACACCAAGAGGCCTCGGCGCCCTGGAGTACTGGGACCAGCATATGAACACCAGGACAATCTGAACATTTCTGCCGCGTGGCTTAATCCAAGTGATGCTGGGGCCTGCCCTTGGGCAAGCTGGTTTTCCACAAAACCACTAGACTCTCTGCTGAGAGGTGCCCTGACGGGATCCGCCACGAGCCATGGCCCAGCTGGGCCTGGAGCCTGTTAGTGTGTGGCATACTTGGCGCAGGCTCAGGGCAGGCCTGGGCTTGCTGCTCCACATCCACTGTTCCATTGGATGCACACCTGAGTGCTGGTGGGTCTGTCCTGTTACTGCCCCCCATGTGGGGTTCCTTCCTGACCCTGTGGGGCTGGGAGTTGGTGGGCAGGTTCTGGGGCCCTCAGCTGGCCTCAACCAGGGTGTGACTGCTGCCCATCTATGCCAGGGCCATTTGAGGAAGTGGAACCTGGCACGATGTTACAGTCCATCCCTTCAATCGGCTGCCTCCATCTGTTCTGTGGGCTGTGTTCGTTCCCCATCTCACGTCCACATTGGTGTAGGAGCGGGCTAGAGACTAGGGGCCAAAGGGCATGCGGGGGCGTGTCTGGGGCTCACTTGTCCATGAAAATATTTTGTGATATTAAAGAAAACAGCTTTAAGGAAAAAAAAAGTCAAATGTTGCCAATCCCCACTTGAAGCCCACTGGTTGTGAGCAGTTGCCCAGGGTGCATGTGGGACCCATGACCTAAGTGCCCATTGCTCCTGGGCAGGTGGGGACCCTGGTGCTCAATGCTGGAGAGGAGCTGAGGACAGAGGGGCAGGGGTGGGTCCAGCTGCCAATTCCAAGATGCCCACTGAGTGCGGGGCTCTGGTGGGCTCTGGAGGTGACGCTGACAGCAGGCTCCCAGGCCTGGGTGCTTCCTGGGCGGAGGGGGGATGCTGGCAGGAGCTCCATGCAACTAGCTCCACCTATGAAGCAGGAGGCTGGGCCCAGGAGGAATGGGGTTTCCCCAAAGGGCTTCGGTGCAGGTCCATGTCTGCCTGCGGCCCAGGACATGCGTGGTGGGCTCCTCTGGCTCACCAGTGGTGCTCCGGCCTGGTGCTCACCTGCCTGCCTGCCTGCCTGTGAGGGTGATGTCCCCTCTCCCAGGGAGGGGTGGTGCTGAGCCAGGCTGGCCACCCCAGTCACTTGCAGGCTGGAGGTAGTTGGCTCTAGGCTTCTCCTCCTGGGTGACCTCATCTCCAGGCCAGTGCCCCCCTGCCCAGCCTGTCTCAGCTCACTAGCAGCTCCTTCGGGGAGTGGGAACCCTGCTAGTGGGAGAAACAAAGGCCAGTTGTCACCTGAGCTGGTAATTCATCAACCTGGGGCCTGGCTCCTTGCAGGGGCTGAGGGCTACTGGGGTGGGACCAGGTGAGGTGGGGCAAGGTGGGGTGGGGTGGGAGCACTTCCTCCCCACTGGGATTTTCTCAGCCAGATCTTTGGGTACTTCCCCAAGCAAACCCTAATCAGCCTCCTTGCAGGTAAATGAGTAAATGCCCCTGGGGCTTCAGGAGGCCCCCACCACCCGCCCAGTGGTGAAGACTCGTGGTCCTGATAGGTAAACAGAGGGAAGTGGCTGGGAAAAGAAGCAGGAGGCAGGCCCTTAAGAACAACATCCCTCCCACCCTCCCTTGGTCAACATTTTGGGCTCCCATGATGTGGCCAGTGGGGAATGGAAAGCCAGTCGTTTCCAGTTCCTGGATGGAAGGCCAGTGGGCACATCTAGGGACGGGCCACATGGAGGCAAGGAGGGTGCAGAAAAGCCCTGGGCAGGCTTGGTGGGGTGCTGGGGGTGGGATGCGTTGGAGCGGGTCCTTTAGTGGAATGCGAGCGGCTGGGGATATGTGGTGGTCCACAGGTGCAGGCCTGCCTCCATGACGCCTGGGGGTGGCTTGTGGGAAGGGCTGGGTGCTGGCAGGACGGAGATGACTCAGGGGAGGTTGGGAGGGTGGGAGGGCCTGGCAGGGTTTCCTAGCAGCTTGGACTTTATCCTGAGGGCAGTGGGAGCCTGAAGGGGTTTTCAGCAGGGAGTGACCACACCAGGTGGGCCGGGCTGCTGTTTGCTGCTGGGTGGGGGCTGGGGACAGGCCTGCTGGCTCTCCAGTCAGGACAGGCTGGGGGCCTCCAGCCGGAAGCTGGGGCCTGTGTTTCCCAGGGTCTCCTCTGGGGTGATGGCAACTCACGGGACCCTGATCTGCAGCCTGGAGCCAGGTCAAGCCCTCCTGGGGCTTCGGAACAGCATGGGCTGGCAGCCATTGCCGGCACTGGCTTGCAGTTGGGGACGGGGTGGGGGTGGGGAGCCTCATTTTTTAAGTAGTTTCTTTTGACGAAAGCACAGAGGAGCGTTAGGCAAACCCCTCGGTTACTTTCCCCATTCTTCAGCACAAAACGACTCCTCTTTATGGCCGCCATCAATAACGGCTCCCACATCTTGATGCGGCGGTGGCCACACATATAATATTTAAACCTCTCTGGTGGATGACAGAGACGTACGGATATTTTTAATCCCAACAGGCTATTACGGTTCATATCATGTCCGTCAAATAAATATTGTGAATCATTTCCTGTTATCTTTATGGGGGCAAGTTGACGCCATCTGAGACTGGGCACAGTGGCTCTTCCCTGAATATTCACCCACTTCTCATGTATACGTATGTATATATGGAGAGATTTATGGAGCAATGGTTGGTGATAAATGCCCCTGATAAAACACATTGTATCCTTGCTGGATGGTTGGCCCCTGGAGAAGGGCATGGTAGAGAGGAGCCAGGGAGGGGCGTGCCATGCTCAGGGGTGGTCGGAGGTTGACGCAGGTGCCCTAGGCTGGTGTTCTCAGCCTTGGCCCTTCTCAGCAACGCATTAATACCCATTTCCCTGTTTACATGCTCTCATCTTGTGCCAGAAGGGCTCCATGGTTAAGCGGCTCCTCTCTACCATTTTATAGAAAAGGAGACTGAGGTTCAGAGAGGGCCATGTGAGAGCTGGTGGCTGAGCCAGGCTGTGGCCTCCTCCTCCTGGTGCCTTTCCCGGTATCCAGTTCTCCAAGCCCGCTGCCAGGTCCTTCTCTCTGGACTCTGGTCTTACCTGGCAGCTCCTCGCCCAGCTGAGGTGGTGGAGCAGTTCACTGAAGGCAGGAGCCCAGGTGGGTGGCTATCCCGAGGCTTTCCTTGGTGGGGGGTCCAACCATCGACCTCACCGTGTCTGGTGACCCTGGTGCAGGAGCCAGTTACTGCTCCTCAGCCTCAGCACTTCCCCCTGTGAAATGGGCTGGGGTGGGTTTAGAGGAAACAGACCTGGCACCAAGAGGCACCCAGGAAATGCCAGTGTCCTTCCCTCCCGACTTGGAACTCTCTGAAGCACCCTGGCCCTCTCCACCTTCCCAGGCTGCCTACTCCTCAGCCCCCAGGCATCTGAGATTCCTAACGGGTGGCTTGGGGGTTCAGTGGGAGCATCTCCGCCAGCATCTGGAAGCCCCTGGAGGGAAGCCAGCAGCTCTAGCCTGGAGCTGCCCCCAATCTTGGCCCACCTCTGCCAACCAGCCCCTATCCCCTTGGGCTGGGCTCGCCTGGACTGCTTTGCCCAAACTGCCATTCAATGCCCCGGAGGTTTGGAACTAAGCTCCTGCCTCATGAGGTAAGCTGTCTGCCTTCAGAGTATCTGATTTGCAGGGCACCTAACCTTTGTGGGCCGGGGAGCTGTCTGCTGACCGGTGGGCCCAGGAACTGTAGGGCTGCAGGCATTTCGCAGAGGGGCAGCCCCAGCAGCTGCAGGCCTCCTCCAGCCCTTCTGTCCCTTCCCTCACATCCTCTCTTTGTCTTTCCGCTAAGCAGAACAGATTGGAGGCTGAGTGTGGACAAGCAGCTTTCCTGTGTCCCTCAGACTGATGGAGAGAGAGGACATGACATCAGGGTGGCCTACTCTGGCCTTGCTGTGTGACCCCCGGTGAGTGCTTTCCCCTCTGGGCTTCATTCCCACCTCCCAGCTTGAGTCATTTGTCACCAAACACAGAAACTGTCACCCCCAAAGGAGTCACAGAGGTGGTGAAAAAGGGCCCTCTGGGCTGGGGTGTTTGGAACAGAGGCGGGCCACCTGCCCACGAGGACAGTTTCAGTGTCTAAGGCCCTGTCCTGGTTGTTGGGAGCCATGGGCCCCGACCTGTGAGGTCCTGCTGGTCAGCAGCTCGGATCGCATGCACCTTCCTTAGGGGAAGGATCTGGAAGCAGCTGAGGTGCCCCTTAGTGTCCCAGGAACTTCTGGGTGCTGTCCACGCAGATGCCAGTCTCAGAGGCCCCTTTAAAAATATTATTCACCAAGTGATTCTGGAGACTATTTACAAAACTGAGCTGAGACAGGCACACAAAATAGGCCAAAGTACCTTAAAAAGCATCTTTCAGGGATAGTTAAAAAAAAAAAAAGCCCCAAACAAAAAACAAAACCCTCTTAGATCTCAGGTTGTAAATAGATGGATATTACTATAAAAATACTTTTGGCTGCAGAGGCAAATGGCAGGAAGGCTGGGGGTGGTTTTTTCCATGGTTAGCCTGGACCCAGCCACTCCAAACGGGGCAGCCACCATCCAGACGGAGTCATGTGGGATCCTTTCCACAAAGAGCCCCAGCTCGAGGGGAAGAGTGAAAAATAGAAATAACAAGCAGCGTGCACATTTCCAGCCAGGCTCCCTCCCAATGCTGCTCCCCTCCCCACGCGGTGCCACCCTGAGCTGACCACCTGAGCAGGGCGAGGCTGAGGGCAGTCTGCATCTTTGGGCATGGGGCTGGATTCTGAGCAGTTCTGCATGGCCCTGGGCCCTGCACACTGCACAGTCCATGTGGTCCCCAGGAGCCCTGGTAAGGCTGGGGCTGGGGGCGCCTTCCCAGGGCTCTCGGGAGCAGAGGGGCCCCTCCTGCATCTTGGCAACTCCCAGTCCTGGGCATTCTCTGGGGTGGGGAGCCCACATGGAAACTGGCTTGTGCAGCCCCATCTCCAGGCACCAACAGTTCCACACACAGTGTCGAGTTTTCTGTGGCAAGGATGGGGCTGGGAGGGGCAGGGAGCCCAGGGGCTGGGCTGCCCACTGGCAGAGGCAACTCCAGATGCGTGAGCCCAGCTTTCGAGGCCTCCAAGACCGGCTTCCTCACAAGCGCCTGGCGAGCTCTGCCGTGCCCGCCCAGCGGCCTGCCTGCGGCCCCTCCCAGGTCCAGGCCTCTGCTCCTGCCCAGCCTGCCCCAGGGGGCCCTCACCTCTGCCTCTGCTGACGAAAACTCCCTCCTTCACGCCCAGCTCCAGAACCAGCTGAGCCAGAAGTTCCCGGGGGCCCCAGGCCAGACGAGGCCTAGCCCTCCAGTCATTGTCCATAACACTGTCTGCTCATCACCCTCTACCTCAAATGATGGACCTGTGGGTGTGGCTTCTACCCCCTCCAGGCTGGGGCTTTGGGGGAGGGGGGCTCCTCCCTCTCTCGACAACAGTAATAACAGTAGTAGTGGTAACTATTACTTACTGAGAGGCTGCTCCTTGTTGCCAGACTCTCTGCGTTATCTTTTAGTCATCTCAGTGAGTCAGCGACGAGGGTGTGGTTATCTGTGCTTTACAGATGAGGAAACTGAGGCATAGGGAGGGAGGGAGCTGGCTGGGCCACCCGGCTGGTGGGAAGCAGAGCTGGGATCCAGCCCATGCCTGTGCACCTGGGAGCACATCTCCACTTGAGGACCCAGCCTGAGCACAGGGTCTGGTCCTTGCTTAAGGGCTCAACAGATGTTTGTCGAATGAGTAAATGATCGGTGGCATTGGAAAACTGGGCTCCTTTGCGTTTTCCCCACAGCCCCCACCTATCCGCACCCTCCCTGTTCTGAGGCCCAGTGCTGAGGATGGTGGAGGGCTGTCCGCCAGGGCCCACGGGGCCTGTGCAGGGGCCAGAGGCTCCAAGGAAGGCCCTGGGTTCAGGAGCTGGTCTCACCCTCACTGCTGTGACATGCTCTGGATGCCCCCTCTCCCTGGTGAGCTGTCCTCAGGGTCAGGTGGCCTAGTAGTGTCCACTGCCCGTCATTTGTTGGCGTGACTCTGTGTCGGATGGGAGTTGGTGCCTTGGTCCCGGGGTGGGGGCTGGGAGGGGGTGGGCTTCTCTTCCTGGTCACGTGGCCAGTGGAGCCCCTCCCCCCCCACCATGTGGAGAGGGCGTCTAGTCTGATGTGGGCCAGGACAGGGGCCAGGTGGGCCACTGTGTGCCCCAGCCAAGGGCACGCAGGAGCAGTGGGGACGGGCCTGAGAACTGGGGCTGGCACCTACACCTCCGTGCCAACGCCCATGTCTGCTGCCTCAGAGCCCTTGCGGGCCCCCTGCCGTGGCAGGAGGGCTTCGGGTTTAGAAGCACATTCTGTGCCGCGGGATGCGGGGAAGTGGGTTCGCGATGGCAGTGCATGAGGGCGTCAGTTAACCAGGCTGGGGCTGGATGCAGAGGCAGAATGGAGGGTGTGGTGTGTGTGCGTGTGGGTGGGCGGTGGGCCGGACTGGGGGGCCCAGGAACCAGCAAAGAGGGGTGGGGGAGGGGAGCAAGGCTCAAGCAGAAACCAGAGGCCAGGACAAGCCTGGGCAGCAGCTTGTGGTTATGCTGGGGAGGGCAGCCAGCTCAGCTCCTGAGGACACTCCTGCCCCAAGCGGGACGAGGGCCTCCCTGCTGGACGGATCACAGCGGCTGGCTCTCCTGGGATCCAGCTCCTGGTTGCCCTGCATGGGAGGGGGTCCCGTTACTCTCCCACTTCACGGGGGGGAGAGAAGCCCGCCAGGGTGGTGCTGAGGCTCACTCCAGGTGCCCCAGACGTACGGCGCTGGACTCATTCTGGTCCTCAGCCACCGACCCGCGTGCAGCGCGTGTGACCCTGGAAAGCCCCGATGCCTCCCGAGCCTGGGGCTCCAGGGAAAGGCGGGTGTAGCCCCGCAGCCGGCTCCTGGGGGTGGTAGGAGGGAGGCGCCCCTGCCCTGCGCCTGCTCCGGGAGGCTTGGCTCCGTGCAGGCAACTCGCCCCCAGACCCCAGCCGGCTCGACCCTGGGCCAGGCGCCTCCTTTCGATTTTAAACAAATCATGAATTGAAAAGTCAAGCAGAGAAGTACCCAAGGCATAAAAATAGCCACCGGCCAGGCCACAAAGTCAGCGCCCAACTGGCGGCAGCTCCCCCAGCCTGGTGCCTTTAAAGAGGGGTCCCAGCCGTCCAGCGGGCCTGGTCTCCCCATGGGTGGCCGGGCTGGGGTGCGCTGTGGCCTCCACTGCTCCTTATGCGTGGAAGTGGGGTGAGGACGGGGGTGCGTTAAAGGAAACACGCCCGGGCAGAGGGGCCGGACCGTGACCCGAGGGGGGACTACGGCCCCCGCGCCTCAGTTTCCCCGCGCGGCGGCGGCCAGGGCCGGTCGGCGAGCCGCGCCCCGCGGCCGGCCGCTTTGTGTGACCGCCCAGACAATGGCCCGGCCGCGACGGGCTCTGCGGCTCCGCTCCCGCCTCCGCCCGGTGGCTTTTGGGGCGGGCCGGGCAGGGAGTTCGCTGCCGCCCCTCCCCCGTCCCGCGCGGCGCCCGACCCCCGGCAGAGGCCAACTTGCAAGTTTGTGCGGCGTTCGCCCGCTCGCAACTCGGCGGCGGGGGCCGGAGGCGCGGGCGCGGGGGGCGCGCGCCGGGCGGGGCGCGGGGCCGGGCCGGGCGGGGCGGCGGCGCTGCGCCGAGTCCGCGCCCGTCGCGGGCCCCCCGCCGCCCCCCCGCCGGCGCCGCCGCGGTCGGAGCGGGGCGCGGGTGCGCGCGGCGCGGGCGCGGGCGCGCGGCGGCGGCGCGCAGCACAAGTAGTTTACATTGTTGGGCGACTTTTGCAACAACTCGCCGCGCCGCGGCCTCCGCGCGCCGCCGCCGCCGCCGCCGCCGCCGGCTCCCGCCGCCCGGGCCCGGCCGGCCGCGCCGGGGGCCGCCGCGCTCGCCCGCGCCCGCCGGGCCGCCGCCATGGACACCAAACACTTCCTGCCGCTCGGTGAGTGCGGGCGGCCGCGGGGGCGGCGGGGCGCGTTTCCAGGCGCGGGGCGCCGGCCTGCGCGGAGCAGGCGCCGGGCAACTTTTCCCCGGGCGGCGGCGGCGGGGCCCGGTCACCCGGCTGCGTTAGGGCGCCCAGGGCCCGGGCCCCGCTCCGCTGCGCGGGTGGCGCAACTTGTGCGCTCCCCGCCCGGCCGGCCCCGGCCACCCGGTCCAGCAGGCCGCCGGCCGGGCACGGGCACCCGGGACCCTGGCCCCCAAGCAGCCCGGGCGCGGGTGGGCAGGGTCGCCGAGGGGCCGCAGGACCCGGACCAGCAAAGCTGGAAGGCCCCCTCCCAGAAACGGGGCCCCTAGCCCTGGCGCACCCGAGTGTCCTCTGGGCGTTCTGGGGCTGGCCCTACACTTGGGAGAAGGACACCCCGAGGCACGGAGGGCCAGTTTTCCTGCTCTCCTACTGCCATCCCGCCCGGTGGCTTCCCTGCCCAGACGTCCTCCAACTCCAGGCCCCGACCCACCTAGGAGGAGAAGGGGGCATGGCCCGGCGCCCCCAGCCTCTGCCCTCCCCAGGGTCTGGGAGGTAGTGAGAAGCAGCGAAGGGGGAGGGGTGTGGGGACTTTATAAATGAGACCGGGAAGGATATTAATTTGGTGGTGGGGACAGCCGCCAGGCTGTCAGGCAGGGTGAAGGATTTGTGCTGAATGGAAATTAAAACAGCTGATTATGAATGAAACTCCACGGTTCACCGCCCCTCCTGCCTGCCCACCCTCCTGCATCCTGGGGCGCAGTGTGGCCACCAGGTTGGCTGTCAGAACCTGGCACAGCTGCAGGGACGTTTGATGAGACCGGGAGGTAGAGGGGAGCGAGCCATGGTGGAGCTGGCCCCTGGGAAGGTAGCGGGAGGGGTCTGAGCACCCCCCGCGGCCCCCTGATGGGCGTGCTGCAGTGTGACTGGAGTAGGGTTCCAAGTTTGTCAAGTCTAAGAAGCCCTCCTGGCTGTCTCTGTGTGAGACTGGCTGGCGGGTGAGGGCCAGGCCGTGCGGCCCTCCCCGAGTGGGCTCTGGGTCCTCCCAAAGCCGCAGGAGAGAGTACTGATGCCCATTTTGCAGATGAGAAAACTGACTTGGAGAGGCTGAGGCCCCAGGCTTCAAACTGGGGGGTTTTGGGTTTGAACAACCTGCCCGTGGGTGCCGGTGTGTGTGTGTGGAGCAGTAGAGAAAGCCGAGTTGTTCGGGGCTTAACTGCCGCCCGGCGTAGTGTGCGGGTGGGCCCCTGTGTAGGCGACAGTGTCTCCTTTCCCCGTTAAAGCTTTGCGCCCTCGTGTGCACACATGCCCACAGAGCCAGGCTCTCCCAGAGGATCCCTCTGGAACAAGAGTGCTCAACTCTGCCTCTTCTGTGTGGCAGCCCCCACTTCCCCATGTAGCAGGGCCGTGGCTGGGTACTGGGAGCAGAACAGGTCCCTGTTGGTGATGTTCTGGTGGGCCTGGGAGTTGGCACATGTCAGGCCTGGGCTGCAGGGTCACTGGGCTGGAGTCCCCCCGAAGAGGGGCTGTGCCTCTGGGCCACTGCCTCAGGAATCTGCATGGGGGCCCCTGCCTGCAAGCAGGCCTGGGGCTTCTGTCAGTCCTGGCCGGTGGACTCCCAGGCGGCCCACTGCCCAGGCTTGAGCAGAGAATCCTGGGCTCTGATTACGTCTTATTTTTTCTGAGCTTGTGACCAGCTCTGAAGTCCAGTGGAGTTGAAGGTCCGTTTAAGCGGCTACTTGCCTAAGCCCTTTTGTCAACACAGCCTAATCCCTCGTGGGGGGTGAGTGTCAGAAGGCCTGGCTTGTCCAGGGCCCCGCTGACGGCCCAGACCAGACGTGGAGCTGTTGAGAAGGCTGAACCGCCCCTCTTAGTGTTCTGGCCACTTATGGGGCCCTGGGCAGAGAGGGCTTCCCCCCGACACTGCCTTGGGCTTGGTGGGCCTGGGCACCAGCTCTCACCCTGGGAGTCTCCCAGCCATCTGGTGAGGGCAGGGACAGCTCAAGTATGGGCTTCTGGGTAACTCGCCTGAGGCACAACTGCCTCCTGCCCTGGGCTGGCCAGTACCCCTGTGCCCATCACGGGGGAAGGCCTGTGTTGGCCTCATCCTGGACAGTGGGACTGGAAGGCTGAGCTTGCAAAGTCCAGAGGTCTCAACCTTGACAGACCCCTTGGGCAGCTAAGCCCATTTGCCCAGAAGGGGATAGGGTGGCCAGTGGCAGAGTGATAAGCCAATGGCCTCCCTTTGGAGGGCTTTTGGGGACCTAAGTGAGCTTGTAGCCCCGGTGAGGGGCTTCTGGTAATATCAGAGCCCTTGGGACCCAAAATAGAGCACATTCTGGGGCCTCCCGAAATAACAGGGTCATGTGAGTCTGGGAGGCTGGGCTTGGAGTTTGGCCTGCTGAGGCAGTTCTGTCCCGGCCTGGGCACTGCCGACCGGTTGGGGCGTTTGCCGACTGGTTGGGACGTTTGCCGACTGGTTGGGGCGTTTGTTTTGGTAAACTCGGAGGGGGCTCTGTTTGTTGATGGGGGACATGTGAGGGTGAAGAAAACAGCCCTCCGAGGTGGCCTTACTGCAGCTGTGGCCTGGCCAGCCTGCATCCTTGCCCAGGCCCAGTGTGCAGCCTGGCCCCCTCTGCCCAGACCTGGGAGGAATGAGGTGGCCTCAGAAGGGCCGTGCGGGGAGCCACGGGCCGGCCCTGGGCCAGGGCAGGGCAGATTGGAGCTTGCAGCCCTGCTCCCGCCCCAGCTGTGCCTGTCCTTCAGAGCCTGCAGGGAGCTGCACCTCCTCCAGGAGGCCCTCTGCCTGCTCTCCCTTGGACCCCACCCCACCCCCTCTGTGGCTCTGGGGGATTCCGGTTGGCAGTATTGGTTTCCTTTCCTGGGAAAGGAGGCCTAGTGGCTGGTGGTGGAGTTACTGAGTCGACAGAATGGGTGCTCGCGAGTGGGCCCCGCGCCCAGGCGGGGCTGGGTGTGCATGCGAGTGGCTCTGGTATCATGTGGGGGCCAGATTCTAGGTGGGACAGACTTTGGCTGCACAGACAGCGGAGGGTGGGGGAGAGCCTTAAACCCTGGAGGCTGCTGGCAGAGTTTTGTTTTCTTGGGCTCTGTCCATAGCCGGTGTGTTTCACGGCCGGGCCTGGGTGGTGGGAGAAGGGGGTCCCGGGCTGCTCAGCTGCTCTCTGGAGGACATGGCCAGGCCCCTGCCTTGGCTCAGGCTGGGGCCCTGTCATCAGGGCCAAGGCTCTGTGAGCCAGCACCTGCCCTTCTTTCCTCACCCAAGTTTGTTGAAGTTTGCTGCTTTTGGCAGGCTGTGGCGGCCAGGGCCTCGTGGTGTCCCATTAGCTGGTTGTTCCCCGGGAACTGGCCATTGGCAGGGCCAGGGATGGGGCAGGGGTCTGGGCCCTTGAGAGCCTGTGTGTCTGGACTGAGAGCCTGCCTGGCCAGTGGGGCTGGTGCCCATTAGGGCTTGCCTGTGCGACCTTTGTCCCAGTGCTCACTAGGCAGCCCATTTCATGGGTGCCGTGGAAGGCTGGGGGACAGGGCGAGTCTCGCGCTTACATTTATAAGGTGCAGTTCCACCGCCACCGTCCCTGCCTCTCCTCCGCACCCATTCAGGCCCCTTTGTCACTTGGTGCCCCCCACCTGTTCTGTGGAATGACCTGAGCATCGCTGGGGGGACCCCAGGAGCTGCACCTTCCTGGGGGGGTGTCCTGTTGCTGGGCTGGGGTCTGACCCCCACTCTGCTGCCTGTGTGTGTGGCCTGCCCGTTGGCCTCTCTGGGCCCCAGCTGTCTGCCTGTGAAACGGATGCGTGTGCGGCCTCTTTTAGGGTGCTGGGAGGGCAGCCCGTTTTGTCGTGGAGGTGTGCTTCCTTGAAGGCCCCTTTTTGAAGGGCAGGCCAGTCCTCACCGTACCTCCTCCAGGTTGGGCTGGGGCCCAGGTCTGCAGGGTTGAACCGGAGCAGGACACAGCAGAGCTAGGGGCTGGTGCTGTCAGGTGTGGGGTGCAGCCGTGGGCGGAGGGCGGCCTGGTCTGGCCTCTGTGTGCCGAGTGAGCACTGACGTGCCCCATCTGGGAGCCCTCACCCTGCTGGGTCCCCACTGTGCGGACCCTCCGTGATGCCCCGGGGAGGCGGGTGGGGCGCAGGACTCACTTGTACACCCACTCGAACCTGATGTGAGATGTTCTGAGTGGTCGTGCCCGCACCTCACCGACAGGGAAATTGCACCCTAGAGTCACAAAGCAATCGTGTAGCTCAGCAGCTGAACGGGCGTGAAATGGAGCAGAAAGCAGCTAAATAAAATTGGCCCAGGCTGATGCAGGGGAGAGTGGGCATGCACATGCATGCATGCAGGGTGCACACGCACTCACACTCAGCCTCCCTCTCAGCTGGCTCTAGCTATACCGCACACCCAGTCCTGCAGCCCCGCCCCTGTTTGCTGCATGTCCCTGCCTCTGTGTGTCCTCATGTCCCTGTGTCCCTCCGCCCCTGCCAGAGTGGAGTGGTGAGCGAGGTGGCTGCTCAGGGCCTGATTTCTTCGTCTTTGGGGTCTCTGGCTACCCCACTTTTCTAAATCTCTCCCAGCTAGTTCAGGGCCCTGTTCTGCCCCTGTAAGGATGCTGATGGCTCCACTGATGGGGTGCCTGCTGTGAACGTGGGACTGGGTTTTCGGGACCTCAGGCTTCATGGAGATGGGCCCCAAGTGGATGGGGAGACCAAGCTGTTTAAGGCCTGTTGCAGCCTTTCAGCCAGGGGCCTTGAGCCCCAGCTGGGCCAGAAGTGGTCCCTGGGTGAGATGCTGCTCCCCCAGGCCTTTAGAAGCTGCTCACCTGCCAGGGCCTGGATCTGCACCCCATCCAGGCTCCCCGGGAGCCTGCTCACAGGTCTCTGGCTTGGGCAAGTGAGTGCTTTGTTCTGTGGGGCTTGGTAGAGGGCTGAAGTTTCTGGTCCCTGTTTACCTCTTAAAGGCCCGCTGGGCAGTGGAGACCCCACAGTTCTCCTTGGGTGGGGTGGGGCAGGGTGGGGGCCGTTGAAAGCCATGGGTTGGGTCAGCACCCAGAGGCACGGCGTGAGGACACCCGTGGCCTGTAGCCCACCCCTACCTCACTGTGGTGGGGCTGTCTGGCAGCAAATTCCTGAGGGACTTGGGTTGGGGGCCTGGCCAAGATGGCCACATTGCATCCTCAGGGCAGGGAGGTCTTGGTTATCTCTGTGGCCCCACTCCCAACACAGCGCATGCACGTGTGTAGGGATGCAGCCTCCAGCATGCACACCTGCACACGTGTGCATACATTCACCTACATATACACATGCACATTTGCACTCGTGCATGCTCATACGAACACACAGACACATTCATGCACATGCCTCGCTATCCCAGCTGATCCTAACGCTGCCTTGATGAGCTCTTTTTAGAAGGACTCAGGCCTGCTGGTCGGGTGCACCCGCCAGGTGCTGGCCTGGTCCTGCGCTCCCGGCCTCATGGAGGTAGGTGCAGGAGCGGAGGGATGGTGCAGGCTTCCTGCTGGAGCAGGTTCTGATGGGGGCTCTAGCTGAGAGGCAGGGTTACAATAGGTGGTGGGGGAAGGGGCACCCTGGGTGGCAGGGAAAAGGCCCAGAGGCCCGTGAGCCCAGAGCTGGGAGAGGTGGTGGTGTGTGCACCGGGCACCGGGTGAGGGCTGGGGTGCCGGTCAGATGGGTGGGAGTCTGGGGGCCACGGGAACTGGGCGTGATGGTGGTAATAGTTGGAATCAGACCACCAGCTCTGTGTGGACGTGGGCTGCAGGCAAGCAGGGCTTGGGAGGAGGAAGTCCCAGGTGGGCTTGGCCTGACATAGCAGGTGTCCCAGGAGGGGGCTGTTGACCTTGCCATGGCTGGGTCACTCAGCACAGGGCTTCCTTGGGGACAGGCTGGGCCCCTGGGCTGGGCTGGGGATCTCCATCTTCCCTCAGGGTGGGAGAGGAGCCCCCGACCTGGGCCCTGGCACTCCTGTCCTCTTCCCCTTCCTGGCCCTTGGCCCTTGGCCTGCTCTTGGGGGAAGGACTCTCCACCCTGGGTATGTGCTGCACCCCCCACCGCCCTGTTAACGGAGGCATCCTGGGCCTGGGTTGCTAGCGGTTTCGGCCAGGGGTCTGGGGTCTCTAGGAAAGACGATGGGAGTCTGAGTAAAGAGGGCCCGAGCCCAGGTCTGGAAAGATTGCCGATCCCAGAGCACCAGGGGAGGCTGGGGTCAGGCTGTCCGTGGGCTGGCAGGGTGGCTGGGCCTTCTGGGCTCAGGGCAGGGACTCCACGGCCGTGGTGGGGAATGGGCCCTGGGGGCCTCAGTGTGAGGTTAACTTGGGGTCCTTCTTTAACTTGGAGATGTTGATGGTTGGCCCTCGGCTCCAAGCTCCTGAGACGGATGGCTCTGAGCCTGTCAGCTGGGGCTGCGGACGTAAAGGAAGTCTGACACGCTGTTTCTGGGGTGACGCAGAGCTGGGCCCTGGCCTCCCTGCACCTCTGTGGGCTGGTCTGAGCACCAGTGGTTCCCAGCTGTGCCTCAGTTTTCCTGACTGTGCAAGGCCCGGGGCTGGTGACGATGGGTCCTGAGCCTGGAGCCGTCAGTGTGGAGGCGAAGGAGCTGGGCCTGGGCCAGGCGGTGTGTAAATCCTCCAGGGCCAGGGATAAACCCCACGGAGTTCAAAGCCAGCCTCAGGCGTGGCCACCGGGCTGTAATGAGGTTACTGATTTAGCAGGCTCCCTGGTGCTGCCGCCCAGAACCACAGGAGGCTGGGAAGCCCCAGGGAGGGATCTAAGTATCCTGTAATTGACCAATTTAGCTTAAGTGTCCGCACTGGCCCCCGGGCAGAGGTCAGGCGGTGACAGCCCAGGTGGCTGGAGTTGCCGCGCTCATAGGCTTCCCAGTGGATGGCTGCCTTGACCAAAGCCGTCTGGAGCTGGTGCCCATCGGGCTCAGCTGGCCCTGCCTCCCCCGGGAGCTCCCTCTCGGCTCTCCGCCTGTCTGTGGGGTCAGCTCTAAAGCCGCCTGTCTGTGGGGTCAGCTCTAAAGCCATGTCCTTCTGGGGGTCTGCTCGCTTTCCGCCATCAGAGCCTGGCTGTCCTTGACCATTTGTGCGCTGTGTGGAGCACAGGGTGGTGGGCATGGTTTTGGACTTGGTGCCAGGTCACCCGGGTTCAGGCCCCACTGTCAGACCTGCCGGTCCTTTGCCTTGCCTTCTTCTGTGCGTGCCATGGGGCGATGGTGCCGCGTCACAGCTGATTCAGTGCACACACGGCGCCCTACGAGGCCGTTCTGGTAGAACAGGTGCTTGGCCAGCGCAGTGGCATGATGTGCTGGACGTGTCTCCTGCCGCCTCTGTTGCTGAGGTTCTGGAGGCTGGTCTAAAGTGTGTGCAGCCCTGCAGTGCCCAGCATAGGTGCCCAGGAGATGCCGGCTTGATCAGGAGTGGGATGGTGACCCACAGCTGACCGTCCGTGGCAGCTGGAGACTCACGTTGTGGAGGATGCCCCATGCCCTGGGGAGGGGCTGGGGGCCACTACAGCACCCTGTCCAGTAAACCCAGGCTTCATGTCTGTCAGGGCCGGGCATTGGGCAGCATCTCAGTGAGCTTTGAGGTTGCCGTGTGCTGAGCCGTCCCCTTACGTGGGCAAGCCCAGGAGGCAGGGGCTGTTGTGACCATGTTTCTGGGATAAGGACTTCAGGCTCCGGGAGGTTGAGTGATGCACCCGAGGTGCTTGGCTGGCAAGGGCCCAGCTCCCGGGTCCAAGTAGCAGTGGGTGCCCTTTGGACATCTGGGGCCCCCTGTGTACCCCCTGTGACACGGGCAGCTTTAGGGTGCTCCAGCAGAGGCTGTCACTGCTGCTCCCAGAGGTCTGTGCCCCTAAGGCCCTTGTCCTGCCTTGCTGGGGTGGAGAGCCGTCACCCACCCCACACCCGAAGGACAGGGACCCCTCCCATGCAGGGGTGCAGCTGGGGCTGGGGCAGGTGGCCTCGCTCTGGCCGGCTTTTGGCGTGCCTGGGCAGTCCCTCTTTCTCTAGCCTCGGTTTCCCTGGTGCCTCCTGGCTGCCAGAGTTCTCTGCCCTTCCCTCCCAGCACCTTGCACCCTGGCCTTGTTCCCAGGAGCTGGTGACTGTCTGATCAGGATGGCCCAGCTGGGGACCAGATTCTCGGGAAATGGCCCTGTACCCTTCCCTGGATAAGCGGGACAGGCCCGGGGCAGCAGGATGGGGTCGGGCGGGGGGGTCCGGAAGCCGAGGGCTCTGAGTCAGTTTGGGTGGGGTATATGGTCACTTTTGCTCAGCTAGGCTCTGATTTTGAACTGGGAGTGTTACAGCAAAGCATTTCAGGTGAGCAGCTGTAATGGGGACATGATGAACCTTACAGACGGGGGCTGGGCAGAGCAGGGGGCAGTGGGGACGTGCCAGCCACCAACTGAGGACGGGCTAGCCTCCTCTCTCCTTTGGCTCCGACCTCCCCTGCCTGGAACTTTCCATGGCTCCCCATTTCCCCAGCGTGGAGGCCAGGCCTCTGCTTTGTCCACATGGCCCTGTAGCCTCTCCAATCTCATCACTCTTCTCCCTGGCTGTTCAGGGAGCTTGTTGGTGAGAGAGGCTGCCTTCTGTCATGGGTGCTAGCTCTGAGTTGGGTGCTGTGTGGCCCTGGGGCTGGTAACTTTACCTGTGTGGGCTTCAGTTGCCTTACCTGTAAACTACCTGTGAGGGTCAGGGAGACTTCATGGAAGAGGTGTAGTTGTAGTTGGGTTTTGAGGGATGAATAGGAGTTTGATGTCTGGGTTGTGGGAAGGAAATCAAGGTAGAGACAATGTGTGGACCTTCCGTGGGGAGTTCTGGCCCCAGCCAAGGGTGCAGAGCGGTGATGCCCATGTAGGTACCTGTAGTAGTCCTCCCTGGAGGATTCCAGAAGGATCTGACTGCATCCCAGGCTGCTCCGGCTCGCCCCTTGCCAGCTGGGTTATAGGTCTGTGCTGGTGAGGAACCTTTCCAGCATGGGGAGGTGTGGTAAGCCGGTCTGGGAATAATTAATCCTGTGAGGAGGTGAGGGTGAGAGTGGGCCTGGCTGTGACCTGGTGGTCCGCAGCCTGGCTGCAGGGGTTCCTCTGACCAGTGTCCCCTGTATTTCCTGGACCCCAGAATGTCTTGGGTTGGATCATGACCTGTACTGGCCACCACGTGTTGTTACACCAGCTCAGATCTCCGGGGCCTGGGTGAGGGGCTGTTTGTTGGTCCCCCTGTTGGGGGAGCAGCTGGGGCCCCCTCTCCACCGGCCTGTCTGTCCTCACATCCCTTGGTCATCTCATGGTGCCCCTGCCGCGGGCCCTGCTCCTCTCCCTGTGGGCGCCTCTGGGCATCACTGGCCCAGGGGCCTCCTGTGACTGCTGGGCTGCCTGATGGCTCCTCACTCTCTCCTTGCCTGGCTCGAGGGAAACAACTCGGACTGGGGGCAGAGTCCACGCCCCACCCCTGCTCCTGGACTTTCTGCCTGGGCTCAAGGTCAGGAGGAGGGCCGGGAGGTGGGGACCTTAGGTGTTGGGTGCCAGGTGGCCTTGGGCTCAGACAGTGGTGAGGCGGGCCTCGGCCCCTGGGGTGGGGCTGTGCTGGCTGTGGCCCTCGTGGGCCCAGCTGAGGGGCAAGGATGGCGGGAGGGGCGCCAGCGCCCCCTCTCTTCCCTCTTCTGTCTCCCTGGGCATAAGGTCAGGGCACCAGCCCCCCTAGCCCATGGGTCTGCCTCCCCCGAAGCCTGGGACCCCAGGGAACACCGCTCCCAAGAGGCGGACCCCTGCAGCCCACTGGACGGCGGGTAGGCGGCACGCTCAGGGTCCCCTGCCTGTTGCATCCTGGCTCCGCCACGTGAGCTGTGACTTGAGGCATGTTACCTCCTCCCTCTTTGTCTAATGGAAGGAAGGATGTTGGATGGAGTTGGAGGTGGGAGGTACACGGCCGGGCCCCTCGGCCCACCTCTGACTGCACGTGGCCCTTTCCCCCAGGGCCTGGGGCCTCCGAACGTCCTGCTCATTGGTGGGGTCAGGTGCTAGGTCTCGTTTGCCGCCGAAGCTGCAGTGCCGGGTCCCGTGCTGGCCTTGAAGTGTTTGTCGAGGGAACCGGGGCTCTTTGCAGACGTCTCCCCAGCCCGTCCACTTCAGAAATGTGCTGGCGGGCCCCTTGCGAAGTTGACTCCTAACATGACGTTCAGCCTGAGCATCTGGAAGGATCAAGTGCCTTTTCCAGATGAGGAGACCACAGGGGCAAGTGTGGGGATGCTCAGGACCTTGGTGTGGGGCGTGTTCTGGCGCCCATGGCTGAGTGGGCAGCGGGTGTGTTGGCTGAGCGTGGGGGAGGGCCTGGGCTGTGACGTGGTGTCCCGCAGGAAAGCCTGCTGGCTGGGGGAGTCCCCTGAGGGGTGGTCCCAGAGCAGGGCCGGAGGCAGCCGGGTGCAGGGCCCCGGGAGAGGGGTCCCGCCAGCCTGTCTGGCTGAGCTGTGTTTGAGTCAGGCTTGGCAGGCGGGACCCCAGCCCACCTTCCTCTTTCATGTCTCAGAGCTGCTTTTTGTGGGACCACCGGCCTTGTTCTCCCTGCTGGGAAGAATTGTGCCTGTTGTGCCCGTGGGTCTTTGGCTGCAGAGCTGCAGCTAATAACAGCTCTAAGGGCCAGGGGGAGACAGCAGCAGGGGCCCCCCGGCCTCACCCTGAGGAGGAGGAAAATGGGCCTCGTCTCAGCTGTGGGGGGTGGGTGAGTGGCAGGACTCTGAGCGGCTCCGGGGGCTCCCGTGGCGTGTTCCCACTGTCCCCAGCCCAGCGTCTCTGCTCTCATGATCTGTTGGAAAAATGCATTCGGCAGGCATCACCGGAGAGGTTATCTCCCCCTGCAGCAGCTGGGGGACACAGAGGGGTGTGGCGTGTCCTGGGTCACCAGGTAAGAGACTGGTGCCTCCCTGGCCCCACGTTGCGCACTCCTGGCCTGTTCCCAGTTGAGCATGCCCCTTGGGCTGACGTGGCCTGGTCTGATGGTGCTACTCCCAATGGTCCCAGGGCTCCGGGGTGCCTGGGGGTATAGGGGGGCATGAGGCCTGAGGGCCCAGGGACCTCTCTGGGGCTCCCTCTTTGGGCTGGAAAGGTGGGCGTGCACCAGCCACCACTGGGCGCTTGATCCTTGCCAACTTATTTCTGTCCCCCGTGGCTGGCGTGGGACAGGGTTTACAAAAAGAGAAAGCCACTGTATTCAGAGGGCCTCCTCGTGTCAGGACCTGAGCCCTCCTGGCTGCAGGATGCAGGCTGCTCTGGTTCTGGGCTGGCTGGCCCCAAGTCCAGGTGGGGCCCTGGTCCCTCAGACCTGGGCCGGTGCCCCCGGCGCCTGCCCACATCCCCAGGGCATCGGACGAGGTCAGCCTCCTGGTGTGGTTACTGGCTGCAGCTCTCGGAGAGGCTGGGTCCCCGAGCGCACCAGCTCAGCTGCGTTCTGGGGCGGATGGCCTCCCTGCTGCCGAAACTTATCTGCCTGTGGACGGTTATTGTGTGTGTTGGGCAGTGGGGGTGCTCTCGTGACCGGCTGATGGAGCAGGGAGGGAATGGCTCTGCGGCCCATGCTGGCCCTGGACGTGGCTGATAAGCTTTGGTGCACATTGTCAGACGGGGCAGCCGGTGCCCCCCACCTCCTCGGCGTCAGCCCTGTGTTCTGCCCAGCCCCGTGCGTGAGGGCCGGGGAGCAGGCAGACCATGTCTGTGGGGTGGAGAGCAGGCCTGTGGGAACCTGGGGGTCGCAGGGCACCCTGGAGCAAGGAGATGACCCACGCCTCCCTCCTGCTGGCCGTTGGGCCCTTTCAGAGGTCCCCCTCACCCCTGCACCTGTTTCTGAACAATGAGATGACTGTCCTCACTGCCATGTCTCGCTGGCTGTCTGGGCTCTGTGCTTGGTGCCTGGCGGCCCCCATGGCCGGGACCTGGGACTCTGAGCTGGGACCTGGGTCGCTGGCCTCCGTGCCTGTGTTGGGTGGGCTGGAGGCCTGACCTCGGCTTGGCCCCCAGGACCTGGAGGTCAAGTGCGCCCAGGGTCTGCCTCTTGTCCTCTCCAGGGGGAGCCCCACCTTGTGCTCTGTGGCCAGTCGGAGGGTCTGTGGGCTGGAGGGCTCTGGTCAGAGGCCAGAGATGTGCCTGCTGCTGCCTTCTCCCCTCCCTGCCCCCCTCCCCGACTGGGGCCTGCTGCCCCCAGACCCTCTTCAGGGACATAGAGGCAGAACATGTGGGGCAGGGGGACCTGGCAGGTCATTCCTGTGGGCTGGGGTCCAGTGCCAGAGTGTACACATGTGGGCCTCTGTATGTGAATGTGTGTGGGGCATGTGAGCCTGGGTGTGTGTGTGTGTGTGTGTGTATGTGTGCGCGCGTGCATATGTGTGCCGTGTACCCAGTGCCCCCCACCCCTCCTGGCCAGCAAAGACAGGTCCAGGAGGGGACAGCTTTGCTGTGGACTGGCTCCCTGTGTGCTGGTCCCTGTGGATGGGCCTGACGCTGAGGTGACACGTGGCGAGTGCCGTGGGCAGGCAGAGCCCGGCGTTGCGTGCAGGGAGGTGAGGTGGTCAGAGCCAGGCTGTCCTTAGGAGAGCGGAGGGCACTGGCCGAGTGGGTTGCAGTTTAGGGCACTGGGGTTTTCTCCTGAGGACCAGAGGATGGAGAGGCTGAGAGCAGATGTAAGTTCTAGAAAGACCTTTTGCTGTCATGAGAAGGGTGGTGTGGGGCCGGCTGATGCTGAGTCAGACCAGTGATGTCACCCCCAGACCCCCTGGCCAGTCCTACAGTTCACCCCCGTTCCCAGGGAGTGGCAGGGCGGTGAACATCAGATCCACGGTGGGGACTGAGAGGCTCCTGGGGGTGATAAGAAGCACTCTGGAGTAGAACATGGTGGGCCACCGTGCTCACCCACTGCAGGGGCCCGGGGCTTGGGCCCAGGCTGGGGCAGGCAGCATTCAGACGTCCTTTCTGCAGGTGCCTTGCGTCAATGAGTGTTGACCCAGGAGGTGCCTTATTGAACTGAGCCAGCAGTGGGGAATTCTCATGCCGCCAGGGATGGAGAGGTGCTTGGGTGCATGAGAACCAAATGGTCCTTCCTTGCCCTCTGGCTGGGTTGTCTCGGCTCCAGGATCAGATACTCTCCTCTGTGGAGTTCTACCCCCAATCCTGAAGCCAGGGTCAGTCATGCACACTTTAGTGTGAATG
Organism: Manis pentadactyla; assembly: GCF_030020395.1. NCBI lineage: Eukaryota > Metazoa > Chordata > Mammalia > Pholidota > Manidae > Manis > Manis pentadactyla. Next base: position 219,182,967 of record NC_080021.1, read on the forward strand.
AGCCTATTGCTAGTCCTGGAAAGGCCCAGCAGGAAAGGACAGGAAGGAAGGCTTCCTTTAGTCGTTAGATGAGGAAATTGAAGTCTGAGAGCTGCGCGGAGAGCTGGTGTGAGCAGGGTCCGGCCTCCATGTGGTCTGGTACTCTTATCTCCTCACTGCCTCCTTTGGGGATGGAGTGAGTGTGCAGATGGGGAGGAGAGAGGCATGTGGCAGACCTGGGTGTGGGGCCGCCCTGCTGGGTGCTGGGGGCCTCGGGCCGGGCAAGCTGCCACACTCTCTCCCTCCCTGCGTACCTGGGATGTGGTCTGCACCCTGTGGCTGACAGGCAGGTGGGGCTCAGCTCCGTGACCAAGGTCACGGGGCTGGTTAGTGGCAGAGCTGGGGTTTGAACCGGGTTCTCGGGATTCCTCTCTGAGGCATTTCCTGCCCCGGCCCCTGGTGTGCGGTTGAGGTTCTGGGGCAGCTGGAGGTCGGGGGAGACATTCCTGGTCTGGGAGGGCCCGGGGCTGAGGTGCTTTGTCTCCTAAGCAAACAACGAGGGCTGGCTGGAGCAATTTTATTTTTATTTCCTATTTTTACTTCCCCGTTGGCTCTTTTTAGCAGCTCTGGGTTGGACAGGCCCCACCCTCCAGTCTCCACCCAGTTTCCTGGCCCAGGCCTGCGGCCTTGGAGTAGGCAAGTGTGTGTGTGACCCAGGGGACCCTCAGCAGCCTGGCTTGCACACTCTCGGTGACGGGGAGTTCACTCCCGCTGCAGGCCGTTCTGCAGGGCAGCCCCTTTCCATCCCCTGGGACCGGCCGCGGGAGTGGCTGGTGGCAGTGGGCGAGCCTTCCTGCAGCCTCGGCCTCCTCACACCCCTCCTCTGGTTCTCAGCTCCTCTCAGAGGCCAGAGTTTGGGGTGGCCATGACAGAGAAGGGTGACCGTGTGGGTGTATACACTGGGTGGGGTGGGCCCTGGATGCGCAGGTGAATAAATACGCGGTGTTCTTGCCTTGGACCTGGCTGGGCAGGGCACGTGGAGGGCAGGGCTGGGCCCAGCCTTGTTCAGACGGTCTGCCAAGGTCCCTGGCTGCTGGGTTGTTGGAGCGTCTGGCTGGCTGGGGGGCTGCTAGCTGTGGGGGACATCTCCCCAAGGGCTCATGGCCTGACCTAGGGTGAAGGGCTCCTGTCTGCCTAGATGAGCTGGCATTTGGTGGATGGGGGTCCTGAACTGCAGGATGAGGCCAGAGAAAGTGCCAGGCCTCTGTGGTGCGCAGGTCTGAGTGGGATTGGTGCTCAGGTGGGGAGCCAGTGAGCTGCTGTGCACCGTACGCCCAGGTGCCAGCCTGTGCCAAGCCTACTGCACTCCATTTCCAGATGAGAACTGGGCTCAGAGAGGCTGAGCAGATCCTCAAGGGCACACAGCTGGTGGCTGTGGGGTGGCCAATGCCATGCTCTTGCCCTGTGCTTAACAGACAAGGAAACCAAGGCACAGTCCCACGGGTGGCCGCGTCCCAGGACAGCGCATGCCACCACAGGCTTTCAGTGGGGAGGGCAGGACAGGCCGAGCTATTACAGGAAGGGGGCGGGATTGTGCAGGCCCTGCTGTGGGCCTGTACACGCGGGGTGTGGGGGGTGGTTTGGGGTCAGAAAACAAGGCCCCCGGGGCCATGGTGGGGATGCAGGATACAGACATTTTTCCATGCGGGAAGGTCCATCCCAACTGCTCTGAGTACCTGTCATGCACCAGGCGGTGCACAGCCTGAGCAGGGGCAGGGTTTGGATGAGACCCTGGGGTGCTGCTGGCGTCTGAGGGCTCAGGGCTCTGCAGTCAGAGGGGCTGCTGAGGTGCCTGAGGGTAGGTGAGGGGCACAGGCTTAGTGCAGGCATCTTGCCTCTGCGCGCAGAGGTGCTGCACTGTGCCCATCTCTCCACCCTTGGCAGTAGCGCTGGATGCCAAGCTGCCGGTTGATCCTGGAATCTGCGTGCTGAGCCTGGCTGGTACCTGGGGTGTTCTGCCATTGGGAGGCACTGGGTGGGCTCCCCAGGGGCAGCCTGCAAGCCCTTGTTTCCTGCCGGGCACTGAGTGTGGCCTCTGGGCTGACACGGGCAGCCCCAGCAGTGCCCAGGTCTGCCGGGAGGGGGTTTTTGGGGATTCTGGCCTGAGGGGACAGTGGAGAGTGTTGAGGGAGAAGCCTGCCTGGCCTCCCTCTGGGCACCTGTCCCCCCTGAACCCGGAGTGCAGTGGGCAGCTGTTGTCCTGTGCTGAAGTGGCCATTCTTCTGGCGTGAGTGGCGCGGCTGTGGAGGTGCCGGCATTGTAGATAACCCCTTGTTTAGAGACCAGGAGACTGAACCTGAGGCCGAGAGGCCCTAGAGAGCACGGGATTTCCACCCACCCCGCCCACAGTGGGTGGCGGGGGTAGAGGGCGTCTGGCCAGCGGGGCTGCCTTGTTACTGCTGGGAGGAGGGGCCCTCGGAGCCTGGGAAGCCATGTGTGGGGCAGCCGGCCCCAGGGTGCTGGTGCAGCAGGGCTCCCATGGCGGCTCAGGTGCCTGCTCGGCCCTTTGCAGCCGTGATCTGGGCAGCGTCTCCCTCTCCAAGCCTGGATTTTGTCGTCTGTGAGGTGGAGTAATGGCACTTGCCTTTAGGGTGGCCATGAGGGTGAACTTAAGAATGTCCAAATCTTCAGTTCTTGCCTGGGAGCAGGGACAAGTGGTGGCCAGGGACCCCTCTGGACCTCAGTGTCCCCATCTGTGGGGTAGGGAGAAGAGTTTCTTGCTCTGAGGCCAGGGTCTTGTGAAGGATTGCCTGCCAGCGCTCTGTGGCTCCTGGAACGCAGGGGTCACGCAGCGTGCGGCCGGACAGGGTGGGGAGGAGATGAGTTCTCTCCTTGAGAAGGTGTGGCCCTGGGAGGGGCGGTTTCAGAGACAGCTGGTTCCAGAACCATCCTGAGCCCAGAAACCTCCCAGAGCCAGTCAGCAAGACCTGTCGCCTGGACGTGGACTTGGGGGTTAAGGCCCCTGTCTAGTCCCCACTGGTCTTTCCTTGCTCAGGGTCGCAGGCAGGGATGTGTGCCAGGTGGGTGGGCTCTGTCGTGGACACCTGGGCCTTGGATCCAGCCTCCCAACCCCAGCAAGAGAGGCATTGAGCTGAGGAATGGTGGGAGTCTGGGTTCACCTTCTTCCTTTAAGCAAAGAGGATCTTTCATAACTGTGGGAAAGAGCATTTCCTCCCAGAGTGGCAGGGGGGTGGGGGCGGCTTGGTCAGCAGATGTGATGTCCCCTGTGCCCTCCTGCCCTCTGCCCTCCCGCCAGCCTGCAACATGCGGGCCCATTGCCAGCCCTCATGGCCCTACCAGTGTGGGGTGGGCATGCCTGGGAAGCCCTCCCTCAAGACCTGGCAATCTCCCGTGGGGGCATCAGCTGAGCCCCAAGAGTCCCTGAAGGGCCTTGCCCTGGAGTTCCCCCCTCTGAGCCTCTGCCCAGGCTGTAGGCTGCTTTCTGCCCCTGCTCCTGCCCTGCCCCCCTTCCTCCCTGCAGACTGACTCCGAGTCATCCCAGGCCTGAGCCTGGTGTCCCTGCCACCCCACAGGTCCCTGCCACCCCACATCTGCTCCTTGCCCCAGGAGGGGATCTGGCTGAACATGGACACGACCATCCTGACCTGCCCTGGTCCTCACTTCCCCTTGCCCCAAGCGGTCCCTTCTAGCACTGGCAAGTGAGGATGTTGAGGCTCATAGCCGGGGGTGGGGGGCTGCTGGGACGTGGAGGGGGGCAGGAGCTGGCTCTCTCCGCCCGGGTCCAGCCTGGTGTGCAGGCAGCAGGCGCTCACGCGGGGCTTCCCGTCCAGCTGCTGGAGGGGCCGTGATGTGCATCCTGTCTCTTGGCTCCTGACTCAGCAGCTGCAGGGTGTGGCACCAGAGGTTTCTCCCCAAAACCCCAAGCCTGGCGCCCACCACACACCCCAGATTTCCCCCTCAAAGGTGGAAAGTGGAGCCCTTGGTTCCTGCCTCTGGGTTCCCAGCAGGAGTGGGGGCGGCTGGGGCTCTGGGCTTCTGGGCCTACTGCTCCCTCTGTCCTGTCCCCAGCCCCACCCCTGGGGACTGCACTCACCGCTGTGCACCACCCTCTGTGGCTCCCCAGTGCCTGCTGGATGCTGTTATCACTGCTGCCTGGTCCAGCCCTCCTCGTGCCCTTCCCATGCCCCTCCTGCTGCCACCGTGGACGGCGTTTCTGCAACCATAGGGTCACCCCTTGGTCCTCAGGAGCCAGGCTTGCCTCTGCCCCTAGGTCCTGTTGCCACTTCAACTGCCAGCTTCCTGCTCTGTCAGGTCCCACATAAATGCAGCCTCCTCCAGGAAGCTCCCCTGGGTTAGGCAGGGCTGCAGTGCCTGGTGTCCCGTCACCCTGGCAGCAGTGACGGGGTGGGGCTCGGAGCCCTCTTGGCATCAGTACTGTACCTGACAGTCCGATAGTGGGTGTGGACTTGGGGGGAGCAGGGGACGCAGTGCCCACCCCAGGGGCAAGGCCTGTTTTCCAGGGCTCTGGGCTGTGTAGCCAGGTGGGTGTGGGCCCAGTGCCAGGCAGAGGGCTGGGGTGGGTTCTCGGGGCCTGCTGCTTGGGCTGCTTGGACGGGCCAGCCTCTGGCCCTTGGGCTCCAGCTGCCCCAGTCCATTGTGTGTGGTGACTACCCTGCCCGATGGTCAGACAGTTGAGGAAATGGATGCTGACGCACCCTAGAGGCCACCAGCAAGTGCCTGGCAGCAGCAGGGCCCTGGGCTAGGGCCTCAGTCCCCTCCCTGTCGAGGGGACACTGGCTTCCACCCGGTGTCTTGTCCTGCCCCTGAGGCCATGCTGGCTCCTTGACTGGAGCTGGGAGGAGGTGGAGACTTTGGACCGAATCCAGGCGTGGGGTTTGTGCTCACGTGCTGTCAGTGGTGGGTGCACCTGGGGGCTCGTGGCCTCCAATCCCTTCCCTGGGGCCCACAAAGAGGCAGGGGCTGGGGATTTGCATTCTGGATTGAGAAGTCACAGTCCTGGCCTCAGTGGCCTCAGCAAGCAGGGACCTCGGCCATGGGCTTGAGTTCGGTGGGGACATATTTCCAAAGCTTGGACATTGGGTACCTGGCCCCTCCTGCCGGTTCTTCATTCAGCACCTGAGGGTGGCCCGAGTGGGCCCCCCACCGCCGTTACAGTGCCACCAGCATCTGCCACCAGCAGCCACCTGCTTACAGTATGTGCGACGCGGAGCTGAAGCAGGCTCTTGGTGGTGGGGGAGGGTGAGGCGGGAGAGAATAGCCCTGTGGACATTAACTTGCTGCGTGCCTTCCTCCCCCAAAACTGCAGTGCCCAACGCAGGACCAGGGAAAGTGAACCGTAGTCAGCCTTGACTCAGCCCGGTTCACCTGTGACTGAATCTGGGTCAGCTGCTGGCACGGATAAGCGTGAGCCAGGGCTGCACTGTAGGACTGTGGTAGGGCTACTGCACCCGCTTTGTGGGTTGTGCCTCCATGGCCCCTCCTCCTGGTAGCCCTCCTTGCTGCCCCCACTTGGGAGGGCCTCTCCCAAGCCTGGCGCCTGGTACCTTGTGTGTTGAGGGCATCTTTTTCCCACCTCGCCTGTAGGGACCCTGCAGGCAGTAGGGGACGGCGGCTTCTGGGGTGGCCACGTGAGGGTGTGTGTGACAGCGCAGAGGGATGTGCTGGCTGTCATCCAGAAGGGCCTCCTTGTAGTGCTCACTCTAAAATGCTTGCCCTCACCGTGCCGTTCCCTCTAGGTCCCTCCCGTGCTGCCATGGCCTCTGGGGTGAAGCCTCAGCCCCAGACCTGGCATTTGTCCCTGCTCATGGGGGACCAGCTGTATTGATCCACTTCCTGTTGCCAGAATATTCCCAGCCCTTCCCCTGCTCATGGCCTTTGCACGTGCTGTTCCCTCCCCTGACTCCTTCCCCTCTTGCCCATTGCTGTGCTGTCCTTCCGCTCTCCCTGGGTGTTGCCCCTCGGGCCCCCTGGCCACTGTGGTTTCACCCCCGGCCTCCTCAGCCTGCTCGCTTCCCTCTGAGGGCTCCGCACCCCCTGTGGGTGGCTTGTTGGGGCTCCGTACGGCCCCGGCTGGGGCGTGTGCCCGAGGACTGTGGGACCTGCCCCATACCCCAGGGCACCTCCAGGCCTTCAGCACGGGTGAAGCTGGGTGCCGGGGTGGGCTCCCCAGGGCTGAGCGCCCATTCTGGGGTCGGCTGCTTCCCTGCCCCGCCGCCTCCCCACTTGGGACCCGACCGGAGGGGAAGGGAAGGAGCAGCCCTGGGCATCGCTGGCCTCTGGGTGGTGGGAGCTCTAGGGGCCCCAGGGGCTTGGGGAGGCCGGGTGGGGATGCGTCAGGGTGGGGTAGTGACAGCAGGGGGCATGGCCAGATGCTGGCCCTGGACTCCTGCTCTGTGGAAGGGCAAGGCAGGCCCAAGGGGTGGCCCTGCCTGACCCGGGGCCCCTGGGGAGGGCTGGACAGGCACTGCCTCCTGGCTGCACTCCCTGGGCCCTGCTGGGGCCTTGGTGGGGGGCTCAGGCTGGGGAGAGGACCCCAGGCTGTCCCTGTGGAGGTGACAGGCAGGCAGAGGTGGGTGGGGGCCTGGACATCCTCACCCTTGGGTGGATGGCAAGAGGTGACTGTGAGCAGAGTGGGGCAGAGAGGGTTAAAGACTGAGGGAAGTAATAATGTTTCTAATTTTCCCATGTGATTTAATAAAAATGTAAATTGCAGGGCGGAGGACGACCCACCCCACCGTGGTGTTGACCGAGATTAATCGCCGGTCCCCCTGTGGTCAGCCTGCCTTTGTCTTCAGCCAGTGGCTCTGTCAGTCCAGGAGGCCAGACAGCGAGGGGTAGACAGGGCACCCTGGGCCCGGATGGATGGGGAGCCCGAGGGCCAGGGGCCACGGCTGCACCGGGGCATCCGCTGAGGAGGAGGACCCCGGGGGAGGCGTCCCTCCCAGTCCTGTATCCCCACCTCCAGAGGAGCACTGGGGCCGGGTAAGGACGGCCTGGGGCCTGCCATGGTGACGGTCAAGCCCTGGGTACATGGGGGTGACCTTTTGAGGTGAGCTTGCAGGACGGGAAGCCAGGCAGAGTTGTGTGGAGCATCCAGTGTCGGGCAGTGTGTGCAAAGGCCCTGAGGTGGGGGTCACTTGGCCTGCGACGGTCAGCGTGGAGGCAGGTGTAGGACTAGCAGTGAAGTGGGGGCAGGGCAGAGCCTCAGGGTGCAGCCGGGGTGCTGGGCCTGTCCTGACAGCAGTGAGAACCTTCAGGGGGCAGTAAGGCTCTGGTGTGGAGTTTGGGAGACCCCAGCCACTGGTGGGAGTGGACCTGGGGCAGGGGTGGGGTCCCAGGGCCATGAGGAGCTGGCAGCTGCGGGCTGGGGGCAGGTGGATCTGGGCTGCAGTTAAGCCATGTCTGACTGGCCAGAGCTGGGGGCTCAGGGCTCGGGTGAGGTTTGGGCCTGGATGGGGTGTGGTGGGGGAGGAGTCCGGAGTCCTGGGTGGGCAGTTAGGATGGGAAGGCAGGGACACTGATGCCCGGGCTTGAGGACTCTGGGATCTGTGGTCAGAGCGTGGAATGTTCTAGGTGCAGCACTTGGTCAACATAACCAGGGGCTTGAGGGACTGGTAGCAGTGGGGGTCAGAGCGCCCTTTACTGGCGTGTGTAGTGCCAGTGGTGGGATGCGTGTGCGGCAGTGAGCGGGCGGAGGTGGCCCTCAGAGCTCAGGGCGGCCTCGGGAAGGCCCCGCTGCCGGCTGGGGTGCCCGTGGCTAGGGGAGCATGCGCTGTTAAGCTGATCTCAGGGACTGTGGATCCGGCCTTGGCCGAGTTCGCCGGCTTTGGCTGTGGAACCCCTCTTTGGGTAGTCGCCTCGTCCCTGCGAGGGCTTACTCCCTTGTGTCTGCACCTGTGCCCTGCCTTGAGGTCCTGACAGCTGATTTTCCTGCCCATCTATCTGCAGTCAGGTGTCAGGTGCCTGCCAGGTGCCTCCTGAGGATGCTGGACATTGAGGCGAGTAGCTGAGCTTGGGGGTGGCACAGTCCCCGAGTGAGACCAGAACTCTGTGTGTGGCACCAGAACCTCGGTCCCCAGCCACTGGCCCCTCTCTGGCCTCCAGGCTCACAGGGCCCCTCCCTGGACGCCAGTTCCGCCCAGCCTTGGTAGGAGCCGTGGGGTTGTCGGCACGAGCCTTGGGGGTGGGAGCAGGCACGGGGGAGGCCTGGGTCTGTCACAGTGAGGGGAGGGCCCTTGCCCTGGAGGTGGCTGATGCCTGGCCGCATGCTGCCCCCTGACAGGGCCCTGGACTGCCCTGGGACTCGTGCTTAGAGGGGGGCATCCCGAGCACTGCCCCCACCTCCTGAAGGCCGTTGTGGTACTCTGCCAGGAGAGGGGTCTGGCCAGGCCTGCAGACCCAGCTCCCAGCTGGGCTAGGAGCCGCCCACACCCAGGCTATGGAAGCCCTCCTCCCCTAGCCCCCCTCGCTTTGTGCCTGGTCACCTATTTGTCCTCAGTCCCACTTAGGGCAGCTCGGCAGTGGTCGCCCAGCCTGGGTGGAGGGCTTGGCTGGGTTTGGGGATTGTGGGAGAGGGAGGGCCTCCCCAGATGGAGCAGGAGGGAGTGGGCAGGGATAGGCCTGTGGGGGCTCTGGGGGCGCAGGCTGGCCTCCGGAGTGGGCGGCGGCCAGGCTGTGTGTGGGTGGACCCCGTGCTGGCTGGGTCCTGCATACTGCTGAGGTTGGGTTTGTGTTCCAACCCCGAGAGCTCTTTACATGCAGGGGGCATGCGTGGGGTCAGGCCATCATGTCAGTGAGCACGGGCAGGGCTGGGTCCCCGTGGGCCACCCCTTGTCTCACGAGGTTTGGGGTCTTCAGTCCCACCAGGACTGCCTGCGCCCTGGTTTTTGTGCATTTTTCCACATCACACCGCAAAATTGCACCTCTGCCCACGTGACGCCCAGAGCTGAGCCTGTGGGCACTGCCCACTGGGGAAGGCTGCTCAGAGTGGGCTGTGGGAGCTGGCGCAGGTGGGGTGCCTGGTCAGGCTGCCTGCGACGGAGCTCGCCCCTGGTCATTCTGCCCTAACGCTTCCCTCTTCTCCCGCCAGGCCGGTTCCTGCCCCCTGCTGCCTGCTGAACCTCTGGGCCCCTGCCCCATGCCTTGGACCCTGACTCCTGCCTCTGTCCAGAGCATGCACAGGCCCAGGGTCAGAAAAGCAGGCCCCCCAGATGGCTTGTCTGGGGGCATGTCTGCGCAGAGATACCAGGAGGCGCTATGCCCATTGTGAGCTTTTGCTTTGATTAAACAACCTATCCGGGGCCGACTGGGCAGCTGGTCGGTGTCAGGCTCTCCAGGCAGGATGCAGGGAAGCGGCCCGGAGCTTGGGGGACAGAAGGTGCTGGTGAGGAAGGGGCGGGCCTCAGGGAGCCCTTGGGGCGGCGCTGCAGCCTGGGGCCCACGCTGCCCTCCCTAACAGCCGGTGCTCTGGGGGCCGTTTGCCCCCGAACCTCCGTTTACTTGCTGTAAAGTGGGATGCCCCTTTTCGTGGCTGCTGGCACAGAAACTCATTAAGGGGGTGTCCCTGATGGAGGCTCCCTGGGGGTTCCCACTGGGGTGGCTCGCCTTTGGGGCCTTCCAGTTCTCCTCGTGGGCATCGGGCATCTGGCCGGGGGCCCAGCAAGGACTGAGGTGGATCTGCCAGCCGTGTCCCCCAGCCCTGGCCCGCTGTGTGCGCGCACACGGGAGATGGAAGGTGCCGCTGGCTGGGGGCCCTGCTCTGTGCGCCTGGCCTGGAATGAGTGGTGGGCCTGTTCCACTCTGCTTTTGCTGCTCCTCCAGGCGGGGGCGTCCTGCCTGCACCCCGCACCCAATTGGGATGATTTTATTCTCTGTGCAGAGATGGAGGTGGGGGGAGGTGGGCTATGTGTGGGCGGCTGCCTTCCTCCCCTGCACGGGGATGCATCAGGGGGCGAGGGCCCTGGGCTCCTGCTCCAGCCCGAGCACCTCCCTTGCCGGCTCCGTGTCCTCATCTGGACCCGGGGCTGACGTCAGCACCTCTGTTGCCTGGCAGTGGCTCCAGGAGAGGACAAGGGGCCGGGCTGTAGTATCACAGGCCTGGCATGGCGCTCCCTTCTCATCTGGCCAAGCCCCTGCTCCTGGGCGTGGATGGGCAGGCGCCCGAGGAAGGCAAGAGCCTCGGTGTCTTCTCCTGTAAGATGGGAGCAGTGACAGCTTTCAGGAGCCGCGCTTGTGGCCTTGATAAGTGGTGGTGAGGACAACGTGGCGTTAGGGACCTGGCCCTCTGCTGTTTTGCTTAGGAAACTATAGTGCGGGGGACGAGGCTGGTTCTCCTGGACGGGGTCCAACCAGTGTTGGAGGTCCAGACGTGGCAAGACTGGGGCCAGTTGGGCCCCAGTGTCCCCCTCCAGGCATCACCCACCAGAGCGCCCCTGCCAACAGCAGGGGGCATGACGGAGGCCGGGAGGGAAGGGCCACCCCCTGGGGTGCTGGCTGTGGGGCCGGCTCTCCTCCAGGCCCCCTTGACTTTGCCACCCTAAACTCGGTGTCCCACTGGCTTGGGGACCCCCTGAAAAGGGCAGGGACCCAACACCTCAGGAAACATGACCCCCTCCTGGTCTGTGAATATTTCATCAGTGGATTAAAAATTGAAGCTGACCCGCCTGCTGCTCTGGGAGGGCGGGGCAGGGGCGCTGCTCCGGCTCCAGTCGCTTGAGTGTTTTTCTTGATAACAGAATCATGTCAATTAGAAACGACATTGTTGCTTAAATGCACTTCTGCGGTCCCCTTTAATCAAGGCTGAGATGTAATCGCCAAGCCGTGCCGTGAGTGACTTTCTGACTGTCAAGGTGAGCGGCGGATGGTGCGCATCCGAGTGCAGAGCACGCAGAGGCCGTGTGTGTGGCGGGGTGTGTGCGTGTAGGTCTGGCTGGGAGAGTCTGGTCTCCGTGTGCAGGTGCGTGTGTGGGTCAGGATGGGAAGGGCTGGGCGGCCGGGGTCTGGCTTCCTGTCGGCGGGAGCCCTGCTCTATCTACAGGGCCTGGTGCAGGGACAGTTGGAGCCTGGCAGCTGGCGGAGGGAGGGAGGCTGCACAGGCAGCCTGGGGGCCCCAGAATGATGTGTAAAGGGCGCACAGGGCTTGGGTGCCCCCAGTGAGCAGTGCTCTGGGCTCCAGGGCACAGGGAGAGAGGCCCGGCCCAAGGGCCTTGGGGGCCTCGGGGCTGCTCAGGTGTGCGACCCGGAGAGGCAAGCGGGTGGGGGCGCTGACGCAGGGCTTCCCAGGCCAGGTGGTAGCCCGGATCTGGACGGACAGCTCCATTCCAGGAGAGCATGCTGGGAACCCTGGGTGATGTGTTAGGAGGGCTGCGAGGGGCTGGCATCCAGCCAGGCCTGGCAGCTGCTCACTGGAACCTTCAGGGGCTCTGAAGGGTTGACTCAGGACCCCAGGTGTGCCTAGAGCACTTGGGAGGGTGCAGGGGCCCACTGCCGGCCCCAGTCGGGCAGCACAAGGCTTTGGCAGTACTGCGCTGCTCTTTAAGCACGGGGCAGAAGTGGCCGACGGCCAAGCAGCAGGTTGCGAGGTTAAGGACCACCCAGCCTCCAGCCACTGTCCTGCTGGGCCTCTCGTTCTCCTCTGGTGGGGCTGGAGCTGAACCCCGGCCCCAGGCTGCAGCCCCCGACACGCTGGCTGACTCAGAGCATCAGTTTCCCCGGGGAGACGCATTCATGGCACGGGGGTGCAGTGGGACCCCCCTGAGGGGCCGGTGTGCAGTGCCAACACGGGGGTGGCGCCTGTCAGTTTCTGTCTGTGGGCACGTTGTGCCGGGGGTGCAGAGAGGGCCCTGAGTGACCTGAAGCATCGTGGGGCACTTTGCTCTTTTGGTCCCTTTGCCCCTGGTATGAAGCCATGGGTCTCCAGTCGGGTTCTTTCCCCTGGCTTCTCCCTGTCTTTGGGACGCAGCCCTACTTCTAGGCGCGGGCATGGTGCCCATTCAGAGAGGCAGGAGCACTTTGTACGCCTGGCTGGGTTCCGTGGCTCTGGTTGTTCAGCGCAGTGGTTTCAGCCATGGCATCCAGGCCGGTAGACCCTGAGCACATGGGCCAGGAGCGTGAGCAGCCCAGGGCCTTCTCTGTGCCTGCTGAGTGGGGTGCAGGGTCCCCTCTGGCACTGAAAGGAGGGGGCTGGGGCGACCAGGGGGCTGAGCTCTGGCTCAGGGACTGAGGAAGCAGCAAATGCTGGACTAGCTGGCTCAGCAGCGAAGGTGTGTTTTAGCTGGATGTGGGGAGCTGCTGGCTTGTGCCCATAAATACCCCCAAAGGGCAGAGTTTCTGCCAGTCTTTGGTGGTGGGAAGCCCGGGACCAGTGTGGAGAGAGGTGGAGAGAGGAGGTCCCAGGTGGCCTGGGCTGCACGTGTGCATATGGGCACGTGAGTGCGCATGTGTGCCTGGTCGTGGGTGTACACAGACGCACCTGCTTGTCCCTGCACGCCTGTTTGTCAGGCTGGTCTCCTTCACGTGGCCGAAGTACAGGCAGCCCTGGCTTGAAGCAAACCTTTACTTGCTTTCAAAAGAATTCACCAAGTGATTCATTGTCTGCTTCTTGTAACCCACGTGTCCCCAGGGCGTCTAGCTGGACCTTCCAGTCCTCCTGTAGGTGGTGGCCTGGCCACAGCCCTCCTCCTCCAGGTCAGCAGGTGGTCTGGCCCCTCTACCCCTCCTGGGGCAGGAGGGCCAAGGTGCCCTGTGCGGCTGAGGCCAGGCCTCAGGGAAGGAAGGGTCCTTCTCTCTGAAGCTCCCTGTGCCTTTGGGACAGGATTCACTTTCAAGGGCTGCTGTGCCCATTTGAAGCCATCTGTGACCTGAGATGCCTGGCCTCTCACTGAGGATGTTGGCAAGACTTGGACGTCTCGAAGCACATCCACAAGCCTTGCTGAGGGTGAGCACAGAGAGCTCTGTCTGCAGTTGGGGGAAATGTCCCAAGGGTGCTGGTGGGAATGAGTTTGGGGGTGCTTCAGAGAGCAGGGACCACCAGCCCCCTGGGGAAGGGGACAAGTGCTCACACCATGGCCACTCTTGCCTCCACGAAATACCCATTTGGCCCAGGCCTGGGAGGGCAGGGGCCAGTGTCAGCCAGCATGCCTGTGCTTGTTGATGGGGGCTGCATGGGGCTCAGCAGGGTGAGCTCGGGGGCCCCGGTGGGCAAGGGCACTGTGGTGAATTGATGACGTTTGCCAGGGAAGCCGGGCAGGGAAAGGTGCATGCTGTGCGTCTGGGCTCTGCCGTTCACTGTGACTCCAATTGGGCACTTGTGCCAAGAACATAGCATGCTCTGTCCGTTGTCATTGTAACTGCAGTTTCCAGCCAAGAGGGGCCGGGTTCCTGCGCAGCATCCTCCTTGAATGGTCTGGCGTGAGAAGGCCTGGTCCCTGGGGTCTGTCAGTGCTGTGGGCCTGGCCACCCTTTGGGGTCATCAGGGGAGCTTTCAAAATTCCCATTGGGTGAGCAGCCCTGGGGGTGCTGTCTGGGCACTGGGGGGCGTGTCAGCGGCCCCCTGAGCAATTTGAGGATTGAGACCTACTAGCTCAGACCATCCTGGCCAGGCATTCCTGGGGTGTCCTTCCCACGGCTCGTGCGTGCGTGCGTGCGTGTGTGTGTGTGTGTGTGTGTGTTGGGCTTCCCATGAGATTTAAATCTGGAGGAGCTGTGTGGTTGCTGAAAGTCACAGACCTGGGTCAGGCCTCCTTCCCGTGTCCCAGGCCCAGCACCGTCTCAGGCGATGGTTACCTGAGGCCCCGATCTGTGGCCCCACAGACCTGCACTCTCACTGTCCCCGCCAGCACCCATGGGCCTTCGGCTTGGGATGGGCTTGGGGCTCTGGGGCCTGGGAGGCCGCTAGGAGGTCTTAGCTGGGAGTTGTGGAGCTTGGTCCAGAGATTCGGGGTGTTAGGGCTGGGGACCCCAGAGACTGGCTGTCCTGTTCTCAGGAGGGTGTGTGAGTGGGGTCTCTGCTCCAGTATTGCCCGAGACCTGTAATTCCAGGAAAGCTGTGTATCCTTCTTTCCTCCACCCAGGTTGGCCTTTGGGGTTCAGAGTGGGTCTGGGGTCAGGCCACCCCCTCCCTGCAGGCAGGAACCAGGTGTCCCTGAACCCTCCTCTGTGTACAGCTCCCCTCTGCATGCCCAGCGCTTGGGTACCACTCAGGGCGCAAGGGGCAGGGGCCTTGCTGGGGGAGGCCCTCTGCTGCCTCCTCCCTGCCAGGGGTGCATGCGTCCTCACGTGGGATGCAGGCCTAGGCCCTGGGGTCTGTGGGGGTTCCCAGGGTCTGTGTGAGCAGCGCCCGGCCGGTGGGCCCTCTCAGCTCCGCAGCAGCGTCAGGCTGCTGGTCTGACCCGGAGGGGCAGGGAGCCCCCGGGCAGTGGTTCCTGGCTGGAGCTGTCCACCAAATGGCGGACGGTGCAAACCAGCCTGACCCTCATCGTAGGTGGGAGAGACAGCCGTCAGCCACAGCCCCCGCCGCCCGCTCCTGGCCCCAGCTTCCTGAGGGGCCTTCAGGCGCCCAGGAAGAGTGAGCAGTGTTGGGTGCTCAGCCAGCCCTGGGAGTCCTGTTTGTCAGATTTGGTTAATTCCTCTCCCTAGGGCTTCACCTTGTGGGTGGGGCAGGGAGAGGCCCAGGCCGGAATTAGGGGAGCCAGAGCCCAAGGGGAGAGAGAAGATAGCAGCTGTCTGCAGGGAGCCCTGGACCCCCACTCCGCCACCCCAGATGGGGTACCCAGCCTCTGCCTTCAAGCCCTCTGTCTCCAGCCTGGAAGGGCAGCCAGTCCTTCCGACACTGCAGAGGCAGGTGGGGACCTGCCCATTGTGCAACCAGTGGCGGTGCAGGAAGTTCCTCCCAGGGCCCTGGGCTTGGCCCTGCCCTGGAGTCTGCAGGTTTTGGAAAGCTTTGTGGCAGCCTTGTCCCAGGGGAGCAGGGGCTCTGAGGAGCCCGACCTGCTCCCAGGCGTGAGGCAGGCCTTGACCACGGCCAGGTTTTGAGGGGCAGCCACTTGCCTTCTGGGATGGCTGCTGGGCCATGACACCTTCTAAGAGATGCAAGCAGTGCCCCTGCGGGGAGCCAGACCAAGGCCTACCTGAGCGCCCGCCTCTGACTGGCCTCCTTTCCCTGTGACCAAGAAGGCATGAACCCTGCTGTTCTGTCCTTTCCCTGCCACCCTGGTGGGCTGTGGCAGGGTGGGGGCCTTCTTGGGGAGCACCCCACCTTTGCCCAGCTTTCTAGCCCCCAACCCTGTAGAACTGGGCAGGCCGGTCCCGAGGAGTGGGGGACTGTGTCAGGCCTTTGTGGGTGACCCCCCTGGAGGGAGCAGGAGGCTGTGGGCACGTTAACCCCTCCGAGCCCCCATTTCCTCATCAGTGAAGTGGGGAATGTGAGGTCTCATTACCTTGCTGGGTTTTGTAAGGGGGAAGAGCATTGCCTGGCTCACACCTGGAACCACACTGGATGTGGCTGTGGGGCTCAGGGGTCCTGCCAGGCTGGCAATGAGAAAAGGCCCCTGATGGGCAGCCCGGCCAGGGCCGGGGGAGGTGGGGGGCCCCACGTTCCTGTGTGCCTGCCACCGGTGCTCTGCTTCCGAGAGGTGGGGGATAGTTAGTGCCTTGCTGGAGGGAGCATCTCCCCAACCCCAGGAGAAGGCTGTGGTCCAGCACCCATGTCAGGCACGTGCTGATCCTGTTCGGAGGCTCTTGGACTAGCCCCCCTTGGGCCTCAGATGGGAAAGGGTGGGCCTTTTCATCGGCCCTGCCCGAGTGGGAGATGGCAGCCAGGCTGGGGGCACACACACCCTTGCAGCTCGGGAGGGCGCTTTCTTGGGGGGGTGTTGCCACCTGCCTGGGCCTCACCTTGCCTGGGGGCCTGCTCAGCCCTGCCCCGTGAGAGTGGGTGTCTCCTGGGGCCTCTCACCTGCTCCCCCCGCCCCAGTGTCACCGCCTGTGGCCCTGAGCCCTGGTGCCCAGCCCCCCTGCCAGCAACCCCAGGTCGCCCTGGGGAGTGGTGAAGGCACAGGGGGCAAACACACAACAAAACACAACAAAACAAACCCACTCCCACCCCTAGCCCACACCCCCGGTTCCTTATCTGTCTCCACAGCCTGTTGCAATTGCTGTGGGTTGAGAAATGTGATGGAGCAGATAGTCACCCAGGCGCTGAGTCGTGGGGGCAGCTGGATGGGTTTGGTTGCTGCCCCGGGTGGAGGGCCTTCTGCCCCAGGGAGAAACCTGGCCGGAGGTCACTGCTGCAGGAGCCACAGCCTTCTGCCTGGCCGCCCCGGCTCCTTGAAGGTTCTTGGGACAAGGGGGCTTTACAGACCCAGGAGGGGCCTTGTGCTGAGCTGGGTCCCACCTTGCCCCTCTCCTGTAGCTGTGTGATGTCAGGCACTTCCTGGCCCTCGGTTTCCTCATCTGTGCTGGGCCTGGGGGGTGGGGTTGAAGGAGGTGGTTCTGTCTGCAGGGATTGTTGGCAGTGACAGTGCAGAGCAGTGAGCTGCAGGCCCAGGGACAGCTGTGTCAACCGGGAGGGTAGCTTCCGAGGCCCTAGTAAGCCCCACGCCCAGCTGCGGCCATCGTACAAGGCCCTGCAAGGCCAGGGGATTGGCTGTAGTGGGCCCAGTCCTGAGCAGATTTTATGTAGAAAATATCCTACCCATCCTGAAGTCACATTTCTGTCAGCTGGAGCACAGACATGCGCCAGAAAGAAGCAGAAAGGGCCTCCCCCAGGTCAGGGCTTGTGTTCTTAGAAAATCGTGTGCAAATCATGGTTTCTTCATAAGTTTATCAGTTTTTCTCTGACAACCTTTGACCTATGTTATCATAGGACTAGACCACGGGGGCAGTTGATAGCAGAACTGAGGTCAGCAGGGAGAAGTGACAGCTAAGGAGGAGGTGGAAAGCCCTGCCTGTGGCCTGGGCCACTTAGGGAAGTGCTGGGGACACTGCAGTTGTCCACAGTGCCTGCAGGAAAGCGGGCGAGAAAACAGATCATGGGTGGCCTGGGGGTCGTTCTGACACTCTGGGGCACGGTGGGAGTAAGGTGTGATGCCCACGTCCACCGTCGTGGACTGGCTGTGGCTGCCTGCCCACTGAAGGGCCGTCCCCTTCGAGCGGTCCCTGTGATGGCCATGTGTCAGTTCTCAGAGGGCTGACACTGGGTGCACTGCGCCCGGCCCAGGCCACCACGTGTGAGCTCCTCTCCCAGGGCAGAGCCGAAATGGCCAAGTTCTGCCCAGCCCGGTCTGGGTGTCCTTGCCTGGCGAGTGTCCTGGCCTGATGAGCCTTGAGCTAGGTAGAAGGTCAGTCAGGCTGTCAGTGGCCACGTTCATGCAGGAGGTGGGTGAGGCTGCAGAGTGGAGGTGAGGGGCAGGACACGGGCAGCCCGAGGTCTGTCAGCGTGGTCTGGGATGGAGCTCAGGGAGGGCTTCTTGGAGGTGGAGACAGTCTGCAGGTCCAGACAGAGGCCCAGAGGTGAGCAAGGGCTTCTGTTTCCCATGCGGCTGCAGGAGCCGGGGCTGGGCAAGTCTCAGAGACCCCGCACAGGGCCTGTGCTCGACCCTGTTGGAGCTGGGGAGGCCCCGTCCCAGGGAAGCCTCCAGGAATCCGGGCTTCTGTTTGGCGGCTGTGGCAGCAGAGCAGTGCATCCCCCCGGCCTCCCCCTACCCCGCCTCTGGCCCTGCTCCTCAGCAGGACTGGGCAGGGCCTCCGAGCCCTGCCAGAGACGAGGCGTTCCTGGGGCAGGCCCGGGCCAGGGCTGGGGTCTCCGTGAGGTGTCGGTGGCAGCCTCAGGAGTGCCGCAGGTCTGAGCCCGGCCGGCCTGTGTGAGAGCACACGCGTGCAGGCAGAGGGCCAGCAGCCCTGTGATCGGCTGCCGCGTGCCTGGGGGGTGGGAGGATGGGGTTCCCAGCGTTCCCCTAGAGCCCAGTAAGGAACAGGGAGGGGGCAGGTGCCCTGTGGGCTGAGCTGGAATCGCCAAGAGACTCACCCCCCTACGGGGTGGGGATTTTCATTACACTTGTGCCCCCCACCGGCCTCTGCTGTGCCCCTTTCGGTTCAGGAAGCACTTAGCACCTCCTGGGTGCCGGGGAAGCTTGGAGTGAGGCCCAGGAGGGGGCATGGGTCTGTGGCCAGATGAGGGGGCCAGGGAGAGGCCGGCAGAGGCTGGGGCCCAGGAGCGGCTCTGGGGAGCTCCCCGAGGCTGTCTGTAGGTCAAAGCGAGGGGGGCGGTGTGCTCCTCTTGGGCAGGGGGCTGGGCGACTCCTGCTGCACCCGAGGGCGCCTTGGAGCCGGACTTGGACGCCACTGATCTCACCGGACAACTGGGGAAACAGGCCCATCACTGCGGGCCTGGTGGGGGTCCCAAGCCCTGGAGACCTCAGTGGGGCGCCTGTGGACCTCTCGTGTATTGGGTAATTATCCAGCAATAACCAGCTAATTAATCTGTGCTGGTGCCGAACCCCCCCCTCCCCTTCCTCCTGGCCCCTCTTCTCTTGTGGTGCTCCTGCCCCGGGCGCCTGCCCCACCTGGGTACCTGGGCTGCCTCCCTGCTGCTCCCGGGCTCCCGGTGGAAAATGGATTCCGCAAACCTTCCGTGTGGTTTTGCCTCTGGAGTGTGCTGAGCTGGGAGGTGGGCCCTGTGGGAGGTGAGGTGGATCCCCCTCCCACCCCCATTAGTGGGCTTGGATTGATTTTTCCTGAAGATTGGTAAATAAAGACCCCTCACTCCCTCTGCTGAATAAGTGGGGACCCAGTAATCACGTGGCCTCTGTGCGTGGAGGGATGGTACATGTGCCCTGGGACCTGGAACAAGCCGCCGTAGAGCCCTCGGGGGCGGGAAGCAGGCTGCCTCCCCGGAGCTGGGGTTCGGGGGGTCCTGGGACAGCCCCCAGTGGCCTGGCTCCTCCCGGCTTTGGATCTGGGCGCCGTGTGCCCGGCTGCGTGTCTGGTCCTGGGGCTTCCCCGAGCTCGTTTCCTCTCCTGAGGGAGTGGGCACCGCATCTAGTGCACCACTTCTCATCGCTGCTGCCCCAGTGGGCCAGCGCCCCTCGGATTTTTAGAGGTGAGGCTCCCTCCCAGGCCTCAGGTAGGGGCCTGCCGTGGGGGGCTGAGCCTGGGGGCGGGGCCTCTGCTGCGGGACGAGTTCCGGCCTGGATCTCTGGCTCCTAATAGCCCCTTCCAGGTCCCAGAGCCCCCGAGGGCTGAGCTCCTGGGGAGGCCGGGCCCCTGAGTGCTGCCTGTCTGTGGCAGGGAAGGCCAAGGGGAGGGCCCCGGACTAGTACCGGCTCCCACCCCCGTGGCTGTCAGCCCAGGTGAGCCCCCGTGGGTGGTCTGCGGACCCTGGAGGCCTGGCAGGATTGCCTCCCACCAGGGGAAGCCCCCACACTGTGCTTGGCTGGGGCCCGCTGCTCCCTTTGAGCCCCGGTTGTGGCCAGGCCCCCTCGCCCCGGCTCTGCGCAGATGGTATCCGCTGGGAGAGAGCCGGCCTTTCAGCGTCAGACTCGACTTTCCCACGTGCCCTGCCATCTGACTCATCAGATTAACGCAGTGACCATTTTGCTAATTCATTCATAAACTAATTGATTCTGGAACTTTCTTTGAGTTAGGCAACTGGCCTCAGGGCCAGAAGGGAACTTGGGGATTCTGTTTAATGTTCTCATTTCACAGGTAGGGAAACTGAGGCAGTTCTACACAGCCCTGCCCCTCCTGGACACTGTCCCGGGTCCCGTGACCCAGCATGGCTGAGGGCCTACTGTGTGCAGAGGCCCCTTTGAGGACCTGCCCCACTAGCATGGTGTGCCCACCACATCGTTGCTCCCCGCATCTTCCATGCTGCCCCCCTGCCCCCTCCAGCACAGTCGATCCCGCTGGGGCTGGGCCAGCAGTGGCAGGAAGGTGCAGGTGACAAATGGGGCCGTGGGCACTGAGGTGTTGCAGCTCCCAGGGACCGAATGCCTCTAAGGCGCACGATTCATCAGGGACTCAGTGTCAGTGGTCGAGCTGTCATTTGCTGGTAATGAGCTTTTTCATACTCTAATTTGTGTCTCCTAATTGCCGAGCAGGCGTCTAAAGGCTCCGATTAAAATCAGAGGGACTCTGAAGGTTTCTTGTTTGGGAGCAGGCCTGTGGCT
This sequence comes from Manis pentadactyla, assembly GCF_030020395.1. Lineage (NCBI taxonomy): Eukaryota > Metazoa > Chordata > Mammalia > Pholidota > Manidae > Manis > Manis pentadactyla. The sequence goes on from NC_080021.1 coordinate 219,203,153, forward strand.
CTTAGGGCTGCCCACTGTCTGCCCAAGCGACCAGGTGATGGTGGAAGTTTCCAGAGCAAGAGCTCAGAGGCAGAGTGCCTAAGGCCTGCTCCTGGTCTGACCTGGAGCCCGACTACAGGCTGGGGCCGGCAGCCCCTCTGTCCCCTGCTCCAAGTGCCCTGGGAGCCAGGCTGGAGTTTCCGCCCCCGTGGGAGAGCCCCACAGCACAGCCATCAAACTTGGCCCGGCTGCCAGGCCACGGGGTGGGGCCCAGCTCTGGCCCTCTCCCAGCCCTGGGCTTGCCCCAGATTGCGCCACCTTTCCGGGCCTTTGCCCCACTGCTGTGCGTTGGGAAGTGAGCTGTGCTGGTCCGTGCTATCCACGGCACTCTCTGCTCATGCCCTCAGTGGGTCCCTGTCACCCTCTGCTAAGGCAGAGCCACGCTGTGCCTCAGCTCTCCCAACCAGGAGCACGCACACAGGCTGACCTTCCTGCCTGGACTTCGACCCCAGGGGCTCTTGCTCAAGTCTTAGGCCAGAGGTCTCTGCCTGGGAGGTGGGGGGTGGAGGGGGCATCTCCTGGACCCCTTGCTGAGTCGGGGTCCGTGTCAAATGCTCCTGCAGCCCACTATGTTTCTCCCTTACAAGCCCCATGTTTTGTGGCTAGTCTAGTGTCTCCCCCACCCCTGCCAGATTGAGCCTGGAGTGGGCAGGTGCCAAGCTGACCGTGTCCCTGCTGTGTGCCCAGCACCCAGCATTGTGTGGGGCTTGCCCCCAGTGTGCACCCAGCACCAGGCTGTCAGGCCTCCATGGCATGTGCTGCATGAATAAAAGGTTGTATTCCGTAACAGCCTCCAGCTGCTGGCCACGCTGTCTCCCCTCGGTGGGCCCACGTCTTCTCAAACATTTCACGGAGCCAGGTGCTGGGCCGGGCCTGCAGGCCCGTGTGGTCATTTCCTTTGAGAAGGAGAGACCAGAGGCCCTACAGAGTGGCACTCAGGATTTGTGTTGGAGCTGAGCCCACCCGCACTTCCCAGGTATCCCTCGGGTGGCTGGGGTGAATGCCCAGGCTGGAGGTCCGGCCTGGCTTGTGGGGCTTGGAGTGAGGAGGGGGCTTCTCCTTGGGCAGCCCCTGCCTGCGGGCCTCATTCCTAGCCCGCACCTAAGCCCCGCTCACATCTCTCTCACCCGGGCCAGAAGTGTTTACTGTCGCAGCCGTGACACCCTTCCCGGGCTCCAGGGCCCCTGTCTGGCTGAATCCTTGCTGTCCTTGATTAGAGGAGGATGTGGGTGGCCCCAGAGCTGGTGCCCCTTCCTCCCGCCCCGTGAGTCCTGACAGAAGCCTGGAAGCTGTCCAACGTGGTATGTTCATCCACCCCTCCGGGGGGGCGCCGGACACTCACTTCGCACAGTTCTCTGCCTGTGTGCCAGGCCCTTCTGGGGCCATCCTGTCCTGTGATGGATACAACCCGAGTGATGGCTGCAGGCAGGAGGTCAATGAGACCTCATTGCTCTCTGTTCCCCGGTGGTGGAGGGCTCCCCTGGGAGGCACAGGCCCTGCCCGCCCACCTCCTTCCCGGCCAGGAGGGAGAGGTGGAAGGCATCCATTTAGAGGATCAACCAATTTCACAGCTCACTGGTTTCCCATCTTGGCACCCGGCCCTAATGGGCCTGGGGTGGACCTCGCAGGCTCTCTGCTGAGTGCTTGTTGGCCTGTTCTCTGTCCCTCACCCCTGCAGGGGCGCCTGTCTCTGTGAGGCTCTTGGCCACTGTTCGGTTTCTGGGACTTGTGGGCACCGTCCAGGCAGACCCTAGCTGGTGCATGTGGGCAGAGGGTTGTGGAGAGTGGCCGTAGCGAGGACACCGTTGGGAGCTCTGTGTCCGGTGCCGTGCCGGGTACCGAGTGCACGTTTATGCATGGCTCGCTACAGCGGCTGTCCATCTGCCTGAGCTCAGTCGGTGCATCCCTGGTCCTTGGGACGGCCCCCCGGGGGGAGGCTCTGTGCTGCCCTTGCTGACCGGGGCCCAGGAGGGGTGGGTCTCCTCGCCTTGGGGCAGCGCCCACTGTCCAGTGCAGGTTGTGGGAGTGCAGCATGGTCACCGGCCTGAGGGTAGGGCTTCTGGGCATGCACGGCCGGTGTGATTTTTGGGTAAATGCAAAACCTTAGGCTCCCAACATTTTGTCATTTCCATGCAGTTTGGGGGCAAAGCCTTACCTGGGAATTTTACAGCTAGGAAAACACAAGGGGTCGGAAGAGGCCGGTCTGCACAGCCAGTGTGGTTGCTGGTTGCTCCTCCCCCAGATGGGCTTTGCCCCTTCCCCAGACCTTCCCACAGCCCAATTTTCTAGATTTTTCCACCGTGGTGAAGTGAACTGACCTTTTTCTCTACATCTCAAGCTGAATTGTGACATCTTCCCACTGAGCTTAGTTTCTGAGGTCCATGCCTCATTTGTGAAGTCTAGGCTTTCCTGGGCAGTGTAGGGGCCACGGGGCAGGAACCTGTGCGTACAGCCAGGGCGGAAGTCCCAGCGAGATCTGCTGTGTGGACACTCGGGCGCTGGCGTAGCATGCAGCCCCTGCCCTGGTGGGGACACACCAGCTGATGGGCTGAGAGGCTCCAGGAAGGGCCTGGGGTTGGGGTCTGCCGACAGTAACGCCAGCAGCCCCATCGGGGTGCCCATCGGTCATGGGCATGGTCCCTTCACATGTCCCGGAAGCCCGAGGGGTAGTAAACAGCTGGGGAAATTGAGGCCCAGACAGATGAGGCCAGTATTCCAGCCGGGGCTCTGTCCTACCCTTGGCCCCCTCCAGAGCTTCTGGGTGGCTACTGGAGATGTGGACAGAGGTGGTGCAGCCCCTGGGCCTGGCCTCCTGCCCCCTCACCTAGGCTGGGTTCTGCCAGGCAGGGCCGGGGGGCTGGCAGCCAGGGGCACTCCAGGAGTTTGGGGAAGCCCATCTGTGGGGTGTGCTGGGCCCAGGCCTGCCCGTGGTGACTTTGGGCTGCCTGGGACCCAGCTGGGCCTGTTGGGGGGGTTGTGGTGAGGAGCTGGGTGCGTGGCCGGCCTATCTGCCGTGGCCTGTGGCCCAGCACTTTGAACTTGATGGATGAGGGTCTCTAATCTCTCCTGCTCAGTGCCCACCCTCCCCCTTGCGGAAGAGGAAACAGGCTGGAGAGGCCTGTATCCCGCCCAAGGTCACCCCGCATGGGGTAGACCCACAGAGTCGGGGGGCATTTCCCATGGTGGGGGGCAGTGAAAGTCCGGGGGCTGTCGCTGTGGTCTGAGTGCTGGAGGGAGGAGGGGGCGAGCCGGCAGCGCCCACTTGAGGCTGACTGCACAGCAGGCCTCCAGAAGGCCCTGATGTGCTCCACGCTGCAGGGCCTGCCCTAGATGGGCGGATGGAGGCCGAGACTTAGGGACACACTAGGGGCCGGGCCGGAGACCCCCTGCCCTGTCAGCTGCCTCTTCTGGGTGGGGGAGCCAAGGAGGCCTTTGAGTCCTGGGTCCTGGGTGTGCTGGGAGTGTGGGCCGACACTCCTCTGTGGGTGGAGCTGGGCAGGTGTGCCCGCTCCTGAAAAAGCAGCTGCACGGGCGTTCCAGCCTGAGACCCAGGTGTTCCTGGCGCACCAGCCTCAGTGTGGATGGGGGGCCCTGGTGCCTTGTGTGGCCAGGCCCCCCACTCTTCTTGCTGGCCATGCCTGGGTGAGGCAGGGTGCCTGGGGCCCAGCAGCTGGGGCCATGTGTGGACTGGGACCTGGGCTGTCCCTCCACGGCCTGGCACAGGGCAGGTAGCAGGCCAGTTGTGTGTCTGCCCTTGTTGGCTATAAGCCTGGGTCAGGGGTAGCTCCAAGGGGCCGGGTGGGCTCATGGAGGGGCAGTTGGCATGTTTTACAGAAGGAAGGGAGATGCATCAGGCAGAGAGTCCCCCAAACTCACTCCTCCGTTCACAAGGTCCCCCTCCTGTCATCCTGCCTAGGTCAGGCCTGATTGGCGGGAGGGGTGCCATGCTGGGGGGTGACTGGCTGGAGGTGCACATGCAAAGGCTCAGCAGTGAGGTCGTGGCAGCTGTGACCCGTGGGTCAGGGTCGGGTCAGGGGGACGGCCTCTAGGAGCATTCTTCTGGCTTGGCCAGAGCCTCACGACTGTATGTAGGACTTTGTCTGGCACCTCTTTGTCCCCCTTCCATTCTGGTAGGTGCTTTAGCAGCAGCCTGGGGCGAGGAGCTCTGCCCCATCACAGGTGGGCCTCTCAGGTTTTGAGACGCCAGGCCCCCAGAGGGGGGTGGCCAGGATGGGACTGTGGTCCTGGCTGGGTGTCTCCAACATGGGTGCTGCCTGGGTGGTGGTCTCTGGCACACACATGGGCAGGGGGAGCCTGCTCTCCCCCCCACAGCCCTGCTAGTCATCCCACCCGGGGCCACAGCCCTTGGCCTGGGCTCCGGAATTCCACATTATCTCAGACCATTTCCAGAGTCCAGGGCAGGACGCAGAGCTGCCCCTGTCTGCCACCGGCCACATCTGGAGCATGTTACTCCAGGGCGCTGGGGGCAGATGGCGCAGCTGTGGCGGGCTCCCAGGAGGGGCAGCATTCCCTCCCATGTCAGCCCAGCTGCCCTCGGCCTGGAGCGCTCCCGGGCAACATGAGGCTGGCCTTGGGCTGTGGGAGGGCCGGGAGACACATGCCCCTACTAGCCAGGGGCCTTGGGCCTCCCCATGAGGAGCTGGCTTTGGCTGGGAACCTGTCTCCAGCTGGCCTGCTCTTCCCGTTTCCAGAAGCCGCACCTAGAGGTTCGGAGTCAGGGTCTGAAGGGACGGTCCCCACACTGCGTGGGGAATGCAGGTCCAGAGAGGTGGGTCCTGTGCCTGTGACCTTGCAGAGCCAGGACTGACCTCTTCCCCTAAGGCCAGCTCCTGCATGGCTGTGGAGGCTGCCCGTCGAGGGGGCCCGGGGCAGTGGTCTCTGGCCTTGGTGGGCAGGTGGCACAGCGCAGTCAAGGAACCACCCTCCTGGAGGTAGGCTGCGAACCCAGGCAGGCCCTCCGCCCCTGGGCAAGCTGGTAGGGCTGCACTGGGCAGGCCATGCTGGCTTCTCTTGTTGGGGGCTGTGAGGTGTGCCCTGCCTTTATTGTTTGCCTTGGTTGCTGCCTCCCTGGCCTTGACTTGACCACCTGTGCAGTGGGCCGGTGTGAGCCACATGCCCGCCAAGGGACACAGAGAGGTCCTTTGCGCCCACAGGTGGAGAGCTGTGAGGGGCGACACTCAAGCTGTTTTGCGGTACCTGGTTTGCACTTCGGGCTCCTCCCTTCACCAGGCCGCCACCGGGACCTACCTGGCCAGCCTGACAGCTGGTTCCGGGACGGGGCTCAGCCAGCAGATTTTGCTGACCCTGCAGGAGCTGCTAATTAAGCTAATGGCTCCCAGAGCTCCCTGACATCAGTTGATGCTATCGGCCTTGCTGGAGATTCTTGCCTGTAAGACACGCCCTGCCTGCTCGGTGTGATTTGTCATTAAACAAACACTGCTTGGTTCGTTATGAAGCCAGTTCTCCCCTGGGTGGAGGTGCCAGTGTGTGCGCACGGCTGTGCCCAGGCCTGGGCCTCCCAGAAAGGGCACCTTGCTTCGGGGTGCCCGGCTGCAGCATGCTTGGACCTGGGCCCCCCTCAACCCCTGGGCACTCTTCCTGCCCCGCCAGTGGAGGGACTTGTGCAGGGGGTTTCCCCAGCTTGAGCCAGGGGCCCAGGCCACAGCCTGGGTGGCGGCACCTGTGTACACCGCCTCCGTTTCGCCCTGGAGTTTGGTGCTCAGCGCCCCCACTGGCACCTGCAGGAGCACGTGGGTTGGGTTGAAGGCAGCAAGGTGGAATTTCTTCCTGGGCCCTATCTCTGGAGGGGCCTCCCCCAGAGCAGGAAGACACGCTGGGTGTGGGTTCTGCCCGCTTTGGGCTCTAGCTCCCCCCATCGCCCCGATGCGCTCAGCCAAGGGCTGGCGGGGGCTTGACAGGATGTGACCAAGCCCCCAGGAGGTGTGGCCCCGTCTGGGAGGAATGGCGGCTGCTCCGCTCCGGCTGTCCCAGGGCTCTGGTCAGGGGCCTGGGACCCCTTTCCCAGGGCCAGACAGCCCCTGCCGAGGGGCCTCCCTGCACTTTGCTGCAGTGGAGTTGGGCCTTGAGTTGTGAAGGCCAGGCAGCAAAAGGTTCTAGAGAGCCAGCTCTCTTGGCTTTGAATGAGAAGTCAGGTGTGCTGTCCTACGGGCAGGGTACACGTGTGTGTGTGTGTGTGTGTGTGCGTGCGCATGCACGGACGATGGCTGCCACACCTCGATGGCCTCCTTGCCCCTCGGGTGCTGTCCGGGGCTGGAATCCTAGGCGTGGGTTTGACGTCCAGCCTGGAGCAGTGGGGTGACCTCCGGAAAGCCCCTTTTCCTCTAGGGCCACGTGGGCACCTGCCCCAAAGCTGCGCCATGACTCCTGCAGCTTCCTGGCTCAGAGGCTGAGTTGGGTCACCTCCCTCCCGGTTCAAGGCCCAGTTCAACCTGAAATTTTACAACGTTGTTTTTGCATAGTCGTACACATGTTTGTGTACACACATGTGAACTCCCACCGGACCCCCGACTCAGGTGCGCTAAACACGACCAGTAGGGTGTCGCCTGTGTCTTGTTTTGAATGTTTGCTGAGTTTGAAGACCTGTTGGGGTGCTGGGCACGTGGGGAGGGTCTGTCCCCATCAGGGCATGTCTTTGAGGGCCCCAGAGGGGTTTGTGGAGTGACGTCCACATATACTGGGCCCTGGGGAGACCGGGTCTTCATGTTCTCAGACCTGAGCTTGAGCACTGGCTGTGGTGCCAGCTGGTGGCACGACCGTGGGCCATGCTCCGGAGGACCTTGCCAGGCAGGGCTGGCTCTCCCCCTGCAGGCTCCCCTCTGGCTGGCTGGCCCTGCTGCTCAGAGCACCCGGCCTCTGCTCCCTGGCCGGCTTCTCTTGTTCCTAGCTGTCCGTGAGGCCTTTCCTGTCCACTGGGTCCAGACTGGGCCTCCCCGTTTGTGACCCCTACTTGTGTACTGTCTCCCCCAGTGGGTTCCCTGCCATGTCCCCAGATCTAGAACCATATCAGGTGTCGGGTGCATGGTCCCCTCGTTTGAAGTTCTCTGTCTGGTGGGGGGCCTGGCCCTGCAAAGCTTTCTGGATTTCAGAGCCGTCTCATGGCGTATGGCCTCAGTAATCCTTCTTTGTTGTCCCCAACTGGACATTGTACTGGACACTAGGATGGGGGCACCCGGGCAGAACTGTGGTCCCTTAGAGTCCTCTGTGGCAGTCTGCAGGGTGGGTGGGACCAGCAGTGGCAGGACCCAGGGGCCTGGAGCACAGCCTGGCTCGGGCCACGGAGGGGCGGGTCAGGGAGTGGACGCTCCTGGGCCACACCTGCTAGGAGAGGGCGCTGCTAAGCATGGGGCCTCCTCACTGGGTGGCTGGTGGAGGGCTGCTCCCATCAAGGTGGGCAGTACCTGGTGGCTGGGGTGCCCTCTGCTAACTCGTGGGGTACCGGGTGGAGGCTTCAGTGGGAAGTGGGAAGTGAGTTTGCTCAGCCTGATCGCTGCTGTGTGGACAGTCTGGTGACCCAGCAAAGGGGCTGCTCAGGCTCAGTCAGGCCCAGGCCGTGGCGAGGGGGCTCCAGCTCAGTGGGCGCTTTCTCTTTCCAGAGCTTGGTCTCCCCCGAGCTTTACCCCTGGCAGGGCTGCAGAGAACTCCCGTCCCATCCCTGTTCCACGGCCACGGTGTGGAGGCTCGGAGCAGAGCCTGGTGGCCCGATATTCTGCCTGGTACCCCCAGGCTCACTGGGCCTGCAGCCTGGCCCAGGGGTGCGAGAGACAGGCTGTTGGGGTGGCCTGCGTTTGTACATTTGAAATGACCTAATCCTCGTCTCCACGAGTCCCCGAGGACAAGGGCTGGCACCCAAGCCTGGGGATGGCCAGGGCAGCGGGGAGCCCTGTGGCTGGGCAGGCAGGTGGGCGGTGCACGAGCTGGCAGAGGCCCTTTCCTGGGTGCTGCATGTCAAAACCAGTCGCTGACGCAGCCAGCAGTGTCGAAATAAGTGCCCGTGGGTTTCCCAACATCCTGCCAGGCTGTCACAGGATTGGGTGTCAGGAGCCTGGGTGCCAGGGCCAGCCTGGGCCGCCCTCTCAGAGTGCCTGGCTCCCCATTTCCTCCCTAGGGAGGTGAAGGGAAGCTGCCCTTCCCTCACTCTGCGGCCCAGGGCGCTGGCCGAGGTCGTGACATCCGGGCAGGGTGCTGTTACTGCGGGCCCATGTAATCCTTGTGACCTGCCCATCCCTGCCCATCGGGGGAAGTCACTCGGCTTTAGAGTAGAGGGTGGGATTTGACCCTTGCAGTCCCAGGCAGGAGGGAGGGGGGAGGGTGGCTGCAGCTCCTGTGCCCTTCGAGGGAGTGCCCTGCACTGGAGGTGTGGGCGCCTTACTGGGCTGGCTCCCGTCTTGAGGAGACATGGGAAATGGGAAGCCTCGGGCAGCACTGTGGCATCATTCTCCCTTTGGCCAGCGTGGGGCCTGGTGCCTCGGACTGTGACCGTGGGGCTCGCGGATGTACTGGTCGTCCATTGTGCTCCACGCATGGGGCTTCACGGGGACAGTGGAGCCCCCGGGATGTCCTCCTTGGGGAAGGCATTCTTACACTCAGAGTTGAGAGGAGGAAACTGGCCCAGAGAGGGCAAGTTACCTGCAGGAGGCACACAGCCAGCAGGCAGGGAGCCAGTGTCCAGGTTGCTGGATGGCAAAGGCTCCTTTCTCTGGGATTCTGCTGGGTCAGACTGGGAGGAGATCGTTCAGTGGGAAAGGACACCTTGGGGCACATCCTGGCTCTGCTCTTCAGAGCTGTGTGACCTCAGGCAAGTAGCCCAGGATCTCTGATCCTCAGGGGGACTCTGCTGGCCTGGGCATTGGGCTGGTTGAGCATGTTTCTAGTCTGGCTCTCCGGATGAAGGACAGGAGGAGTGGGCTCAGGACCGCCTTTCCTAGAGCGGTGCGGCTGCAGACCCCAGCCAGATCCCCCTCCGGGGTGCAGGTCGGGGTGCTGAGGTTCCTGGAACCTGTGGTCAGGCGTTGCCCGGCTGTGGCGTCTGCCCGTCCGTCACCCGTCAGCAGGGGAGGGGCCCTGGAGACGAGTCTCTTATAGATGGATGAGGAAGCAGGCGCCCAGAGAGGGTGAGGGGCTGGGCCCGGGCTACACAGGAGGTACCGCCGAGCCCTGGGCCTGTGGAGAGGGGCTGCCAGAAGCCCATGCTCTGGTAAGGTGGGGGTTTCAGAGGTTGTTGCGGGAGGACTGTGTGGTTCCTGCTGGCAGCACGGAGCACCTTCACTCGGGCTGGGGATGGCAGTAAAGGGACGATGGGGACCCCTGGAGCGGCCCTTAGTTATTGGGCACCGGCTGTGTGCCAGGATCACAGCTGATGCCTGCCTGCTTCAGCAGCTGTCAGTTTACTGTGCCTCACGCGCGTGCTCGGCTTACCCAACTTACGTCCTAAAACAACCCCCTTTAGGGTTTATTAGCCCATTTTCCAGATGAGAACACTGCAGTCTAGAGAAGTGATGTTGTTTATATGGTTCCCGGTGAGGAGGATGTGGGGCTGGACTTGGACCTCCGTCTCAATGCCTCCGGGTGCCAGGTGTCCACAGCGTCTGTCTGCTGCCCTCGCTCCCTTGGGCTGTGGTGGGGTACAGCTGCTCTCACGGAGTGAATGTACGCAGGCCCTTCCTGTCTCCCAGCCATGCACAGAGTCCAGGGGCTGGTCTGGAGGGACATAGGCGTCTACTGTGTTGTAGCTGGAGGGAGGCAAGGGGTGCTTCCTACAGGAAGCCCTCCTTGATGTCTAGACCTGGACAGCATGCCCCTCCTGCTGCCCCATCACTGACTGACTGACGGGGCCCTGTGGGCTCCTGGGAAAGGCTGTCTTTGGCTGTGGACTGGGTGTCCCTGGGCAGGGCCTGTTCTTAGCACAGAAGGCAGTTGTGAGGAGAGTTGGTGTCCCACTAGTGAGGCCTCTCTGTGATATGCAGAGGGAGCTGGAACTGAGGGCACCGTCCCCTTTCTGAGGACAAGGACACTTGAGGCCATCAGGGTTGGGTCACACGCCCACAGCCCCACCCAGCTGTGAGTCCCGCAGCCTGTGGGCCACCTGCCCCTCACCACCTGTGGGGACAGATGAGGAATGGCCAGCTTTGTGGCCACTCGACTTCCACTGCCTCGTAGCCAGCGACATCTCTTTGCAAAGTGGAAATAGAGGCTCAGAGAGGTTGTCCATCCTGCTTGGGGCTGCACAGCTTGTCAGTGCCTTGGGGTCTCTCTGAAATGTGGCGCTTGCTCAGCTGGTTCTTTAGGATGGTGGTGCATCCTGCAGTCTGTACTGGCCCCTTCCTAGCCCTCTCACCCACACCCCATCCATCCATTTAGTAAGTCTTTTAAGTGGTACCTGCTGTGTGCCAGACCCTAGGCTATACCCCAGGGATGCCCCATGATCTAGCTGTGGCCCCTACCCTGAGGAGCCCCAGGTCTTGGCAGCCTTGGACAGCTGGGCTGGGGGCACCCTGCAGCATGGTAAGTGCCCTTTTGGGGGTATGTAGTTGAAGAGGCCCTTACCCTGGCTGGGAGAATCAGGAGGGCTTCCTGGAGGAGGTGTTTTTGAAACTGGGCTGGAGGGAGCCTGGAGCCAAGTAGGGGCAGTTTCGGGCCCAGGGAACAGCATGTCCCAACCTAGAAACGAGGGAGCGTTCCTGTGGGCTCCCAGGGCTGGGGGTGGAAGGTGGGCAGTCCAAGAGGGCACGAGGGCGGGACGGAGGTGTGTGCTGTGGCTGTGCTTGGCCTGGGCCCTCGGGAGGCCCTCGTGCCTCCGGAGTTGCAGTCCTGGCATGGAAGGTGGGAGAGCTTCTTGGAGGAGGCCGAGGGGTCCCCTGGTGGGCCTCAGCCCTTCCTGGAGCTCCTAGGCAGCCGGTGCAGGCCTCCAGACAGGCCCTGGCCCAGAGTAAAGCCCGGTTCGTCCTGGGGTCAGCCTGGGGCCCTTCTGTGTGGGCTGGTGTTGGGTGGGTGCTGCCGGGTCCGCCGTCTCATCTTTCAGCTGAGGACACAGGCTGGGCCGGGGGCTCCCTGTCCTCTGAGGCTCCTTCCAGCTCGTGCGGGGAGGGTTGGGGGGGGCTCTGAGGGTGGCAGAGTTTCGGGGAAAATCAAATCTGTGTTTGGCTTGGAGAGCATGTTTGGTGGGAGTTTGTGCACATGGCTCATCAGGGAAATGCTGGGGGAAAAAAAAGGAAAAAAGGAAAAACCCCAAACCACCGCTCTGTAACTCTGTTACTGAAGCCAAACAAAGGAGTGAGAACCAGCCACCGCGCCCCCCACCGAGGTCAGCACCGCTGGCGTCTTGCTGTGCGTCCGGCCTTTGTCCTCCAACAGGAAAGCTAGATGATGGCATACCTCGGTTTTTATTATAACTTTTTAAAACAAGAATGGCGTACGATTTTTGGTTTTTGTCACAGTTGGGGTCTCCTGCAGGACGGAGGGACTCCCGTCTTTCCGGGGAGGAAGGAGGCAGCGTCTGGGCGGGACGGGCCCAGCCTCCCCTCGGTGGTGGACGGGGCAGCAGAGTGCCCTTGGGCATGCCCTTGGAGACTCAGACCCAGGGCTCTGGGGGCATTGCCCGGGGCTTAGGGGATGCTCAGAGCTTCCGGGCCCCCAGCAGGGCACGTGTGCGGCGTGTGGATGCCACAGCCCGTCCGGCGACTACCCTGAGTCGCCTCTTGCTCCTGTCGCCAGTGCCCCCGACATCAGCCCCTTCGGCCCCGCCCCCCCATCCCAGCTCCTGGGCCTAGGCAGCCAGGGTTCACTGTCTGGCCTGCCACGAGAGCTGCGTTAGCCTGGGGCAAGCTGACCTCTGTGTGTCTGAGCCTCACTTTCCCCTCTGCATATGGAGTTTGGAAGGGGCCAAGTGAGGTACGTGTGCCGAAGTGCCGGGTGTGGGGCCCCTCCGTGGGGCTGGGGCTAGTCAGAAATCACCCACCTGGCATTTGCACGTCAGTGCTGGCCTCAGCAGGTGTCTTTCCCCATCAGTAGGCTTGGGGGAGGGGCCTGTCTGGCTCCCTGTGCCTGGGACCAGCTAAGGGTCTGGACACTGCAGAGTGTGGCCCCAGCAGAGTCTGAGGGGTGCAGGGGCCGCAGCACAGGGGCAAGGGTACAAGCTGGGGGTGGGGGTGGTTTCCGGCCTGTGGAGGTCTGGAGTGGGTGGGCACAGGATGCTAGCGCTTCCCCACAGCTGGCTGGACAGGCGGCTGGGCTGCCCTCTGGGCTGAGTGTGGTCCTTACATGCTGGCCCCAGGCCCTCCCTCTGTCCCAGATACTCTCCCTGGCATCCTGGCCTGGGGTGGGCCTAGTCAGTTGCTGTCCCTGGGAGCAGGGACTCTGGCAGAAGGGGCCCAGGCTTGCTGCTCTGAGTTGGGGGCTGGGGGAGCCCTGTCTCCACCCCCAGGGCCCCTAGCAGCATTAGCAGTCACTGTTCCCAACCAGCAGTGGTCACCGAGTCACCAGTGGGCAGGGCTGGCCAGCCTCCGAGTCACCCTGTGCCCCCCCAGTGCGGGGGTGATGGCCTGTCCTCCTGACCACCTGACCAGGGAGTGGGCAGCACTGGGGGTGGCCTGGCCCCTGCTCCTCCGTGGCTGTCAGGCCGAGGCCCAGAGAGGTGCAGGCGCTCTGCCGAGGGCAGGCCGCCATCGTTTGGAGCTCACCTGCGCTTGGAGGCATTGCATGCCTGCGGTAAACTGCACACATCGTTCAGGTTCACAGGTTCAGCTCCCTGGACCTCTCAGAGGTGTGCCCAGAGCAAGAGGGAGCTGTCCCAGCACCCAGGTCCCCCGCGGTCCCTGTCAGCCCAGGTCACCTCTGTCCTGACCTCTGTCACCCTGTCGCTTGTCTCTTCTTCGACCTCCTGGCTTGTTATACCTGGTAGGAGCCCCGCCCCGCCTCGGTCAGTGTCAGCACGAAGGCCCAGGCTCTGAGCACCCTGGGTGGAGCAGCGATACATGCACCATCTCCACTGTATGGAGGATCTGGGGGGCGTGAAGAGCTCCCTGTTCTTGGAGAGATTTAGAATTTCTAATCTGGGGCCCGAATTGTCTTTCTCTTTTGTGTGTGTGTAGGCTGCAGGTCCTTGCTGCCCAGACCAGCTTGTGTCGTGCCCCCTGGGGCCTGGGGGGTGATGGGAGGTGGCAGCTGAGCGAGGTCCCTGAGATCCTGCTGCCATGCTGTCCTCCTGGGTGGCCGGAGGATGGCGCTGCTGAGGTGGTGAGCCGGCTTCATGCTGACTGTGTTTGGGGATTAGGATCATGCTTAGCAGGAAGCTGGCAGCTGCCACACGTTCTGGGCAAGGCCAGGGCGGGACCAGCGAGGCCTGGGGGTGTCAGGCCACCTGCAGTGTTCCTGTGTGATGGTTCTGCCCAGGACCCTGCCCAGGACCCTGGCCCCATGCCTGCCCCATGGGGGATGCCGGCCTGGAGGAGAATGAGGGTGTTGTCTAGGCTGCCTGCTTGGAGCCGGGCTCCTGAGTCCCCAGGGAACAGGCCAGGTCCCTGCCCCAGGGAGCTGTCCTCTGAGGGTGCGTTTGCCCCGCCAGACCTTGGCAGGACCTGGGGCAGGTGCCAGGTGATGGCTGTTCACCTCCCCAGCCAGCTCAGGGCCGTGGTCTGCCAGCTTCTATGGCCTGCTCTGTCACAGCCAGAGGGGTGGGAGCCTCCGACCCACAGGTGCCCTGCCCAGCAGCCCCACTGCACACTTGGGGTGTGTGGAGGGCGGTTGGTTTCCTGCACACTGAGGGCTCTGGATCCCAGAGGTGCCTGCACCTGCCTGCATGTCCCTCTGCCTCCAGGAGTCCAATGGCAGGCCTGCTGCAGCCGGCAATCATGGCCCCGTCCCCTGCTGCCTGCGTGAGTCCTTCAAGCTGAGCGCAGGCTGGGAGCTGGGCCTCACTTGGCTGTGACTTTGTTTTGTTTCCTCGAGTCAGACTGTCGTGCTCCATCCTGTGCCGGAAGAGAGGCTTGCTTCTGTCCTCGGTGGGGCCGTGAGCCACTTGCCTTCCCTCTGGTGGGGGTGGGGCCCGCACTGCCGTCTGTCTGTCAGTCAGTCAACAAACAGTGACCGCCGGGTCACTCTCCTGCTGAAACAGCTCTAGGGATTGGGGGCCTGCTTTCAGATACTTCCTCTGTGGCAGGACCTCACGCTGTTCCCTGTCCTGCCTGCTTATCCTTGCTGTGCTCTTCCTGGCCCCTTGGCCTTAATTTCTCCTTCAGTCCCTATCTCCATTCGCCTGCACTGGGGGAGGCCCCTGCTTTCTGGGGTCTCTGTCCACTTCCTGTGGGCTTCCCAAAGGTGGGATCCAGGCCTGCCTCTTGTTGGTGCTGGCCATCTGGTGACCTGTGCGTGGGGGATGAAGGGGGCGCAACCCTGAGGTGGGTGCCCCGCACTGTGGGTTCCGGGGGGTGCTGGGACAGGGCCTCCTTTGCTGTCTGGCTGTCTGTGGGGCCTGCTTCTGGGGCCTGTGTTCAGGAGAGGCCTTGATGGGGGCATTGGAGAAGGGCTGCCAGCCTGGGGTAGTGAGCCAGGCAGTGTACATGTTGCCCCGTGGCCCTTCGTGTCAGAGGCCAGCTCTGGCCCTCTGTGCTGAGGTACGACTGCTTGCCCCCTCGGAGATATAGCCCCTTGACTGCCCCTGGCTGCTGACAGGGCCTCCCCCTCCTCTATATCCCTGCCTTCACAGTCCCACTCATTCCTGGGAGGTGACAGGAACCCCTTGATTGATGGCTGAGACCTTAGCCCTGCCTGAGCAGAAGCCTCATGTGGCCTGTGGCCTGTAGGGGACCAGGGCCTGCCCACCTGCCCAGTCCCCCAGGGTGAGGCTCAGTGGGGAAGGGTGGTAGTCCTGGGCCTGGGTTTGGAGGGTCCAGCGCCCTCCCTGGTTGGTTAGCCTGCTGGCCTCTAGGCCGGGTGAGTCAAGGAGGCAAGCCTGGTCTCAGCCCCCAGGCCTCTGTCCTCTAGGCCCTTGGGGCCTTTGGGCCTTCAGGATTGGCGCTCCAGCCCTGCAGGGGCTGTGTTCCCTGTGCCACTTGCCTAGGTCTGACCTTCCTGCCCCTTCTGGGAGCCCCTCCATGGCACAGTGTCTGTCTGGCTCCACACTGTTGGGGTCACCAGTTCCCAGGCCTGCCCTGTCGTCCACTGCCATCAGGTCTGGACAGGTGTGTGTGTTCAGGGCGGCCTCCCTCGTGGGGGCCAGGTGGTGTGTCAGCCTTGTGACTCACACTGATCCTGGGAAGGGGGTGGGGAGGGCCTGGCTGCAGGCTGACACGCCGAGACAAGCCACTGGCCTGGCACGGGCGAGCAGGTGGAGTAGGGTGGGAAGGGGCCTGCCGGTGGCCTCCCAGGGAAGCTGGGCCGTGGGCCAGATCTCTGAGACCTGGCCTCCCATACAGGCCCCTCCTGCTGGGGTGTAGGCCTGTGGACGGGTCAGGAGTCGGGAAGGGTGGGCGCCCCTCCAGATCGGTGCTCCACAAGGTGTAGATGCTCCAGCACCCACCTTTCAAGTGGACAGAAAGCCTGCTGTCAGTGGGGAGGGCAGGCAAGTGGACAGGATGCAGCCCTTGAGCGAGTGGGTCGGCCACTCAACATCTAGGAGCAGATGTGGCAGTGTGGCAAGCCTGAGGCGGTGGCCCTCCACCCTTGTGTCAGGGTGCCACCGGGCCAGGCCCCAGCCCTCCTGCACCTGTGCCCCCAGCCGGCTGGGCTGTCCTGTCCCGGGCTGATGGGAGGGAGTTGGCCACCCAGATTCCCTGCACCATCTACAGACCCCTCACACCTGGTTCTGGGGGTCTGGGGGCCGGAGGAAGGGCCTCTGGGGTCAGGGGCTTAGCGCTGCAGGAGACCTGAGGTTGGTGACAGCCCCTTCTCTGTCCCACTGCCTCCTTCGGGGCAGAGATGGCAGCGCCTCAGGACATGGTGGGGGGACCAGGAGGCTTGTATGCCCCCACTGTGGGGAGTGGTACAGACTGGTGTGGGCAGAGTCAGAGCTGGGGGCCAAGCCTGGCAAAGCCTCTTGCCAGCCCTGTAACCTGGGAACAGCCATCCAGGGAAGAGCCTCTGACCTTCGGAAGGCCATCTGGGTACCACTGTGAGGAAGGATGGATGTGTGGGCTGGGCTGTCGAGGCAGGTCCAGGGGAGCTGGGGGTGGCTGGAGCAGACCTGAGGCTGCAGAGGCTTTGGGTGGGTGGTGTGGCTGGCTGTGGTGACAGGCGGGCCAGGCCTGTGATGACCCTGCCTGCCCTGAGAGCCTGCAGGTCTGGGGCAGTGGGCTCAGACCTAAGCTAGCATCTGCAAGGCTGGGACTGAGTACCCTGAGGGAGTCTTTTGGGGCTAGGGTCCTGTCCGGAACTTCCTGCTTTGTCTGGCATGGTCAGACAAAGAGCGAGGGCTTCCTGGAGGAGGTGTGCCTGCAGAAAGACACAAGAGGGAATGACCATGTCTGCTCTGGGCTCCAGGGCTGGGGCTGAGAGGGGTCAGTGGCCACACCAGCTGGAGAGGGCCAGCAGGCCAGCAGACCCTGATCCCTCTGTGGGCCCCCTGAGAGAGGGAGGTAGGGCTGGCCTTGGTGGGAGTGATTGATAGAGAAACCCCTGGATGGATTTGGGGCTTCTCCACGCTACCAGCAGCCTGTGGGTGGGGTGGGCTTGTCTCTGCCTGTTTTCAACGGCGCCAGTCGGGGCTTGGAGGGACAGCTTCACTGCGACTTAGGCCTTGGCCTCCTGGACTTGTTAGCCTATCCAACGACCAAAAGTGGGGTAGGGTAGTGCCTCAGTCCTGGGCCCAGTGCACATTAGGTGTGTGGTCTGTGCCTCTGGGTGCAGGGTGCCCTCCCAGGCAGGGGCTACCTAGCTGGAGACAAAAACATCCTCCCCAGGCCCCCCTGCCCAGGAGTGCAGGAGAGGCTGGCTGGGCTGGATGGTGGCCCTTGCTCTCTGTGCTGACCAGGATGTGGCCGAGAGGGAGGGGCCGCTGGCTGAGCTAAGGGGCAGCACAGGGGGCTAAGTGCAGCTGCTGGGGCCGGCGCCACCTGCCCACCCCCTTGCCCTGGCTTGCTGCTCTCTGGCCGTGTCGGGAGGAAGGACGCTGAGGCTCGGGTGGTGTGTGCGTGTGTTTGCTTTTGACTGGGCCCTGGGCTCCGGCCTCCAGAGCCGTCCCTGGGACGGTGAGGCCAGGGGAGGGCAGCAGGGGCCGTGGTGGGGCTCGGGTCTTCTTGGGGGGGACCAGGTGCCGGGGCAGGTCCAGGACAGCTGGCAGGAGAGCAGAGCCAGGCTGCACGCCTGAGGGGTGGTGGGAGGTCTCCCCCAGGGCCCATCTCCTGTCTAAGACGTTGCTGGCTGATGAGGTGGCCAGAGGCCAGGGGCTGGATAAGCAGGGTCCTGTGCTGGAAGGAGCAGTAGGTCTGGGGGACTGGGGTGCTGGGGGGAATTGAGGTCACACCAACCCCTCCAGTTACAAATTGAGGTATGCTAGGGCCAGGAGAGGGGCGGTCCCATGGTTCAGGGAAGGGGGCATGCTCTGGCCTGTGGTGGTTTTCCAGTTTCCGTGGTGTAAATACTCCCTCAGTGGGCAACCCCATGCCACTGGTGACATCACTACATGCCAAATGCTGAAGGGGTGTGTGTGAGCCTGTCTGAGCCGGTCTAGCTCCCTCCCTGGGAGCACCCCCTTTCCCCCCTGCTTTTCTGCCCACCCAGAGAGGGCACACACTGCTGCTCATGATTCTGCCCAGCACCTGGCACATCCTTGGTACTTGCTAAATGTCTGAGAGCCTTTGAATGTTTGGTGAGAGCCTGCGGGGGACCAGGAGGCACCTGGCTGTGCCCAGGGTGGGCCCTGTGCTGCTCAGGCTCTTGGACTGCGTGACCCACACGGTTGCGGCTCGTGTAGCGCACGTGGAGATCGGGGTGGTGGGGGTGGTGAATCCGAGCATCTGTGAGAGGCCCCCGCCCCGGTGTCAGCACACAGGTGGGCTATGGTGGGGGGCATGCACAGCCCCTGAGGCCACCCAGCCAGTGGGACTCTCTCTGAATCCCACTGAGGCAGGAGGTAAGTCTGTGTTGGCTCTGGAGGTGGCCCTGTAGTCTGGACCCCACCTGCCACCCGTGGGGCTGAGCTGGGGGTGGCACAGAGCACCATTTCCTTCCTGGTTGCTAAAGACAGCAGGAGTTGGCTTTCAAGCGATGGGACTTGTTGGGCACAAATGAACTGATTCAGTGGGGTGGGGACCAAGAGGAACTCCCCAGAACCTCCCTGTTGCGCCCTGGGAGCACGGGCCTTGCTGACTGGCCAGGCCCTCAGGCAGCTGAGCAGAATCGGGGGGTCATGGGAGACCACCAGCCATAGCTGAGTCAGCATGGCTTTCCTCTTGGGAATAAAGCCTTCTGTGAGCTGGCCAAGGGCCCAGGAGGCTGGGCTGGGATCCTTGCTCCAGGCACGACCTCCCTTGCCCCCATCGGTGAGCTTACCCAGGTGTGGTCCTGTCCCCAACCAGACAAGCTGAGCAGAGATCAGGGAGGCGTGAGGAGGAGGAGATGAGGGATCCTGCCCAACGCGGAGGATGGGCAGCTGTAGTCTTGGGACTTTCTGGTCAAATCTGCTAAAATCAGGCTGCAGCAGCAGCAGGTGTCATTGTCATGAAAATAATGTGTATATGGCACAAAACCTGAGCCAAATAAACACGCAGGAAATGATGTATCTCCTACCCCAGGGCCAGGATCCTGGGCCCCACCACTGTGCGGTGACCCTTGGGCATTCCCCTCATCATCCTTGAACCTGAGACTGGGCAGACGCGTGCTCTGTGTGGCTGGGGTGCAGAGGGAAGTGGGTGCCCGGAGACAGGATGTGCATGGCCTCAGGGACATCCTGCCCCAGGACAGCCTGCTGTTGCGGGGAGGCCAGGAACCTTGACTTTAGAGGGCTTGCCGTGAGTGTGGCCCTTTATCGGCAGGTGGGGAAGGGAGAAGTTGGGGGCCCGCAAGGGAGGGGCCTGCCCGGGTCCCTCAGCAAGTTGAGGTTCAGTGTGAGCGGATGGCGGGACAGGGCAGGGTGCCCTAGAGTGGCGGGGGGATGGGGCTGCTGGGCCGCCAGCATGGTCAGCCTGGGTGGGGGGGGCTCTGGCCCTTCTCTATGAGTCCCGTGGGAGGGATGAGGCCCGTCCAGGCCCTGCCTGGGCCCCACAGCCAGGCTGGGGCTGTAGGTCAGTGCCGCGGGTCTGAGGCCGCCCAGCCTCCAGGGTGCCACGGAGCCCAGCCTGCGGAAGGCTTCTCAGACAGGGTGGGCCCATGGGGGGGGGTGGCTAATGGCAGACTCCTGTGTCCCCTAGCCCTGGGCCACATCTTGGTGGCCTGTACCCAGTGCCGGCAATAGGCAGCAGGCATTGTCTGATCAACATGGGCCGCCCCAGAGCTCCCTGGCAGCCCCATCCCTGGAGTCCAGCGTGGATAGGTGGCTGGGCCTCAGGCCTCCTGGCAGGCGGGACTGAGGGCACCCTGCGTGCCTGCCAGGGATGGTGGGGCTGAGGGCTGGGTGCTGTGCCTCTGCACCCTGCCCCCACTCCCACCCCCGTCCCTGGGCAGGGCCACTGGCTGGGAGGCCACAGAAGCATTCTGTGCCCTGAGGAGTGACCCGACCTGTGGCTGGAGTGCCGCCAGGAACCCTGAAGGCTCTTCCCTCCCCAGTTCCTGAAGACCCTCCACCTCAGAGGCAGACCCCCACCCCAGCCCCGCTGCCCTCGCCCCCAGAGGCGGGGCCCATCCCAACCTGCTCAGGCTCTGCGTCCCTGGCTGTGGGGTCCTCACGGCCCCCCGACGCCACACCGCTCCCGCCCGGCCTCTGCTCCGCCGTCTCTGTCCCTGCTGTCTGCCTGGACTCGGCCTCGTGGCCTGGCCTCTGCTCCCTCCTCCTGCAGGACGCTTGCTGCTGGCGGTCGCAGGCTCAGGGCAGAGTGCCTCCTGCGGGAGCGGGCAGGACAGCGCCGCAGGCCAGGCCAGGGCCAGCACTGTGCTCCTGGGCGAGGGAGCACTGTGTCGGGGTGCTTGCCCAGTGGCCCATCTTCACAGCAGTGGGTACCTGGGGAAATGGGCTCAGTCAGGTCACCTGGCAGGTGGTGCAGCCGATTTGAACCCAGGTCTGCTAGCCATCTGGGCCCTGCCCTTTCCCTGTGCCCCAGGCCCCACATGCACCATCTGCAGTCTGGCACTGTGGATATCTCAGATTGAGGAAACGAGGCTGGGGTCCCTGTCCTCTTCCAGGAAGCCCTTGGCTTCGGCCTGTGGGCACAGGTGTCTGGGTGAGGGGGTGGGCCGGGCGGGCCTGCGAAAGGGGAACTCGGCTGCTGGGCAGCGTGAGTACCACTTGCTTCTGACAGGCTTGCAGCCGCTTCATAGACACCAGCCCTCCTTCCCCTCCCAGGACCCCGGCTCGCCGCACTGCCGTGCCGTGCCGCTGTAGGCTGTGGGCCCTGAGCCGGTGGGCAGGGGGCTGACAGGGCCAGCTCCAGGGTGGGACCCCTCCCCTGCGCTCACTGTGAGGCTGCAACTCCTGGCCTCTCTTGCAGGGGGCGGCCTGGCCTGCTGGGCGTGGGACCTCAGGTGGCCGGCAGGTGAGGCCCTGGCTGGGGGCCGTGGGGCAGCAGGGCCTGGGGGTGTGCAGTGTCTTGCCCATGGAGTGTGGAGCTCATGGCCAGTCTGTCGGAGGCCCCTGGTGGGAGAGCCTGGGCCAGGTGCTGGGCGCTAGGCCCCTCCGAGGGGCCTGCCTGTGTGGCGTCCAGCCTTGGCTGCCGAGTGCACACTGGTGGCCGGTCATGCTGAGGGCACCCGACTCGTGCTGCTGTCCTCCCAGGCTGCCGCTGTCAGCACCTCACCTCACAGGTGAGCAGGTGGAGGTGACTTGTCTCAGGTCACGTGGGCATGGCTGGGACAGGGTCCTGGTCTGTGGGACCCCACAGCCTGAGGCCAGGACCACAGGGTTCTGCTCTGCCCTGGGTATCAGCCAGCGGGTTGGGGTGGGGTGGGGAGAGTGGCCGGTTCTGCGGAGGGCCCCTTGGGGTCTGGCTCACTTCCCTTTGACGGTGAGGACGCTGAGACCGGTCCTGCTGGAGGGCCTGGTTCTCCTGGGCCTGGTGTTGGGAATGTGCGCTCAGAGCCGCAGATGCCCTGCGAGGGAGCTGTGCAAGGTGCGGGCTGCAGCCGGAGGGACAGGTGTTCCCAGACCTGCCCTGCCCCTTGGCTTGTTCTGGCTCCTGGTGGCTGCGTGCATGGGGATGTGGGTAGGTCTGGGGGGTTGCTGGCAGCCTCTCTGTGCTCTGAGGTGAGAGGCTGGAGTCCCAGCAGGTCTCAGTCCAACCCCGTGGTTGTGATGGGAGGCAGGCACTGGCCCCCTGGGGGCCTTCGTGGCCCGGTTCACGCTCTGTTGCCCTAAAGTTGGTTCCAAGGATGTTGTTTCTTTAGTGCTCAGGGCCCGTTAAGGTGCTCACTTACCTGTGCAGATGTCCCTAGGGGAACTCTCTGTGCCCAGGGGTTTCAGAGGAAAATGAGGCTTGGAGATGGAAGTGACTTTTCCAGGGCCACTTAGTGGCTCCAAGGAGAGACTCAGACTGGCCGGGCCGGGTGGCAGCTTGGACCACCAGGTCCAAATTCTTCCAGGCATTTTAACATCCTTTCGCTGTTTGTGAATGTTTAGCCCTTAGTGTCTCGGGCTCTTTGCCTACATCTCTGTGTCAGGAGCCGTGTGGCTCCTGTGTGCTGTGAGGACTGTGGTAGGCACCAGGTGAGGCCGTGCCAGGCAGTCTTTGGGGACCATTCGGTTCTGGGGCTGGAACCTGGCATCAGGGCGCACTGCAGTGAGGCACCATGCTGCCTTGCCTGGGGGCTGCCTGCCCTTAACATGCCCTTGGCAAGCTCTTCCCACGCTCGGCTCTGCCGGGAACAACACACAGGCGTGCTGGCCCTGCACACTTGTCCTGGGGCTGGGCCTGGCGTGCTGGGGACCTGGAGCCTGCCCTGGCTATCTCTGGGCACAGCGTCCCCCTTGCTTGCTTGGCTGCCCTGGGTGAGGAACCGTGAAGGCTGCGCCAGGTCTGAGTCCGGGAGCCTGAGGTTTCCTGAAGGCCCAGCTTCCTATAGCAAACAGCCCTCCAGCCGTGGTTGGGTTCAGGGGCTCTGCTTCCTGTTCTGGGGGTGTCCGTCGAAGTCTGGAGGCTCACACCTCTCTGGCAGCTCTTCCTTGAGGATGAGAACTGGGCACATGTCCTCGGTCCCCTGACTGTGCTTGGCCCCCAACAACCCTCGCTAACTCCTGGCTTTGGTTTCCTTATCTGTCACGTGGGTGCAGAGAGAGAATGTTCTGGGTCAGCTAGTCTCCTGATGTGACAGAGGTTTGAAATCATAAAATGTTACTTTCATACAGGAACTATCCCGGATGTTGTGCCCCGTTCTGCACTTACACAGAGGGTGGGCCGCCCGTTAGCGCTTTGCTCAGTGGTTCTTGGTCGGATGCAGGGTGTGTGCGAGGTGGTGTTGGGGCTGTTCCAGCCCGTGAGTGTCGTCGTGGACACCTGGTGGCCAGGACAGACTTCCTGGGTGTCCCGTAAGGCATGCTGACCTGTCTGTCTCACGGATGGCTTAGGAACGCTGCTCTGGCCGCCACAGGTGAGTGCAGGGTCCTTGGCTTTCTCTCCGCAGGCCGTGCGCCCGGGTGCTGTCTGCTTGTCTGAGTTTCAATGATTTCCTGTTGTCTCCTGCCACCACTTCCCCCTCTTCCCGACTGTGTGTTCTTCGGGAGATCGTCAGAAGCAGCTTGTTAGCGTTGTGTGTGAACAGGGGTCAGTAGGCTCTGAGCAAGAACGTCTGTGAGTCGATGCATGAAGTTCTTTGCTTCTGGAGTTGGCAGCAGCTGCTTTCACCGCATCAGGCTTTCTTACTACCCCCTGGGGTCTTCCTGGGCCCGCATCTGTGGTCGTCTGGCATCCGGATAGGCGAGGCCTCTGACAGTGAGGTTGTGCTTTGCTGTCCCTTTTCTGATGATGCAGGCGACAGCTGGGTGTCTGCAGGACCAGATGCTAAGGGTCCTCCAGGCGTCTGGCAGGCTGTGCATTCTCTCGAGGGACTGCAGCCCTCTCCCTGCTCAGCGGGGGCTGCTGCACCAGGGACTATCTGGGTTTGAAGCCCCAGAAGGCATGTTTGTGGGACCCTGCTCCCCCCCGGGTGAGACGCTGAAAAGGTGCTGCTCTATCCGGAGGGCGTGGGGGCTGGAGCTGCTGCCTGAGGCTCCCTGTCCCCAAGGCTGGGCCTCACCAGGCTTCAGGCCCCCAGGCCAGGGGAGCTGGTCATTCAGGCCCTCGGTGTTTCCCTGCCCCTAGGAGTGCACGTTGGTCAGCTGAGAGGTCCTGTGGTGGACAGCCCCCAGCCCTGCCCCCTCTCCACGGCCCCCTGGAATTCAGAAATGCACCCTGCACGCAGGCGGCGGAAGCTGTCTGCAGACACACCTAAGGACAGGAGCAGAGGGTGGGGACAGTCTCCCCGCATCCTCTCCATCATGTTGACCTGGCTTTGGCCACACCGGGGGGGTTGCCTGTGGGACGGAGAAGTTGGGCATTGGTGAGTCCGAGGGGCAGGAAAGGGCATGGGGCAGGGGGTGCAAGGCAGGGGTGCTGGGAGCCAGGGGCCTGCTCTGGCCTCTGGATGAAGCAGGGGCTCTGGAATTTGGGGGGTGTAATGGGGAGCCGTGGCAGGTTCTCAAGGGACTCAGTGGACCATGGCCGTCTGTCGAGAGACCAGTGGAGGGGATGGCTGGGGGTGGGGCATGCTGGGCCACTCGGGCTGTTGTGCACCAAGGGGCTGGTGGGGCATTCTCGGGGGCAGAGCTGTGCAGGCGGACGTCGTGGTGACCCAGAGGGAGGCTCTCCTGGGCTGTCAGTGTTTCTAGTCCCCCTTCCGCCTGGAGGCCCTGTGGACTGGGCGGCCGTTCAGGGTCCCACCGTGGACGCTTACCGCAGCCCCATCCCGGTTTCTTGGGACGGGGGCCACAGGGTGCGACACCGCCTGTACCTGGCCACCCTCATGTCTGTGGGGTCAGTCGGCTCGTCCCCTCCTGCCACAGGAGCCCCCGAGAAGTACCGGCTGTGGGGTGAGTGGGATCTCCCCACCTGGCTGGTCTCTGCCCCCCTCCCCATCAGGTGAGGCCGTAGGGTGGAGCCGTGGGATGCAGTGGCTGCTCTGTGAGGATGGGGATGGAGGTTTGTGGGGTCAGCCAGCCCCGGCCCTGCACTCACGCAGCTGCCTCCTGGCCTCTGGGCCTGTGTTTTCCACGTGCTCCCTCCTGCTTCCTGGCACCTACTGGCCTGGCGGGGGGAGGAGAGGGGAAGCCCGGCACACAGCAGGTCCCCCACAGGGTGGCTGAGGCAGGGGCGCATCTCAGCCTGGGAGTCAATCCTGTCAGCATCAAGGGCCCCCCACTGAGCTGGCAGCGCAGGGACACAGCGGTGAGGGGTTCAGGGGCTGCCTGCCCTGTGGGGAGCTTCCGTGCCCAGAGCAGGAGCCGGCAGGGCTCTCCCAGGGCCGGGCAGGGTGCCGGGCAGAGGCTGAGCTCTGACAGGCTGCTCTGGGCGGAGCAGACTCGGGTGGGGTTGCGGTGCTGGCCCAGGTGAGCCGCGGGGGCCCCACCCCTGCTGGTGCACCCGGCCACGGCTGCGGTGGGGAAGCCCCGCTCCGCGGGCAGGCACCCCACTCTCGGTCTGCCCCGTGGGTGGGGCCCTGTCTCAGTCTGCAGGGGCCCCGCCAGCTGAGCCCCTGCACACCAGGGCACCAGCCCAGCGCCGCCGGCTGAGTCAGTGGGGCGTGGGTGGGCCTCTGCCGAGGGGAGGGCCCCGTGTGGGCCGCGGTCACAGCTTGCGGTAGCGGGGTCTTGGAGGCCTTCAGGGAACCTGTCTGCATCTGAGCGGACGCTGGAGAGAACAGTTCTCTGGGGACGCCGGGCAGCCACGCCCTGGGGGCTCTGAGCATTGTGCCACGCCAGGAAATGGCGATGCTTGGCGGCCATGGGAGGACTAGGGACGTCCCCAGGAGAGACCAGCCCTGCCTGGCCCAGAGGCCCTGCGCCTGGAGCCCCCCTCCTTCTGACCATTCCAGAATGCTCTGTCTTGCCGGCCACCTGGCCTGGAGTAGTCTGCAGCCCACCGCAGGTGGGTGGGGTGTGGGGTGTGGGCGGGCTTAGGCCTGAGTGCCTGCAAGTGTGTTCCGGAGGCCAGCGGGGATGCAAATGAAAATTAGAGAGAAAAACAGCCGGAGGGGGTGGAAAGCATAGACCTTCCGCGACAGAGTGCGGGCCTCTGAGCCAGCGAAGCCACGGCTCAAAATGAAACAAGAATCATTTATTTTCCTGTTGAAGATAAACTGTTTCGGCCAGGCCGCAGGCTCAGGCCTGTGCCCCCCAGGCTGCCGTGCAGCAGGCGGGGTTTCACCAGGAATTCCCCCCTTCCCACCCACCGTCCTCCGCTGTCTGGGCAGGCATCCCAGAGGTTTGGGGGACAGTTCAGGCAGACTGCCTGGAGGGGAGGCCACGGCGCCCGGGAGCTCCTCCCTGGCCTCGGAGAGGTGAGCGCGCTTCAGCTCCCTGGGCTCCTGCCTGTCCCCACGGCGGGCGTTAGTGGGTCCTGCCGGCTCTTGGTGTCTGTGCCTGGAACTCTGGGCCTGGCCACCCGGGCTGGGGGTCCCAGTGAGGGTGCAGCCTCCCGGCCCTGCAGCTCCCCCACCAAGGCCTTTCCTCACTGGCAGGATGATGGAGGAGTGGCTCCGGGGGCTCCCGGGGGAAATGTTAGCACAGTGTGGGTGCGGGCGTATCTTAGGTCCGGCCACCTAGACTGTGCCTTCGCTCAGCGAGGCTCCTTGTCTCCAGGGAGATTCACAGCCACCATGGCACTCACATCGTGGGCCGTGGGTCCAGCAGTCTCCGTTCTGCAGAGGCCTGAGTGATGACTATCACCCGCAGGTTAACTGTGGCTGGTTCCCAGGTCCTCTGTGGCTTCACCCCTTTTGTCACCCCCATTTCTGTGTCTGTGCCTCCCCCCCGGGATTCTCACAGGCCTTGGGTTTGATTGCTGCCCTCCCCATTCTCTCAACTTGACAGCATGCATTTGTCCCCTGAGCAGGGGAGGTGCGCCCTGGCTGTTTGGCAGCCGGCAGGGTGGTCTGCCTGCTGTGCCCAGGGGAGGGGACTGCTGGGCAGGGCTGCGGGCGTCCTGCTGAGGGCCCCTCAGTGTCTTTCTGGGTGAGCAGCCCTGTGCCCACCTCCACCCAGTAGCCCCCTGGCAGGGGGTTCTTTCTCGAACCAGCTGAGAGGGAGCATTGCTGGATGGGGCCTAGGCGAGGAGTGGCCTGTCACTGCCCTCGGCCAGCTGAGCCAGCATCCCCACCTCTGGGTCCCTGGGACGGGTGGGTAGCCCCATCAGTGAGGCCACCTGGTTTCCTGCCAGCCATCTCGGGTGGGGATGTGGGCACCTCCTGGTAAGTCAGGTGCCTGGAACTCTTCTCAAAGGGCTGGCCTCAGAGTATGGGGGTCCCAGGTGGGGGCCATACGGTCTGCCCTCGGGGGCCCAACCGCTTCTGAGATTTCTGTCTGTTGGATGCACAGAGCAGCAGCGCCAGAGGGGTGGGCCTCCTGTCCCGCTGCCACCGCCCTGTCACCACCAGCCCTGAGCACCCCCTCCACCGCTCAGGCCTCCGGGAACAGGCCTGCCTGCTGCTCCTCCCCAAGGTTTGCCTCCGCCTGTCATCACCTGGCTTCTCCGGAAAAAGTGGCCCTGCTCTGAGCTCTGGGAGGCTTGGAGTTGCCAGGAAGAGGAGGGGACAGTGGCATTTCTTGAGGCAGTGCTCAGGGGCGTCGTGAGGGGTGTGGATGGGGCCAGGAGGGAGGTGTATGTGCAGCAGGCCCTGGCCCGTTCACCCGGAGGCCATGGCAGACCACAGGAGGCCTGGCAAGGAGGGGGTGTGACCCAGCCCTGGGGTGGGCCAGAGACGCGGGGCTTCCGTCTGTGCTGTGGGGGTTTGCGCAGTGCTGCCCCTGGGTTAGGTGTGCAGCCCAGGGCGCCCCAGGTAGTGCCCACCATGGGCATCTCTCAGAGCGATGCCAGCCCAGTGGGTGATGACGGCTCCTGCTGCAAGCGTTAGTGGGAAGGTGGCTCAGACACGTTTGGGTGGCTGTCGCTGGGCCTGGTGTGGCATACAGCGGGGGCTTCGGAGGGTGCGTGGGCCCGGGGCAGCCTCCTGCAGAGGCCGTGGCCCTGGTGCCTACTGCGCTGGCGCCAGCCCTCGGCTCCCTCCTGAGCGCCTTCCAGGTCCGAGTGTCGGCTGGCTGGCCACCCGGCTCCTCCTGGCTGTGTTCCCCGCTTCCCCCACTGGGGCTGGACTCCAGCCGCCCCTGCCCCCCCCTGGGCCCAGCCGCAGTGCCCCCACTGTAGGAGCAGGCCGGGCGAGGGTAGCTGCCAGCCCAGCACCACTTCCTGTTCCTCACTCTGCCCCTCACCAGGCCGGCCTGCTCAGTATGGCCAGCAGAACCCTGAAACACCGTCCTTTTTCCATTTGTGGCAAAACCCATTTAGCATCACCATCAGCCTCTCTGGGCTTCAGCCTTGTGTCTGTGCAGCGGGGCAGGACATGGGGCTGCTCAGGTGGTGAGGATGGTGGTGGAGGTGGTGGAGGTGGTGGAGGTGATGGTGGTGACGGTGGTGACGGGCCTGTGTGTTCGTCACTGTGTGCTCACTGGAGCCAGCACTGAGAAGTCCTGCCCTGAGCTTTGTTCTGGAGGGTGGCTTCCCTGGCTATGCTTTGGGGCTTTGTCTGCATGAAGGGCACTGCCCTGCAAGGATGTGCCCTGTCTGCTGTGGAGCCTGAGGTCAGTCGGGACCAAAAGGCTTTAGGTTGTTGTGCCCTGGCTGGGACCCGAGGTCATGGTTTTTGGGTCATTGTTCTTTGTCCTCACACCCTGGAAGGCCCTGGAGGTCCCTGCGAGAGGGCCCTGACCAGTTGTGTCTGCGAGCTCTGTGCTGTCCGCATCAGGGCCCGGGGGCCTGGGCAGCACCCTTGGGCCCGTTGCCCTCACTTCATGCCCCTCACATCTTGTGTTTCCTGTGCTCCTGCTCAGAGCCAGGTGGGGCCGAGGTGGGTCCAAGGGAAGCTAAGACGGGGTCGTCGCCGTCAGTCCCCCTGGCTCCTGGGTTCGCAGGGCCGAGGGGCCGAGGGATGCGGTCAAGGGGGGGAAGCCCAGTGGCATGGCTGTTCCCGGGTGGGGAGCAGGGAGCTGAGACCTGCTGCCCGACTTGGACGGGGGTTGGTGACTGTAAAGGAAGGCTTGGCATTCCTCGGTCCTTGAGGTCTCGTGCTCACATGGAACCCAGACACTGAGCTCACAGGGCAGTGGCCAGACTTGGGGTCCCAGCATAACAGAGGCTCTCAAGGAAGCGCTGTCTGCTCCTGACCCCTGGGGGAGCCTCGCCTGCTAGTCCGCGGCCCCTGGTCTCTCTGGGCACTGGCACCGGCTTGCAGCTGGCAGGGCCATGGGCTCAGCAGGGCATCCTGCCTGTCCCTTGTCCTTCGGCGTCCACCTGCCTGTCCCCTCCTCACCCCTAGCCTGCTGTGCCCTGGGCATCCCCGTCTGTGTCCCAGAGGGCTGGTAGGGCAGTGCTAGGAAGAAGCATTCCCACAGAGGCCGTGGTGGTCTCTGTGCGGCTTGTGGGAACGAAGCCCTTGTTGGGTGCCCAGGGGCCAAAGCCCCTAGAGCCCCTCTCTGTGGGTGCCGGTGGGCGGGTGGGTGCTGGGTGGAGGAGTGCATGTCCTGTTTTCACTTGGTTCACGCCGGCTCCTCTGGGGTCTGGGTGGGCCTGCCTTCCCCCACAGCCCCGCTCCCATGTGGAGCTGGGTGGGACCTGAGTTCTGGGCCTGGCAGAGGGAAGGGCCTGGGTCCTTTCTGGCCAGTTGGGGGGGCCTCTCCTTAGGGTGTGCTCCCCACCTAGCCCTGCTTTGAGGTCCCAGGCTCTTGGTGGAGGGCTGCTCCTGACCATCCGTGAGGGCCGAGCTGACCTGTGTCCTCCTTAGCTGGGGCTGAGATTTCGGGCTGGGTCCGGAAAGGGCAGGGCGACCCCAGAGGAGCTGAAATTTCAGCCCAAGCCACCTGAGCTGTAAACCGACACTGGGCCAGGAGACAGTGGGTTGATCCTACTCCCCCGGGGCTGGAGGTGACAGGCCTGGGTCTCCGCATGGCGGTGGGAGGCCGGCACACAGTGTGCTGGGAACCCACCCTGTCGAGGCTCCTGGGGCCCATCCTTCTGGGCCCTCACAGCAGCCTTGGCTGTGGGCACACCCATTTGACAAAAGGGTCTGAGGCCAGGGAATGGTGGTGGGCAAGCACCCCCCGCTCAGCAGGGCCGGCACCTCCTGGTGTTGGGGGTGTGGTGCCCTCCTGCCCCAGTTCCTGGAAGCCCTTCACCCTGTGGGGCCAGCAGAGCTTCCCACCTCCCCCTCTTGCTGCAACCACCCTCAGCCACCCCCAAACCCTGGCGCACTGTGGTCCCCACCACAGTCCCCGCCAGGCTGCCACCTCTCCCTCCCCCGGGCTGCAGGGGAAGCAGTCTTCCTGGAAGGTAGGGCCTTGAGGTGGGCGTCCCGGGAAGCTCCTGGGGGCTGCCAGCTCCCTGCTGCAGGGTTTTGGTTCCCGGGGGGTTCCCCAGGCAGGGGCAGAGCTGCAGGGCTGGGGGCAGATGCTTGGGCTCGGACCCAGTCCTGTTCCTGCAGGGCACTTCCTCACCCCTTTGTGCCCCTGCCAGCACTCCTTTCCGGTTTTTGGGTGGGCCTCCATGGCCCTCCTGGGAGCCCCTGGCCCACCCCAGCCCCCTGGGATCCTCCCCGTGCTCCTCTGGTCAGACCACCCATCCCTCCCCGAGGGGCTTTCTGCTGGGAGGCTGGGCCCCGCGTCCCGTGTCCTCTTCTTTCCCGCTAGACGTGTGGCCCCAGCCTGGTCCTGCAAATTGAGAAAGACTGTGGAGGAGCCCTGAGCTCCCGTTTCCAAGAGTTGGGGGTTCCCTGGCTGTCTAGAAGGGGTACATGCCCCTGGTGCAGCTAGACTGGCATTTCCTGCTGCCTCCCCCACTTCCCCCGCCTGGCAGGCAGAGGCCTCAGGAAGAGAGTTGGTGGGGGTTCCCCGGCTTCCTGCTGTGGGGTCCAGGGGCAGGAGGGCTCTGGAGGGAGCCCACGCAGTTGAGGAATTTTGATCAGTGGTGGGGGTGTCCCTTCGCCCTCTCAGAGGGACATCAGGGACCACTGCTTGGTCGTTC
Source organism: Manis pentadactyla (assembly GCF_030020395.1). NCBI lineage: Eukaryota > Metazoa > Chordata > Mammalia > Pholidota > Manidae > Manis > Manis pentadactyla. The sequence continues at coordinate 219,233,569 of NC_080021.1, forward strand.
TGACTGCTGGTTGTAGTTTCTGCTCACATGTAGCTGTGACAGGGAACTCACCCCCTCAAGTAGCCTGTGAGCTGTCAGTCACCATGACATTCTTTATTTTAACTTTACTAGATGTGACTCTTCACCCTCATGCTCCGGGGCCCAGGGAGCTACTCCGCACCTGCTCTGGGCGCTGAACATTCCAGAGCATTCCTTTTCTGCTCCTTGGTTTCCATTCTGGCTTCCAAGTATTTGCATTTCGAGTTACTTTTGGTGGCCTGAAATGCTCTTTGAGTCAAGTGAGAGGTCAGTCCACCACCTCTTCCATGCAGCCTTCCCGGACTGAATCTGGGAGCCCTTTGAGGTCTGTTGGGGCTGCCACACATCCGCTCTGCCTGGATGGGCCTCTCTTGCCGAAGTTCCCTGTGAGCTCCTGTGAACTCCTGGGCCGTGGCCCCTTTCCCCAGAGTCCTGAATTGCACTGACTGCTGATGGTCCTGAAGTGGGTGTAGAGGGTGCCAGGGGTGTGAGGTGCTAGGGCTTGGGGCTGGTGAGGCCCAGGTTCTGAGGGTGTGAGATTTGGGGATTGGGTTCCGCTGCCCCCTCAGCGGCCCCTCTGCACCCCCTGGGTGGGGAGGGCTGGGTGTCAGCTGGTTCCCAGGTTGGGTCTGGGGCGTCCGATCCTGGCCTCCTGCAGCCCTGGCCCCCAGCCCCACTGAGTATCAGATAAGCGTGTGGTGGCCAGCTGGTGGCAAGGCCCCTGCAAGTCCAAAGTATGACTTCTGAAGAATAAGGCCTTATCACAGCCTTGCTTATCAGTGGGTGGGGACAGATAATGGCCTGGAAGAGGCAGGGCCTGCGCCCATGCGGAGGCGGGGTGGCAGGGCCCCTCTGAGAGCAGAGGATGTTTAGGCATTTCTTTGCCTTTTCTTTCTAACATTCCCTTCCTGGCCAGAAAGTGTCTTTTTCCAGAAGACTCCAGAAAACACACCCAGCCCATTGTCACCCAGGCTCCGGGAAAGTGTCTGCTGTGGACATTCTGTGTAAACAGGAAGCGCCCGCAGTGGGGGCCTGGGGGCAGATGGGGGTCTTGCTGAGGCAGGCATTGATGGGGGTGGTGTGGCTCCCCCACCCCAGACTCGGGATCCCCGGGGGGGCTCACAGCCCGGTTTGAAGCCATTGCTGGCACTTGGCCCCACACTGTTAGGCTGGGTAGGCGAGATTCAGGGTGCAGAGAATGGGCGTCCTGCCTGAGGAACCAGGCCCCCTTTATACTTGGGGTGTGGGCTGCACCCCGAGGCTGCTCCCCCTTTCTCCTGGAGCCCCCTTGCCCTCTGTGTTTCCTCTCCTGCTGGTTTTCTCCTCCATCTTTCTGGCTAACCCCAACCGGTTTTCAGATGGGCTGGGTGCCGGCGGTACCACGGGGGGCCGGTGGGGGAGTTTAGGGTGCAGCCCGATGGCTGGCAGTCAGACAGGCTGCGTCTTTCCCTCCTTCCTTCCGGCCAAGCTTTCTCCTGCCGCTGCCTCCCCTCCCTGCCTGTGGCAGCAAACAACCCAGGAGCTCAGGCCCAGCTTGGAGCAGAGGCCCAACGCCGTGTGGCTGCAGCTGTGAGCTGCTGCCGGCCAGCAGCGGAGGCCCCCGGGAGAGCCCTGGGCCCTCCTGGCACTGCTGGCTGCACCCCACCCCTTAAGGAGAGCAGCCCCGAGAGACACTCTCAGTCCCCTCCTAATTCGGAGCCCTCCAGTCCCCCAGGACTATCTGGGCAGTGCGTGGAGGTGGGGAAGTTACCAGAACAGAGGATGACTTCTGCCGCTTGGCCCTGAGATCCCCACCTTGTTTCCAGAGGGCCCCCCCCCCGCCCCCGGGGGTGGCTGAGCCCTCAGGATTCTGGATGCACAACCGAGGTTGGGCCCCTGCGAGGCCTGAGCTCCTCCTGGTAGCTGCAGCCACGCTGGCCCTCCAGCGGAGGTGTCTGCAAGGCCCTCTTTTCCACCTGGAAGTCATCGGGTGCGTCCCTGGGCTGCGTGGGAGGAGAGGGGCCAGCCTAGCCCAGACCTCTGCCTGCATCTTGCCAGAGTGGGCGTGCCTCTCTGCGGAGATGGGAGGATGGGGCTTGGACGGAGCTTGGAGCTCCTCATCCAGGGGGTGGTGGGAGGCTGTGGAGGCGGGCTTGTGGGGAGGGCCGGCCCTGTGGCATTGCAGGGGTCCCAGCAGCGGCCCTGGGGCAGGGGCAGATTTCTGGGATAGTGCCTTTGGGCTACCCTCTCACCTTCTCTGCCTCAGTTTCCTTGTTGGTGCCCGGCGGGGGGACCGGGTCATAAGATCCAGTGAGATCAGGGGTATGCAGCTGGACCTCGTGAATGCTCCTGGGCACCTTTCCCTGCCTGCCCTCTCTCATCAGCCCTAGTTGCCCACCGGTGGCCTTCCCCAGAGGTTGGCTTGGGGGTGGGGTGCAGGACTCTAAGGGCTGACTTGCAATACCCATTTCTGCCAGTAGGTGCTGCCGCCATCGGTTCTTCAGTTTTTGTTTTCAAGCTCAGTGAAATGATTTATTCGCAGTTTTGCGAGTGGCTTGCGTTTCCAATGTATCAGATGAGGCTCATTTGCCTGGGAAGTCCGAGAGGGAGCAGGGGCAGGCAGGCCCACCACCCGGGCCTTGACTGTGGAACTCAGGTCCGCTTCTTGCACGCCTCCTCCCGCAGAGGGGAAGTGAGGGAGGAGGCTCCTGCTGGAAACAGGGGCATGTCCCTGAGGGGGGGTCTGTGGGGGTGGCAGGGCCCCCGTGTCCCTGCTGGGAACACCCAGCCCCGCGGACTGGACAAGGCCACGGGGCCCTGGATAGGAGCGTGCGGGCTCTGGGTCTGCTCAAGTCCTGCCATTCGCTGGCGGCGGCCTCGGCATGATGCGTGTCCCCCCACACTCATTCATTCACACGGGGAGCGCCGAGCACAGGGCCATTGAGTGGTGCAGCCACGGTGTGAGCCCTGGCCTTGGGTGCACGTGGACAGAGGCCACCCCGTGGCACCTGTGGTTCTGCTCGACTCCTCAGAAACACGCACGGCCACTGCAGGCCAGGGCACGAGGGCCGGAGAGACCGTTTTGCAGATGGAAGGCTGAGGCCCAGAGAGTCAGGGAGGCAGAGCTCACTACCTCCTGTGGCTCAGGCCCCTGCTGCCTCGGCCCTGGGCCCTGGATTCACCCCCTGAGATCCTGGGAAGGCTCCTTCCTGCTGAGCCCTCAGGGTCGGGCAGGAGGCCTGATTAGTGCCTGTTGGGGCTTTGAAATCCCTGAGATGAAAGACCCCAGTGTGGGAGGTCCCAGCCTCTGTGGGCTGCCTGTCTCCATGCCTGGCATATGCCAGGGCCCCCAGCCCGAGGGCCTCCCGGAAACTCGTCGCCCACAGGGCTGCACACCGCCCACCAGGCCTGGGCACACGGGAAGTGTGCGGGAAGTCAGGGGGCTGAGGTCTCCTGAGCAGGCCCAGGCAGTGTGGCCTTTTGGTTAAGGCCACAGACTTTGGAGTGGGTCAGCCTCCCAGGCCTGGTCCCACCCTGCCCTAGGCAGCTGTGAGACCTCAGGGCCTGTAAAATGGGGTAATAATAGTATCTGCCAAATACCTAACTCCTCTCATGGAGAACGTGGACTGACTTCTGCTGGGTAGTGGGTGCTCTAAAACGTCAGCCCTCATTATTTTTATAATTCTCAGACCTTCCCTTCGACCCAAGTAAATGGCAGAGGGGCTGGTGACTCCTGGCGACCAGGCACTCAGGTGGCCAGGCCCGGGGCGTTGGGGCGTTGAGCGCAGTAGGCCTCCTGCACAGATAGGCATCTCAGTTCCTGAGGGCCTCTGCTGGCCTGCTAGTCCGGCACCTGCCACGGACCCTGCCTGGGCCTGAGAGCGGCCAGGCCAGGCGGGAGAGCTGCCTTGGGGGAGAGCTCCAGGCACCCCTGGCTGGCCTGGCCTGTGCTGGCGGGTTTGCATCAGGAGCTATCAGGGCTGCCATGGGGGTGCCTGGGGCCTTGCCCTGGGCGTCTTTGCCCTCTGTGGCTTCAGTGTGGCCTCTGGGGCCAGGTGGTGAGAATTCCTGACCGTCCTCCTGTGGGTTCTTGTCTTGCAGACTTCTCCACCCAGGTGAACTCCTCGTCCCTGAACTCGCCGCCAGGGCGCGGCTCCATGGCTGCCCCCTCGCTGCACCCCTCCCTGGGGCCCAGCCTCGGCTCCTCGCTGGGCTCCCCGGGGCAGCTGCACTCGCCCATCAGCACCCTGAGCTCCCCCATCAACGGCATGGGCCCGCCCTTCTCGGTCATCAGCTCCCCCATGGGCCCCCACTCTATGTCGGTGCCCACCACACCCACCCTGGGCTTCGGCGCAGGCAGCCCCCAGGTAAGTGCAGTGGCGGGCCTGGGCCGGAGGGGGCGGGGCCTGGGCCGGAGGGGGCGGGGCCTGGCTGGAGAGGGTGGGGCGGGGCCTAGCTCTCCACTCTCCTGGCATCTGCCTCATCCTGGGGCCCAGGGGCTGGTGCGGTCACCTCCGTGGTCTCCCGGAAACAGCCTCAGAGGGGTGGACTTAACCGGACTTAGAGATCAGGTCTGGCTGACTTCTGAGCCCTTGCCCCTCAGAGGTCATCAGCCAGGCTCCGGTGGGTCCTTACCCCAGTGTGGTTCCCTCCCGGGAGAGGGGCTCCTTGCTCCCATGACCCAGAGCTCTGTAGGGTGGGCACTCCGAGCCCCTCGGGTTTCACCCCACCTCCCTGGAGCCCCGAGTCCTCGCGACTGCCCTTCCTGCTGGGCCCCACTGCCCTCCCTCCTCTCGCTGTGCCAGGTGGTTGCAGTGCCCTCTGAGCCCAGACCCTGCAGGGGAGGGGTGCGCAGGCTCTGCAGATGCCTCCCTTCTCGGGGCTGCCAGGCCTCAGGTCCCACTGTGGCCTGGGCTCCTCTGCGTGCGATGGCCTTTTCCGCAGCTGTGTGTTTGCTTGCCCACTTCTCTGCATCATTTGGGTTTGGGGTTTGTTTCTGGGTCAGGACATAGTTGGTGGCTGGCAGGACCTGGCTTGGTCCGGTTCTTGCTGTGGGGCCCCCAGAGGCCTGGTCCACCCTCCCTGGATGCTTCTTGTCCAAGCCCATGCAGAATTATCCTGAGTGCCTGGGCGACCCTTCTCCCAGCCTTGGGGGCTTCTGGCAGATTACTTGCTAGATGGCCAGAGACCTTCCTGCATCCCAGCAGGTCCTCGCCCTGTCCGGGGCTCGGGCTGTCCTTCCTGAAGCAGGTAGGTGCCCTTCTTGATCTGAGTGTCCTGGTCTGGGTTCAGCTATTCCTCCTGGCAGATGAAGGCCCGTGGTGGAGAGCTTTGGTGCGCCATCTCCGTGGGGCCTCAGGGCAGCCTGCCGGGGGAACTCAAAGTGTGGGCTCCCCTTGCCCAGAGCCACACAGCTAATTGTATCATCCGTGTCCTGTTGACTCCCAAGCCCTGTTTGTTGCCCCTGGTGCCACGCCACCTCCAGAACTGTCCCCTCATCCTTGGTCCAGGAAAACTGGGGCCCCATAAAGGTCTGGCTGGGCCTGTCCAGAGCTGCCTTGGATGAGAATCTTGCTGGCTTTTCTGGGGCAACCTTGTCAGCCTCTTTACACCTGGGGAATGCGCGCAGAATGGCTGGGTCTTGGCTGTCACTGCAGGGCTCCTGTGCCCCACTCATGTCTCCTGGCCTTTCAGAAGCCACAGAGGCTGAGGGGCTGGCATGGGGGAGCCTCGGCTGTCTTCCTGGGCCTGGGTGCGCTATTTTTAGCATTGCTGCCCCACCCCCATTCTTGCAGGCTGCACAGTGCCATGCAGCGAAGTGGCAGACGAAGGCTGGGCCCACACCTGTCCCCTCGGGCTCCTTGCTCATCACAGTGCTGCTGCCTGCCCTGGGCACTGTGAGGGCTTGTATGAGGCCAGAGCCTGGGCATGTGAATCTGCAGTGGGGGCTGTGCAGAGGCTGGGCCCTAGGGTGCCCACCTGAGGGCCCCCAAACTTGGCACTGTTAGCCTGTGTGGGGCAGGGATGGGGCGCTGCTGGGGAGTGGGGGGTTTTCAGGCCACCTGCATCCTGTGCTGCTGTTCTCTGTGCACGGCGAGGCTCATGGCGTGGAGCGGGTGCTTGGTGACTCCGGTTTGCTTGTGAGCCAGGGGCCCCAGGCCCCTGTCGTCTGGCAAGGGAGGAGGGCCTGGCAGGGTTGGATGTGGGCGAGCACCCAGGGGGCGCAGTGTTCCTCGCTGTCCTGCTGCTCCTGTGTGGTGGTCCGCGGGGCCGCGGTTGGTTCTGTCACGGCAGATCTGAGCCCCGCGCTCGGCCTTGGTCCCCCTTACCCCCGCCTCCACCTCTTCCCGCTGTGGCTTGTTCCCTGGCAGCTGACTTCAGCTTCTGGGCTTCAGCATGTCTAGGAAACGTAGGGTTCCCTCTATACATGGGAGTGTGGGTGGAGCTCGGGGGAGGGTGGCATGCCCCCACCCCCGGCCCCGAAACCACAACCGCGAAGTCAGAGTTGCCGGAACCAGCGCGGTTCTCCGACTTCTGCTGTTGTCAGGGAGGGGCCTCTGCCGGGTGCTGCTTGCTGGAGTCCATGTCCACAAAGGGTGTCAGAATCCCTGAGTCCACCCCACTGGACCCCACCTGGCAGGGAAACGGGTGCCTGGGGAGGTCAGGGCAGGGCCAGGCCAGGCCATGGGCTCTGGTGCGTGAGCCACCCCATGTCTCTCCTTGTCCAGGGGCTCTGCCAGCTCACCTGCAGTGCTTCACCTCAGCATCCAGGCCTCGCCAGCCCAGCAAAGCCTCCCCAGTGTGGGTCCTGCCCAGGCCTGTGGGGCGGCCGGCGCTGCCTGAGCCTCAGTGCACACCACGCGGTTTGCCACCTGCCTTGATGGGGAGATGGAAGCCAGTGATGCCAAGGGCCTGCCTGTTCCCGGTGCCCCCACCCAGTTCTGGCTGAGCGGGCTGCGGGAGGCGTTGCTGTGCGCGTGGGTGGAAGGGTGTGTGGGCATGGATAGAGGAACAGAGCACTGAGAAATGGGCAGGAGATCCCAGCAGGGTGTTGAGGTGCATGGTTATTGTAGTAAGTCCTGGAACCGAAAAAAAATGGCGTGGATGTGAAAAGGGAACAGTGCAGGGCCTCCACCCTGGCTGTGCCATGGGGTCTTAAGGCTTCAGCAAGGGGCTCCTGGCACCCTGGGTCTCCTAGGAGATGGGGAGAGTGCCAGAGGAGAGATGAGGGACTGCCTTGTGCTCTATTCTGGAGGCTGTGAACCCGGCCCAGGGCTGGTCAGCCTGGCACTGTGAAGGGGCAGAACCTGGTCCTGGTGGCCATGTGGGGATGGCTTCCCAGTTGAGGCAGAGAAGCAAAGCAGGAGGTCCCATGGCATGGGAGGGCGGGGCCTCCAGCCCTGCCTTCATCCCCCACACGGGAAGGGTCTCCCCGCGCTCCCAGAGCCTCTGGCCGACAGCTGTGCCCATGGGAAGTCTGAGCCTGGGAGGGTAGGGACACCCCTGGCATGTGGCCTGGGAGCCAGCCTGGCCTTGGCTGTGACCATCCATCTTGCTTATAACTCCTTACCTGGTGGGACCCAGGCCAGCCTTCCCTGTTGTCATGGCCCTGCCTCAGTTTACTTAGGGTAGGCACCAGTCCTGAGAGCCTGCCCATGGGGGCCGCAACACAGATCAGGTGGCCCCTGCGCTCCCAGCATGGTTTGGGCAGCCGCAGAAAGAGGAAATGCCCGAGTTCCTCTCCTTGGTGCCTCCCCAGACCCAGCCACATGGAGCTGTGGCTGGGCTCTGCATGTGGGGAAGGCCGCAGCCTGGGGAGGCCTCATGCCAGCCTCCGCTCATGCCCTCGGTGGCTGCCCCCAGTGCCTTTGGCCCCTGTTGCTGTCCCCCACCCCTGGCTGCACTGAGTTCTTGCCCTTTTCCAAACAGTCCCTTGGGTTCCCCAGCTCCAGATGCTGGCCTAGCGGCCCCCTCTGCCTGGGATGCTCCCTTCCACTACCCGAGGCCTGGCCGGCAGCCTCCCCTCCTGGAGGCCCGAATGCTAAGGCAGCTGGTTTGCTCTGCCCCGAGCTGGATTCGATTCAGTAGCCCCACCACCACCACACTGCTGTGGCTGTGACTTGGCTTGGGTGCCCTGATGTCGGCCCCACACAGGCACCCGTGTTATTTCAGTCCTGCATGCGAGGAACCTCGAGCTCAGAGTGGCTAAGTAACTTCCCAGAGTCACACAGCGAGTGGTGGCAGCATCCCGGGGCCTGGAGGGCTGGCCCGCTTCCCCTCCTTGCCCCGTCCCCACCCGGCCAGCAAGCGCTGCCGCGGCAGGGCTGTGTTCTCCGGGGCCTCGGGCCCTGGCTGGGTGCCTGTGAACAGTGTGTGGTGGGGGAGCACCAAGTGGCTCTGGGCCTCGGTTTCCCCCTGCAGCGTGTGGGGCTCCCCTCGCTCTCTCCGCCAGCTGACGCTGAGAGTTCTGAGCTCAAATGCGGCACTGCTACTTAGCAGCTTGGCCCTCCGCCAGCGCCCCGACCCCGCTGAGCCGCCGGCCTCCCCGGGGGTGTCCAGCTCGGAGGAGCTGGCACAGCAGCGCTCAGCAGGCCCGCAGCGCCTTCTTGGCCAGAACCCCCTGCCCTGTTTCGCAGCGGGGTGCCCTGGACCCCACGCCTCTCACCCCCCTTGTTCCTGTGTCCTGAGCTGAGTGGTTGGATGAGCCCCTGGCCCCCCTGCAGCCCGCCTGAGTCCCATGGGGTCAGGCATCCTCACAGAACGCCCTGCCCACCTGGGGGAGGAAGGGTGGGAACCAGCCGGGGCTGGAGGAGCGACTCCGGGCGCTGAGTGGCGGGAAATCAGGGCGGCGAACGCTTCGAGCACCCGGCTCTTCCTCTGCCCCATGGGAGAGGGGGATGGGAGCGGGGGCCGGGGCTGCCCGCTGCCCACCCCCAGCCCCATCCGCAGGGCCCAGCTCCACCCGTCAGGGGTTTGCAGAAGTGGGGGTGGTGGGGTGCTGGCGCCTGTGGAGACAGGCTGGCTCGCGGGGTGCAGCGGGAGGCACCTCTGGGCCCTTGGTGCTGACTTGAGAACTGGGGTGGGAGCAGCGGAACCAAAACTGCTGTGTCACTGTGGCGTGGCGCTGTTGCCAGGGAGACCAGCGAGTTTCCCACGCTTCCTCCTGGAGGCCTTGGCGGCTGAGGGCGGGGCAGGGGTGTGTGGACAGGGACGTGCCACCTCCCTCCCAGTCACGTGATTGGAGCCCCCGCCCTGTGAGGCCTGCCGGGCAGTGTGTCCTGCTGGGCTGGACCCTCCTCACTATGACCGGGCCTCAGACCCCATCCGTGGGCCGGGGTCCCCAAAGTGCCTGCCCCCCTGGGAGGGTCACAGAACTCATACCTCTGTCGAGGGCGCTCCCAGGAATGGGAGGCAGCTGTCATTTAGGTGGGTGAGGGGCAGCATGCGGGCAGGGGCCTTGTGGGGTCAGCCCCGGGAGGGCAGTAGCCTGAGGGCAGCGCCAGCCCGTGAGCAGATTGGGGCCAGGCACCCAGCCAACACTCAGAGGGGCCCGGCCCGGCCATTCCCTGCCAGGGGTGGGCAGGTCCCTGAGCCTCAGTTTCTCTCTCTGTACAGGGGGGTGTGGCACCATCCTCTCCTAGGGCTGCTGGGGATGCTGGCACGTGCCCGGGCACCCAGCAACGGCCTGCCAGAGCTGATTGTGGTGTTCCCTCCTTAGCTCAACTCGCCCATGAACCCTGTGAGCAGCAGCGAGGACATCAAGCCCCCCCTGGGCCTCAACGGTGTCCTCAAAGTCCCGGCCCACCCCTCAGGGAACATGGCGTCCTTCACCAAGCACATCTGTGCCATCTGCGGGGACCGCTCCTCAGGTAGGCTGCGAGGGTGCAGTGGGACCGCAGGGCCCACGGCAGGGTGGGGCCAGGCCGACAAAGGGGGCTCGGAGCCCCGAGGGCCTTTCACGTGGGGCGTGTGAGTGTGTTTATGTCAGGGAGACAGTAGGCGGGGAGGCCATGGTGAGCAGATAGGCTGCTAGAGAGAAGGCGATGGCCGGGGGGCAGCGTGCTGGGCCCCTCCCTGCTCCGTGCCCTGGGCCAGGGACCCCTGGCGTCATAGCACCGAGCCCGACGGCCCCAGTGGAAGGCCGCTCTGCTGTCCCGGGTCTGCCAGGGCAGACACGGACAGGACGGGGACTTGGCGGGGGCCTGGGCCTCACCTTCTGTACCCCCAGGCCCGCTCCTTCCCGAGCGGAAGGCCAGGGTCTGGAGACAGGAGTCTGTGGGTGAGAACAGACGGTCCTCCAGGTGGCTGGTGGTGGGCGGCGGGCGCAGCCGCTCGCTCATGCCCTGCTGTGCCCGCCCACAGGCAAGCACTACGGGGTGTACAGCTGTGAGGGCTGTAAGGGCTTCTTCAAGCGGACAGTGCGCAAGGACCTGACCTACACCTGCCGGGACAACAAGGACTGCCTGATCGACAAGCGGCAGCGGAACCGGTGCCAGTACTGCCGCTACCAGAAGTGCCTGGCCATGGGCATGAAGCGGGAAGGTAGGCCCCCTGCAGGGGCGCCCACTGTCCCCAAGCGGGCCGGCCCTCTGGCGGACGCTGGCTTCACGCTCCTCAGGCTGCTGCCAGACGTAGAGGCTGTGCGGGGAGCCGTGCATCCCTGGAGGTGCTGGTCTTGGCCACCAGTCTCCCACTGGCCCCCATCAGGCATTGTTCTCACTCGCCTACCCTTAACTGAGCACCTGGATGCCAGGTTTGGGGTGACAGGAGAGGTCACCTTGGTCCTTCCTCGCTGGCACCTTCCGGCCCCTTTGAGCACAGGTGTTGGTCACACTCTAGGCGCACGGGCTGTGGGAGACGGGTGGAGGCCGAAGCACACGGAGGGCTGAGGCTGGAGAGGGCGGTGGGCATACAGTGAGGCCAGACTGGCGTGGGTGGAGCCTGGGACAGCGGGTCCAGGGGCGATGTCCCGGCTGTCCAGTGAGCAGGGGCAGCGCTGACTAGGGGCGGTGGGGGCAGGGAACGCCAGAGACCACTAGGACGTCCCCATCCCTGGCCTGCTGCATGTTGGGGTCATCCTGGGCTCCTCTTCCTCCTGCCAACCCCAGGTGCTTGGCATGCCTGGGGCCTCAGAGCAGCAGGCCTCAGGTCACTGGCCTTGGATATGGGAGCCCAGTTTACTGAGCACATTTGTTCAGGGCTGGGTGGTGGGGTGGCTAGCATGCATGGTCACTCCCTGAGGTCATAGAAGCTGTCCAACCATGCTCGGGGCCTCAGTTTCCCCATCTGCAGGCTCAGTGACTCCCGCACCCCGGGCAGGTTCTCCTTTGTGGTCTGCATCCGCACTGGGAGTCTCGTGCCCAGGGCCGCCTGGGGCTGGTGTCTGCGTGCTGTTCCCTTCTCTGCTGTGGCTGCCTCTGTGGCCCACGTGTGGCTTGTGTTCATCTACCTCCTTCCCGCAGGCTCCTGGTGGGGTCCCCGGGCTGGTGCCCCAGGGCTGCGGACTGTCCTCCCACCGTGGCTGCAGCGTGCCTCTTGCTTCATGCTTTTGTTCTTGGCCTCCTCAGCCCCAGAAACCAGAGCCCCAGCCAGGCCACGTGGTTGTGCGGGATTCCTCCCTGAGGCCGCAGGGGTGGATGCAACCCAGCCTCCCTGTGAGGGGCAGTGGGTCCACGGACCCCACAGAGCGTGGCCCCGAGGCTCCAGTGCTGAACTGCAGCGGCTGGCCTGGGCGTCTGGAGCGTCTGCTCACTAGGCCTTCTTGACCGGGGCTCATGTTTCATATAGTGCTTGGGGTACTCTCTTGTGCTGGTGGAGAAACAGGCTCGAGAGGGCCCAGGACTTACCCAGGGTCCCACGCTGGGCTGGCATCCAGGCCTTTGGCTCCCAGTGCAGACGTCATTCCTGTAGGCCAGCAAGGAGGCAGAGGAGGTGTGTGGCTGCCAGGGAGGCGGGCACCTGGCCCTCGTTCCTCTGGGCTCCCTGTAGTCAGGGAGGGCCTGCTGGAGGTTGTGAGTGCAGCATTGTGCCCAAGGGCTGGACAGTGGGCCGTTGGGGAGTGTGTGGTGGCAGTAGATTGGTGTGTGCCCAGGTACCAGTGTGTTGGGGGGAGGCGGGCATGACACGCAGCTTGAGGCTCAAGGCTCTGTCGAGGACACCATAGCACAGAACAAATGAGCTTGGATTAGCGCCCAAGGTCACTCACTCACCGAACTCCATGCTCCCGGTGCCAGGCACCACGTGGCATGCTGGGCACAGCTGTGAGCTGGGACGCCCCACCATTGAAGTGACTGTCAGATAACCAGGCAGAGCCCCCCAGGTCTGATCAGTGCTAACGTAGGGGACCTGGGACACTAGGAGCCAGAGGAGGCACCTGACCCAGCTGTGGGCATCAGGCAAGGCTTGGGCGAGTGGGAGGTGTCCAGGCTGGTACCCGAAGAATGGCAGGGTGTAAGAAGACCACACGCCCAGCGGAGGGCACGGCGTGCGCAGAGGCTGAGGATGTCAGCAGATGTGGCCTCTGCTGGGCATGGACACCCTTCAAACCCCAGGGAGTGGCCCTCCAGGGCCTGTGGGCCTGTCCAGCAAACACTGACCCCTTCCTAAGGCCCCCTCAGTCTGTCCACTGCTGAGCCTGGGGAGAGGATGATGCCCCATCTCACTCTGGGGGAGCTGCAGGGGCTCGGGGCTCAGGGGACCCGGGGTCGCCTGGTCTGACCTACCCCTCTGCTGGTACCCTCCAGCTACAGTCTGGTTATGAGCCCCTGCGGGGTGCGTGCCCTCATGGGGCTCCCTGCCCCAGCTCCACGCTCACTCACCCACCAGGTGCTGTGATTCTGTTCCCACACCTCACAGATGGAGAAATGGGGTGCAGAGGGCCGGGGTCCCAGGGAGGGCTTGCCAGCACAGGGCCTGGGCCGCACCGCTTGCCTGGTCCAGGGCTGGGTGCACATCTGGCACATTCCCCAGGCAGCGTGCAGCCCTCATGACCTCACTTATGGGTTGTTGGATAGATACCTGGTCCTATTGGGACCTAGCTCCCCTCTGCCTCTTACTGGATTTTTAAGTCACGAACGTGCAGTAAAAACCTTCTTGCAAAGCTCTCTTGTCCCCCAAACACAATATAAAACAGCCGCACTGGCTGTGGATGGCGGTGCTGTGGATGGCGGTTCTGTGCAGGCTCAAGAGCCTTGAGAGTGGCAGTAGAGAGGGCTGAGGCCTCCTGCCAAGTGGGGTGCGGAGGGCAGCGCCTCTGCGTGTGGACCGACGAGGTGGCAGCCTGCTGTGTTGTTCCCTGGCACCTGCAGGGCCCAGTCTGCAGCCTTACTCCTGGAAGGAGTGAGCAGGGGCCCCGGTGTAGCCTTGGTGCTGGCTGTGCAGAGAGCTCCACGTCTCCCAGGACAAGTGGCCCAGAGGGATGGGGCACCGCCCCCCTGCGGCAGCCTGCCCCTGGTGCTGGCACTGTCCCCAGGCCCCCTGGAACCAGCCCTGAAATGCAGCTCTCTCCCTGCTGTCCTGGGTGGGCAAACTGCTGCAAGGAGGGCTCCCTGGCAGTGGCAGGGCTGTTGTCTGCATGTGTCGGGACGGCTGGCTGGGGAACTGGGCCAGGCGTGCCACCCCAGCCTTAGCCAGGAGGGATGTGGGATGTGAACTGTTGGCTCCCAGCCCCGTCCTGAGCCCCCTGAAGTGCCTGCAGTGAGCAGCTGTGCTGACTGGCCTTGATGCTGCTTGACCCCTCAGCAAGGCTGGTGAGCTCCCTGTAAGAGGTGAGGAAGCCAAGGTTCGGACCCAGGCAGTGTTGCCCAGCACAGTGCTGGGAGGTGCTCAGGGTTGGCACCAGGCGGGGCCCACCCTTCTGGGGGCTGGGGGGCCCCCACCTCTGCCCTGGCTAATGAGGGACGCCGCAGGCTGATAGCATCTCTGTTGGGCAATGTTAGGGGCCTGCACACACAGGCAGCCATCTGGGACTCGTTCGGCAGCATTCCGGGGAGGTGGAGGCCGAGGCCCTGGTGGGAAATACCGCAGGTCCGCCAGCCGGGCTGAGCCGCAGCCTGCCTGTCGGGGTGGGTGGTGGCAGGCCCTGGGGAGTCTCCTGGTGCTTGTGGTCTGGGGGGCGCAGGCCCCACACTCGGGCTCGCAGTCTAATGAGGGAGACCTGGCCCCAGCTGGGCAAGTGACTCACTCTCCAAGCCTGTCCCCTCATGTGTCCAGTGGGGGCATCAGCAAGGTTTCTCCCCCTGGCCTGTGGGGGCGGTGTGGCGGGTGGCAGCAGTGTGTCTGGCTGGTGGTAGGTTTAGAGAGCGGTGGCCACACATGTGCATGGGTGCAAGTGGGTGTGCATGTGTGCATGTATGTGGTCAGTCTCTTGTGAAGACTCCTTGTCCTGGATTAAGTCCCTTGAGGGAAGGAGGGACATGTCCTCTGACCTGGAGGGACCTCACTTGCTGTGTGACCTCCGGCTGGATGCCCCCTCTCTGGGTCTCAGTTGGTTGGGCCTTAAGAAGAGGGGGCTGAACCAGAGCCTTTTGGTGAAATTCAGCCCTGCCTGCCCCGGGGACCATGCAAGGGACAGAGCAAGGGCCCAGCTGGCTGGCAGTGCTCAAAGCAGAGGAGGCAGCAGGGCCAGGCTGCTGCTCCCCTTGCGTCTGCGTGGCTCCTGATGGCGGGCACCCCGGTCACGCTGGCCACTGAGTCCCCCTCCGGGCCTGGCGTGGCTGCGTGGGGAGGGTCGGCTGTGCTCCTTGGGCCTTTGGGCTCCCCAGCGCAGGGGCTTGCGGCCTCCCCGCCCTCCCGGGCTGACCCACGCCTGCTCGGCTGGGAGCATAACGAGGCCCTGTCTTCGCAGACGCCTCCCACCGGAGGCTTTCCGGCGCTAGCAGAACATAAGTCAAACATGACTGCATCTAAAAGGTGATTGAGCTGGCGAAACGTACCTCCCAGGCCCCCTCCTGCACCCTCCGCTGTCTATAAATAAAACCATGATATCTATAATGGGGCTGCTCAGCCCTGCTGGGCCCTCCCGGCCTCAGAGGGCTTTGCAGAGCCTCCACTAATTAATTCGCGGCTGCCCTGCAGGGAGGCAGGTGCTGGCAGCTGGCACCCTGCTCATCTGAGGGCCGAGGAGGCTGGGGCACGGGGAGGAGAGGGGCTTCCTGCGGCCGCACAGCTGTCGGGGGCAGCGCTGCCCGGCTCCAGAGCCCGCAGCTTGAAGCTCGCGCTCTCCCAGGGGCGGAGCCTGCCCCCCTTGTGCTCAGGGCCTCGGTCCCTCCTCCTGGCGAAATGGGCCGGTTGGGCTTAACCCTGTGCCTCCCCGCTGCATCCTGGCTGTGAGGACAGACCCTGGGGACCCCCATCCTCAGGGTCTCAGGGACACGGGGTCCTGTCACCGTGGTTGCTGACTCAGGTTAGCCCGTGCAGCGGCCTCTCCTCAGGTGGGCTCTCCTGGCCTTTGACCCTGCGCCGTGACAGGGTGATGCGAGGAGATGCCCTCCTCAGCCCTGTCTGCTCCTGCCACCTGCCGCCAGCCGAGCACCCCCAAGCCACACCTGCTGTCGGATCGTCCGGAGAGCCGGGCTTGCAGGAACGCGGCTGGAGGCCCCCTGTGGCTCCTTGGCCGGCTGCCGTGACCCGAAGGTGTCGGCTGGCCCCTGTCCTTGAGTCTAGCCCCATGGATGGGAAGTTCCTCGCTTGAGTCAGTTCTTTGGGTCTTGTAGAACACGGCCCCTGGCTCGGGCTTGCTTCCAGCCCCTTGTCGATGCAGGAAGGATTCAGGGCCTGCCCTCAGGGAGCCCTGTGCCCCAGAGAGCGGCACAGATTGCCGCCAGCATCTCTGAACGGTCATCGGCGGTGCCCCAGCCAGAAGCAGCTGGCACACGGCGGTGGGGGTGTTGGCCCAGTACTGCTGCAGAGCCAGGCAAGCCCGGGGGTCCCAGAGACAGCATGGCAGGAGCCCTCGAACCCCCAGCCCTGGACAGATCAGGAGGGGGACCTGAAGAGCCCCGATAGAGGGCTGCTCAGCAGGAGCCGTGGCCACTGAGAACTGGCTGGGCAGGGCAGCACCTGAATGGGGACACCCCACGTCCCCCACTGCTGGCCCCTCGCATTTGCCAAACCCGTCTGGGGCCAAGGGCAGAAGGGCCTGGGTGAGGGGGCCTGGAGCTCAGCCCTTGGAGCCAGGGCAGGAGGCAGGTTAGGAGGTGCATGGTGGCTGCGAGAATGGGCAGTGGTGTCTGCCCTGAGAGGTGCCCATGGGGGGCAGCCTGTCTGAGGCCCAGAGGGCACTAGCACTGGGGATTCCTGTGACATGGGTCTGGGAAGGAGCAGGGGCACTGAGAGCAAGGTCCCGCTGGGGGCAGCGCTGGCAGGCTGAGGACCCACGGGGAGGGAGCTCAGAGCCGGACTTGCAGATGTGAACCTGGGGCGTGTCGGGAACCAGGAGGGGAATCCAGGGGGGTACAGCCTGGGTGGAGGGAAGGAGGGTGCCCGTCTGGCCATCCTGCTGGGTGTCCTCCTGAGGGCCTCAGGCTCCTGTGCAGAGCCCCCCCTGCAGGGCTGGAGGAGGCCAGGTGGGTGGGGCTGTGGGAGCTGCCCCGAGTGGGCTCCTGGGCAGTGTGACCCGGGGGTGCAGCTTGGGACTTCTTGCAGGAGTCACCGTATTTTATCCTATGTTCTACCCTTGGGTCCCCCAGGAGCTGGCCAATTCCCAGGGCCTCTGGGGGCTGTGGCTTGGGGTGTGGCCTTGGCAGCAGGATGGGGGCACGGCCATGTGGGGGCACCCACCTTCATGCGTGCCCAGGTGGAGGGTGGGGTCCCAGCGGGGGTCAGGGCTCTGGTGGCTGTCTCCCAGGGACCCATGCTGCCTGCTCCAGGGTTCCCAGCAGGGGTGGCTGCCCACCCCCTGGGACGGCTGTGGGCGCCAGACCCGGCCCGCGGGGCTCTCCCAGCTCAGGACAGTCTTCATCTTTCACGAGAAGCTTTGTGGACTGGGGTGCAGCCCCAAGGCGGGGGCCGGCTCTGCCCATCCCAGGTCCCCCCGGGGCTCTGCTCAGCCCTGGGCTTTGCAGTGGGGGGCTGCTTCGAGGCCCTTCGCATCACAGATGGGTGGGTGGGCAGAGGTGTCACTGCAATGCTCTGCAGGTGTGCTCGCTAAGCTGCCGCTGTGCAGGGGGGTCTCCTGGGGCCCCGAGAAGCTGAGGGCCTTGCCTGGGGTGGGCGCTGAGACACTGGCACAGCAGCACCAGAGGAGGGAGGCTTGGGAGAGGCCAGTGATAGTGTGAGGGGGCGTCCCCGGGAGAAAGGAGCCTGGTACACCCGGCCGACTCAGGCTGAGACAGTGCTGTGTGGACAGCCCCCAGCCCTGGGCCGGGCCTTCGACCGTGGCTTCGCTCCACTGCCATCTCCTTTGCCCCCACTCAGCATTGGTGCCGCCCCCCGAGAGGATGGAGTAAGTGTAGGGCTCAGCCCAGGAGGCTATTGGAGCCCCAGGAGCCGTGGCAGGTGCTTGTGGGGCTCTGGGTGGGTTCCACAGCCTTGTTCCGGTTCCCTGGGGCCTCAGGCCTGCTGGGTGGCCTCAGGGAGGTCCTGCCCCCTTTTTAGAGAGGGCAGCCTGAGTGGCAAGGTCCGTATGTCTGCAGCGCCCAGCTGCAGGGCCCCAGCTGCCCCAGCCTTCTTTGCACGTAGGCATCATTGGGGGCAGCGTTGGACCGAGCCTGTCCTCTTCTGTCTCCTTCCCCTGGCCACTCCCCCTGGGCCACCAGCAGCAGGGCCTCCCCTGGCCACCCTATCTGCTCAGTCCCCACCCCTGCCACCCAGTTTGGCCCCGGCGTGTGGTCTCCCACAGGCCCCTCTTCCCTGTAGCTGGAGGGGGCTTCAAGAGCCCTTCATGCATCCTGCCCCTTGGTCTTGGTGGGAATGTGAGTTGAATGAATGAACGAGTCAGAGGCACGCATTCCCAGTTCTGAGGGTACAGCCCCTGAGCAGCCAGGCTTGGAGCAGAGGCGGTGCCATGGCCCTGTGGGCTCTGAGCAGCGTCCCCCTCGCCGGCCCCGCTGGGGATGCTGGTATTGTGAGCACGCTGGCTTTGAGCTGGCACTCCTTGGCCCCTGGGACAGGGCTGCTGTGGGCACGGGGGGCTGACTGGACGCTCCGCTGGGTTGCAGCCGTGCAGGAAGAGCGCCAGCGGGGTAAGGACCGGAATGAGAACGAGGTGGAGTCCACAAGTAGCGCCAACGAGGACATGCCAGTGGAGAAGATTCTGGAAGCTGAGCTGGCCGTCGAGCCCAAGACTGAGACGTACGTGGAGGCAAACATGGGGCTGAATCCCAACTCGGTGAGTGCTGCCTGCGCCTTGGCCTGGCCACGCGGCCTCCCCCCATGGTGGCAAAATCCCGCGTGGCTCTGGGGCCCGTTGGCCCCTGGCGGGCACTCCTGGGGGAAGACCGTCTCTCCTGGGCCAGGATGGTGAGGCTGCAGCTGGGCCCCACTGGGTAGCCAGGTTTTGGGGGTCCTGTGTCTGCCCCAGAGACTTTGTCCAGGCCGGCCACGAGGTCGCCCTGGGTCTGCCAACCCGTTCTCCCTTGGCTCACATGCTTGTGCCCCCCGGCTCATGCCCACCCCAATCCCAGGACACCAGGGCCTTTGCACATGCTGCTCTCTATTGCCCCCTCAGGCTTCCACTTTGGCTGAAGTATCACTTCCTCAGGGGGCACCTTTCCCACTGCGGCCCCCTCGTGCCCTGGAGGGAGGGCCTGGCCCCTTCACTCAGGTCCATAGGCTCTGATCTCCCCTTCTTGGCCCCCAGCCCATGACCTTAACGTGGTGGGGTGACCCTCCCTGCCACCCCGGGGCTGGGGGAGGCATCTGGGCTGTTGCTCGCTGCCCAGCTCTGGCCAGGGGCAGCGACGCACGTGGCGCTGTGAGACCCGCATCATCTCAGCGTGCACAGATCCCCTTTGCTCTCGAGGCTCCTGAGGTCCGAGGCCCCCATGGCCAGGTGGCTGGCCGCCAGCATCCCTGCCCTCCAGTGTCCAGGACCACAGCCCCCCTAGATCTCCCCTGCCTTGGGGGACCTGAGGGTGTCTTCCTGTCCGGAGATGCTGCCTCTGGTGGCCCCAGCTTTGCCCCTGGGAAGTGCTATCTGCTCTGTGGTCCTGCCACCTGTGTCTGCCTTTCCAGGCCCAGCGAGGGATGGGGGCCAGCTGGTAGGTGCCCATGACTGAGCAGAAACTCCCCAGAGAAAAACTGGAAGGTGAACAAAAGTTGCTAATGCTTAATTTTGTCAAGTAAGGACATTATTTGGGGAAAACCTGCCATCTGCTCTCTCCATGGCTCCAGAGCAGGCAGGGCGGTTTAGCAGCACAGATGGGTGAGCTGGCCGCGGAGGCCCGTCCTTCCGGGGAGCACCTGTGAGCCTGGGACAGCGCGTGGCTGCCCTCTCGCACCTGGCCTCAGGCTGCAGCCTCCCGTCCGTTCGCCTGGGTTCCCCTCCAGGTCTGCTCACTGGGCGCCCTTCCCTCAGGCGGCAGGTGGGGCAGGAGGGCTGCCTGCTCAGTGCTTCCAGGGCTCGGTGCCAGCCCTCCCCCCAGGCCTGCTCTGGGCCCACGTGGTGATGCCCTGCCACGCAGGCCTGCCCTGGGCCCCTCACGGGCTCTGAGGAAGCTGCCGGCCAGGGAGAGGGCGGGTTCTGGGGGCTCCGACTGTGCCAGAGCTTCTAGGCTCTCACTGGGCTGCCCCCTCGCTTGCAGCCTCCTCTCCACTCGGCCCCCCCAGGATGCCCTCCAGACCTGGGCTTCCACTGCCCCGTGGGCTGCCCTGCGGAGTGGGGAGGCAGGGAGAGTGGGCCCTGAGGAGCAGAGGGCGGCCATGGTGGCGACAGCTGGGACCCGAGCAGGCCAGCCTCTGCCCCTTAGTTGGCCAAAGTGGGAGGTGCCAGCCTCGCACTTGCGGTATTGGGGGGCCCTCGGCACAGGACGTGCCCCTCATGAGTACTCCGCCTCCAGTTGACACCCCCACGCTTTGCTCCAGAGTGAGGGGGGAGCGCTGGGGGCCTCGGGCCAGCCCCTCACAGCCAGGGAGTCCGGGGGCAGGGCAGGCGTGGCCCTTCCACCCCTTCCCACTGAGACCAGTCCCTGCGGCTCCAGGTGCCCCTCTGCACACCCAGCCCTCTCCGATGGCAGGCTAGGTGCCAGCTTGTCCCTGGGCCTCCCGTGTGAGCCCTTAGCGGGCCCTTCACGCAGGCGGTGTGTTTAGCCTGCGCATCACTCAAGGGCAGATGGTTTCTGCCAGCGAAGCTCTTCAAGGGAGCCGTTCCTCTCGCGAGGTGCCTGCCACGGTGGTTTCTGCCTCTGGCGCGCTGTCTGGGCCCCCACCACTCAGGACCCAGAGGGTTTAGGACCTGAGCCCCACCAGCCAGGAGCTGGCAAGGGGGGCCCCGTCCTGCCCAGGCCACTGAGGCCCGCCTGGTTTTTCTCACCTGGGAGAATGAGTAGAGAGTCCCCTCCCAGCTAGAGCTTTCTAGAAGGGCCTCTGATGCTCCCTGTCTGTGTGTCATCTCTACATGTGGGAGGAAGAAGCAGAGTGGGGGGCTGCCGAGACTGTGGGAGTCCCACCCCAGCGCCAGCACCCTCCCCTGTGTCCCCCTGTCCCTCTGACCTGCCTCCCGGGCTGCAGTGGGGACTCAGTGGGTCATTCGAGTTGGATGAGCTTCCTGTGGCTGTTGTGGCAAATGACCACAGACAGCAGTTCCTGCCTTACGGCTCCGGAGGGCACAAGTCCAGAGTCGTCTCCCTGGGCTGGAGTCAAGGTGTCAGCAGGCCTGGTTCCTTCTGGGGGGCACCCGCCTCCAGGAGCCGCCTCCTGGCCTCTCCCGGTTGTAGAGGCTGCCAGGCTCCCAGGCTGGGGCCCCTCCCTCCGCCTTCAGGACCAGCGTCCTCTCTCCTGTCACTGCAGCTCTGTCCCCACGCCCTCTCTGACTCTGACCTCCAGCCTCCCTCTGGAGAGGCCCCTTGTGAGGACATTGCCCCCCCCATCATCTAGAATCGTCTCCATCACAAATCCCTTCCTCCATCCCTTCTGCCAAGTCCCCTTTGCCGTGTAAGGCCACGTAGTCGCGGGCTCTGGGGTTAGGGCCTGGATGTCTTTGGGGCCGTTCTGCAGCCCATGCGCTAAAGCCCTGGCAGGGCCTGGTCTGGGGCTGGTTCCCGGCGTGCTGCTCACTGTGGCCCCTCCCTCCACTAGCCCAACGACCCTGTCACCAACATTTGCCAAGCAGCAGACAAGCAGCTCTTCACCCTGGTGGAGTGGGCCAAGCGGATCCCACACTTCTCTGAGCTGCCCCTGGACGACCAGGTTATCCTGCTGAGGGCAGGTGAGTGGCTGGGCTTGGTGGGGGTGGGCAGGTTTCAGGAGGAGAGGGGCAGGGGCCGGAGCCCCAGGGATAGCACAGACCCCAGGACCCTGCTTGCTGCTGTGGCGTGGGGGGGCCCTGCAGGGTGGGGCTCCTGTCCTAGCCCCGCCCCCTCTGGCCTCAGTATCCCTTCCCTCCCGCATAAGGAGGCATTGGACTTGGGGTCTCGCCCAGTGGTCTTCAGGGATGTGAAGAGCTATCCGGGGCCTCTGGGGAGGGAGGGGTGGGTGTCCAGGGGGTGCTGCCTGTAGGGGTCTGTGCCTGTGTCATACCCTTACCCTCTGCCGCCAGGCCTCGGCTCCTTTTCGGGGCAGAGACCGCAGTGCATGTAGCCTTTGCATAAAAGGGTTTGCCCCTTGCTCAGCGCTCACACTATGACTGGATGGGGTGTAATGGGACGGCTCTGGGGCTCGGGGTCAGGCCCGCAGTCCTGGGGTTTGGGGTCTTCTGGAAAGCGGGTGTGAACACGTTGAGTGGAAGCTGGTTTCCGCTGTGAGACCCGGGTGCTCAATGCAAGGTCCTGCCAGGGTGCAGTGAGGATGGTGAGCCGGGCGAGCTGGGTCCTCAGAGGGCACCCCTGCCCTGGCTCCCGGACCCCGCCGTGTATACCAGCTCAGGCCGCAACCCCACTCAGCAGCCGCCTCCTGTCCCCAGCCGAGCGCCAGGCCTGTGCTGGGCGCCTTGGGGTGTCAGAGGCAGCCCAGCCCAGTGCCTGCTGGACCCTGGGCCCCCGGGGCAGGGGTGGGGCACAGGAGGGAGAGGTGAAATGAGTCTGGAGAGGTTCCTGAGGGGGGACAGTTCCGGGTGAGGGGGAAGACACCCGGCAGGACATCCCTGCGTGCAGGGTCCAGCGGGGAGGGGTGCTGCTGGAGGAGCCTTCACTCTAACTGCTGCATAAAACCCAGCATCCCGAGCCATTGGGAAGGTGACAGCCTGGAGAGTAGGAAGGATTGGGGCAGGAAGGAAGGCCCTGGGTTCTTGTCCTGATGCAGCCCTCCCCCGCCCAGGCCTCTGTTTCCCCTTCTGTAAAATGGGGGAGAATATTGCTTTGCAGGACTGTGGTCAGGATTAAAGGATAAACCCACGTGATGATGTCAGCTGCAGAGCCCAGGTCCTTCTGAACACTAGAGAGGTGGCCAGGCAAATCGGTGTCACTGTTCCTGGGGAAGATGGCTTCACGTTCTCCAATTACAGGAGTCATCGAAACATTTGGAAATTGTTTTAGGTTCAAGTTTCCATTTCGAGTTTTCCTTCTGTCCTTTTCCTCACACCTCCGATGCCGCCCTTGCTTCGTCTGTGCTAGGACCTCATGCACAGAGGGCGTCGAGCCGGCCTGCAGCTCTAACACAGCTTGTTTTAGTTTGATCAGTCACTGTTTTGTGGCATCTGCGTAGCACACATGGATCTGAGGGTGCTGTTGGACCAGACTGGCAGCAGCCGCCCTGTGACTGTGCCAGGGGATCGTGGGGGGGCTCCACGTGCTCTGTGGCACGAGCATCCTGTGCTTGCAGAAAGGGCCTTCCCCGGGCACAGGAGTTTTACACAGAGCCAGAGGAGGTGCTCTGCGCAGGACTTCTCAGGGCCTCCATCATGCGTGCCAGTGTGCGCTGTGGAAGAAAGAGGCATTTCCGAAACATAGGTTCCCAGGAACCCATTTTCTGTGGAACACCCGTGGGGTTAGGGTTCCACAGAGCTGAGTTTGGGAACCCTGGCGTGGCTTGCCCAAGGGGTGGGTCTGTGACACGCACGCTGCGTCTGGGGGGCTGACTGGGGGCCGGGGAAGGGCGGGCCGAGGGGTCTGGAGACGGCGGCCTGACCATGCGCGCCCTCCCCAGGCTGGAACGAGCTGCTCATCGCCTCCTTCTCCCACCGGTCCATCGCCGTCAAGGACGGGATCCTCCTGGCCACGGGGCTGCACGTCCACCGGAACAGCGCCCACAGCGCAGGGGTGGGCGCCATCTTCGACAGGTGGGGCGCCGGCCGCGTTCTCTTGCTGCCGCTGTGCTGCGTAGGAGGGCGGCGGGCGGGAATGGACACAGGGCAGCACCCATGTAGGGCCAGCGTCTAGGGCCACCTGACGACCGAAAGCTGCACTTCGGGTTGTTTCCTTCTGGGTATTTTTGAAAGAGGGAAGCAGCTAATGCTGTAGATGGGGTTCCGTGTGCCCCCCGCGCCTCACCCGTCCAGATGCCCCTGCACTGTGGCTGACCCCTCGCAGCTTGCAGGGCACGTCCCGTGTGCCCACCTGGCCCTGAGCCCTGGGCTGACGTACAGGCTGCCACCAAAGAGGGCTCACGGGGCAGCGCTGATCGCCCACAGGAGACTTCCGGAGAGAGTCCGCCCCTCTGGGATCCGCTTTGGTCTAGAAGGGTAGCCCCGGCCCGGCACGCAGCTGACAGTCCTTGTCCCCACTGCTGGGAAGGGGACCGGGGTGGGGGCGCTGGCCTCTGCTGCCCGGGGTCCCGGAGCAGGCGTAGGGAGGACCAGCTTTTTCTTTCCTCTGCTTGGGTGGGAAGGGTGGTGCCCCAGAGGTGGGGTGCCCGTGTGCCCGCTCTGCGCCTGCCGCCCTCCAGGCCCCTGGGATCCGATGTGAGCCCGCCCCTCTCCTGCCGGTGGACCCCGGGTCCCCTCTGCCTACTGGAGAAGCCTGTCTCCTCAGGGTGACCCTGCAGGCCCCACCTCCCTTTGCTCCCCTGCAGCCTGGCCCCATCAACCACTTGCCACTTCCTGGACACGACCATCAAGTTTTGTGGGTCAGGGCGGGTTGATGAGGTTGGGGAGCCCAGGCTGAGATGGGTGTGCAGAGAGGCCAGGGGTCCAGGGCGCGGCTGCCCACGGGGGGTGGGGCTATGGCAGCTGAGTTGGGTCAGAGCTCTGAAGGGTTCCGGGAAGGGTCCCCAGCTCTCTGACAGGCTGTGCGGGCTGCTTTCCCCTCGGAGGAACACAGCTGGTCACAGGAGGCCAAGCGTGTGTGCCCCGGCAGTAGGAGACAGCCAGGAGGAAGGCCATGCTCTGGGGACGTGGCTCTCCTGTGGGCCACAGTGGCTACAACCGTGGTGCTTACCTCTGTCCTTGACACGCAAGCCCGTCACCCTGGCTCAGCTGTCAGGAGGTCCCTCCTTGGTCTCTGGGTTCCCAGAATAAAAGGCCACACGCAGACCCCTGGAGGGAGGGGGAGCGCATTGTCCAGATGGAGCCGACAGGCTGGGTGGGAAGACCTGAGCAGCTCCACTGGGCCACGCCTCTCCCAGGCACCCCCAGGCCCATGCCAGGCTTCCTGAGTCCATTGGTACTTGGGGAGGTACCTGGTGAGGGGCAGCCCGACTCGGACCTTGGCATTTGCCCGCTTCCCCCACAGGGTGCTGACAGAGCTTGTGTCCAAAATGCGGGACATGCAGATGGACAAGACGGAGCTGGGCTGCCTGCGCGCCATCGTCCTCTTCAACCCTGGTATGGCTCCCAGCCTCAGACGCCAGTCCTCCAGGGCCGCCCCACTGCTGGGGCACTGGGTGAATGCCCCCTTGTTGTCTGAGCCATGGTGTCGCCTCTCTATGATCAGGGGATAGCCTACTGCCTTCCTCTGATGCCCCCTGTGAGGGTTCTGCACACAGTGGGGCTCAGGATGTTGCACCTGCCCTTTGTGGTTTGATGAGGCCTCTGGCCAAGCCTTCTGGGCACCACCATTTGCCCTGGAATCCTGGGCTCAGAAGAGACAGCCTTCTTGTGAGCTTCAATGCCGAAGCTCCAGAGCCCGGGCTGTCTGCAGGGCGCGGATGGGGACTGGGAGGGCAGGCTCAGGGCCACTGGCTTCTAGGGAGGGGTGTGGGAGCTGGCCAGGCAGTGGGCAGCTCCGGGGCTGAGGGACCAGGCTTGGGGGGAGATGGGAGTGTTCTCGTGGGGAGAGTCCGTTTCCAGGGGTGCTTCATCCCCCAGCTTTGTGCTTCGAGCCCACCATCCTGCCAGCACGGGAGGCTGAGCCATACTACCTGGCCCTGCCCAGTGAATCCCTGTTTGTCATTCGTGGCTTGGCTTCTGCCGCTGGTTCACCAGCTGAGGCTTGGTTGTGGGATGTCTGGGGATGGAGGAGAGAGGGCTGGAGCTGGGGCAGCCCTGGGCCTGGGGGGCCAAGCTGTGGAGGGGCCTGACACGTTCCCAAGGCACCCGGGACCCCAGGCCACTTGTGTTCGCACGGGGCAGTCGTACCCCCGCTGGGATGCCAGACTGCCAGAGCACGGCTCTGGCGTACGCGAGACCCCTCAGTTGGGTGCTGCGAGGCAACGCAGCAGCAGCCCTGTGCCAGGGGCCCCCGTGAGGCTGCAGCGGCTTTAGACCAGCAGCAGGGGCGGGTGTGGGCTCCAGCCTCTGTCCCCAATGCCACCAGGATGGGCCAGACCCAGGGCCTTGTTAGCCCAAAGCATGCCAGGTGGGGGGGCTGCTGTGGGGGTGGGGGCTTGCCTGATGCCAGCTTGTTGGTCTTGGGGACCCCGGGAGGCGAGGAAGGAGGGGGGAGGCGCTGGCGGCGCTTGGCCCGGCCCAAAGGCTCCCACCGGTTACGCCCAGCACGGCTCACCGAGCTGATCCCAGGAGCATTCCTCACTCCTTAGCCCTCTGTCTCAGGGGACTGAGGCGCGAGTACAGCAAAGGCTGGCATCACCCGGTTGCTGTGGTAACCAGGAGAGGGTGAGGACAGGCCCTTCATGCACCACAGATGGGGAGGCTAGGAGTCAGGAGGTCTGGGGACTGGCCCTCAGTTACCTGGCCAGTGAGCGGCAGGGCCAGGGCTCCAGCCCAGGGTGGCCCCTTGCGGGCAGAGCACGCCCAGCAGCCCACTGCCGGCCTCATCGGAGCCGGGCCTGCGGGGAGCCAGCCCGCGTGCCAAGTCCCTGGGGCAGCTTCCCGGGTGCGGGGCTCTGACCTGCGGCCCCTTCTCCCTTTCAGACTCTAAGGGGCTCTCAAACCCAGCGGAGGTGGAGGCTCTGCGGGAGAAGGTCTACGCGTCCCTGGAGGCGTACTGCAAACACAAGTACCCCGAGCAGCCAGGGAGGTGAGCCTGGTGGGTGGCCTCTGTCCTCCTGGGCCTCAGGGACTCGGGGATCTCGGCTCCTGGCCCCCTGCCCTTGGCAGGACCTTCAGGCGTTTTCATGTGAATCACAAGGCAGTGCCCCCTCCCTGAGGACAGCCCGGGAGCCCCCTGCTCCTCCCGGGACCAGGTGCTGGTGAGGGCTGCAGGGTGCGCGCTCGCTCACAGGCTGCCCTGGGGCATACTGACAGGCCAGGCGCGGTGCCCGCGCACAGTGGGTGCTTGTCTCTGTAGAGCTCGTAAATGAAGGCAGTGTTTTCCTCTGCCCACTCAAGGGAGCCGCTAGAGGCAGAGGTGGGCACCGGCAGGCAGTAGCCGCTCTACGTGTGAGTGCAGAGCTTGTCTCTCACCACCTGGCTGTGGGTCCCGGCAGGGCGGGGACCGTCTCGTTTCCACATCCACAGTGCCAGGCACACAGTAGGCATCCAGGAGGAGGGGAGACGCTAGTGGCTTCATGCCCTGGCAGGTCTGTTTTCCTGGTGCTACCCCTCCCTCCACAAGGGCATCTCCCGGGCACCAGGCCTCCGTCGCCCCTGTCCACCCTGCCTGCCGCCTGGCACACACACGGTTAACCGTATCCCGCTCCCTGCTCAGCCTGCATCTGGTTTGGTTTAAAGTGAAACTTCCCTAGAACCGTGGAGGCCGGAGGGGCAGCCACCCGCTTGTTTTTCCTGGCTTCCTGCCGCAGCCCATCTCGCCAGCTCAGCAGAAAGCAGCTGTCTCTGGCCCCGCTCCAGCCTTGGTGCTGCGTGTTTTGCCTTTAAAACACGGGTTCTGTAGTTGCCAACCCTGGGGCTTTTCCCTGGTATACAGCCCCTCAAGGGAGGGCAGCACCACGCAGGGGTGGGCGTGGGAGGAATCTGGCCCATCCCCAGGGGCGCAGTCCTCTGTGCCAAGCAGCTGAGCCTAGCTTCCTCCTCCAAAAGCCCCTTCCCTTTTCCACCCAGTACCCTCCCCAGAAACTCCCCAGGGGGTGGGCAGGGCCAGGAGGAGGGTCCCTTGCCTCTGGCCCAGCTCCAGCTTCTGGGGAGGGGGCTGGCCTGGGGAGGTGGGTGCCTTATGGGAAGGGGCTTGCTTGGGCACAGACCTGCTCCCCGGCTCAGGAGCAGCTCTCTTGCTGGCCTGCCAACTGCAGCTTAGGCATTGCTAATGCTCAATGCACCCAGCTCTCTCCCCTGCTTAAAGTCCTGCTGTGGCTGCCTAGTGCCCTTGGAAGAAGCCCACATATTTAATTTCCCCACGAAACCCCATTCGTCATGCCCTGCCCAGCCACTGTCTCACCTCTGGCCCTTCGTCCCAGATTTCCACTCCACGGACCTTCCTGAGGGGTCTTCATGCCCGTGTCCGCTCCTGCCTCCAGGCCTCGGCCTGCTGTTCCCGCTGCCTAAGCGGCTCAGCTCAGGCAGGTCTCGTGCAGCTGCAGCTCTGGGCCGGGGGGTGAGGCTCGGTTCTGTGGGCAGGCAGCCAGGCGCCAGGGTGGAGGGGGCCACCTGCCCTGCCCTCAGCCCACTGTCCTGCAGGTTCGCCAAGCTGCTGCTGCGCCTGCCGGCCCTGCGCTCCATCGGCCTCAAGTGCCTGGAGCACCTCTTCTTCTTCAAGCTCATCGGGGACACGCCCATCGACACCTTCCTCATGGAGATGCTGGAAGCCCCCCACCAAATGACTTAGGCCCGCCCGCTGGTCAGACCTTCGCGCCCACTGGCCCGGCCGTCCTGCCTGGCCGCCGGCCGCTCTTCTCGACTGAGCCCCATCCCCACCCCTTCTCTGCCCGGCCCGGCGGGCCTGGGGTGCAGCCTGTCACTGCTAAGCCTAAGACGTATCGCCACCCTCGCTACTTCACTGCCACTCGTCTTTGGACCCTGGTGGTGGCTTTCCCGGGGCGGCAGCCGGGGTGGCAAGGACTCGGCGAGCCCCAGCCGGGCCTGTCGGGCTCTCCCGGGAGCCAGGGCCCTCCCTCCCGGCCCAGGCCCAGAGCTGCAGCCCCCCAAAGGGTGGCTTTGTTTTGGTCGCTGTTCATTGTTCCCCGTGTGGCCTCTTCTGTTGGGAGCGCCGCCCCCTCACCCACCTGGCCGGCCCAGCCCCACACAGGATTGGGAGGAAGGGGCAGGTCGGGGGCTGGCGTCTGGTGTCTGCTAGCCACCCTGGGAAGAGGAGGGGTCTCTGGGGCTTCCATCCCCTCAGACTGAGGGTGAGCAGCCCCTTTCCCAAAGGTGACTTGTGCTTTTTCCCCAGCACTGGCCGGAACAGGAGCTGACCTCTCTGCAGGCTTGGGGGTTCACCTCGAGGTTGCAGGGACTGGGGCTGCCCACCCACCTTGGTTTTCTCATTGCATCGCCCCGGTTTCTGCCTTCCTCGCCTCGTGGCCCCATCTGGTGCCAGGCAGCCAGGCCATGGTGTCCTGCCCCTCCTCAACCCCAGAGCTTCCCTTCAGGCTGTGAGGAAGGCCAAGGCTCACCCCTGGTTCCTAGAGGTCCAGCCTGGTCTCTGGCCCTCCTGGAAACACTCGGGTGTGCCAGCAGCCTGTCATGGGCACAGGCCACCCCCCGAGGTGGGACTCACAGGGGTGCGAGGGGAGGAGCGCGGCTCTTCCCAGCGGGTCTTCAAGCAGCTGCCCACTCAGAGGGAAGCTGGGGCCCGCAGCAGGCGAGGGCCAGAGGGACTTGGGGGCACCTGAGCCAGGTGGGGAGGGGGCAGATGGCGCCACATCATGGCGCTCTTGGTTGAGAGGCCTCCTTTGCTGGCTGGCTGTTCTGTTGAAAAGAGTCTGGGAATCGGGAATGGTTGAGAGCCAGCATCCCTGGGGACAGCCAGCCCAGCTGTCATCTTGTCTGGTGATGAACTCCACTGGACATCTCTGTTTGAAGGCACCCCGTCCGGCCCAGTGGGTGTCTGCAGCATTTTGACCGAACCCAGGCCTCCTGGGGCGGGTGCCTGGGGCCCAGGGGAGCAGGCTCGGTGGGGCTGGCCCAGCTCTTCTGCACTGTCACGCCACCACGTCCAAGTGCTTTCCGTCTTCATGCCTCGTACCCAGGGGACTGGCGTTTGTCCGCAGTGGACCCTGAGCAGAGATGGTGCAGGGGTGCGGGGTGGGGCCCTGTGCTCTCAGCCTGAGGGATGTTCCACAGCAGCAGGCCTCCCTCGTGCCCCCCACCAGCAGCCCTGGATGGGTGGAGATGCCCTCCCAGAGGCTGTTTCCCCAGATGGTAATGGCACCCGTGGGGCTGGGCAGCGAGGGGCAGGTCTCCAGGCCACCCTGGGGAAGAAAGTGTCCATTCTTTGCCTCCAGAGCCCCGGCCGAGCTGAACCTGAGGCACCAGGCAGAAGCTAAGACTCTGCAAACACCTGACCACACCACCCATCCTGAGCAGTGGCTGAGGACAGGCTTTGCTGCCACTCACGCGCTGCCCTCCCCCGTCACTGGCTGAGGCGGAGATGGGCCTGCCCAGCGGTCCCTTCTCCAAGGGTTTCCCCAAAAGTCTCCGGAGCCTTTGGGGCATGGCTGTGACAGGCAGAGGGACAAGGCCCTCTCGGGACTCACTGATGGAGGACCCTGGCTGTGGGGACACCAGGCTGCCCACACCCAATACCCCAGGTGCCTTCTGTAGCCGGACACACCATCGTCCCCGCCCTGCTCCGTCCGAATGAGGGCGGCCCCAACGGAGAAAACCCAGGGTCGGGGCCCTGTGTTGGGGGGTCAGCGTCTTGGGCACATAGCCTGTAGGGCCCTGGCTGGCTGTCGCAAAGCACTGAGGCCCCCAGGCCCCCAGCTTCTAAGCCAGAGATGCCTGTCCGCGCCCCGAGAGTCACGGGGCCACCCTCCCCTCGTGCCTGTCTGCTGTCCTTAATGCATACGATGCTGTCTGGAAAGGTGATACATGGGAAATGGCACCTGACTCGGTAGAGGGGTAGGATTTTTTATTTAACCAGACCGTTAGTCATATTACCAATCTGGTTCAATTAAGGTGATTTTTTGTAATTATTATTATATTATTATTATTTCGGTGGGACAATCTTTAATTTTCTAAAGATAGCACTAACATCAGCTCATTAGCCACCCCGTGCCCACCTCGCCTCTGCCTGACTGGATGCTTCCTGGGCCCCACGCCTGGCAGCGCCGCCGGCACTTCTCGGCGGGGTCCCCTCCCTGCTGGGACACCCAGGTGGGGCTCCCGTGGCCGAGGAACTAAGGCGACCACGTCCTGTGTTTGGAAGGTGTTGGTAAAGCCAGGCTCCAGCTTGCTTCTCCTGCTAGGTATCTCCTTGGAAGCTGGCCTGCCCGGGGACATTCACCGAGATGGCCCCTGTGTCAGCTGGCTGGCCCCTGTCACCTGGAAGCACTCGGTCTCCGGGGAAAGATGGCCCCACACCCTCGTTTTCCGAGTCTCGGTGTTCCCAAAGGGTTTGGGCTGGCGGGCTGGCAGCTAGTGCCGGAGACCGTGCTGGAGCCCCCTCCTCCAGGGGGCCCCCCTGCAAGCCTGGCCGGATGTGCAGCCGGTGGGTAATCAGCTGATGTTGTCCCCATCATGGAATTCGGGCACATGGCCTGGCCCTGCCCGGGCAGGTGTGTGGTGTAAAATATATGTGCTGTACAGAGAAACTGCGTGCACAGAGCTGCGCGCCGTCAACACAGTGCACATGTAGCAGTTACCAATGTTTTGTGTTTATTTTTAATCAAGACTTTTCCTGTTTTCCTATAAATTTGCTTCATGTAAGCAAGTACATAAGGACCCCTCCTTTGGTGAAATCCGGGTTCGAGTGAATATCTCCAGCAAGGAGATGCATCTATTTTAAGATGCTTCGGAGCAAGTTGCTTTCGCAGTTCCCAGTCCTTAGCCACACCTTAGCTGGGCCGCCTAGCTGACACTTTAGAGTCTGACAGATACAGAGAGTAAAGATGAGAGGAAACGTCTAAAGCATCAGGAAAGGTAAAGAAATCTATTTTTGTACAAATGTAATTTTATCCCTCATGTATCCTTGGATGGCAGAGCGGGAAGGGGCTTGTTTCTGCTGCTGGACGCCGAGGAGGACGCCCTCTCAATGGGACGCCGACCGACAGCCAGGCGGGGCTCCGGGCGGCGCGCGGCTCCCCTCTGGCCAGGAGGGGGGGGCCCGCCACTTTCAAGGGTTTTCCACCCCTTTCGAGTAATTTTCAAGCCTCGCTGTGTTCTGTCGCTGTTGCCAGCCAGCCTTCCGCGACTCTGACTGTGAAATCACTTCCCTACGGCTGTTCTCTGAAGCGGCGTGGCCGCAGGTGCCCGGGACTGTCGTGCGGCGGTGTTAGAAGTGTGGGAAAGAAACAGGAACACAAGGGGGAGCAAACAAAGCATGAGCGTCCAAAAATACACCACCGTTCGGCTCTCATTTGTTCTGCTGGGGTTTCCTGTTTGGGTCTGATGTCGCCCTGCCCCGCAAGCGGCTTCGGGGGGCTGTGGGCCTCCATCTGACTAGGCTGGGTCCAGACCGGGTACCTCACCTGCCTGGTGGTGCTGGCCCGTCCGGGGCAGTGCGAGCCCCAGCCTGGGGCACCTGGGCCGCCCTTGCCCATTATCTCCCCATCTGCCCTGCTCAGCCTGCACTTGTGGGAGTGGGTGGCAGGGGGAGCTGCCCTACTCCTCCCACCCTGCTGGGATCTGCCCACTCTGCACTCCTGTCAGAAGCATGCAGGAACCAGCCAGGGCCTCTTGGCCTGGATAGGGGGCAGCCCAGGGGCCTGGGGAGTTGAGAGTTGCCTCCCTGTGGAGGGGCCCCCAGGGTTGCCTTCCGTATGCTCAACCACACTGCTGTGTGCTCTGCGTGGGACCACTGGTTCCCTGGCTGCCCCCTGCTCTGAGCCGGCAGCTGATGCCTGGCTCTGGGCACAGCCTTTGGGGCTGACCCTGCAAGGAGGTCTCGGCGTGGGAGGGTGCAGGTGTGAACAGCCCCTGCAGAGAGGGCTCTGGTAGCTCAGGGCAAGAGGAGCCGCTGGGGTCTCGGGGCCAGAAGGGGAGGGCTCCTCGCGTGTCCCTAGGACACGGGCCCACACCTGCCCAAGCCCAGGGTCCTCGGAGTGTTCTCCACAATGCTGGCCCCAGGACCACACCCGGGGCAGAGAGCTCACCCATGGATGGGTGGGGGAGGTGTTGGGGGTGTGGGCAAAAGAGAGGGAAGAGGGGCTGAGCGTCAGGTGACACCAGGCAGCCTTGTGCAGTGAGTGGGGCCTCTGGTGACACCCCAGGGACACCCCAGGCTGCCCACAGGCCTTGGACCTCCTGGCTGCCTCCAGTTGGCCATGGTAACACCTGTCCAGGGTGGTCTTCCTGGACCAGAGACACGGCTCTGTAAGTTTATCATCAGCGGGATCAGGTGGTGACCGGCCAAGCCACAGGGCTTGGGTTTGTAACCTGAGAGGCAAAGGCTGGGGTAGGTGGCTTTTGGGTGGGACGGTGCTGAGCACCCACTATACCGGGCCAGGTGCTTGGTGCCAGGGGCCCAGTGACAGGCTGGCTGGCCCTGCAATCAGGGAGCCAGCTGGCAGCATGATGGGAGAAAGAGCATGTATGACAAATGGGGCATCCCGTAGAGGGGCCCTTGGTGCCCAGCAGAGGGCTCGAGGGACAGAGGTGCAGGGTGCTTGGGCTGGAGCATGGAGGGAATGGTGAGGACTCGTGTAGATTTCCTCCTCAGGACCCTAATGCCCACACGGTCCCATCTGTCCCAGCTCGGGGGCTGCTGGTGACCTCGCCCGCTCAGGGTATCGGAGGGCCCTGGCCACCCAGTCTCGCGTTGTCCCTGCCCCCCGAGCTGCAGAAGCCTTCCAGTACATGCCTGGAGAGACCCCGGAGGAGGGCCGCCTGCAGAGACGGGCTGGAGGCAGGACCTGGCCAGTGTTCCCCCCCTCAGTCAAAATGAACCCCGGTAGAAGGGTGCACTGCCTAACGTCACGGCAGCTGAGGCATGAGGCGGCACTGCCCCCTGCTGGAGGTGCCGAGGCAAAGCCCACCTGGGTGGCTCACCGTCCCCTCCTGGCTGCAGTCCCCATGGTAGTGCGGCCAGTTCCCTGCATGTTAGAGGCACCAGACTCCACGGAATCCTGACACCCAGGCAGCCCCCAGGCCGATCGGAGCAGGGGTCTGGGGTGAAGCTAGCACGGTGGGAGCCTGGGCAGGAGGTGGGGGACCTTTCTGCTCTGGGCCTGTTTCCCCTTTTCCGCAATGACAGAAGGCCCCCGTCTGAGGACGTTTTTTGTGAAGTTGTACAAGATCCCGCTCACCCAGATATTCTGAAGTGTTTGCTTCCTGTTTTATTTTGGTGTCAAGAGGCTCTAGTACAGAGCTCAGACCTCGGCAGGAGAGGGGCTGGGACCCTTGGGGATTCGTTGCGGGTGTCCACCTCTGCAGGTTG
Organism: Manis pentadactyla; assembly: GCF_030020395.1. Classification (NCBI taxonomy): domain Eukaryota; kingdom Metazoa; phylum Chordata; class Mammalia; order Pholidota; family Manidae; genus Manis; species Manis pentadactyla. Next base: position 219,267,429 of record NC_080021.1, read on the forward strand.
GGGCTGAGGGCCCGGGTTCCAGGGCCTGGGGCCCAGGAGGTGGCACTGGGGTAGGGGGCCCAGAAGGTCAGGCACATCTGTGACCTGAAGGCAAAATCCAAGGGCAGGTCAGAGCTGCTGTGTGGGTTGGGCTGGGGGTGTTTTGGAGTCCTGGAGAGGGGATCTCATTAATAATAATTTGCTAAATGACACTTACCAAGCCCAGGCTTACCTCCTGAGGGACTCTCTACCCCACTAGGGCACATGACAGGGGAGGATGGCCCCTGGGTCTGCACCCCAGAGCACCTAGACCCCCCCGCCTCTTCTCTGCCCTCTAGTGTGACCTGGGCATAGCTGCCCCTGACCCTGAGCCCCAGGCCTTGTCCTGACACCTGATAGCCCTGCCTGATGTGGCAGGGCTGGCTGTGGAGTCTGTGGCCCAAACTTGTGAAGCCATGCTCGGCATGCAGTGGCGCTGAAAGAAAGCTGTGCACACCGTGGGACCAGTGTTGGTTCCAGTGTTTACAAGGCAGGGGGCAGTCAGGGGCTTCCGGGTGAGTCCGGGCCCACAGCCCAGACAGGCGTACAGATGGGGACCAGAACTGATGCATCTGACGGTATCTTCCTGGCCCCCTGGCCCCCAGGGTGGCCCTCATGCAGGGCTCGGGATGCAGCTCAGGGGCGTGTCCTCTGGCTGGAGTGACAGGTCTGTGGGGCACCCACCCAAGTGGGCTGCCATCCTCCAGCTGTCGGTACAGTGGCAGCCCCAGTGCCTGGCCTGAGCCACTCGGGCAGGCACGAGGGTCGGGAAGCCAGGCTGCGGGGGTGGGGTGAGTGTGTGTGTGTGTGTGTGTGGCAGGGGTGGGGGGAGGTCCAAGCCCAGTGGGAGGTCTGTGGGCAAAGCATTGGCCTGCCAGCCATGGTCTGAGCATGTGCTGTGGGTGCTCAGAGCCGAGTAATGACTCAGCAAAGATGAGCAGCCCGGCTGCCGAGGTGGGAAACTGAGGCCAGGGGAGGAGGTGACTGTTTGGAGTCAGCCGGAGCAGCGGAACCCAGGTCCCGCTTCCGGGCAGCTCCCGGACAAGCCCCAGCTCTGGCACCTGCCAGGAGAGGGGGCAAGCGTGTGCCCACCTGGCCGCCTGCTTAGCCCAGGCTGCCTAGGGTGGCGAGTGGGGCTGTGTGCTGGAGAGGGGCAACACCCACGGGGACACCTGTGGATCTCCTGTCCCCTCTGTGGCCCCAGACTCTTCAGATCCCTTGGGCAGGTCACTAGGCTACTAGCCCTGAAAGGGTGTGGTGGCTGCGGCGGGGGCAGCTGGAGAGGCTTCCAGCACCTCCACCTCCCAAGTGGGCCGGGTGCGCGGCCACTGCGGAGGGCGTTTCGGCGGCTCCTTACACAGCTGGCTGTCATCCGGCAGTCACACTGTTTGGTGCTCACACAACTATCTGAAAACATGCCTCCCCCAAACCTTTAAGTGAACATTCATAGCAGCCTTATTCATAATCACCAAAAACTGCAAGCAACCGAAGTGTCCTTTAGCAGGTGCATAAATATGCACAAGCCGACCGAGGGCTGTCCAGACGGTGGAGCGCTCACGAATATGTACTGCCAGGTGAGAGGAGAGGGATGAGGAGAAGGACCAGGTTGTGTGATGCCGACCACACCACTCTAGAAGAGGCGAAGCCGTACAGAGGTAACCAGATCCGTGGTTGCCAAGGTTCCTGTGGGGGCAGGCGGGGCGCGGGGCTGCTTTAGGACAGTGAACAATTCTGAGTGGTGCCATAAGGGTGGATGACATCGTGCACTTGTTGAAGTCTAGAGTACTTTACAGCATAAACAGAGCCTTAATGTTTGCAAATTGGGCATTTAGGAGGTCCGGGGCATCCCAGAATGGGATACAGATGGTGACAGAACCGTCAACCTCTATCACGGATGTATGAAACAACGTCACCAAAGGCCATGGAGGACAGGGTAGCTTCGCAACTGAGTGGAGATTTTAAAATGAAAGCTGAGCAGGACCGTGCAGGAGACCAGCCGACAAAACCATTTCCCTAGGGCTGCAGGTGTATGGTCCTGACACCACTGAGCAGGTACACTGGAGAGGTTCAGTCTGGTGGGGTCAGGCTTGCCTCTGTTGGAGTGGGAGTGACAGATGAGTAGGGAGATGCTAGAATGGCCCAGGTCGTGATGGGTTAGAGCTGGAGACCTCAGTATGAATCATGTTTAGCCTCATAGCTACTGCACATAGAAATATCGATAGATGTGTGTACAACACACAGGCAGGCTACACACCCATGTCCTGGCAGTGTCTGCTGAGAGAGACTAGAAGCAACGTACCACTCCCAGTAGCAGTGAGCACACCCAGCACCCATACTTTGGTCTCTAACACCATTCTCCAATAAAAGGACAAGGACCAGAGCTTCTTGAGGGAAATGGCTGATTCTAGGGCTGGGGCAGGAAATATATGAGATGAGCTTGGAAGCATTTGGCAGTGCCAGAAAACAGAGTACAGGAGCACAACAGTAGGTGTGTCACAGGGACACAGGACATAACCCACATAGACCCCAGTGGCCAAAGCTGGGACAGAATAAAGTCGGACCAAGATAAAGTCATACTGGCTTATAGCTCAGAGGATAATGTAAATACCCGAGTCCATATGTACATAAATAAATGATGGCATAAATAAACACATGGTGCAGAATAGGCCGACGTCCTGTGCAGAACTCCAAACAAGTTAGATACTGTGCCCTCAGGGCGTGGGGCTAATCCCCACTCCCTGAGCGTGGGCTGTGCTGTGTGACTCCCTATAAAGAGGACAGTGTAGAAGGGGAGAGAAGAGTAATTTCACAGTGGAGAAGCCTGGCAAACACAACCTCAGCTGGGGACCAAGGTCAGCACCCCCAGTGGACAAGTCCTGGTGACAACGTGCACCCTGATAGGATGGCATAAGAAGGGCTCCCCACCTCTGCAGTCCTCCCCCAAGTCCAACCACCCTGACCACGAGGAGGAACATATCAGATGTCCCAGGTGGGGGCCATTCTACAAACACCCGGTCAGGCCTCAAGGCTGTCAAGGTCATCGAAGACAAGGACAGTCTGAGGAGCTGTCACATCCCCAAGGACCCAAGGAGACACAGTGACTGAATGTCACATGGGGTCCTGGATGCAGCCCTGGGACAGGAAAAGGGCACCAGGAAAAAAATGGAGAAAATCCAAATACCATACAATACTGGTTTGTCAGGACACGTGCAACGTGAAGGAAGGTGTCAGCATTAGGGAGGGGCTGCATGCGAACTCTGACATCTTTATAACTCTTTGGTAAATCTAATACTATTTTAAAATAAAAACGTTTATTTACAAAATGAAGGGGTATGTGTACTTAAAAACTGGCACACATGGCGGCCTAAGTTCTGATGGAACTAGTGTGTTCACTGAAGGCCTCTTCTGAGCCACTCCAGCTGCCGGGATAGGGACTTGGCTTTCCCGGAGAGATTCCGTATCGAGTCTTTGTTAATGTCCCACATTCAAGGGGGGCAGAGAGAAGGAATGGAGGGAGGCTGGGGCCGGGGGGACCGATGAGGCTAGGTCACTACCTAGGTCGGTGTTGCCAGTGTCCGAGCCTCAGTTTCCCCAGGAGTGAGCATAACCCCAGTCAGAGAACATAGTTCAGCTTTTGTATTTTTGTCTGAAAGGCCCCAAGGTCAGCCTACACAGGAGCAGCCTGGGGACGGGTCAGGCTGCTGGATGGACACTGGCCCTCTTTCTCAGCAGGGGCCCACCTGGTAGGCCCATGGCCTACCTTCCAGGCTCAGAGCTTGTGAACAGGGTAGGGAGAGCCTCAGCTTGACAGCCGTGCCATGCCGTATGCTACCCCTCTGTGTGTGGGGCTCTAGCTCCCCCATAAAACAGCCCTGAACTCCAGGTCAGCAAGCCCTGGGCTGGAGAGGCCCCCGGACCAGAGGGCCTGAAGGGGTGTGCTTTCCCAGAAAGGCAGGGTTTTCCAAAGTCTTCTCATTTGGGGCTGGATGGCAGTGGGTGTGGGTGGGAGTGGGCACCCTATAAAGGGGCAGGAAGAGATGGGCTGCGGGGCCTCTGGAGGCCAGGGACCCCGAGACCCAGGGCCCTCCTGGGGACGGCAATCCCAGAACCCAGTCCTGGGCCTCTTCCACCCGCTTCTGCAGGTACAAGTGTGGGTCTGGAGCCACGCACATCAGCACCCCCACTCACCCAGGGAGCCTCAGTTTCTGCATCCGTGAAGTGGGGCTGATCCTGGGGCCTCCCCCGTGGTTCTGGACTGAGCCTCGCTGAGCGCTCAGAGCGTGGGCCCTGCCCCCAGATCAGAGGAGCTGTCAGCAAGCAGCGGCTCGGCCAGACCCAGGACAGGGGCCCCTCCAGGGGCCCAGCTCTACGATCCTTTCTCCAGGCGCCTGGGGAGGGCCAGCTGGGGTCAGCAACATGGTATGCGTGAAATCCGTGACAAACGTGTGTCTGTCCAGACCAAACTGCTATGACGAATGCCCAGGGCACATGTGGGGCTATTTCAGTTGAGAGGCAGAATGTCCCAGGCCGGGAGTGGGGGTGGAAGGTGGGGCTCCCCTGGGCTGCAGGGCCCTGGAGCAAACAAGGTGGGGCCTGCTCAGGGGGTAGAAGGCCAACTATCAGGGATGTGGGAGGACCTCAAGGTTTCAGAGGGTGGGGACAAGTGGAAGGAAAAGGCCCAGGAATTTGCCAGAAAGGACAAATCCAATGACCTTCGGGTATAACAAATACGTGGAACTTCAATTAGAAAAAAAGCAGCTTACAAAAAAATAACAAGTATGTTAGGAACAAACAGTATGGATCGAGTGGCTGTCCTGCGCTGTTCGTCTTGGGTCAGCTGTACAGAAGCGACCTGTGAATTATTTTTGCGCGTGGAGTTCTGTGGGTTATACACTAAATTAAGTCAGATACAAGGAAAGGGGCATTTCATGAGCTCTCTCTATTCGCTGCAAGCAGCTTTCCCTGACTTGCAGAGCAACAGGTGAGGGTAACTCCAACGAAAAGCAACCTCCCCAGGCTGCAGGATGGTTGTGAAAATCGCCACAGCTGGAGAGAAGCCCACGCCTACACCCAGGTGTGTTTATTGTACCCGGGAGGAGCGGCAGCATCATCCCCAGGTGCCTCCATCGGGCTCAGGACCGCAGTAGGAGTGATGCAGCACCCCGTTCCACCACCAGAGGGTAGCCTCGTCCCGCTGAGCGCGCCTCACTGCCTAGCCAGCGGCCCCAGCTGATTGGCTAAGCCCTGCCGTCTCCCTGGCAACCGTCTCCAGCCCTCCCTATCCCAGCGCCCAGCACGCAGCCCGCCGCTGGTGTGATGGGCAGGTGCAGGCTCTCCGCAAGCTGTCCGCCGGAGCTGCCCCGTGCCCGCGGTGGATGGCATGGACTCACGGTGGACGCATCTCTGCTTTCATCTCGGCTGAGGGTCCCCCCGTCCTGCCCTGGGAACGGCGGCAAAAGGAGAGCTTTCAGAGCCAGGTGGGAAGGCAGCAAGACCCTGTGACGGGCCTTGTCCCTCAGGGCCCCTGGGCTCCCCTTGCCGCTGACTGTGTCACACCTGGTGGTGGGGGCTGGGCTGGGAGAGTGCCTGCTGCTGAGGGGAGAGGGGGCCCCGGGGGGTCCAGGGCAGGGAAGAGGGGGTGCCTGGGACGCTGCTCCAGCTGGTCCTGGGGGAGGGCGAGTGAGAGCTTCCTCCGTGGACAGACCTTGCCAGGTGTGCAGTCATGATGAATTTCGACCACCCAGGGCTCTGCTGTGACACCCCAGCCTGTCCCCAGAACTCACAAAAAGCCTCAGGAGGACACCTTCCCAGTTCAGAGCAAGACACACAGAAGGGCAGCCAGGGACATGCCAGGAGCCAGGAGCCTGCACAGGGCATCTAGTGCCCACGTCTGGGGGCAGGGCTGTTGGTCCCAGCTCAGCACTCAGGTCAAGGTGTGGGGCAGGTGGGAGCGCGAGGAGACGAGTAAGGAGACAATCTAGACCGTGTGGTCAGGGCGGGCCTCAAGGAGGAGGCAACCACACCAAGGTCCAGGGAAGGGCATCCCAGTAGGGAGCCAGCGGGTGCGAAGGCTCAGAGGGGGTGCCTGGCTGGTCAGAGAACAGCCCAGAGGTGGGAGAGGGCAGAGAGGCAGGTGAAAAGGTGGGGCCCATAGGACAGGTCAGGTAAGGGCCAGGCAGCGTGGCAGCATCCACACCGCCGAGCACTGGCCAGACATCTGCTGGTCTGGCCGCCTCCTTTCAGTCGCCTCCCTCTCCCCCTTCTTTCACGACCCCCCTACTCGGGAGGGTCAGCCCCTTCTGCGCCCGTACCACTGACAGCTGCTCTCGGCTTTGCAGGCTCTGACCCTAAGCAGGAGGCTGGCATCATGCCCTCCCTCTCTGTCTAAGCTCCCACCAGCTTTGAGCCTCAGGATCGCAAACCTCTGTAACCCCTCACTCGCTGGAGCTCCCCATCTTCTTGCGGAGCCCTGAGACCCTGGTGTGGGCTAAGGTGCCCTGTGGGGCTGATCACATGGCACGTGCGTTGGGTGTAGACCCCAGAGGAGGGAGCAGTGGTAACTTACACATGCTCTGTACTTCAACAGGACAGTCATGCTGGGGTGAGGCAGAGGCTCCAGGGCAAAGGTGATGGCATTTGGCCCCGAGCACCTGCCCACTCACTCACTCATTCATTCATTCAGCAAACACTGCCTGGAACCTGCATGGCCAGGCCCTGTGCTCCGGAGGCTCAGGAGGGGTCCGAGCGACACAGAGCCTGTCTGACGGAAATATAATGTGGGGTGTGCATGTGATTGAAAATTTTCTAGTTACCATGTGATACCATGATACCAATGTATCAAACTATTATTATTTCAATAAGGAAGCAAGGTAGAGATTATTAATGAGCCATCTTGCATTCGTTGTTCTGGGCACCCAGTCTTTGAGATCTGGCATATCTTGCATGTATTTAATGCACAGGCTGGAAAGGTGGGCTGGTGTGTGCCGGGAAGAGGCCCCCACCAAGGGGCTGTGGGAACACAGAGGAGGGAGCTGCCGGTGGGGAGGGGGGCTGGAAGGCTTCCCAGAGGAGGAGACTTCCTCTTTGAGGGTGAGTAGGAGGTCTTCGGGTATAAAACAGGGAAAAGAATCGTCTGATTTCACTTGGGTACCCCAGGTAGGGCTCATGGAGATCACTGAGGGCTGAAAAAATCAAGTACCTCCCAGCGGGAGGCCCCGAAGGAGCCGCCAGTTTCAAGCCTCTTACTTCTCCCTCCAGGCCAGTGCTAGCCGTCGTTCAGGGGCAACACTGAGGTCTAGAAGTTCAGCTACTAACAGGCCAGCCATAAATCTTGAGCCGTGTTAGCCACACCGTTGGACACTATCACTTGGTCCTCTGGCTTTTATAAGGCCGTTGGGCATGTGGCTGTACCTTCCAGAACCTTTTGTGTATGACAGGGAGAAGGTACGGGGGTGATTCCCAATACAGGCGGTGTAACCAGGCACGATCACCCGGTCACTGCCTGTGTTGTCCTCCTGAGTCTGAAATCTCTCTCCTGCTGCTGGGCCCCAGGTGAGGCTGCCTTGCAGGGAAGCCCCCTCACTCAGGGTCCCCGGGGACCAGCCGGAAGGTTGCTGAGTTCTTGAAACCCTTTAGGCACTAGTCTTCCAACATGTTTCTCTGGCCAAGTGACCAGTGAGGGGATGGCCAAGGGCTGTGAGAGCAGTGTGTGACCAGAGGCTGTCCCTTCTGTTCCCCGGGGGCTAGTGTTGCCTCTGTAGGAAGTGGCGTTGCTCTGGCCTCTGCACTGTGGTTCCGGGGGACGGCAGGGGCAGCAGGAAGGTGTCTCCCCCCACGACCCCTCCCTGCTCTGGGCTCTGGGGCTCATCCCACTGGCTAGCAATGCCCTTTCCCCTCACAGATGCTCACTGTGCGTCCCACAGTGGAAGTGGCTCCGTCTTCTCCTCCTCAGGGGTCCTGAGCGGATCTGAGCAGGGCCCGGCGGTGTGGCCACCCTGCAGGGTGTGCGTGTCAAAGCCCAACCCCCACCTGAATTGACGAAGAAACCGGTAGGTAGTGCCCAGGAGGGCCACCCCGGGCCCCAGGGTCAGAGTCCTCCCGGGGGGTGGGGCGCCTCTGGCCCCTTGGGACATCCTGTCTTATAAGAGTGTCTTTGGTCACCCGGGGCCTTGGGCCACACCAGAGAGTCCCTGCTCACCATGGGATTTAGGGGGGGGCCTGGGGCTGCACCGTGTTAGCTGAACCTCAGTGCGGCTAGAGACTAAGGGCTGCATGTGGGGGGTTCAGCCGTGTCCATGTGACCAACACCCAGTGGCCTGGACGAGGAGCAGCTGGGCTCCCTGGGGGGCAACACCCCACAGATATTGTCACACCGCTTCTGGGGAGTGAAGGGGCTGCTCCCACACCTCCATGGGAGGGGGGAGCCCAAAGCCCCAGCCTGCCCCCCGGACCCTGCCCCTCGCTCCTCCTTCTGTTCATTGTCTCCTGTCCTTTCTTGCTGAGCTAACAGCTTGGTTGGTTCCTGGAGTCCTTCTAGTGAATCACCCAGCCCGAGGGTGGTCCTGGGACCCTGGCCCTGCAGGCTCCGCCTCTGCTGGCTGGTCCTGAGGCAGGTGAGGGGAAGCGGTCAGCCCCTTTCCAGCACGGCCCACGGCGCAGGCCCCTGCAATACATTTTGAAATGTGAAAAGGGTCTCCCCAACCTCTGACTCCTCTCTCCAGCGGTCCACGCTCCTGGCTCCGCCTGCCTGGGGCCCCCAGCTGGCACCCCAGAGTTCTCAGGGAGAACCACACTGTTCCAGGCGGGGAGGCCTGCGTTCTGCCCATGCCACCCAGTTCTGAGCCTCCTGGGCACAGGGAGGCAGGCAGGATGCAGGGGTCACTGCCCATGCAGCCTGGACGGGGAGACTGTCATGTCAGAAGGTGGAGACCTGGGGGCCCGCGGCTCCCGAGGCCACATCTGCCTCTGTCCCCCCTGGCTCAGATGTCCCTTCTCCCCTGAGTCCTCTGGAACTTGCCCTCCCTGTCCAGCTCTGCACCTGCCTCCAGGTGAGCTGGTCTAGAGGGGCTGCCTGGTGCCAACACTGGACGGAGGCCACTTGAATGAAAGCTCTCAGCCCTGCTTCTGTCTACCGCATGGAGAAGCTGCCCATGGCCACATGTGTGAGCCCTGGAGCTGGAGTCACACCCAGGTCAGTGGGAGCCCAAAGCCTGGTCTGGACGCTCTGCCCTGCTCCTTCCGGGGCCATGGCCTCTGCTCAGCCCGCAGCTGGGGCCAGGGCCCTGGCGTCCGAGGAGGGGGCTGTCCCTGAGGCCCTGCGCCCCACGGCCATGTCCTCCCAGTGTCCAGCCCCGGGGCGTGGGGGTGGCAGAGGACTGGGACCGGAGCCGAGCCAGCCGCCTCCCAGGGCTGCAGACGTGGCCGCGGCCCCCGCCCTGCCACGTCGCCACGTCCCCCGGCGAGCAGGAAGCCGCGCTCTCACTCCTTCTGTGAAATTTTGGAGGACTGTTGTTGCAGGAAACATCTGGACGTGGTCCAAGGAACATAATAAAAAAAAAGGAGAGGGAGAGAGGGAGCCGGGGAGGAGGCAAGGGCTGGGGGAGGTTTGGAAAAACCATCTGATTTCGCTTTGCAAAGACAACAGCGATTACGCCTCGGGTTTGCAGTCACTCCAGAGTCAAGCCACGCCGGTGACGTCAGGGGGAAAATACGGGGCTAGTTGATGGTTTTGGGATGCACACAACACGGAATAGGTCCCAGGCCCACTGCCGGCCCTCGGGCCGAGCCAGCTGATGAGTGTGGTGTCTTTTCCAGATGGAGAAAAGCACAGGTCCCTTGCTTTGGGCCTACCAGGCTGTCTGCCCTCAAACACAGGCCTGACCTGGCTGCCGGCTGCCCCTTGGGGGTCCACTGGGTTCCTCCTGAAAATGACCATTTCCATCAAGCCCCCCAGAGCACACCAGCTCCAGGGACAGAGACACCGGCTTTCCGAAGCCTGTTATCTTCTGCCTCTGCGCCCTTGCCGGGAGGGCTCCCAGGCCTGGGAGAGTCCCCTGGGGCTGCTGGCAGCGGGTCAGCCCTCAGGGCTCCCCACCTGTAGAGTGCCCCAGCTCCAGCACTTTCCGCAGTCCACCCTGTGGCCCTCACGGTGCCCCTAGGCCTTAGTGCAGGGGTGAGGGTGGCAGCCCCTCTGTCCCTCCAGTCAGGGCCCCAGGGACCGAACAGAACCGGTGTGGTCCTCGTGTGCAGAAAGGATGCCAACTCCAACCTCATGCTTCCAGCGACTCCCCATCAGCGCTCCCCAGCCCTGACCGTGGGCCGAGGTCACCACCGCCTCCCCTGTGGGCTCGCCCCAGCCCCTCCTGCCCTGAGAGCCGGAGGCCCCGACGGTAGGAAGGCCTTGCCTGCTCCTGGTAAGGCTGCACGGTCACAAGCCACTTCTGAGGGGGAGCTGCACGGTGGCCTAGCTTGGCGCCACTCCAGGCTTCATCTCAGAAATGTATCTTGATGGAAGATCCGCTGAGCAGCCCAAGGACATGCGAGGGTGGACAGGCGTCTGTCTGCTGAAGGGACTCATTCAGACTGACCAGCATTTATTGGCACCTGACTGGTGCCAGGCCCTGCCTCCGGGGCTCACCCAGGAGGGCTCAGGCCGGAGGCCCCTCCAGGGGTTCTCCAAGCAAACACCCTGTAGGCTGTTAGGGCCCCGCCCCTCTTCCCACCTTACAGGTGGGCAGCTCAGGTCCTGGGGGCATGCGTCTATGGCACGGCCTGCGAGGGTAGGGCTGCTGCCAGGGTGTGGGCAGGGGGTGGCCACGGCATCTGGAGGGGGTCAGTGCAGTGGGCTCTTGCTGTGACTGGGCCTCGATGGGTGGGTGGGTGGGAGGCGGCTGTCTGTCAGGCTCGGGGTGGGTGGGGGGCGGCTGCTGCACAGCCTTGAGTCATGGGCTGGGGCCCCCTGGCCTCTGGGAGCTCTGAGGACATTTTTTCCATGGAAAGTAGCTGTTGGCTCTCTCTTTGAGGAGCTCTGTCCCCCGTCGCCAGTGGAGTCCTTGGCAGGGGGCTGCAGCTGTCCGAGCGCTGGTCTCTCTGCCGACTGTCCCCGGCCCGGGGTGGGGCGGGAGTGCCGCGCAGGGGCCAGACAGGCGCGTCTGGGCCTGGGCCAGCCTCCGCCAGCATGGGCCCTCTGAGCCTGTGGTTTCAGGGTGACAGGGATGAATGTCAGGGGTCTGGCTGTGAGGGGACCAACCTGACTCCTGTACTAGCTCATCAAGGGGCGGATGGGGTAGGGGTGGGCACGGGTGGGTTGTGTTCTTGGGAACTGCAGAAAATGGGGGGCAGGGGATCTCTTATGCCGTTGAATTTAGTAGCAGCCTCTCCGAGCCCTGGTGGAAAGGAATGTACCTGCCCTTGGGGTACCCCTGGGCCCACCCTCCACTGGGGGGACCCTGGCCATGAAGGCTTAGGAATCCTCCCTGGGCCCCTGAAGGCCTCATCCCCATAGTAAATGCAGGCCCCCTAGGGGTCCAGAAACCTTCACGGCTGGAGGGACTCGGGCTGTGGTGGGTTGGGGGTGACAGAGTCACCCGGGAGAGCCGCAGTCTTCGGCTGAGTTTGGACTGCCCTCCTTTCTCCTCTGTAGCATGGGTGGAAGGGGACAAAGGACAACACCATCCCGGGCAGCAGGTCTCAGGCGGCCCGGGGCCCCCGGGCTGGGTGGGATGCAGCCCAGGAGAGCCCAAAGTGGGTTATCGCAGGTGGCCTTGGCAACATGGCCCTGGACTTCAACAGGCCTGGGGGGACTCTGTGACCATCCCCGACCCCACTGCCCCCTCCAGGAAGCCCTCCTGAGCCACCCCTGCCTGCCCAGCTTTCTTTCTCCTTTGGAGTCTGCTGCATTCTGCATGTGGACCATGCAGTCTGACCTTCATGTCTGCTATTTTTTTTTCTTTTGGTATCATTAATCTACAATTACATGAAGGACATTATGTTTACTAGGCTCCCCCCTTCACCAAGTCCCCCCCACATACCCCATTACAGTCACTGTCCATCAGCGTAGTAAGATGCTGTAGAATCACTACTTGTCTTCTGTGTGTTGCACAGCCCTCCCCGTGCCCCCCCCCCACTATACATGTTAATCGTAAGGCCCCCTTTCTTTTTCCTCCCCCCTTATCCCTCCCTTCCCACCCATCCTCCCCAGTCCCTTTCCCTTTGGTACCTGTTAGTCCATTCTTGGGTTCTGTGATTCTGCTGCTGTTTTGTTCCTTCAGTTTTCCTTTGTTCTTATACTCCACATATGAGTGAAATCATTTGGTACTTGTCTTTCTCCGCCTGGCTTATTTCACTGAGCATAATACCCTCCAGCTCCATCCATGTTGCTGCAAATGGTTGGATTTGCCCTTTTCTTATGGCTGAGTAGTATTCCATTGTGTATATGTACCACACCTTCTTTATCCATTCATCTACTGATGGACACTCAGGTTGCTTCCATATCTTGGCTACTGTAAATAGTGCAGCGATAAACATAGGGGTGCATCTGTCTTTTTCAAACTGGGCTGCTGCATTCTTAGGGTAAATTCCTAGGAGTGGAATTCCTGGGTCAAATGGTAAGTCTATTTTGAGCATTCTGAGGAACCCCCATGCTGCTTTCCACAATGGTTGAACTAGTTTACATTCCCACCAGCAGTGTAGGAGGGTTCCCCTTTCTCCACAACCTCGCCAACATTTGTTGTTGTCTGTCTTTTCCATGATGGCAGCCATCCTTACTGGTGTGAGGTGATATCTCATTGTGGTTTTAATTTGCATTTCTCTGATGACAAGCGATGTGGAGCATCTTTTCATGTGTCTGTTGGCCATCTGGATTTCTTCTTTAGAGAACTGTCTATTCAGCTCCTCTGCCCATTTTTAAATTGGATTATTTGTTTTTTGTTTGTTGAGGTGTGTGAGCTCTTTATATATTTTGGATGTCAACCCTTTATCGGATCTATCATTTATGAATATATTCTCCCATACTGTAGGATACCTTTTTGTTCTATTGATGGTGTCCTTTGCTGTACAGAAGCTTTTCAGCTTGATATAGTCCCACTTGTTCATTTTTGCCTTTGTTTCCCTTGCCCGGGGAGATATGTTCCTGAAGAAGTCACTCATGTTTATGTCCATGCGATTTTTGCCTATGTTTTTTTCTAAGAGTTTTATGGTTTCATGACTTACATTCAGGTCTTTGATCCATTTCATGCTTGCTATTTTTGTACACAGAAATCTTGTTTCTCCGGAGAGCCACGGGCGGGGCAGTCCCAAGGCTTGGCTGTGGGAGGCCCCCATACGGGTGGGTTGCATTGCCTGAGGGGACAGTGGGTGGCAGGAGTGTGGGCCTGAAGAAGGCACTGGGCTTAGCAGCGTGACGTGCCTGGGTGTGACTCCAGCTGTGCCACCCACAACCTGCATGGACCTGGGCCAGTCTGGGCCTCAGTTTCCCCTTCTGCGAAGTGGGACCATGGCAGCACCAGTCTCACTGGGTTGCCAGAGGATTGAAGGGGGTGATGGATGCAGACCCCTGGCCCAGGGTGCGCCTGTGAGCTGTGCTGGGTCAGGCCCACCCCTTCTCCTTCTCCAGGCCCTGCAGACCCACGTCGGGTCCCACGCCTCCCCCAGAAGCCCCCCATCCCTGCCCGGCACTTTGTGTCCTGGGCACTCCAGGTCACGCACACTGGAAAGATTTGTTGGAGGGAGAGGGGACTTTGAGAGGATGCAAATACCCTGTCTCTTCTGAAAACTTTGCCCATTCGCTTTGGCACCTGGGTACAGGGCTCTGCCGGCAGAGTGCCCTCTGTGCGCTGGCTACGCAGAGCATTCAGGACCGGGTCTTTCTGTCTCCCTGCGGGGTCCCGGGCAGCTGCCAGGGGCAGTGGCCTTGTCACAAGGTGGCAGGACAGGCAGATGAGGACACTGGGCCTGGACGGGGAGAACCCACCCGCTCCGGGCCTCTGTTTCCCCATTTGTGCTGTGGGGCTGATGCCCACCTCGTAGGGTCATTGTGAGAAGTATGGGAGCTGCTGAGTATAAACAATCCACGTTGGGCCGAGGCCGTGAGAGCCTCGGGGGTGCTGGCCAGTGGCAGTGTGGTGCTGCGGCTCGTCCGCCCGGGCGCTTCTCCAGGCTCTGGGGCCTCTGGGGCCTCAGCCAGGCCGTCTCGCCTGCTGTGTCTCTCAAAGGCCAGGAGGGACTGGTGGGCTCAGTCCTTCGAAGTCCCCCAAAATAAGCTGTCACTTTGAAGATTGGGGAAACTGAGGCACAGGGACATTGTGGAGTCGGCAGCCAGCGAAGTCTTCCTTCCGGTGTGGCTGGATCGTCACCTCTCAGGGGTCTGGAGAGAGTAGGGTCCCAGCAGGACACAGGCCCCCTGTGCCGCTGGGGTAATGTGAAGTCAGTTTAGTGAGGGAGGTTGCCGTGTGCAAACATGGGGGTCAGTATAGGCCACCCTCAAGGGCTAGTGCGGGCTGGGCTAGGAACAGTGGGGTGCTGTCACCATCCCTGGAACCAAAGGGTGGGGGCAGAGCCGCGTGGGGAGGACCCTCAGGGGCCGCTGCTGGCCGAGGCCTGGCCCGGGAAAGCGGGAACAGGGACTCCTCATGGCCGCTGGAGGGCAGGTATGCCCTGGGGCCCTGAGTGGATGGAGGACAGGGCACAGTGGGTGGGAGCAGGAGCCTGGGTCACAGGGGTGGGGCGCCCCAAGAGCAGTGAATGCCCTGGTTTTGAGGACGAACTTCAGGAAACACCTGAGTCAGGGGTGGCCCCAGCCTGGGCTTCGTTGAGCCCAAGGTTATCCAGCCTCTCGGCGTGCGGGCTGGGCTTTCTTCTCAAATGCCTTCTGTGGCTCCCACGGCCTGCATGGGGTCCCAGCATCAGGCCTGGGGAGTCAGGGCCCCACCCTCAGCCCCATGTCCTCTCCCACAAGCCTGCCTGCAGGCTGCCTGGGGCTGGGCCAGGGACATTTCCTTGCCTGTGGGTAGGGTCTTGCTAATCTGGACGTGGCCTCGTCCCCACTTGGCCCTGAGCAGGGCTTCTCTCCCCAGAGAGAGAAGCCCACGATGGCATCTCGGACCCGACCTGTCCTGTGCAGAGGACGAAGACTAGAGCATCTGGCCTCTGCTACCAGGTGCCAGTAGCCGCCACCCTGGTTGTGACAGCAGCAGCTGTCCTCAGCCATTGCCAAATGTCCCCGTGTCCCCTGGGGGACAAAAGGCGAGCATCAGACTAGCTCAGGTGTGGCCTCCTCCAGGAAGCCAGCCCTTGTTCTCGCTGTCTCACCGTTGGCCAGCGGCGCTCGTGAGTGTTGGGGGGATTCCGTGGTCTGCTGAGCGAGCCCCGCTGCTGTCACTGTCCCCTCCTGTGCTCTGTTTCAGGAGCATTAACACCTGGCTTCTGGGGACCCGTCCTGAGAGGCCTTCCAGGGACAAACGGGGACCCAGAGGCCCAGAGAAGGGAAGCTGGCCAGTGGTTCTCAGTCCGGTGTGGGCTTTGTTCTGGATTCTGGGCCGAAAGGGGCCTGTGCGGGAGGAAGAACCTCCGGTTGTGGGGGAAGGGGGGGCTCAGTGAGGATGAAGGCTCACGTCGTGTTTGGAGCTCACCCTTCCGGATCGTGTCGGCACTCGAGGCCCGCGAAGCAGCACTTGACCCACGTGGGTCCCTGTGCAGCAGCCCTGCCTCGCCGCCAGCCACAGGCCTCCATGGCTCACGGAGCCCTTCCCTCCAAAGGCGTTGCTGGGCCTCCCAGACCCCTCACTGGTGGGAGTTGAGGTTGTTTCCCGTTGGGGACCTCACCGGCCTGTGCTGATGGGGACATCCCGTCAGAAATTCTGCAAGCATTGCTCCTGGCTGGATCTTTACAAGTTCAGGTGTCTGTCTACATCTCCTTCCCCAAGGGCACGACGGCTGAACTCAGGCTGGGCCCCCAGAACCCAGTGCCAGGGCAGGGGACAGACAGCCTGCAGGTCTGTGCTGTGGCA
Source organism: Manis pentadactyla (assembly GCF_030020395.1). Lineage (NCBI taxonomy): Eukaryota > Metazoa > Chordata > Mammalia > Pholidota > Manidae > Manis > Manis pentadactyla. Next base: position 219,283,451 of record NC_080021.1, read on the forward strand.
GGAAGAGGCGGCTTGGAACTCCATCAGCTGGTGTGGTGGCCTCTGTGTGGCAGCCCGGTCACACTGTGCTGATGTTCCCCCTCCCTGTGCTGGGGACCAGGGAGACTGTGGTGTGGGGGTGTGTGGAGAAGGCTGGGCAGGGGGGAAGGCTGGTACTCGGGGCCAAGCTGCTCCCGGGTTCCCTTGAGGTCTGAGGACAGGTCATGTCACCCTTTGTCCACCTCATCCTCTGTCAGAGGCTGTGGTGCCCCGTTGCCTCCCCTGAGGGCCACGTGGTTGGGGGGGACCCTCTGTGTGCCACTGGGGTGGAATGGGAGAAGACGCCAAGTGACAAGCGCCATGCAGCACGTACAGGGGCCTTCTCTGCCTTCCTTCCTCAGGGCCAGGAGGGCTGTGGGGGGCTCTGTGCAACAAGCTGCCCCAGAACGTAGTGGCTGAAGAGCAAAGACCTTGATCATCTTTCGCTGCTTCTGCAGGAGGTCTGCGCTGCGGTGGGGAGAGAAGGCTGTTGTGCGCTTGCTGGCCTCCCCCACCCCCAGCTGTTCAGAAGCAGCCCAGTTGGGGGTTGAATTGGACTCCCAGCCTCCCAGCTTGCCCCCAGCCCAGGGCTGACTGGCCCCTGGAGCCCCGTGTGGGCCACTCTGTGGCTCAGGAGAAGTGCTGCATGTGGTGGTGTCCGGTGAGAGTGACACGCATCCCGACTTGGCTGTGTGGCCTCAGGCTCCCTGGGCCTCAGTTTCTTTGTCTGCAAAATTGGGACTAAATGAAACCCCTTCCTTTGGCCACTGAGAAGCTCCCATGGAGGTTGCAGTGGACACGTGGCCAAGAGCGGAACCAGTGGGGACTGTTGCAGAGCGACTTGCTGGAAGCCAGGCTGTGTGCCGTCCGTGTGCTCGGCCTCTGCCCATGGAGGGGGAGGGCCGTACTGGGCTTAGCCGGCTGTGGGAGGAGCTGAAGGGCACACGGGGAAGGAAGGAGGCAGAGAAGGGCACCCACTCCCCAGCGACGGGCCAGGGTCCATGGCTATGCCACAAAACAGGCCTGTTGCCATGACGCTTGGCTGGAGGGAAGTCAGCGCCTAGGCACTGGGAGGGAGAGGGTGGGGTGCCCACTGAGACGGGGTGGGGCCGGGAGAGGGGCATCAGCCAGCCCTGCACACCAAACTCGCTGCCCGTCCTGTGCCTCTAGTGCATTTTCTGCCTCTTTTTCGTGGCTGATCTCTCGCTATCTCCGTCTCCTCAGAGACAGACCTGACCCTTAGAGTCCCCTGCGGCATCTCCTGCCTGAAGACCAAGGGCATCAATTTTGTTAGAGCAAAAGGGAAAAAATAAACCTTTAAAACAGCTCAACAATAAAGAACTCGGCCAGCAAAACGCCCAGCTTGGCAGGAAGTTTAAGCAGTGGATAAAATGGGAGGTGCTGGTGGCTGAGACAGGGTGGGCGCTGGTCGTCCTGCCCTGTGCCATCTGGAGTCAGCCCATGGGCACGTGGCCCCGGCCCCATCCCATGCTCCAGAAGGCTCAGCGTCTGTGCAGCTCACTGGTCTAGGGTCTGTCAACAGCTTTCCCTCCCGGTAACTCAATGCCCCTTTTTCATGAAAAGAAAGAATAAAAGTTTTAAAAGGAGAGGGGAAGCGTCACGCTCGAGGCCCCCCCTCCACTCTGTGAAGGCACAGGTAACTCTGGGCCTCCAGGCTCCCTGTGGAGGCGTGGGGACAGCTGCCTCTGTCCTTCCTGTCCCTCTCTGTCCCCACGGCCATCTCCACGCGAGGCCACTTCCCACGAGGCCACCACGTCAGCCCCCTGCAGCAGCAGCAGTGTCTTGGCCTCCTCTCTGCCGCCAGAACTCCTTCCAGATGTGTCCACCCTGTGGTGAGGTTCGCCCCTCTGCCCCAAACCGGAAGGTGCAGCCCGGGTCCGAGCCTGGAGCCGTTCTCAGCCCCGGGGGAGGCCGCACCCCCCACTCTCCTGGCTGCAGCCCGCCCCTCCCAGGGTCCTGCCCCCAGCCTCCTTGCCCTCTCTTTGCCTGGCCCCTCCACCTCATCCCTCAGTGCCCAGCTGAGACCCTGGCGACAGCCGCCCTCCTCGGCACCCCCCCCAGGCCCCCTGTCCGCCTGGAGCTGCAGTGCAGGTGTCCTGGGGCCAGGGCCTCCGTGAGGCGCTCAGTGGGCCTCCACCTTCCACATCCACAGGCCTGGCCAGTGCAGGTGTCCACCGCTGTGGCTTTTCAGGTGGAGTTGGGGAGGGAGCAGGGGGTGCCAGCAGGAGGCCCTGGGGGCCCATGGAGGTAAACAGGCCGATTTCCTCAACCAGGTCCTAACAATGTGTCCACACTGATGCTGGGCTCCCCTGGTCTTGGCCAGTTTGGGGCCGAGGTGGCCGGCTAGTTCTGGGCTAGCAGCCCGGACCCCAAGGAACCAATGGCAGGCTGAGCTGCCGGAGACCCTGGACACTGGAGTCCTTGTAGGGAGCTTCTGTGCCCCTGGGGGAGTTAGGGGGCACCACAGGTGGTGGGTGTGCGGCCTGAGACATCTAGGGGTTCCTGGCTCCACACCCACCGGGCCGGCCATGTGTGGGGCGTCAGTGTCTGGGGCTCCACAGGCCATCGTGGGGACCTGCCCTTGTCGAGGCCCAGTGCCCCTCTGCTGCCCCGCCGGCACAGTTTTGTTCACTAGGCTGGCCTCCTCCATGCCCAGGCTGTGACCTCCTGCCTCCACACCCACCCCCAACCTGGGTTCCTAGCTTCAGTCCCAGCAGGCCTGCTGGCTTCAGCTCACATGCCAGGTCCAGGCGTGGAGCTGGCGGGCGAGTTTGCCGGCTGCTGGCCTCCTACTCACATGTCTGAGTCCTACGTAGGTGCCAGTTTCTGTGGCCCCTGCGACTCAGGCCCTGGGCTAGGCCCAGTGAGGTTCCTGACGCTTAGACCATCCGTGTTCTCATAAGTGTGGAGGTGAGGCTGAGAGCGCCCTCTGGTCAGAACCCACACCTGACGCCCGCCCAGCCGGGCCGCCTGCTCTGAGCTCCTGGCAAGCTCCCCTGCCGCTCTGGGCCTTGGTTTCTCCCCTTGCACCCTGAGGGGTTTGACGGCTGACCTGGGCCCCTCCCTGGCCCGCGAAGTCTGCAGGGCTATGAAACCACGGGCAGAGGTGGACTTGGCCCTGCAGGCCCAGTGACGAGGGCAGGCTGGCCTCTGCCTGGTCGGCCAGCAGCTGGGAGCCTGGGCTGGTGGGAGAGGAAGGGAGCGGGTGCCGTGGCCGGACGTGGGTCAGGCTTGTTTTATGTCAGGATGACTGGGCCGCAGAGCAGGGGCCGTGTTGCCAAAACAATGTTTAAAACATCTCGGAAAATGTGCAGCCACTTCTTTTCCACGGGCCACATGCCGAGTCCTCCTAGCTCCTTGGGTGAGGGTGGGGACTGGGCCAGGAGGGAGCGGAGGGGGGACGACGGCCGCCAGAGGGGGACTCTGGACCCTCCCTGCGGCCGGGAGCGTGCCCTGCCCCCTCCCCCCTGCCCCACCCCTCCCCCACCCCTGTCTCTCCCTCCCTCTCCCCCCCTGCCTGCCCCCTGCCCCCTCTTCCCCTCCCCTGGCCCCCGGCCCCTCCCCCCTGCCTCCCCATCCCCCCCACCCTTCTTCCCTGCCCTGGCCCCTCCCCACCCTGGCCCCTCCTCTCAGTTCCCGCCCTCTTCCTCCTGCCCCCCTCCCACCTTGCCCCCTTTTACCCCCCAGCCCCCTCCCTCTCCCCTGGCCCAGAACTCAGCACGGGGGCCGCTTCCCAGCGGGTTGTCCGTCTGTGTGGCTGAGGCACTTGGGGCGGTCCTGGGACCCTCAGGTCCACCTTGCGGTTGTGCCTGGGGAGGGCACAGGCTCCAAGGCCCACCCCACTGTGTCCCCCACAATCAGCTTTTCCCCAGGAAAAGGCTGGGTGGCCTGAGTTCAGGTTTCCCTGCCCTCCCTCCTGTGGGGGACTAAGAGCATCAGGCCGCTGCCATGGCCTGGCTCACTGCAGGCCCTGGTTCCACATTAACTGAGGGCCTACTGTGCGAATGCAGGCCTAGGCTTCCACTTCTCCCATGTCCCCCCCACCTCCCCATCTGGGCTGGGAGGTGGTGTGTCTGCCCCCTCCCAGGTGAGGCTCAGGTCATGTCCCATGCCCAGGGGCACAGGAGGGCGCACCAGGCTGGGCCCAGGCTTCAGGTTCCTTGTGGATAAAGTGAAGGTTCCTGTGGCCAGATCCTCACCTGAACCTAAACTACTTGATGATGTAACGGGCCTGCTGCTGGGCTCCTGCTCCCACACCTGTAGGCAATGAGCTGTCACTGACTGAGTCACTGTATAAAGAGCTCTGCCCAGTGCTCTGGGCAGAGACAGAGGAAGGAGGATTATAGGTCTGCAGACTGTTGGACGCAGATGTGATCCTAGTGATCGACCTGTCACCAGAACAAGCCTGGTAATAAACCCTTTCACCCCAAGAACATTCCATCATCATTCCTCAGTCTCACCGAATCCATAGTGAACTTTCCTGGGGCTGAAACCCACTGGCAAGACAGGGGTCTTTGCCTCATCAGTGCAAGAGGATGGCTGGAGCCTGCGTCCTGCCCCATCAGGTCTGGTCTGCCTCTCAGCCCCTCCCAGCAGGGCTCCTGCCCCAGGGCCTTTGCACTTGCAGGACCTCTGCCTGGAGCTTGTTCCAGACCTTGGAATGCCTCACTGCATCCTGGCTCTGATGTCCACATCTGGGCAGGGCCTTCTTCGATGGCCCGTTCAGGATGCCCACCCAGCCCTGCTCCCTGTCTTAGCCTGGTCCCCCCATCACTCTGGGGAGCATCTTGTGTGCCTGTTTATTCTCTCTTCCTGGGTCCCAAGGCAGAGACCTGGGCTTTATTCTCTGCTGTGTCCCCCAGGCCCAGGGATTTGGGCCCCAAGGGAAGGCCTGGCCCAGGCTGGGGAGTAAGGAGAGCCTGTTCCTGCTGGTGGGCGGTGTCTGAGGGGCTGCCTGCCAGCTGTCCTGGGCGCAGATTCTGCAGGGCAGAGGTTGAGAGGGGCTGCGGGGAGGGAAGGATCCTGAGGGGCCAGGCCTGAGGAGGGGGTGCTGCGGGTGCCAGCAGGACCCCCTTCCAGCTGCCGGCCTGTCGGTGTGCAGGCACTGCCGGGGAACTGCCACGTGGGCCTGCCTGCCGCCTACCCCTCCTCCACGCATGTTCAGGAAATGAGCTTCTCCTCCTTCTCTGGGCTGCTGCCCAGGAGGCTGGGCCTGTGGCGGGGAGGCGAGCTCTGGCCAGGGAGTCCCACTCCCCACCAGAACCCTGCACGAGCCACTCCCCAGCTCCGACCTTCCTGAGCCCCGAAGCCCAGAGCGGGTGCTATTTGCTGGGAGCCTGGGCTTGGGAGCAGCCAGAGTCAGCTGCCCCTACATGTTCTGAGTGGGGGTTCCCGGATACCCCCAGAGCCTCAGAACAGAGCAGTGAACACACTCTGGGCTGGTAGCTGGGCTGGGCCTCCACCTGCACCTCCTGTTGGCCAGTGGCTGGCGAGCTGCTTCCTCCGTCCAGGTGGGGTGTGCAGGTCTGCCCGACAGCCCGTTGCACCTGACACTGCCAGGCAGCCAGATGGCTGTAGCCGAGGTGTGTGTGTGGAGAGGCAGGCTTTGGTAGCAGACGGGAGAGGGTTTGCATTCCAGCTCAGCCTCAGCTGGGTGGCCTTGAGTAAGTGGTTTTCCCTGCCTGAGCCTCAGTTTCCCTGCTGGTGAAACGGGTGCTTAGTAAATGCTCAGTTACTGGGAAAAGTAGGCGCCTCATGGCAGCTACTCCTCCCCCCCAGCGCTGTCTCTAGGGATGTTCTAGTGCTTTCTGCTGGGCCTGGTGGGAAGCCTCAGCCCTCAGGCAGGGAGCTGGCACCAGGCTGCAGGAACCTGTGGCTGCAGGTGGGACGAGAATCCCTGGAAAGAGGAGGGAGTGAGTGGCAGGCACGCACAGGGGTGCCTTCCTAGTGCCACCACTGGCCCCTGCCCGGCTTCCTGGGTGTCAGCCCCCAGATGGCTGTGCTCAGCAGCCTGCCCTCCGTCTAGGAGGAGCTGTGGTCCGGACGCCCACAGTTCTTCTCCAACACGGCTGAGTCAGCCTGTGGGAGCCGGGAGGGCTGGGGAGGCTAGCTGCACGGGCTCCCTGGGGCCTTGAAGAGCCAAAGGGCCTGCTCTTGGCAAAGCTCTGGCCGTACCCAGAGCCGGGAGCCAGGCCGGGAGGCCCCGATGAGGTCACATTACAGAGCACGCCTGTGCCCGCTCCTGCAGGCAGTCAGATGGCCCTGTTCCTCGCCTCCCTCCCCTCCCCCTCCTCCCTCCCCCCCATCTCTCTCCGACCCCCCCACACCCTCCGGCGCTGTTTGACTCATCCACCCTTGTAAATGTGCCCTGGAGCGCACTTTGGAATGGGAAAGAATTTTAGGTCGTTGTGAAGTTTTATTTAGGAAATATAGAAACCAGGTGGAGAAAATTAGCTGCATTTAGCTTTTACTGCAGTTTTGACATGTATTAAAAAATGCTTCATGTGCACTGTTTGCAACTCATTTCAAGGGAAGTGGAAAAAGTTTTGTATTCAGTATTTGAGGAAAATTCAAGCGGGTCCCACAGGACGCAGTTCTCCGCGAGCCACCCTTTCCTGAAAGGTCAGCAGGAGGAGCTGTGTGAGCGCCGTGTGGAGGGGTGGGGCGTCTGGGGCCGCGGCCGGGGCTGCCCGGGGCCTCCCACCGCACCCGAGGCCAGGCTGGGCTGAGGCTGCCCTGGACCCGCTACCCCTTTCAGTTTGCTCCCACAAACCGAGCTGACCACTCGGCACCCCAGCTTGGGATATCCCCCCTCGGCTGGGAGCGTGGGGCCCCCAGACAGCCGAGGAGCAAGGTGAGGGATGGCCCTGCTCCGTCTTAGGGGTGTCGTTCCAGAGCATGGCTGGTGGGCCGGGGTCCCCTGGTCCAGCCTCGTCTCCGCCAGGCCTGCTGGCAGTTGCCTTTCAGGAGGAACACAGTTCTCCACGCACATGGCCCCGTCCCGGCCTAGGACTCCTCAGCGCGTCACCACCGCTGGGGTTGGTCTCTACCCTGCCGGGGCACAAACCCTGTGTCTCTGCTCAGCCTCTTCCCCGGGTGGCCCTATGACCTGGCTCCTTGCTCCGGCGCCCTCGGACTCACATACTGCATGTACCCCCGGTCTCCTCCCCCTGGGGTCCTGTCCCCTCTTCCTAAACAGGCTGTGATCTCACTGACTAGTGACAGGCCCCGCATCCGGCAGGGAGGTGGGGGGCACATGCTGTCTCATGGGGTCCTCTCCTGGGGTGGCCTCTCGGGGCCCGGTGGGCCCACACTCAGAGGGCTGAGGAGCTGGGGAGGGAGCTCGTTCACACTAAGTCCCCCCCGTGGGCCCTGATCGTGGCTGAGCAGGCCTGTCATGGCGGTTGGGTGTCTGTGGAGTCCAGCCACCCTGCGCATCCAGGACTCCATGGCCATGCAGGCCCCTGGCTTTCACGCCTGGGTTCCGACTGCCTGCTGCTGGGCCTCAGGTGACCCTGTGCTTCTCTGGGCATCAGTGGGCTGGGGGTGATCCTCTGGTGCCTGGGTCCCCCAGCTGGGGTGGGGGCTTGGCCATGTCCTCCGGGGCAAAGTCACACACATGGACCGTCATGTCACACGGCTGCCTGTGAGTGGCTTGCTCCCCGCCCAGCAGGGCCTGCCTCCTCGGAGCACTGTCCTAGATGGGGTGTTCTGGAAGCAGGCCTGGAGTTTGGGAGCCAGATGTGTGTGCGGGATCCATGCTGCCAGGGCAGGAGGAGGCAGGTTGGGTGGGGCCAGTGGCCGCAGGCCCACGTGGCCTCGCCCAGCCCTGCAGGGTGCCTGAGCAGGTGGCCCTGTCAGAGCCTCGTGCTGCTCTGCAGTGGCTGGGCCTCTAGAGGCCTCCCTTCTGGGATGCCAGAGGGGGCTTGGCTTCACAGCCCCGACAGCCTGGGTGACCCGAGGGAGGGGACAGCTGGAGGCGGGTGCCGGCCGCTCCCAATGGTTGGGAAGGGGGCCCGCAGCAGAGGGCCTGGGTGACGTGTCTGTGCCGACCGCAGGTCCTCCAAAGGTGTGGGAGCCTCACGCTCTGGAAGGATGCTCCACCCCACTGCCTTACAGACAGTGACGCAGAGGTGAGTGCCCAACAGGTGCCCCCCCAGCCCGGTGTGCTGTGCGGGCGGGCTTCTACTTCCCCGACTGTCTTCCCGGGGGGCCGGCAGCCCCGTGCCGGTGACGGGGTCTGCAGTTTGCTGCATAGCCGTGTCTGGGCCTGGCTCACCTGTATCTGTTCTGAGCACCAACAATGTGCCAGGCTCCGTTGATTTCCCAGAGGCGGCGCAGTGCGGCCATTCTCGTGCACCTTCTGTGGGGCCCCTACCCCGTCAGGACTTGGGGGCTTCGACATCCTCTAAACTCCTAGGGGCGGGGGCTGCTGGAGACGCTGGTGGGAGGCAGAGGGAGGAGCAGAGGCGGCCCGGAAGGTCCTGCCTGAGCCTGGCAGGGTTGCGGGTCCTTCCTGGGCTCTGCTCACATGCCCAGCTGTCCGGGGCAGTGAGGCGGAGCAGGCAGGCAGTGGGCACAGCCGACAGGATCTCAGATGCTCTTCTGAACATTTGAAGGGAGGAAAAGCTTCTTGGTTTAGTTTGCTCAGGGGCTGGCAGAAGTGACCTTTCAGTCAGCTTACAAAGCGGCAGCAGATTGTGAGCCAGGAACTGGCTTTAGGAGGTGTTAGCGAAAGGGGGAGAGCTGGTGGTGCTGACCTGCATGGGCTCCCCCGGGGCTCCTCTGTCTGCGGGAATAGGTAGGTCTTGTTGCGGGGCCCTGACTCACTTTGGGGACCACGTGGCAGGATTCGCTGGCCAGACTGAGAAGGGTGATGCTGTGCTGGGCAGAGGAAGGAAAGCTGCCCTGGCTGGGTGCCGGCGTCCCCCCCCCAGGCCACGTGTGGGAAGCCTGAGGTGGATCCACTCAGTGTAACCACATCCCCCAAAACCTATCTCCCCATGGCACCCTTGTTTCTTGGGACACCTGTCACTTGTGTGCACACTGGTGTTCCGTGGAAAGCATTGTGGGAAGTGTTTTGGCAACACTCTTTCTTGTCAAAGGAAATCAGAGAGAGTCCAGGGTAGAGGCCCTTGTCCGTGGCTGCGGGAGAGACGGCAAACCCTCTCTGCCAGTGGCCCTGGGGGTTTGTTAGGGGCTGAACATCTGTGCTCCTACCCCCGCCAAATTCATACGCTGAAGCCCCAGGCCTCAACACGACAGTATTTGGAGGTAGGCCTTTATGGAGTTAATTCTGGTTAAATGAGGGCATAAGTATGGGGCCGTGGCCCTGTAGGATTAGTGCCCTAAGGAGAGACTTGATCTCTCAGTCTCCCTGCCATGTGAGGACTCAGCAGCCACCAAGTCAGCAAGAGGCTCTGCCAGAAACCAGATGGGTGGGCACCCTGATCTGGGTGCCCAGCCTCCAGAACTGTGAGGACTGTGTTGTTGAAGCCGCGCAGGCTGTGGCATTCAGTGAAGGCAGCCTGAGCAGGCGGAGACCGGCTCCAGGGCCCCGGGCTCAGCAAGGCCAGTGCAGGGTGATCGGTGGTCTTGGCTGAGCACATGTAAGCGTGGCACCCTCGAGCGGCCGCCGGCAGAGGGCTAAGACTGAGCGCCTTCTGATGGTCGGAGAGCTCAGAGGAGGAGGCCACATCCTGCCACCTGAAGCAAACTAAGTCCCTGCATTCCAGGTGGCTTGGAAATCCGGGGCCTGGGTTTGTGCTTTTGTGTGGGACCCTCCCTCCTGTTAACAGGTTCTGGGGGCCTTCATGCCCTCCAACGTCCTGGTAGTATACCGTGGCATGACTGTTTATGTTGCAGAAATTATTTTATTTAAAAGGCCTCAGCATAATAAATCTTCCATCCGTACTGCTGCCCGTGTTCGAGCCCCTCGCACTGAACATGTGGTCTAGTGCTGCACCCCAATACCCCAAACTTAGCAGCTTGAAATAACACAGGTTTACCCTGGGGTGGTTCCCGTGGGGGCGTCTGGGCGAGGCTGGTCCTCTGCCAGGCTGCCCATCAAGAGGCTGGTAGTGCTGGGCTCTCCTCACACGGCCCCGCCAGGGGTCCAGGGCCTTGGGGGCTGTCATACGAGGGCTTTAGTTTCTTGCTGGCTGTCACCCAGAGGCTGCCCCAGGCCACCCTCAGTCACATGGGGCCCTCTGATGTGGCAGCTTTCTTCAACAAAGCCAGCAAGGGCCCAGTATCTTTTCTTCATGAAAACCAGCAGGATGGGTGTCACAGTATTCAGTAAAGTAGTCACAAAGGTGATGTCCGGAACCTTTACCATATTCTACTGGGTACAAGTAAATCACAGGTCACACCCCCACTCAGGGAGAAGGGCCTGGATTCCCAGAGGCATGAGTCAGGGAAGACAGTTAGGATCTAAGTCAGCCGTCTGGCCCCCAGTGATTCAGGTAAAGTACAGTCATTTTCCAAGGCCCGCAGGTGATGCAGCTCCTTACAGCATTGACTGCAAGTCTGGAACTCACCCCCTGAACCAGGCCACGCAATTTGACTGACAGGTCCTGTGAGGCAGACCCCTCATCTCTTCACAGGGGCATCGGTGCGACTTAATACTCTGATCCTTTGATTTTTCTGAATTTTAGCCAAAGATTGTACAAGTACACTCTCAGCTTTTTCTCGGCACCATTACTTTCCTGACCATGCTTGGAAGCTATTTCTTAATCTCAGCCCAGTTGTCACTTGGAGAGGCTTACAATTTTTAAAATCATCAGGTTCTTGTGCTTTTCTCCTCCAATTTAGCTCTTTCCTTTTGGATTTTATCACGAGCAGGAGGACAGAGCTGAGTGGGATTTTGCCACCTGAGTCCTGCTGGGGCCCTGGCTGACCCTCCTCCTTCCCAGCCAGGCCGGGGGTCTGGAATGACCCATGTTGGGCTCTTCTTGCTCGGAATGCACCAGATGTCTCTTGCTTCTTGTAGTTTGCATCAGTTTATCTTATAGATGGTTGTGTTTCTGCCCCCTGGCCGTATGGACAGAACCGTGTCTTGGCAAGGTCTTCATGACGTGACACTAAGCTCCTTAAAGGCAGTGGACTTGCATCTCCTCAAGCCCAGCATGGGCTCTGTGCATGTGGGGCCACAGACATTCCCAGCTGCCAGTGACGCACATGATTCCAGAGCTGAACAGATCCCGAGAGACCCCCTTTCCTCACCCTGCCATGAGGGCCGGTGGTCTCAGAGGGAGGAGAGAGCTGGCACAGGCTACAGGTAGATGGGTGGTGGGCTTGGCACTGCCCCCAACCTCTGACTCATCATTTCTGCCCAAGAAAAAGGAGAGTGGGAGAGACTACAGAGGTGGGGGACCAGGAGCACAGGCATGCGGCCTCTGGGAGCGGGGACAGCCCAGGCCTGAAGGGAGCAGCGCATGCATCCGGAAAAGGTGCCCCAGGGCACAAGGTGCTGCCCTTGGCTTCTGCAGGGAAATGCATTCCTGTGTTGATGCAGGTGGAGATCCGCATCCTGAGATTTAGATCAAGTTCAGTTCACAAACCAACCACGTGCAGCCCTGGGACCTTCCTGCCCCTTCTCTGGGGCCGCAAAGCTGGTGCTGGCCCCGTGCCTGGCGGAGCTCAAGGGAAAGCAGGTCCCAGGCTCCTTGCAGGACCGACAGGCCCAGGACTCCTGCGTGCTTGACTGCAGGTTCACCAGGGTAGAGACAGAGACGTGCCCTCCCACTCAGAGCAGAGCCTTGTCAGTGTGGGACAGTGGTGAGTGTCCCGCCTCGGAGCTGCTGAGGGTCAGGCAAAGTTGCTCAGCTTCTTTATCTGTCCCTTATGAACAAGGACCTGGCTCTGTGTGCCTCACTGGGTGGTACTGAATGTCAGGAGTGTGGCATCTCAAGGCTCTTTGAGGTGCGGGGACACGTACCTGCAGGCAGGATCAATGCGGTGGTGGTGTCCAGGGCCCTGCTCCCCGGAACAGCCGCGGGGGACGCCTCTGGCTGTGTTTGACTGGCTGAACGTGTCCACACGCTGTGACGTGGAGGCGCTTCTCCGCAGGAAGATGTGCTCAAACCTTGACAGCCGAGCTCTTTGAGAGCCTGATCTGAGAAGCAACCCAACTGTCCCTCGCAGGACAGTGGTATGTAAGTCACGGTGCACAGGTACACACAAAACGCAGCAACGGAAGTAAATGACCCTGGCTGTGTAAAAACACAGGTGAACACCAAATGTCCGGGGCAGAAAAGACTCAGTATCCGACTACAAGGAGCACGAAGCCATTCACATGAAGCTGGAGAGCCGGCACTTCTGAGCGGTGGGTCCTCAGGGGATGCAGGGGCAGCAAACTGGGTGGGGAACAGGAGGCAGGCGCTGAACGGATGATGGTGGGGGGACATGGGACTGGGGTGCGTAGTGGTTTCAAAACAACTGGTAAAGTTTTATTTCCTAATCTGGGTGTTAAGCATGGGAACTTCACTTTCACTGGCCTTTAAAACATGCTGTGTCATAAGCTCTGGGTCTGGTACCCAGGATAATCAGTACCGACTGGTTCCCCCATTCCAGGCCTTCACGCGGGTAACCCTTCCTGTCCATCTGTGGTGTCACCGCCCTCATTGTTGCCCCCATGGTCTGCTGCCAGGGAACAGCTGGAAGGTGGGCAATGACATCTCCCAATACCCCTGCTGCCCTTGGACAGAGCTGTGTGGCTGAGGTCGGGCCAACAGGATGTGGGCGGACATATGTATGTACACGTGCCACCGGGACCCTGGTCCACAAGTGCCCCCACACAGTGCCCCTTCCTTTGCTGACTGGATGTGGGTGTGGACTCTGATGTCCAGGGTGACTGAGAGGCCGCATATCAAAGGTGGTGGCACCCCTGTCAGCCTGGGTCCCTGGCCTGGAATGCTAGGCCACCCACCCCTGCGATCAGTGGATGTTACTGGAACAAGAAGGATGTTACTGGAACAAGAGCCTAAGTAAATTTACCTGCTCAAGCCGCAGAGATTCAGGCCTCACGTGTGACCATAGGGTCAGCGCACTGTGCTGAGAGCCACATCGGCCCACTGTCTGCTTTTATGGGGTCCTGGGGTAAGAATGGTTTTTACACTTTCAAGGATTACATTTCCACTGGGCACACACGCCTACTTAACCTTCCATTTTGCCTCTTAGCCCACACAGCTTAAAATATTTACTACTGGCTCCTTCAGAAAAAGCTGGCGGCACCTAGCATGACCGCCTCAGGAAGGGGCCCCTCAGAAGCAGCCTCGAACCCAGATGCACTGGCAAGGACTTCATCTGGGGTGATCCCAGAAAGCATTGGTACGGAAGCTGGGCGATGAGGTGGGGACCGCTATGAGAAACAGGGCCCTGGGGGACCTTGAGGGGCAATGCTGGACTCCCCTCAGCATGAGGGGTGAGGGGTCCCATCTGAGGCTGCTTCCAGGGTGCGAGTCGCCTGGCGCCTCTGTCCTCCCCGTGTTGTGGGCTAAGCCAGGAGAACACCCTCCCCAGGTCATGGGGAGAGAGGGCCTCAGGGACAGAGGGCACCAGCGACGGTCACCTTAACACATACACCTCCCCCTGACCGAGAGCCAACAGGCTCTGGAGGCTCAGGCATGTGCTCAGGCTCACAGGAGCAGCGTGAGGCGGAAGGACCGGGCGGCCGCAGGCCGGCGGCTGGCAGCCCCTGGCACCTGTCCCCTCCCTCTCTGGCCTTGCTTCTGGGCTCCTCGTGGCATCAGGAGTGCTTGCTGGGGGGTCACGAGGCTTATCTGCATCTCAGGCCCTGAGGTCACATCAGGGCCTGGCCAGCGCTTCCCATCCTTCCACTGTTTCAAAGCTGGGAGCCATGTCAGCACTTGAGGAGTAAATTTGCCAGCCTAAGACTTTACTAAGCCCCATCTGGACCCGGGGCCCAGAGCCTAGTGAGTCCCAGGTGCCCAGGGGAGGCCTGCAGATGTGGATTTTCCATGTAAGCCTGGGTGACGTCAGCACCGTGCCACAGCTGGGCTGGTACGGTGGGCGTGAGCAGCCCACCTCCACATACTCCTCGGTTCTGGAATCAGCCTCTCAGTGCGTGGTCCTGCGGGCTGGAGAGTTTATCCAGGGATAATAACCATGGGCTCATGAAATCACAGGATTCCTGGGGCTGGGTGGAACCGCAGAGGGCCCTCTGCTCCGACTCCTTGGACGGAAGGCCAGAGAGCCGCGGGAGGGGAGGGCTGCTTGGCCCTGGGGTTGAGCCTGATGCACCGCGGGAAGCCATTCCCAGCAACTAGGGAGCCAGATGCCCCACCTGGGGCCTCCCGCCCCTCTCTGAGTAGGGTCAGAGCCCCTGGCAGCCCTGCCTGGGTGGCCTGGGATGGAAGTGGGGAGGGGCTGGGCCAGGGTGGGTGTTCCTGGGGACACTGGGGGGACCAGAGTGGTGGCCCTGTTCTGCCTCTGAGGATGCCTCTTACACACCAGCATCAGGTCACCTCAAAGATTCCCTCAACCATTACCTCTCGGCCAACTCATTAAAATTAGTTTCTCTCCAAAGAGAGTGTGCTCAGTGTAGACAGTTCAAACAGCAAAGCCAGGTCCACACTGGAGGGAAAACGGCCCCAAGTCCAGGCCCCAGACAGCCCCGCCTCGACACTCAGGTGGAGGAGGGGGCAGGTAGACGGCCTCTGCCTGGCTGCTCTCTACGGGCGTGTGTCCGTCAGTTGCTGTGATACCACGTCGGGCGGCAGTGAGGATGCTGTCGCTCCCTAAGGCAGGGAGACCTCGGAGCCTTCTTCCCCTCGCAGGCCAGTATTTGGGCCACGAGCAGGAGGGGCTGGGTCCTCGCCCTCTGTCCCCCTCTACACAGGGGGAGCTGGAAGCCGGGCCCCCGTGTCCCCTGACGACCTTTCCCTCTGATCTGTGCTGGAGGGTGTTGGTCTGTCTTACTTCCTGTACCAGAGCAAAAGCCCAGATAATAGGAAGCTGGTGTCTGCTGCTCCTCACCAGTGCATCCCTGCCCTGTGAGGAGAGGTGACCCCGAATTTGGGTGCACGGCATTCCAAGACCATCAGGAGGCTCTGTGGCCTCAGCACAGCAAGCTGTTGCCCAGTCTGCAGTCAGAGACCCGCAGCCGATTAGCATTGTGTTGCTAATGCAAGTGATGCTTCCACAAGCCTCCTGGACTTGTATTACTGCCTCTGAGGAGGGCTTCCTCGCCCAGACCTCTAACTACCGTCCGGTGCCTTTCTTACGTTTTGATGTGTGCTGGTCAGCTGCCCTCTGGGAAAGTGGTTGGCCTCCAGCTCCACGTCCATTCCCCATGCACTCCCGGATGTGGTGCCTTTCCGGTCTGCTCCCGTGTTGAGGTTGGCCATGTGGATGCCTCCTTCCTTCTCCTGATGCCAGGCGCTGCACCATGCGTGGTCTTTCGGGCAGGCCCCTCTGCTGCGTTCCAGGGCCTCAGCGGCTACTCAGTAGGAGCTCAGGCTGGTCAGGCAGAGCCTGGAGCCCTTCTTGTGCAGGCAGCACCTCCAAACGGCCAAGGGGATGCCCAGGTGGCCTCCACCTGGTGCCTACACCCCAGGGTCCCAGGGTCCTGTGCAGAGAGAGCAAGTCGGTGCTCCTGCCTTCAGCCACCTTGACCTAGAAGTGCTTCCAGCACTTTCCCTTCGCTTCCCTTGGTGAGAATTAATCACGTGGTTCCTCCCAGCTGCAAAGGAGCCTGGGAAACGTCCATGGCGGGGCAGTGGCTTCCGGCATGGACTCTGCGGGGTAGAGGGGCAGTCAGGGCCTCTCTGGCCTGCTCCCTGTTTCTGCCTTGGGCGCAGTCCGCAGTCCTCCGAGTCCCGGCCTGGCAACGCTTCCTCGGAGGGACGTGAGCCATCTGCGATCTAATACATCTTGTGCTGATCTTATGGTTGACGGATCAGAATATGGGGACAGCCACCGTCTGCCTTCAGAGTCTCTGGGCCTGAGCTTTCACTCCAGTTCCAGGTGGGGCCGTGGACTCTCCGCCTGGGGCTGGGCAAACACCCCCCAGCTGCATTTCAGTCTGCATGCCCACTGGGCTCAGGGAGGCAGAAGGCAGGTGGCATCTTTTTGGCTGAAGCAGGAGGAAATGCTCTGAGAGGGTGGCAGATTCTGAGCATCTGTCCACCACCCACAGGCCCGCAGACATTGCTACTCGGCCTCTGAGACCAGAAGGAGCCTCAGAATCCTCATTGTCACCCACTGGATGCCAATAAACGAAGACCAACCACGTGAGAAGAGGAAAGGCTGTTTATTCAAAGCTTGCCATAGCGGGGGAGCCACGTAGCTTTGTTTTCATTCTGACGGAGACTCAGCAGCAGGCAGGAGATTGGGAGGGCTTTACAGGGGAGAAGGGGAGGCTCCCTGAATGCCCGGAGGGAGGCTGTGGCCCTGGGGAGGCTGGAGCGGAGCTAACTGGAAGTGGGGTATCCTATGTACTTGGTTAGGGGAGCGTATTTGATTTTCTCTGGTGGGGCCTCAGTTGGAAGTGAGGACAACAGTCAGGGAAGCTGGCAGTTGTTGGTCAAGTCCGCCTGGGCCCAGCTCTGACGGGCACTGTCTGGCTCCCCGGCTGTGGAGAGGCAGCAGTGCGACGCCCCGCAGGCTGACTGGCAGCGGGCTGTCTTCCTGCGCTGGTTACTGTAGGCAGGGGGTCGCGGGTCAGGGTTCCATGTCCGCATGTGATGTGGCCACTGCCCACCTCTATACTTAGTGTCCCCTGTGGGGGCGGGGCCCCTGCCTCGGGCTTGCAGGATGCTTCCAAGAGGAAACCTCTCTGCCGCTGTCACGGTCAGGGAGCCCTTCTCCGCGGAGCTCTGCGCCAGGCGGGTCCTCGGGGATGGCACGGCCTTCAGTGAGTGGCTGCTGCACCCGCAGGTCGGCGGCAGACACAGGGACCATATAAAGACCCGTGACAGAAGGAGAGTCCTGCTGGGGATGAGCTTACGGTGCAGCTGTGAAGAGAGGACCTAGGTCTTGGCGCAGGGGGCCCACTCTGTCCCAGTGTGTCCCGCCGCCCAGCGGAGATCAGCTGTGAGGGGCCGGCTGCCCCGTCACAGTGCTCAGGTGGTAACATGTTGAGAGACCCCATCTTTCAAGCCAGCAGCCCAGGTTTGAATCCAAACCCCCCTGCTGAAGGGCAGGCCCCCTCCTGGAGCCTCTGTCCCCCCTTGTAAGGTGGGGTGTCCCCTACTCACTCAGTCTGGGAAGGTTGAGGGTGAGCCATGATGCAAAGGGGAAGCACGCGGCACCAGCGCCAGATCCTGCCCGGAACCGCCCCCCAGCACCGAGCGCTGGGTCGTCTCCTCCCGGGCCCCAGAATGTCAGCTGTGACAGTGAGGCAGGTTCCCTCTGTGGACCCTGCCGCCTTATGCTGCTGGGAAAAAGGGGTTCTCTCCCTCAGGATTTTGGGGGACAATGAAAGCTGCAAATGGCTGAGCACATACATCAGCATGAAACTGTGGAGAAGATACTCTGAAGTCAGCCGAGGTGTGGTTGCAGTCAACATTTAGGAGTGACAGCCAGCAGGGCCCTGAGATAAACGTCTAGCTCCCTCTCACTAAATAATTTATTTTGGGTGTTCCATTAGCAATGTTGTGGGGGGCAGGCCTCTGCTCGGTCTGGGTCCCCCCTTTCCTGTGTGAGTGGCCCTGAGAGAGTAGCTCTGGGGTCAGTCGGCCTGTGTTCCAATCCTGACTCCACACCTGGGATCCTGGGCCAGTACTGACCGCTTGGAACCTCCTATCTGTAAAATTGGCGTGCTGAGGGGGCCCCCGGGCTGGGTTGGTGAGAGGAACCCAGGAGAGAATGGGTGAAGAGCAGCTGGCCTGGGATGTGGCGCAGCAGGGACACCCAGGGATCAGAGTGTGAAGAAGGCAGCGTTCTGTTACCGTGCTCCTGTGTACGCCGTGCTGCCGGGCCTGGCCTGCAGGCACCTACAGAGGCTGGGGCTCCCGCCTCCTCACCTAAGGACTCCCTGGAAGAACCTTCCAGCACTGCTTTTGCATCCATTGCCTCCTGTGAGAAGTTCTGCAGAGACGGTGGTTCCTGGTTTGCCTGTCCCCAGGGAGGGGCTTGGCTCTCGCGGTTCTGTGATTCTCCCCACCTTTCCTTCCTCATTTGTGTGCTTATTATCCTGGGACTGTGTTCTCTCTGCGGATGAAGGAGGGGCTTCATTGTAATCTGAGTGAAAGACGTGATCCTTCTGTGGCCAGAAATACGGCCCCTAGGAGAGTGATCATAGGGCCACTGTTTATTGAGCCGCAACCTGGAACATAGTAGGCCCATAACCAAGGCCTTCACAGACATCACGTGTCTAAGATGTGCTGTGCACAGTATAAATGTTGACTCCATGAAGGGAGAGCTTGTTTTTTTCCCCTATTCATAGATTTGGGAATTGGGGAATCAGACCTTCTGAGGGTCATGCAGGGACAAAGTGAGGTGCCATGATTTGAACCCACATCTCACTCCAGGGACTCCTACTTAATTGCCCAGATATCCTGACCTTCACAGGGGTGACAGTTTCTCTCTCCCAACCCCTCTTGCCCCCCAGTCCCTCCTGACACAGGACAGTAAGTGCTGGGTCAGTACGAGCCACATGATCTAGCTGGAGAATAGCTTATTGCTAACCTGTGTAAACTGTACAAGCCCTGGGAGTCAGGAAAATGGGTGTCATGGAAAGTGCCAGAGAAGGTGGGTCCTGGATTTTCTTGAAGGCTGGTTGAGGTGCCCCTGCTTGGCCACATCTGATATGTCCCTGAGGTCCAGGCTCATGAGGCTCAGAGGGTAAATGGACCCCAACCAGACTCCCTGGTGGGTCAGGGAAGAAAAGGCTGTTTCCAGCTGCCCAGTGAGCCCATTTCTACAGGGAAATTCTATAGAATTTCAACATGAGCATCAAGAAACAGTCCCTATGTCTCCATAAAGCTTACGCCCCGCCCAGCATCTGCTGCAGATTAGGATCAGTGAGTTCACCCCCGAGGCCCCTGAGTATTACTGGTTTGCGTGTTCTCTAAATGGACAGTTAGGATTAAGGCAAGTTCCAGGGTTTTGTGCAATCCTTTCAGATAAGAGGTCTGGTTGGGGCTTTGAGCAAATTCTTTGTGCTGCCAGAGCATTCCTGAGAGTCTGGGGTCATGTGCAGCCCCAGCCTCCTGTGTGTGCTGCGTGGCTGCGGGGGTTGCTGGCAGAGGTGCTCAAGCCCAGCTTGGATGGCATTTCATTCACTCACTCAGCCAATAGCTCCTGGGTTCCTGCTCCGGGCAGGTGCCTTGCTCAGTGAGGAGAACACAAGGGTGAGGGAGAAAACCCCAGCCTGTTACCGCCCTCAGAGAAGCAGCCACGTAGAGAAGAGCGGTTTGGCCAAGTGACCCGAGGACTGTCAGTAATGGCCAAGGCGAGAGGTGCCCAGCGCTGCGGGAGGAAGTACGGGGCCGGCACTGTCTCAGGGGTCAGCTGGGGCTTCCTGGAGGAACTGGTGTTTGAGTCATATTCTGGCAGTTGGGCAGGAGTTGGGGGGAGGGCCAGAGCCACAGCCGTCCAGGCAGAGGGGACTGCCGTCCTCCGGGCGGGAGGTGTCCCAGGTGCCTGGGCCCGCTGTCCTCCAGGTGGGAGGTGGTGCTGGGGGCCGGCGGGCAGGGGTGGAGCTGGGGCACCACCTCAGCTGTCTAGAGGGAATGGGGCTGGGGCCGGGTGATGGGCAGGCTCTGGGCTGCCTGAGAAAGTCCTGTGTGAAGCTCTTTTCCTGGCGCATGGGGCACACATCCAGCGAACAGCGAGGGAGTGCCCGTCTCGTGCTCGGCTCTGGGAAGCGGGCAGTGGGGGCCCGCCACAGTTTCTCTCCTGTTCAGACACCTTCCTGTCCAGGGCAGCCTGCAGGGCCCTCGGTCTGTCCTGGGCTGGTTTCCCCCCGGGGCAGAGCCGGAGACAAGGGTTTGGATGCGAGTAGTGTCCTTTGGAGACGGTCCTGGGAGCCCCCGTGAGGCTGTGGGGGAGGTGGGAGGGGTGAGGAGAGCCTTAAGGGGTGGGCGCCAGGGCTCAGCCTGCTGGGGACCCCTGGATCCCCGTGAGGGTGTAGATGGCAATGAGCAACCATCGCCGAGTCCCATCCCTTAGTGCTTGAGGGTCATTCTGGGGGATTTCAGGCTTCCGCATTCATGGACAGAGCACCCCCACACCAGAGAATCCCGGGGCTAAGAAACATGGGCAGCAGGGGGCAGTATGGGAACCGTCTGGAGGTGACCTTGGGGCAGGTGGAGGCCACGTGGGCAGGCACTACCTGGTGGCTACAGTCCACCCCTTGCAAGGAGCAAGTCCCCTTAACCTCTCTGAGGTCCATCCTGTAGCAGAACCCGGCTCCAGGGTCACAATCCCTCCTTCACCATAATGGGGATCTGTCGGCCTGGGGCAGCCTCACGCCGGACCCCATGTCGGTGAGCGAGGCACCCCGAGCTTCTGGCGAGTGCTGTTGGCAGAGGCCATGTGCACGGAGGCAAACCTGGAACACTGGTCAGTGCGGGAAGGCGACTGCCTCCGGGGTGGGAGGTTGGGTGGGTCCTGACGTGCTGGCTGGCACCCTACGCAGCCCTCAGCAGTGGCAGAAGCAAGGGCAGCCTTGGTGGGAGGAACCCAGGTCATTCGGCCTGTGCGGAGCCTCCCGCTCCACCACTGTGCTCTTCGGTTCCTGCACTCGTTGTCCAAGCGCTGGGAGGTGAGCAGAGCTCACTGGGCCAGCATCCTGTCCTCCTGGCTGTGTTGGCACCAACGTCCCCCAGAGGCCACTGCCTGCAGGAGAGGAGAGTTCACACAGTGGGAGCCCACCTTTGCCCAAAGCCTCCTGGTCGCCGACCTTCCAGCCCTGCCGCGTCTGAGCCACTTGCTCCTGCCCTGGAGTCACTGTATACCCTAATCTCCTGGCCCATCTCCTCCACACAAAGTGGACGACAAGGGTCCTGCCTGAAGCTCTGTCTCTCAGGGCCACCCCCTGAGTGAGTGGGGCTGAAGCACGGTGGGTGCTGTGCTCTCGATGCGCTCAAGTCCCCGGCAGCCAGTGGGTGGGGCCGGTGGGAATGAATACGTGAGGAAAGCGTGAGCTGTGTGTGGGGAAGAAGGCTGAGGGGCCCTGCCTGGAGCAGATGTGGAATGGGCTTCAACACGACTGGTTTTCTCTTTCATTGACTGTGCAAACCCACAACTATTTTTTTATTGTTCAGTAATGCTTTAAAAATTTTGCAATAAACCCATTCACAGCAACAAACAGAAAAAATGAAAGTCATGCTCAATAAAAATATTGAATTTTTATTTCTTTTTCTTGAGACAGTTGATGAAGAACATTTAACCTTGACACCCCAAAGGGCAGCTGTGATAGGGCCCAGTGATGAGAACCAGGAGCAGGGGGCATCTACACCGGACTCCGGGAAGCCTGTTGTCTTATTCATGTAAGGTCTTCAATATTATCTTGGTGCGCTATTCAAAGTCTTCTTATGCACACACTGTCAGCAGAACTTTGTAAGCCCCTGAGTGGTGCCTGTTTAGGTCAGCGTCGTAGTCGTCTCAAGCAGGAAATCAGTTAATTTCAAAAACACTTTGATTTTTTTCACCTAGTTGATGGCATCTAAGTACAGCATCTGGATATTTATTACATGTGAACTGTCAATAGTGCTGTAGATTCAGTTAAAAATAAAGGCCGCCTTCAACACTGAAATTTTGTTTTGGAGGTGATAAAAGGAAGCCAAAGTTTGGAGGAGTGCAACACTATGGTTAAAAATACAGTATTTTGACTAAATGAAGAAACCCATTATTATTGGGAATTTTTGCGGTGCCCACAAGCTCCTAATTGCATTTAAACCAGCTTGATATGCAGCCAATAGGGAAGGAAGGTATAGTTGTCAAAATGTACAAATATTTTTATACACGTGCAGAATGACTGAACTACACAATTTCTTGCAAAGGTATGTAATTAAAGGAAAAAAACCTTCAGCGCAGCAGCTTGCAGTTTCTCTGCTGCTTGTTTCTGGAGCTCAGAAATGTCTGGGCCTTTGAAGAATTCCTGTGACGGCACTGAATGTCCTTGAAGACGAGTCTCTAGAATTTGGTTATATTTTATTTAAACTCATTTTGAGATTTTTAATCTACCTATTCGATAATCAGAATGCCAAAGCCCTTGAGCTTTTGAATCTTTAAGAATCGTTAATGATTGAAGACAAAGTTCACAGAGTTAGTACAACGATGCTCACCCCTCAGGAAGCGAGGAGGAAAACAGACCGAATTTAACTCGAGGGGCTCAGAGAGCAAACGTCTAACTTCAGAATTGTGTACTTGTACTTTGGAAAGTTGTACTGGTGGGAAGAATGGTTTGGTGCATTTAGGTTTAGTAGGATAGATTTATAATCTGAAACCGAATGGAACAAAGTTGAGACGGCATGGAAAAGAATCAGGTGCGGGGACCACGTATGCAAATTTTGCCTCATAAATGTGTTCGTTGAAGAAAGGCCCGAATACAGCACCTGGGAGAATGTTTGGGCTGAAATATTTACACACGTAAGCAAAACAAAGACAAAAACCTCCAAACAAACGGACGTAAGAGTGTGACCATTGGCCACAGGGCAGAAGTGGCCCCGAGCTTATCCCGTACCTCACCGCCCATCAAGAGGGTATTTTCTGAGATAAAAGAATGCTATGGTCTACAGAGAAAGGGCTCTTGGGGCCCTCAAGAAATTCAAATTAAGTAACATAAATTTGATGATTTGCCAGCAATTTCATGAAAAAAGAGGTCATACTGAGAAACACTAGCGACAAGAATCAGTGATCCGAGGTGCTGAGAGGGGCACGCAGTAGGGTGAGCGTAAACGCACCATTTTGTTGTTTAGTGTACACATTTTTAGAAAACTGTTTTCCAACAGTTTCTGAATGGAACTGTTGCATGGGTCCCTCACTGTGATGCAGCCCCCCGCGGGTAAGAGGCCCACGGTTGGCCTCACAGCCTCAGTCACTGTGGGCACCCCGCCGTGAGGTCGGGAATGGGTGGGCGGCGGCCCTCCAGCCCGGCTGCGCCCTTGGGCTGGGAGTCCCCCCTCCTCCACCCTGACTCAGCCCCCAGAGCTCCCAGGGACCTTCTGTGGCCACCCGGGCAGGGCGGTGCCCTGAACTCAGAGCTCCCACAGTTTTTACCGAGTGATGACCTGGTTTGTGGGGAGGGACCCCAGGTCCCCTGTCTGGTGGGGCCGAGTGTGGTTCTGTCCCTGCTGGTGATGCCCCTTGGCCCCAGAGGTTGGCTCTGTGCGGGGGTACCTCTGTGGGCCCTTCCTTGGACCCCCGACTGTCCCCTCCAGGTGCAGATCCCGGCGCCCCCACCTAGACACTCTGCCGGGTCGTGGTGGAGTCCCGAGAAGGCCCTGTGCGCCCAGGCAGGTCTCCGCTGTGCCTCTCCTTTTCTGGGCTGCAGCGTGACAATGCCGCCTCTTTCCTCTTGCAAGGAGCAGTCTCAGACCCTCCCTGTGCGCCCAGACGCAGGGCAGAAGGCGCGGCCGAGCCCTCAGGCTGTCGGGGAGAGAGGGCTGGTGGCTCCACGCCTGCTGTGCGACGGGCTCTGAACTTCGGTGGCAGTGAGCATGCTGGCCTCGGCACACAGGGTTTCGTGGTGGGGGGGCAGAGGTGGGGGTGGTCACAGGGAGGGGCTGGCCCGGGTGTGAGCGGCCTGCCTCATGGTGAGGCGCCTGTGGAAGGCTTCACTCCCAGGAGGAGCCCTGGGCACAGGCCTGGCTGGCCGACCCCTGAGAGGGTGAACGAGGCGTGTGGTCAGCGGGCGTGGCTGAGGGGCCTGGACCAGCCTGGCTCCTTCCTGCCTTTCAGAGCCCCCAGCTCACCGGGGCTCCTGCTGCTGCAGCAGATGGTGGGGCCTGAGCTGGGGTCTCCCGGGAGCCCGGGGCCCCTCAGGAGGCCCAGAGCTGCCTGGTGGAGGGTGGGAGGTGGGGACGTGGCGTATGCAGCCCTGGCTGGCTGGCCTGCCCGTGGGAGGCCTGGTGGGCTGACTCATCGAGAGCTGAGAGCCGAGCAGAACGGGGCCCAGCTGTTCTGAGCCTCGGGGATATCCCATGTTGCAAACTGGAGCCAGGAGGGGGAGGATGGGCTCGCTTCCTGCCTGCTGACCTCCCTGGGAAAGGCTGTCTCCATCCGTCCGCTCGCTGGTGCAGGGTGGGGGCCCCAGGCGCGGCCATCCCCCGGTCTAGGCTGCACTGCCAGGCCCTGAGGAGTTCCCGGGGACACGAGCCTTTTGGTGCTAAAGCCATGAGAGTCCCAGGCACTTGGGACGCTTGGTCCCCTAGTTGTGGCTGCACAGCAGGAAAACATTCACTGCTCCAGACAGGATGGCCCGGGGTGGGGAACCTGGGGCTCCTGGAAATTGGGGTAACAGGCCTGAGGTCCTGAAGTCACCAGGACCGGGAGCCGCACGCTCTGCGTGGAGGAGGTGGCTCTGTGCACCCAGAGCTCCAGCCCACGGGGGGCTGAGGCCAGGCCCGGCAGCGAGCCAGCGCTCCCTCAGCCCTGCACTGCGGGCACCCTGAGCAGTCTTTGGCTCTCACACCTGGCAGCCGTTTTTGCATGACCAGAACTGTTGGGCTGTGTGGCATTTGGGCCAAATGAGGGCATTGAGGATCCCCAGTCCTTCAGGGCTCCGGGAACCCCAAACCCCGCACTGAGCGTGTGCCCAGAGGCAGATCCTCGCCCTCTGCACTGAAGCTCGGGCTCCTCTGGAGGCCTTCCCTCAGCTGCTGTCCCCTCCCCTGTCCCCACCCCGACCCTCTCGCTAAGCTTCCGGCCACTGTGGGTTCCCGCTGCCACCCTCTCTGCTCCCATCTCCGCCCCACTGCCCCGTGGGCCTCTCCTTCCGTGTGTCCTCGGTCTTCTTACAAGGATGTCGGTCCTTGGATTTAGGGCCCACCCTATCCAGTACGATCTTACCTGGATTGTTAACTAATTACATCTGCAAAGACCCTATTTCCCAACGAGGTCACATTCTGAGGTTCTGGGTGGGCATGAATTTCCAGGGCGGGGGACTCTGTCCAACCCGTGACACCTGTGCGGTGCCACATTCAGCAGGCCGTCCAAGAAGCTCCGGTGCCCGGCTTCCTATTTAGCAACGCCTGGCTCGTGGTGAGTCCGTGCTGTGGGGCTGGGGCTGTATTGTAGCCCACGAGCCCGCTGTTCTCCTGCACCCAGGGCGCCTTCCGACCTGCCCGCTTGCTGCGCCCTCCTCCTCCTCTGCCCCGCGGGCCTTCCGCCGGGATCCCGGAGCAGCAGGCCTGGAAGGGGCCCCGTAGGATTCCCTGCAGGGCGAGTCTGAGCTGTAGGACTCTCGGGCTCCGGTGTTCTGAGCATCCCCTCCTTCCTGGCGGGCACTCCCGCCGGCGTGTTGAAGAGGGCCTCTCACGGGCTTCTGGGCGCCATCCCCGCGGGCGGCACGCCGGCCTCCGTGCTCCGCTTTGGAAACCAGTCTGTGTCCTCGGGCGGCCCTACGGCGCCTGCCGTTCTTTCTGGGGCTTCACTAAGGTGGGTCTGGGTGTGGGCTGCTTTGTGCCAATCCTGCTTGGGCCTCGCTGGTTTCTCAGAGGGACTGAGAAGCGCCTGTGTGATTCCATCAGTCCGGTGCGATTCTCAGACACCGTCCCTTCAGATACCGCCCGGCCTCCCGTCTGTCCCCGTCAGTGTGGCCGGACCGTGTCCCGCCCCTCTTCTCCGTGGCTCTGCCCCTCCCGTTGCCCATCTCCTCGCCTCCCTGTGCCACCTGCTCTACGACATCTCAGACCAGTTCCCTGGTTTGCCAGCGCGCCTTCAGTTGAATTGAATATACAATGAACATAAACATTTAATAAATGATCTTAATCATTGCATCCTTTATTTCCAGCTTTCTCCTTATTTTTATCATATCAACTCATTTTTAATGGTTTCCTGTTCACTGTGAGCTTTTCAATCTGAATTTTATTTCTTTAAGCTTAACGGAAACACAGCTGTTTATACGGAGTGTCTGAGTTTCCAGGGTCCGGGCTCTGGGGGTGTGTCTCTGCTGCCTGTGCCCTCTGCTGCTTGCCACTCACTGGGTTCTGCTCCCATTTGTCCCGGGACCTGCCTGTTGCCCCATAAAGTTTGGTGGAGGCCCTTTGAGGTCTAGGAGGAGGTGGATTTCAGCGGGGAGGTTTGGCCCTTCTGGGCCCTGGCCTCCGCAGACCCACGCTCGCGGTGACCTGAATCCACCGAGAGACTCCTTTGCGGCGTCAGCTGTGGGCCTGTGTGGCAGAGCTCTTGGGTCCGCATCTCCGGGTAGAGCCAGTGCTCTCACTGGGGGGGATCCCATGAGGAGTGCATCCCTCGGACCCCGCTGAGCAGGCCTGGGCCGCAGCGCCCGTGCCTTGCAGTCAGCTGCTGAACCCCGAGGCCCCCTCGGTCCTGCCGCCGGTTCTCAGTCACAGCGCCTTGCGGCCCTGCCCTCATCTGCAGGCCTGCCCGGTGGCTTGCGGGCTCCTTACCCCTCTTGACCTTCCGATGCCTGCCTGAACTGTTGTTCCTCAGTGAGCTTGGTCTGATGAACCTCCCTGTCCTGTCCCCAGAGTGTGCGCGAAGGGCAGTCCTGGCCGCCTCCCACGTCCCCGCCGTACGCCGGTGTGACGGGCTGTATGAGACCGCGCTCCCCCCTCGGTCCTTCCTCACTAGCACCACCTACCCGCGTCCAAGACCGGTGTCCCCTGCCTGCTCCTGAGGTAACCTCCCTGTGGCTCCCCGGCACCGGTCTTGCTCTCCGGCGGTCAGAGGTCTTGGAAGGGCACCTGTCAGTGCCGCCCCTTCTCGGCTGTGCACCCCCTGTGGCTGCCCACGTGCAGGGTGAGGTGGAGCTTCTGCCCACGCCAGCAGGGCCTGCGTGCCAGCCTCTAGCTGTCCCTCCAACCCTGTCTCCTCCCTCCCTCACCTGGCTCTGCTGCTATGGGCATCTTGGCACCCCACCCAATGCTGAGACCACTGCCTCCTTGAGGCCTGGGAGGTTCTTGAAGGCTGGCTGCACCTCCTCATTCAGGTCCTTCTCAACCACACCTCCTCAGAGAGGCCTTCCTGGTCAGTCTGTCCAGAAGCTCCACTGTTCTCTGTCCACTCCTCTCCCTTCTTCCCCCTTCTCCAGTTTAATTCCACTGGTCACCGTCTGACATTCCATTTGTCCTTCCTTCTGTCCTTGCTGGTCTGTCTCCCCATCTAGAGCAGAGGCTCTTTGGCTTCTCAGCACTCAGCCCACTGCCTGTACCCAGTAGGTGCTCAATAAGTACTTGAGGGCTGAATGAAAGCTCTTGGCCTCTCTGCGTGCTGCTCAGAGGAAGAGGAATGGGGTGAGGATAGAGCTCAGTGGCGTCTGTTTCCAAACAGACTTTAGTGGGAGGATTTGGAGGCCAGGGGCAGGGGGAGTTTCTATATTCAGGGTTTGTGACTTAATCTGCACGCTCCCCCTTGTTAAAAACATTTTTGTTCTCTTAAAGTTTGTACCTCTGAGCACCTTCACCCATTCCACCTACCCTTTCCCTGACTCTGGCAACCACCAGTCTGTTCTCTGTGTCCATGAGCTCGTTCCTTTTAGATTCCGTGTGCAGGTGAGATCGGGGATCGGGCAGTATTTGTCTTTCTCTCTCTGACTTACTTCACTTAGCACAGTGCACTCAAGGTCCATCCCTGTTGTCACATGTTCCTGATAACCATTTATATGTCTTTGGAAAGACAACTATTTAATTCCCCTGCCCACTTAAAAATCAGACTCTTTGTTTGTTTGCTGTGGATTGTAGGAGTGCCTTATATATTTTGGATATTAGCCCCTTACCAGATGTATGATTTGCAAATATTCTCTCTGATTCCGTAGGTTGCCTTTGCATTTGGTTGACGTTTTCCTGTGCTGTACAGCTTTTTAGTTTGACGTCATCCCATTAATTTTTACTTTTGCTGCCTTTGATTTTGGTGTCAGATCCAAACAGCCATTGTTAAGACCAATATCAAGAAGTTTACCATCTATGCTTTCTCCTAGGAGTTTTATAGTTTTAGGTCTTACATTCATGTCTTTCATCCATTTTGAGTTGATTTTGTGTATGGTGTAAGATAGGGGTCCATTCTTTTGCATGTAGCTGTCCAGTGATCTCAGCACCCTTTATTGAGAGACTGTCCTTTCCCCCTTGTATATTCTTGGCTCTTTTGTCATAAATTAATTGATGATTTATGAGCAGGTTTCTTTCTGGGCTCTCTATTCTGTTCCATTGACCTATGTGAATGGTCTTCTATTGATGCCATACTGTTTTGATGACTGTAGCTTTGTCACATTGTTTGAAATCAGGTACTGTGATGACTGCATCTTTGCTCTTCTTTCTCAGGATTGCTTTGGCTATTTGGGGTCTTTTCTACAAATTTTAGGATTGTTTGTTCTATTTCTGTGTAAAATGCCACGGGAATTTTGATAAGGGATTGCACTGAATCTGCAGATTGCTTTGCGTCATATGGCAGCCATGCTTTTCACTTTCTGAAAATCATGCCCTGACAGCCCCTAAGAATGGTGAGCAAGCCTGCGGCTGTTTCAGCTCAGCAGGCCATGTGCTGGCATGCAGTCTCCTGTCAGACCAGGTCCCCTCCAGGGCTGCCTGTCCACTATGGGTCCTAGGGCAGCTTGCCTCTGTGCCTAGCACGTCCATTACATGGGGCCCATTGTATCCTTAGTCTAAGGTTCTATCAGGACGAATCAGGGCCCAGGGAAGCTCTGCAGCACAATCATAGTAAGGAAAATACATAGGAAGCTGCTGTTCTCTGCAAACCTCTACTGACAACAGGGAAGCCTCACTTAGAACCAGGGGATCAAGCAGACCTCTTAGACTCCCTTCTGCTGGATCCTTACAGATAGGTGGTCCCCAGAGCTGGGCTCCCGGGTGCCATGCTCCAGGCTGCAGGCCTATCTGCAACTGGCTCTTTTGCTGCTGTCATTTTTTTAAGCAGCTTTGTTGAGCTGTGATTCACACCCCATGAGAGTCACCCACTTAGAGTGCACAGCGGCTGGCTTCAGTGAAGTCAGAGCCGTGGAAACATCACTACTCTCAGTTCTAGCACTTTCCTACCTCAGAAAGCAGCCCTGCAGTCTTTAGCAACCACCCCCTGCGCACTGGGCCCTGCCACCCCCCACCCCCACTCCCGCTCCTGCTCTCGTCTCTGCAGATTTGTCTCCTTTGGATGTTTCCTATGCATGGACTCATCTCATATATGGTCTTTGGTGCTGCTGGGAGCACCACCAAGGAGACACCGAGGAAACCCCATGAGGGATGGGACCACAGACCCATGCTTGGGGACAGTCCAGTGACCTTTCATTCACCGGGCCAGTGTTTTCCTGAGCACCGACCTGGTGTCCTGTGCTGTGTTAGAGGCTGGGAGGCCCCAGTGAATGAGGTGTGCGTGGTGCCTGCCCACCCCCATGGCTGAGCCCAGCGTGGGGGCAGAAGCAGGCTGCCAGTATGGGTGGCTTGGGTGGGGACTGTGCTGGGGCAGCTGTCCTGGTGCCTCTGGTCACCCTGGGCTCACCCGGAGGTGGGCCTCTTTTAAGGTGCCTCCCGAGATGGGTCCTGGCGTGGACGAGGCATCATCTGTTTTCACTTAGTGGCCTCCTGGGCCAGGGTGATGTCATCAGAGCCCTGGGCCTGGCGTGCGTTGGCGACCAGCCACCATGACAGCTCAACTGGGAGCCCAGCTAATGAGGGGGGTGCTGTGACTGCTCAGGCTGTGGTGGGGCTGCCGCCTCTACTCCCAGGCTGTGGCCTGGTCCCAGGATCCTGGCCTGACCCGGCAAGCACAGGAGAGGATGGCCGAGCCGGTCGGAACATGGGCTGGGGCTGCTCCCCTGGAAGAAGGGGGGCTGAGGAGCTGCTCCAGGGGAATCAGGCCCAGCCCGGGTGCCTTCCTGGCCCTGCTGCTCAGGTGCCTGGCCTGCCGGTGCCCAAGCCACTCTGCTGGTGCAGGTCAGGCCTGCTGCCTGTGACCCAGGATGGGGCGGAGCCACCCAGGCTTCACCTAGGCTTCCCGTGGGGCCATGCCATGTGCTGTGCAAGGGCGGGAGGCCCACAGGGACAGGGTCCCATGTAGGAAATCAAGGCCTTGGGAGGCGTGTTCTTGGCAGAGAGGCCTGAGCTCTCTGGTGCTGGGTGGCCTGGACTCTGGGGTCATGAGCTGACAGTCAGGGACCATCCAACTCCATGCCAGGCTCAGGGTCAGCTCCTGAGAGCAGGTCATCAGGTTTAATTCTCCCTATGTCGCTGTCCCCATTCTGCAGATGAAGAAACAGGCCTAGAAACGCCACACAGAACAGATTTGAAACTCTGATCAGCTTGGCCTCTGCCCACCTGCTATTACTGGCTCAGGGCGAGGAGCCCTGGACAAGGGGTCCTGAACCTGCCTGTCCACACTGCGTGGCCTTGGGGGCAGACGTCCCCTGAGCCCCGGTCTCTTCTCCTTACAAGGGTGGGCGGGTGGAGGCACCTCCCAGGGGCTTGTTGGAGGTCCTATGAGGTGACAGGTGACTTGCCCACATTTGAAGAGTTCAGAGAGGACAGAGGGGAGCACTGAGCCCCCACCCATCATGGTGTCCCCGGATGAGCACCAGGTCTGGTAGCACTGGGATGTTGGCATGGCCCAGCTTTGGGGAAGGGGAAGTTGGGCTGAATGGAAGACACAGCCCATCTCCCTGCCCAGCTGGGCCTACCTGGGACCTGCCCTGGGAAATAAACTGTCCCTCCCCCTGCTGGGCACTGTGCTTTTCCCTGGGCAACAGATTTATACTCATATTCCTGCCAAAAATCAGTGTCCCTCCCTGGGGCCTGCTTCAGCCTCCACAGGGCTCTCCTGGCTGACGCCGGGGCAGGTGGCGGTCCTCTGGGCTGGGGTTTGGGCTGACTCTCCTGCCCCTGCCCAGGTAGGGGCTGTACCTGCGCCCGGGCATGTGGCAGCCCTGCCGCACCCCCACGCCCACCTGGTGTCTCTGCCCTTTTTATCTATGTGCATTTTATCCCCCAGAACAACTGCCATTTGCATCTGTGCTTCCTCTTCTCCTTGGCTCTGTGTGGGTGTCACACTGTGGTCAGGGTGGACACCGTCCCTCATCCTGTTCTTCAGCTAAGGTTCCGTGAGCGAGCCCCCGGGGGCTTCTCCGCATCATTTTAATATCCATGGGGTATTGCCTGGGGCAGACATGTCCCAGACCAACCTTCTCCCATGGCTGGACACCTAGGTATTTTGAATTTTTCATTTTTCTGAATAATACTAAGAACATACTTGTATATAGGGCTCCCTCCCATCCATTTAAAAAAATCACCTTTTCTTTAGTGTGGATTGAAAGGGTACAGGTCTCTGCCCGCCCTTCAGTGTGCTTTCATGGACCTCAGGGTGTGTAACTCCACGGGGGGGGGGGGGGGGGGGGATTTTTCTCCGAGCCTGGGGCAAATTACCTTTGAAACTAGAATCAGTCAAAGGGAGAAATAAAGTGGGAGAAACCCATTTGTTGCATACAAGCAGTTGTCCACTTCTGCTCACCCGTGTCTCTCACCACCTGGCTGCAAAGAAGGGACCCCACCCAACCTCTCCTCCTGATGGACCCTTGCTCCCCTGACCCTGGTAATCGCCTATTGATATGGAGAGGCACTAAGGTCAGGGGAGAGGTTCTAGAAATACTGAAATTTTACACACAGTGTGTCATGGGGCCGGATCTGTCACAACCTCCAGTTCTGTTTGGCTTTTGACGCAGACTGACCAGTGCCACTCGGATGCTGGGACCCACTGCACCCCAACCCTCTGAGCATCCCTCCTGCACTGTGACTCTCCTGACTTGGGTGAAAGAGTCTTCTGAGTGTTTGAACTATTAATAGAAAAATAATTCTGCCTTCTTTTCTCCAGAAGGGCTAAAATGTCCCCTGATGTGTCTTGCCTTCTTGAGTCATGTAAGCATCCACCTGGGGTCCACGGTCAGCTTCCCTCCCTCCGCACCCCACCCTGACCATGCTGGAGGCCAGACTCGGCTTTGGGGCAGAGTTGGGTCTGTATGCTGTGCTTTGTTTCTGGTGAGAAACAACCTCTCAGCTTTGGCAAGTGGGAGACTCCCCCTTCAGGATGGTGCATGCCCCAGCGGAGGTGCCAAGCACTGTGGGCTCCCGTGCTCATGAAGCCCCTTCCCCTAGCCCTCCTGGGACCCAGTGACGGGCCACACGGTGACTGTGTCCCCAAGTCCTTGGGCTTGGAGGACCTCCGGGCTTGCTGGGGTGCCCCAGGCTCTGAGGACTCAGGGAGGTGAGGAGGAGGAGGGCCAGGGTGGCCTCTAGGTCCAGAGGTCTGCAGGTGGAGGGCCCTCTGGGGCAGCGCCATCTCGTGTGTGGCCACCTGCAGCTGCCGCGCCTGCCACTCCGGGTGGGACTCGGGCTGCTGCTCAGGTCCAGTCTCCCCATCTCCCTGCCCCGCCACCCAGGGAGGCTCTCCCCTCCTGAGCACTGCGGACAGACGCCGGGCTCCGTTCTTGTGCTGCTGCTTTTACGTGTGGTTCTCATCCAGCCGGACCCCTTTTCCTAACGAATATGTTAAAGTGCCTTTATTTTCCAGGAATGACATTCATAGATGACATAGTTACTCTCACACATGATTCAAAGTACAGGGGGCTGCGTAGGGTCCCCCAAACCCCAAACATGTCCATCCAGACCTCAGAACAAGGTCTTATTTGGCAATAGGGTCTTTGCAGAGGTCCATAGCTAAGGGTAGTGAGGTGAGATCACCCTGCGCTGGGGTGGGTCCTACATCCAATGTCTGGTGTCCTGCTAAGAAGAGGAGAGGCCACAGAGACACAGATGGGAGGGACGAGGCCAGGAGTCAGGGGCACTGGGGGCCCCGGGAGCTGGAGGAGACAGCAAAGACCCTCTCCTAGGGCCTGTGGAGGGAGCTCGGCCCTGCGGAGCCTTTCATCTTGGCTTCTGGCCTCGGGAACTGGGAGAGAACACACTTCGGTGACTTTCAGCCCCCAGTCCGCGGTGCTCTGTTAAAGTTGCCACAGGCACTAGCACACCAGACAAATCAGACCAAGGAAAGGATGTTTTAAATGCCTTCCTTGTACATCAGCAATAGTTCAATCAAAAAATGCCTTCCTGCATGCTGCCCTCCCCCAGGGCTGGAGCTGGTGCTATGAAGTCCATTTCACAGGGTGACAAACGGGGGCTCAGAGATGCGGGGGACCTGCCCGGGGCGCACAGCCAGGAGGAAGGGCCAGGAGAAAGCTGCAACCCAGGTCTGTCTGCCCCAGGCAAGGCTCTTAGCCTGTTCTACCTGCAGGCTTCACTGGCCGCAGGGTGGGTGGCGAGGGTCCTTCCTGCTCTCTGTGCCTCTGCTTCTTCCTGGGGCCTCCGCCTGACTTGTCCTGGAGTCCCTCCCCCACTTTCCAGGGGCTGCGTATTCTGTCTGTGCCTTGAGGGCACTGCTCCCGGCACAAACCGGAGCTTCCAGGCCTCTTGTGGGGGCTGGGCAGCCTGGGCGTGCGTGGGCAGGTGGGGGCTCCAGGGCCCCGGGCCCGCGGGAGGAGGGGGCAGAGGCTCTGGGGAGGCTCAGGCCCCGTCTGGGCCCTGGGGTGCCCTCTCCTGCTATTTGTGCGACGGCTGCAGGGCTGGCCCCCGAACTGGGGACGGGGTCCGAGCAGATCTGAGCGGTGCTGCATTTCCTGAGCCCTGCTTGATGTGGTTGGTCTGAGGGCCTGGGGGGCCTGCTTGGAGGACCAGGCTCTGAAACGCTCCCACACCCATGTAATTCCAAATAAAAACAGCGCTAAACCGTAAAATAATGTGAGCATGTCTAATGAGGTTTCGTTTTGACCAAAATGTTGTTTTATTCCCCAGGCACCTGTTACTCACATTTTGCTCATTTATTTTTGGGTACCCAGCCCTGCCTCCCAGGGGCCTGGGGTGTGGCCCCCGCCCTCCTTGCCCAGGCAGGGGGCCCCCACCGCGGGGGGAGGGGGCATGAAGGGTGGCCGCAGGACCCACTGCTTCAGTGCCCACTTCAGCCCGGCTCAGCGCCCCCCGCCCCCCTTTCTGGCCCTCTTCACTCCCACAGCCCCAATTTTTTTTTTTGGAAGTTTTCAAACATCCAACATTTCAAACAAAAATGGAAGAAAAGAGAACCAGGTTGGCCTGGTGGCCGCCAACTAGACTCAGTGCTGCACTGGGTGGGCTCTGGGGCCCCCACCCCAGGGCGGGGCTGGCGGCGTCCGCTCTGAGGAAGCCCCCGTCCTGAGCGCCACACCCCTGCCCTCTCCCTTCCCTTCTGGCAGAATAACCTTGGAGCGACAGCCACAGATGCCGTGACATTTTCCCTGCACACACTGGCATTCCTCTCTTACAAATAAGGACAGTTTCCCTCACAAACAGGACCCGTTTCTGGCCCCCGGGAAGTTCCGTCTCTTGTTCCAAACACGTGCCTCTGGCATGGAATGGGGTCCCCACATCCCATGTGGCGCAGCTGTGATCTGCTTTGTGGGGAGCAGCCCCGCCCCTCCCGTTTTCCCGTCGCGCGGACTCATGGACGTTCTGGAGGCCAAGCGGCCGGCGTCCTGGACTGGATGTCCTGGGGTGCCGTCTTCCTGGAGCCCCGTCCCTGGTGTTTTAGTGCCAGAGGCTGGATTAGGTCCAAGGGAATGTGTTTGGTCCGAGCACTTCCTGCTGGGACCCCACACGTGCCACCACAGCCGCCGCCAGTATTCCCAGTTCTAGGCTGGGAGGCCTGGTTGAGGAAGCGGCCGGCTCATGTCCCCTCGGACCAGAGCTCAGGCTGCCCTTCACAGCTCCGCTGGGGCCCCCGGCCAAGGCAGCCTGGAGCCTTGGGTGCGGCCGGCCCTACAGCTGGCTGCTGTGGTGACCTCGCTGCCTTCTCTAGTCCCCCATGCAGCGGAGGCACGGACGCTGACCAGCTGCCTGCAGCCCTGGGCCTTCAGCCTAGATTGCCTGGGCGTGGTCTGTGGCCCCCACCAGGAGAGGTGGTGGGCTGGGGGGGTCTCCATTCTGCCTTGCGCTTCCTGAGGCCTGATGGGCACTCCCAACTGGATGGGCACACAGCTGTGATGGTCAGGGCATGGTGAAATAAAGCCTCAGAGGCTCTCCTACTCACTCCCCTCCCCCTGCCCGTCCTCCTCCAGGGAGCCAGCCTGGGTTGGGAGAAGGCCGAGCCGGGTCCTCTTGTCTAAGACCCATGCGGAGGACAGCCTGAGACGCTGAGCAGAGCTGCACACGGAGTCACTGTGCTCGGATCCCACCCTGAGATGCTGTCAGAGCTGTTCAGATGTTTCCACTCAGTGTCTGGCACAGATGCTGCAAGGAGGAGCAACAGCAGAGAGAAGCCACAGCCTCAGAGCTGCTGCCCTTCAGGCGGCTGCTGTGGGGGCCTCACGGTGGGCCCCCCCGCCGCCAGCCCCTGGCCCACGACGTGCAGGCAGCAGGCCATGGGGCCCGGAGTGGACCCTCCAGCCTCTCCGGGGCGCTGGCTGCCGGCCGTCCCCTCTTGGCGCTGCTCGGTTTGTATCACACAGAGCCTGTCTGCAGAGCCATGGGGACAAAAGTTTTGTGTGTAACCCAGGGAAACAGAGAACCTAGGGTCCCAGGCAGCTCCTGGGGAGCACCGGCCCCTCCCCTGATGGGCCAGGAGCAGAGGAGCTGTGAGCCAGCGGGGCCTGAAGGAAGAGTGCTCGGTGCCAGAATCCAGGAGCCGCTCCCGCTCGCACCAGCTGTGCGTTGTCAGGAGCAGCGTCACGCGTCTGGAAGAGCCCAGCCTCAGGCTTTTCAATGTGGGCATTTTCTTAATGGCTGCTTTGCCTCATTCTGTGAGGATTTCAGGCAGCTCACAGGAAATGCATGGAGGAAAATATAAACATTCGAACCCACCAAAGAACCTCCAGGTAATGCTGATGGTCACTGCAGAGCTTCATGAATTCACTGAATGCCCCAGGATCGCACACGTCATTTCAGAGTGGTCAAAATGGTACATTTTATGTTATCTGTATTTTACCACACGCATATTCACCAAGTTAGTTAAAACCAAACCAAACCAAACGCAGGGCCAGGGGAAACTGCCTGGAAAGGGGAGAAATGGATCAGAGGGATGTTCGCCAAAGGCCTCGCCAGGATAAGACGGGGTGTGGCTCACTCTCCACTCCCCCGTTAGCAGCCAAAGAGGAAAGAAACTGCATTGGTGTTCATTCTGGAAACACAAACCAGCTCCTACTGGTTTGTGTACTGGTGTCGGCTCTGCATGGCGGGTGCATGCTCGTAATGCCGAGGCCAAAGTGGGTCCCACAGCTGTAGGGAGCCAGTGGCGCAGTTGCCCTGTTCGCGATGGCGTGGGAGTCCCTCTGGGGCACCTGTTTTTGGGTAGTGGGCTCTCCACGCAGCCTCATATGGGGACTCGGAGCTACACAGCCAAGCACCAGGTGCCACAAGGGACACAGGAAAGGAGACGCTGCTAATCTGTGGACATAGCAAGAAATTCCAGGGAAGTGTCTGACGTGGGACCCAGTGGGACATGCTCTGCAAGTTCAAGGCCTGAAAGGAGGCCCGGTGCCCAGAGAAAGGAGAAATTGTGTCTAGCTGCAAAGGTTCCAGAACCTTCCTGGAGGAGAGAGGGCTGAGGCAGATGCTTGGGGCCAAGGACGGTCTGTGCAGGAAGGGATGCATTTTGTGGATATGGAAGCTCAGGCTCAGAGAGACTGAGACCCACCCGTCCTCACAGCTGTGGAGCAGCAGAGCTGGGTTGCACCCCTCCTGGGTGCTGTCGAAGTCCCTGTCCCCAAGCATTCTTTGAGAAGCTCCAGTGGAAATCCCTGTGTTGGATGCTGGCCTGAGACCCCAGTCTTTCAGCACAGTGACACTCGGATCCCTGCCCCACGCCAAAACACTTGGAAGTTCTGGATGAATTGCACACATACCCGTTCAAA
Organism: Manis pentadactyla; assembly: GCF_030020395.1. Classification (NCBI taxonomy): domain Eukaryota; kingdom Metazoa; phylum Chordata; class Mammalia; order Pholidota; family Manidae; genus Manis; species Manis pentadactyla. The sequence goes on from NC_080021.1 coordinate 219,320,511, forward strand.
TGCATAAATGAGCACAGGCAGCAGAAGGACAATCCGGCATACTAGGCGGGGCAAGGGACGCGTGCACTGACCACATGGCTGAGCCTGACCCACGAGCCCTCAGGATTCCTTGGCACGGACCCAAACTGCCTGCCTGGAGGTAGAGACAGGAGAGGCGCAGTCAGCAGCGGGTGGAGAGCTGGGTCTCGTGCACGAGGAAGCCGGCTCTCTGAATGAGCTGCACGCTCAGGGAGGGAGAGATCCAGTTTCTCAAATAGTTTTGCTGCCGTGTAACTCACATACCACACAATCACCCACGGAAGTTGTCCAAGTGGGGGATGGAGAGGATGGAAGAGGGGCAGAAATGAGAGGCCACAGCCAAGGAGCGCCTGGAACTGATGCAAGACTTACATCCCGGATTCAGGAAGCTCGGCAAGGCAAGGTGGATGATGAAAAGTAAGCCGCTCTGGACACACGACGGGGAGCTGGTACCGGGCACAAAGAGAGGGTCCTGCAAGTGGCCAGAGAGCAAGGACCGATTCCCCATCAAAGAGCAACGGTGCCGACAGCAGACTTGCAAATAGCAATGGCAGAAAGTAGAAAATATCTCCAAAGTGCTCCAGAGATAATGGCCACTTTCAGTCGTACGCCACTGAAATGTCCTTTAAATAACAGTGGATAAATGCCACTTCAGAGAGACAAAGTCTGAGAGTCCCCACAGATCCTCAGTAAAGGAAGGTGGCAAGGACATGATTCCAGAGGAAAGAATGACCCCAAACGAGGAGGTGGACTGCCAAGGCCTTGCTGTGCGGGCACCTGCTCACCCAGATCTCGTGGAGGCCTGACTGGGGGAGGTGCCCCCCCAGGAGTGGCCTCAGGCCTCAACCTGCCTCCAGCCCCGACGCCCACAGGTGCCGGGGCCTGCCATCCCCAGGGCCCTCCACACGTGTGCACACACACTTGTGTACACAGCCAGATTGGTGCGACTATTAGAAAAGACAGTAGTGGGGGCCAGTTTCTGCTCAACATTGTCCACCATTACCGGATAAAAGAATTCTAATTTGAGGATTGGAAAAATTGTATAAAACCCAGGGATGCACTGTTACCTAAGAAATCGCTCAGGAGGTGAGACAGTAAAGGCAGGGCCACCAGGGACCCAGATCCTCACACGAGAACTCTTGGCTCATCCCAATGACGGAGGTTATGGCAGAGGTCAAGGGGCACGGGAACCTGAGGCGGGAGAGGGAAGCCGGAGCCCCAGCTGGGGCAGCAGTTCTCTCCGCAGGCCTGTGCACTGGCCCCTGCAGGAAGAGCTGAGACTGTACGTCACAGGCGGAAGAGGGTCCTGCAGTCACGCTGGCACACGCCCATGGCAATGTGGCAGCGCAGGGGACACTGGGTCTTCTGTGCTGGGATGTGAACCTGTCCATCAGCTCAGGACTGGGGGCTGAAGAGGTGGGATGTTATGGGCAGACACCACAGGGCCCCCTTGCCCTCTGACCTCAGGTCGGGCTCAGCCCAATGGGTAGGGGGTTGGAGGAAAGGAAGGAGGCGAGTGGGACCCCTGTGAGGCCATCTCAGGCTGGTGCGCTCCTCTCCAGGTGGCTTCTCCGTGCAGGGTCCTGCAGCTCTGCCACTGCCCCGGGGTCTGGGATGATGCTCTGGTCACTGCATGCTCCCAGGGGCTCCTTGTCACCCACACCATGCAGATGACCCTGCGCAAATAGACCCTCCTTGAATCCCCTGGACTTCAGTGAGCCACCTATTTCCTGTTGGTGCTCTGACTGTGCACCTGCCAATGGGGTGCAGCCAACCAACCCTCCCAAGCCCAGCACCAGGCAGAGCTCAGGATGGGATTTTTGGAGAAATGAAAAACTGATTTCATTAGGCCCCATTTATTCCATGCACATCTGAGGCTCTGAGCCCCTGCCTTCTCTCTGGGGGTTGCTCACCTACTGAACAAACCAAAATGACTGCTGGGGCTCAGGAAAGTTCCATGAAGAGGGGAAGGTTCGTTTGGCAGAAGAGCGAGAAGGCCCTGTGGTCTGACAAGTGCAAGGCTGACACTCCGCCCACCTGGCAGGTGCCTTCACCTCTCCGACCTCAGGCTCCCCATCTGCAAACTGGGGACAGTATTACCCTTGCCGCGAGGACTACCCAGATGACTGTGGACAGAGGGGTGCACCTCGAGGGGCATGTACTGGGGAGGCCAGAGCAGCCTATGCCATGACATCACACCTCACAGCCGTGGTGGGAGTCTTCATGGCCCTGAGCGCTGGCCTGAAACGCTCCTGGTCTGATGCTACGCAGCCTTCCTCTTGTCTGGGAGTTGGGGCAGGGGAGCAGATGCCAGGAACTGAGGGTGCAGACCATCTGCCAGGTGGTGCCTCACCCGCCCCCGGGCAGGCAGAAGGGCCGCCCAGCTTCCTTTGGAAGAGGTGAGCGGGGAGCGTCTCTGGGGAGCTGAGGGGTGCTACGTGGGGGTGGGGAAGAGGGGGATTTCTCCCCAGGGCAGGTCAGGAGGAGGGGTGCCAGGGAACGCCCGCAGCCTGCTTGTGTCCTGTGGGGTGTGGTTGGGGGGTCTGGCTGTATTCCTAGTGATTAGCATAGCATGCAGATGTTCAGGAAGTATTTGCTGAATAGATCAACACCAGAACCTATGAGTCCAGAGAAACTCTTGTCTACAAAATGGGGAAGATGGGAAAGAACGTTTATGATAGTACAGTTTGTAATGCTGTGGTGCAGGCTCGGCTCACGTGCCTGGCCACAGGTGACGGGACGATGAATTGTGTGCACATGGCGGAATATCACGGCCAAAGGATGAATGACATTTACAGGTATTGACGAGGATGAACATAAAACGTGAGGAAGGAAGGCAAGTGGAAGAAAGACGAATAATTGGATACTCAATGCTCCTTTCATAAGCACCCTGCCCCTGGCTGCTGTCACAGAGCACCACCGGTCTGGGGCCTGCAGACAGCAGTTCCTGCCTTACGGCTCCGGAGGGCACAAGTCCAGAGTCGTCTCCCTGGGCTGGAGTCAAGGTGTCAGCAGGCCTGGTTCCTTCTGGGGGGCACCCGCCTCCAGGAGCCGCCTCCTGGCCTCTCCCGGTTGTAGAGGCTGCCAGGCTCCCAGGCTGGGGCCCCTCCCTCCGCCTTCAGGGCCAGCGTCCTCTCTCCTGTGACTGCAGCTCTGTCCCCACGCCCTCTCTGACTCTGACCTCCAGCCTCCCTCTGGAGAGGCCCCTTGTGAGGACATTGGCATCCCCTGCCACCAATCATCCAAAGCGTCTCCATCACAAAGCCTTCCGTCAATCACATCTGCAAAGTCCCTTTTGCTGCCATGTAAGGCCATGTAGTCATGGGTTCCGGGAATGAGAACACATTTGTGCAATTCTCTGTACCACACAGGCGAGTGGTTGACACGGCATTCAGGAGAAAGTTGGTCTCTGGGGAGGGGAGGGGATCTGGGGGGCATGGGGGCATCTGCAGGCCTGGGCTGGTTTGTTTATTGTTAACTGGAGTGGCAGCATCGTACCCACCCCCACCCCCATACACCCTCCAGTCCTCCTGGTGCTCAGCCCCCAGGGGCTGCACCTCTGTGCCCACATCAGGACTGGCATCAGCGCCCCAGCCCTGGACACTTGGTGGCTTGACCTCTGGTTGTTTGCCTTGAGTGCCCTGTAATGCTTGACCACCCCCTGCGGGAACCGGCTACACACATACTTTTGTTTTTGGGGTGAGATTCACATCATATGAAGTCGACCATCTTAAAGCGAGCAGCTCCGTGGTGTTCACAGTGCCATGCACCTGTCACCCCTAAATTGTCACAGAGCATTTTCGTTATCACAATTAAAACCCCATCCCTGTTGGCCGCCACGTCCACATTCCCCTCCCCGAAGCCCTGCTCTCTGCCTCTATAGATTTGCCCGTTCTGGATATTTCATAGAAATGGAACCCCTCTGCGTGTGGCCTCTTGTGTCTGGCTTCCTCGATGGCACAGTGTTTTTGAGGCTTATTCACGTCCCAGCCATGTCAGGCCTCATTCCTGGACACGGTGGAGTAACAGTCCCTTGTCTGGATACGTCCAGCTGGTTCACGGGTCCAGTGCTTCAAAGGCTTTCGGGCTGTTCCCGCCTCTTGGCTGCTGTGAGCTGGGATTCTGGGTACACGCCTGGTAGCCGATGCTCCCCTAACCCGCGGCTTTCCTTCTTCGTGCCCCCGGCCCCGGCATCCTCCCCTTCTGCCAAACAAGACTTGTTCTCCAATCTCTGCCGCAGCATCTGTTTCTGGAGAAAATAAGTAAACTTCGCAGAAATGCTACAAATTGTCTCTGAACCTGTGCTGTCCTGCAGGGCAGCCCTGGCCATCCTGTAGCTGTTTATATGTATGTGAATTAAGACAAATTTAGGTTAAAAATGCAGGTCCTCAGGTGCACCAGCCATATTTCCACGGCCCCATGGGCCCTCGTGTCTGTCTAGTGACTGCAGATGAGACAGGGCAGGTGGCGAGGAGCCTGATCGTCACAGTGCCCTGCGGGCCTTCCTGCTGCACACCTCCTGGTATATTTGAAATAGTTAACACTTTTAAAGCAATGCCCTCAAAAGCCCCCAACTAAACAACAAAGCAAGCTGTGCTTTGGACCCGGGTGGCACAGGGGAGGTGGGGGAGGAGCTGGTTAGGCGGGTGCTGGTGGCACTGGCCTGGGATGAGCTGACTTGGAGCCTCTGAACTTGGGGCCCAGCCCCTCAGCCAACTGGCCCTGCCGAGCTGGGCAGGTCTGGGGATGTGGACAGGCCATCCTGGGTGGGGTCGGTACACACTGCTTATGGAAGCAGGGACCTTGTTTGAGGTTCAAGCCAGGAAGTCACTGGTCATTGGCAAAGCCCTGCAGATGTCCAGGCAGCTCCGAGGCCGTGCAGGGTGGCCGAGGAGGGAATTCCACTCTGTCTTCCTCCTCCCCAGACACAGCAAAGCAGGGGGGCCACCCTGCCACCCCTTCCCCAGAGGGATCGGGTCCAAGGTGGCTTCTCACGGCCTTCCTGCCCCCAAGCTGGGCCTGCCCTGGAGGCCCTGGGTCTCTGATTCCTCAGTTCCTTGCCTGTGAAGTGACCGGCCCATCTGGCCTCCTGCAGGGCCAGGGAGCCCCCCTCCTCCTAGAATTGGCCCCCTTTCTTATGCATTTTCTTCATTCAACTGGCAGTTCTGAAGAACTTGCCATCTGCTTTGAGCTATTTTAGACACTGCAAATTCTAGCTCATTTAATATATGCCACTCCCCCGAGAGCAGATCTCATGAATTTCACTTTACAGAAGAGGAAACTGAGGCACACAGGATACGTGACCCACCCCTGGTCACATGGTCAGTCTGGGGGGCCCGGAGTGCACACCCCTTCTGCTCTGCTCCACGTTCTGCCTCTTTCCATGTTTTTAAACTGTGCTGGAGTAAGAGTGACTCAGGCCCCTGCCTGGCCAGCTCTGCTCCTCAGCCGGAGGCCACGTCTCCCAGCAGAGGGAAGAGCAGGTGCCCTCGGCCTCTGCGGCGGCACCTGCCCGTGTGCGCGGCTGTGGCCGTGGCCGTGCAGTGGCTGCTCTGCTCACGTGGGCTGTGTGGACAGTCCCTGGGTGTCCGGGATCCCAGCAGCCCAGGCGCACGACTTCATCCCGCCCACGCCCTGGCCTTCCTAGGAAAATGCCCCTGCTATCCTGTATTGGAGGTTTAATGAAAACCTGGAGAAAACAAAACTTCTGAACGCTCAGAACTGGGCAGACTTTGTGTCTGTCCAAACACAGCGATGTCCTTGCACGTTTTGACTCTTTTCTCCCCAGGCCTCTTGGGCCACGGCAGCCCTGTCCCAGGGACAAGACGTTTTGGGAATGCGTGCAGCACATTCCAGAGAAGCGAGGGAGCCCCACCGCCCGAAGGTCCTCACCGTCCTTTGCATCCGCCCCTGCCCTCGAGCCCTCCAGCAGCTCCGAGTGGGGGTCTCGCCCCCAGGAAGGCCATCGGGGATGATCCTGTGGGCGTGCTCCCTCCCCTCGGGTGACAGAATGGCAGGCTGGGGATGATTTGCACACGGTGTGGGAATAAACACAAGCAAGGGGGGCAGGTGCTGTGGGGGGGCCAGCTCTGCCTCGGGTCCTTCTCCGGGTCTCCCAAGACCGGTCCTGTGGAAATTAAAGCTCCATCTTCCAGGAAATTAATGAAAACCGCATTTATGAGGCAGCTGTTTTTGGCTGTGTTAAGAGGCCGGCACGTCCAGGCGTGAACTGGAGGGGCCCCCCACCCCTGTCCATCTTTCACTTTTAGCTGAGCCTTGGGAATGCAGTTGGCGGGAGGAGCCCAGAGAAGGCTCCACGCGCAGGCGGGCAGCTCCATGCTCGCTAGGCACCCAAAGAGGCTGGTCTTCTTTTAATATTAACAGATTTGGGGCATGGAGTGCTGGTACGAGAACAGGGTTTGCCCTGGGTTCCAGATGCCCTGCAGTTAGTGATGCAAGGAACTGTGCCGTCAAAGCCTGAGGACAGGACTGCATTTCTAAGCCTCTTCTGTTGTAGCAGCCGCCTTAGGCTGAGCATTTGTACGGGTCACTTCATTCAGAGCTTGTGACAACCTGTGAAATGGGTCATAGAAGGGGAAAGCAAGGGTCAGAGAGGGACACGGCTTCCCAAGGTTGCCCAGCTAGGAAGTGGGTTCCCAAGACTGGACTGGCAGCCACGGTGCTCCTGTGCAGGGGCTGGAGGGGAGTGTGCCAGCTCCAGGCCCTGCAGGACTGAAACGCAAACCCGCGTGTGGACACCAGCTTCCTCACCCTGGTGATGTCATCTCCCAGCCCCACAGCGGGCCCTTGAGGGGGGGAAGGGCGCAGATTCCTTGGGTTTATCAGGGTCCAAAAGAAGGTGCAATGTTTTGCCAAAAGCTTGCCTCCTGGCTGCACAGCTAACTCGCCTCCTGGACTTCTGTCCTGAATTGAGAAGCAAAGGTATTTTCCATGTTGTGCTGAAGTCATCGGTATGGGGGCCTCACAGATGGAAATCAAATATTTACCATTTGGAATGAAATTCCAAACGGAGAAAATGCACTCTAAGCAAAGGATGTGGGGAGTGGGGGAAGTTTCCGAAGGCAAACAGCTGCTACCCAGCTGTGGCCGTGGGAGAAGGGACCTCACTACCACCGGGGCCGGGGCCGCCCCGTCCTCCTGCACTGGCTTTCAGGGCCTGCTTTGGTGCATGAGCTTCCCGCTCGCCCTGGCCCCTCACTCAGTGCCCGGGCCTCAGATGACCCCAGGCCCCTTCAGGGTATCCCCTCTCCAGTCCATCTGCCTCCTGCTGGTCCCTTGATGTTCCTGCTGTGACCAGCTGCCTTCCACCCCCTGGAGATGCCCAGAAGGTCCAGCCGAAGGTCCACTGGAGCCCGATGCAGCCCACTCCTCATCTGGGAAGCGGAGGCCTCGGGGGAGAGAGTCAGCTGCATCCAGGCACCCACCTCCTGGCTGTCTGTTCCCACCCTGCTCCTCTCACTGTCCTCGGCTGTGGTTTCTCTGTGGGGACGTAGGTGTTGATGCACAAGGTGGTCATGGCTGAACCGGGGGTAATTACAGACAGTTGTTTCCTTATCAACAGACTGGCCAATTCTAATCTGCCCCTTCTCCCCAGCCAGACAGCCACCCTTCCACCCCCCTGTAAACATACACTAGCTCAGCAGAGCTGGGTGTTGGTGATGCCGGGGTTCTTGTTTGCAGAGTTGAAGAATGAACTTAGCAAACACCCAAGGTAGGAGAGCCAGGGAGAGGCTTTTATTTAGAAAGAAAGTGAGAGGAAAGAGCTCCCAGCTCACGCCAGGAGGAGACAAGAGAGCCTGGGGTGGTGTGTTGTCTAGGGGATTTATAGGCAGTTGAGGATTTTGGGGAATTGAGGGCTTAGGGTGTGGACTTGTACCACCTGCCCTGCCCTCAAGGTGGGCTGGGTTGTTGTCTGTTTGCCAGGGCTGTTTACAGTGAAGTCATATGCTGAGATAACCCTTTATTTGCAGAACACTCAAACATTCCAGGCCTAGTTGCTCCTGGCCTTTTGACCTTTAACTGATCCCACTGAAGATGCCTATATTCCTAGTCTGGTATCTTTACCCTAGAGAATTCGTGTCACCTTGACTTTGCATAATGCTGAACACAGTTTTCATAGGGACTTTACATTATTACATTGCTTTGACTGTAAATATCCTGCCCTGCTTTTTCCGGAGGCCGTCACCCTGCTCTGTCTAAGCCCAAGGTTCCTCTTAGTGGGTCACTCTTACGGGATTTGGGAGTGAAGCTTGTTCCTGGGACTAGGGAAGTGTGCGTGGTAGCCAGGGTAGACCAGTTATATGGGGAGAGAGCCCCTGTGCCCCCCACCACTGGGCCACATCATGCCCCCTTGGACCCCTAAGGTGGCCCCTGATGGCCTCCCCTTAGTACTCCTGAGGACCCTGGGGAAGCTCGGGTGGCTCCAGGGAGGGTCCCGGGTTTCCCTGAGTGAAAGAGTTCATGACCTGCGGGCACGTGAGGCATGGATCAGTGACATCCTCCAGGTGCCCTGGGGGCTGAGGCCTCGACCTCCCCGAGTGGCCTCCACACTGGCCTCCAGTGGCCCGGGTTCCCACCACCTCATCTGTGGGACAAACCCCCTATTGATTCTCTGGTTCAACTAGAGGGAAAAATCCCCCTGAAACTCCGCCAAGGGTGTGGGGACAGCATCTGGAAAGTGCCCAGAGCCGGAACCCAGAGAAGGGGGGCGCTCGGCTTTTATGACCCGCTTCAAATAACTTCCTGGAAATGGTCGAGTGCGGCTCGCAGCCCCCATGGCCTTGTTGGGGAGCACGTTCCGTGCAGGGGGTTTGGGCTGCGCTCGGCTGCGGGCTGCCTGGCCAACCTGGCTGCAGACTGTGTGCTCGGCAGGGAAGCCCATGTCCAGAACCTGCAGGGCCCCTATTTTCAGGACCATGGAGCTGACCTGTGGCCTCCAGGACAACAGTCTGCCCTGGACACCAAATCTGCCTGCGGTTAAGCCCACTCTACAATTTGCTTTTAGAGTGCTTCAGTAAGAGAGTCTGCAAACTCTCTGGAAGGGTGATGCCATCATTTCAATAAGCCATTAACCAGGACACCCAGGGCCCGTCATGATAAGAGCAGTGCTGGCTGCCGGGCAAGGTTCTTCTGCCACATGCCAGCTTCTATGCCAGGCTCCGGCCCTTCCTGCCCTGTGACCCCCAGCAGTGACGCAGCCTCTGTGCCCCATAGGGGATGGGGTGCTTGATCTCAGGGAAGCTGCTCACACTCCCAGAGCACTTGGAACCATGCCCGGCTCAGTGCCTGAGGTGTTGGGGCACCGTCCCCCTCACTTGAAGTGTTTTGCCTTTAGAAACACCCGCCTGTGTGTATTTTAGCTTACTTCTGTGGGAATAAGTAAATCCACTGCAGTGGATTCCTAACTGAGAAGTCGGAGGTACATTTTAAATGTCCCGCAACATGATCGCGTGGCCCTGCCTTCTAATGCGCCCACTGGCACTCGCCTCTCCTGTGCCCTCACCGATACCTGGGTGTGGAAAACATTAAAATTTCTGCTAGTATACTAGGTCAAAAATAATGTGAGTTGGGTTGTGCATATTTTTATATAATTGTAGGCTGTTTTTCTTTCCTTTTTTCTGTGTCAATTGCCTGTTTTTCTTATTGATTTATATTAGCTCTTGGTTTATTGAGGAACCGAAGCCCTGGTCTATCCTGTAGAAGATTTTTTTTTTTTTTTTGGCCAGGTTTCCTTTATATGTCAATACAGATGTGAGATATCTACACACACAATTGACAAGGGAGCAATGCAGGGGTTGGAGTGATGACAGCCCCCCGCCCCCCCTGGGAAATTCACGTATAACTTTTAACTCCCCCGAAACTTAACTACTAATAGCCTGCTGTTGACCGGAGAAGCCTTCCTGGTAACATAAACAGCCGACTAACACATATTTCATAAGTTCTATGTGTTATACATGGTATTCTTACAATAAAGTCAGCTAGAGAGAAGGAGATATCTTTCACATTGTCCTAAGTCTCCCAAAAGGTTTCCAATATGTTTACTGAAAGAAAATCCACATGTAAATGGCCTCTCACAGTTCAAACCCACATTGTTCAAGAGTCAACTGTATATTGATGTGTACCTACGAATACACACTCATGCATACCTATAGCCTCTATGGGTTACACAGATATACACACACATCTACATGTGGGTGTGTTGCGGGGCTCTGCAGAACCTTCAGATTTTATGTATTCAAGCCAATTAATATTCTCTGACACAACTGTTTTGGGGTCCTGTCTAGAATGGCCTTTCCTCCAGGGTTGCATTATAAACTCACTTGGTTTTCCCCCTACCCTTTTTTATGGCTTCAGTTTTCACGTTTGAAGCTCTCTCCATGAATTTGTTGAGGTGTAAGGAGGGAGGTAGAAATTCAGCTCTTCCTTAAGCTCTGCTGCCTCCAAATGACTCGCCGTGTGTCCTGCCACAGTTCATAGTGCGTCCCGTCTTCTCTCTCCAATCTGTCGTATTCCAAGAGGCTGCAGTCTTTCTGGGGTCATTTCTGGATCTGCTCAGTTTTACCGCGGGGCCTAGATCTCCAGTCCTGGGCTGTGGTACGGGTGGTGGCTTCCAGAGCAGAGAACGTTATTTAAACGACTTTGTCACTGTAGCAGAGTTTTCTGGTCTGTCCTCCTGAACTCTTCTGTTTGACCTGAAAAATCATTTTGTTAAGTTCCTTCTACCATCACCACAGAGAATACTATTGCATTTTAATTGATAAGATTCAGTGGCATTAATATATACTTTCAGGAGGAGATGGCATTATAGTTAATACGCATTCCATCCATGATGAATTTCCCCCTTTTCGTCTTAATTCATATAACCCAGTTTTCCTGCTTTTTACATATAGATCCTGCGTATTTCTTGTGAAATACGCTTAGTTATTTTTGGATTTGGGAGTGTTCTGTGAGTGGGTTCCGACGAGAGCAGCTGGTTATTGTACCCTGATTCAGGGCCCAGGCCCCTCACGGGATGGGTGTCCCCAGCCCTTCCAGCTAAGCCCCTGCAGCCCCCTCTGCCGTGGGCGCTCCCCCATCACAGAGGCCACGCTTGGGTGGGGTGTCCACGCTCTGGATGAAAAGAGGGCACTGGGAGGTTCAGGGGGCCCCTGCTCATCTTCCGAGTCCTAAACCAGCTTTCTCCCTCGTATTATTAAACACTGGACGAACACTGGGATTGCTGGGCTGTGGTTCCCACTTTGACCAGCTGCAGGGAGGCGCTTGTAATTAGCACAGCCCTTAATAACTGAGATTCCTTCCACCAGAATCCTCCAGTCTCTGGAGGCAGCCTTAAAATACCAGAGGCGTGAGTCACACACGGGCGCCATTCATCGCAGATGGGGGCAGATGGAGCAACAGGAGGCCCTTGTCCCAGCCTGGGGGCCAGGTCTCTTGGCCCCAAGCTTGCACCCCGGGGAAGCTTTTTCCTTCAAATAATGACAAGCTAATTTTCTCCCCACTGACTTTTTTTTTTTTTAAGTCTGGATATGATTACACAGCAATGGGAGTGAATGAATGAGAACTGTACCCAGCGACACAAGTGGATGTCATGCGTGTTGAGCAAAGGAAAGGGGCACTGGGCTGTGTACTGCAGGATCCGTTCACCTGAGGGGGCGTGAGAGCACCGGGGGACCACGGAGGCGGGGAGGGATGGCGGCGGGAGAGGCTCGGGGACTCCGGGGAGCCCACCCTGCCCGAATTCTTGGCTTGTGTGTCCTTCCCTGGGCACACATCTCATGACCATTCGTTGAGTGACACTGTCGATCTGTGCAGTTTTCTGCAGTGAACGTTAAAAAAAAAGTCTCCAAAGAGTTCCTTTGTGCATTTTACTAAAATTCTCTTTTCTGAGTTTGCAAAGTCTATGCCAGGGAACATCTGGATTTCCAGGTCGCAGGAAATTACAGGCTACATTTGGAATATCAATGACTTGAGTGCCACATCCATCAAAAACGGAAATCAAGAGTGAAACGTTTCTCCGAAGGTTGGCCTAACTGCAGGGCTGTTGCTTTTCCTTGAAAGGTCCCCAAAGATTATTTTTAGCATCTGAAACTCATCTTCCCCTCCTAAACCAAAGCTCAGCTGAAGTCACAAAGAAATGCCTGTGGCCTTCCCCAGCGAGAAGTAAAACTCTCCCCAAGTTAATCCGGGGTTGAAATTTCACTCTGACGAATGAGTGTGCCTGGTGGCTTGGCCTGATTACAGGCTCCAGACCCGCACGGGGGGCAGGCAAACACCCCTTCTGCCTCAGGGAGGTGTTCAGCTGGGTTCAGCGCGGTTTGACCTGTGGGAACCCGCTCCTGGGCACAGAATCCACTCTGTGCCTTCTCGGTTGCAGAGGGCAATAGAGCCCACCCGTCATCTTCCCCAAGGACGGGGAAGCGAGTCGGTTGAAAATTGTAACGTGTGTTCCTTCTGGTGGGTTCTGCATTCTTTCCTAGTGAGGTATTGTACATGGAAACCCAGAATATATAGTCAGCATTCTTCCTATAAACAGAGCAATTGTACATTGTGGAAGAATTACTTAGCGCTGACTGGGGCGAGGTTGCCACGGTTACCCTGCCCCAACCCGTGCGGCCCAGCACACTGCCTACGTGGAACCCAGCAGCTCGGTACCCGGCTGCCATGTGGCTGAGGAGGCCCGGCTGGCTTGCTCCTCTCTTTCTGGCCAGGACCTTGCAAGAGCGTGGCTGTCATTTATGTGACACGTGCCTTTGCAGTTCCTTAACCACAGGGCCCCTCTGCCACCTGAAATTGTGTGGATGCCCAGGGTATGGAATACACTGCAGTGGGCCCTCTTGAGGCAATGCCCTTGGAGAGCATGCCCTTTGCCACTTGCCCGCACTGGCCCCAGAGCAGCCTCCGAGAATCATTAGGTCCTCGAGGGCCCCAGACAGCGGTTTGAAAATGGTCCAGCCTTCCGTGCCCGCCCGGAGACCTTCTGTGTCGCTCCCTCCCGCTACCTGCATGATGGGAGTCCACCTCCAGCGTGTGTACACCCAGGCAGGCCTGGCTTTACAGGCCAGAGCCCTTCCAGCATGAGGGCTGCCTAACGTGTATACATGGAATTATTTTCTCACTGCTTTTCAAATAAAATCTCAGATGTATTTCCTAGAGGAATAAGTTTGGCTCTGGACCATATTGAAAATCCCAGAGCAGAATTCCATCCGCGCCGAGAAGCGGACTGTCTTCTCCACAGCTAGTTTATGTGCAGCTAATTCTCCCAACACCCCCATGAAAGGGAGTCGATGAGCAGCCGACTCCTCAGACATTTTTGTTTGACTAATTGAAGGCATTCTCACCATGTATCAAAGTATGCCACGCAGACACGCGCTGTCCCCACTAGCAGTCACCTGGCGCTCGGTGGAATTAAGGATGACAGCAGTAAAGGCCAGCCCAGTGCGTCCCGGTCCCCTCCTGCAGTCCGCTGGAGGGAAGGCCCTTAAGACACTCAGACACAGCCGACTTACCCAACCCCCAGGGGCGCAGGCGGGGCGGTCGGGCCTCCCGGCCACTATGTCCTCCTCCCGGTGTGGGCATGGATTCGCTGGCAGCCTTGACGTGGAGAATTAGGTACAGATGGCTTTGGAGACTCACGGCTCAGAGATGGTGAGGAGCGCGGGTGGGCAGGGGCAGGGCTGAGCTGTGGTGCAGTCGTGATGGGGCTGCAGCCACTGCACGGGGAGCTCTGGAGCCCAGCGGCTTCTGGTCATGTCCCACTGTGAGGGAAGGAGGTGGCCTCTGTACCACCCGCTCCCTAGGCCGTTAGGCATTAGGCGCAGGCTGGCCCAGGGAGGGGGTGGCCTTGCCCAGCACGGCTCCTTTGGTCTGGAGCAATGGCCAGGGAGCCTGTGCTGTGAGCACCAGCTTGTGAGGAACGAGCACCGTGGTCTCCAGCAAGGGTGGTGAGAGGTGGTCTGGGGTACGCTCCAGGCCACCCCTGTGCCACTCACACCCACTTGGTTCATAAGGTACAGACCCCACCTGGAATCAACTTTCCTTGGGGAAGAGGTTGGCGGTCGAGCAAAGACACAGCACACCTCCTCTGTCACCCCGGGGCGGCAAGGCCCTAACATGACGCTGCTGCTGTCATTTTGCACTCCTGCCCCACTACCTTGTCTTGATCCCTTCGCCGCTGACTCGACTCTGGGCTCCGCTGGCTGGAGGCCCTGAGGGCTCAGCGCCCCCTGGAGTCCCGCCTCCGGTAAGCAGCTGTTGTGCGTTGGCTTGTCGTCACACGTGGTTAGGGGCAAACACAGAGCAGCCACAGGTTCCCCTGCCCTGCCCTGCGATGGCTGCCCTGTCCAGCAGGGCAGTGACCTCCTGCTAACAGGCTGGTGGCCCTGCTGGTGGCACTGTGGCCCATCTGAGCAGCTCGCCTCTTGCCACAAGCAGCCTGAACTCACCAGGTTGTGGTCATGGGTGAGAACCGAGTCACGCAGGCAGGAGCACAAACCTCCCCACGTCACGGCTGGGAGCAGTGGTGACAGTGGTGGGAGTGGACTACACCTTCCTCCCCCCCGGGTCCTTAGACTCCCAGAGTGGACCTCTTGGGAGCAGGTTGTTGATTTAGGGCGCATACCACGTCCTGGGGGGCCCGTCCTCACCCTTACCAGGGTCATCTCCGAGCTGGGGCCTCAGTGGCATTTTCCAAAGGCCCTTCTGCTGCTCCCTCAGCCGCAGCTTCTGGGCGAGTGGCCAGCGAAGGGACCAGACTTCCCCAGGATTTGCTGGACTCCAGGCAGGCTGGCTGGCTGGCAGGAGCTGATGGTGGGCATCTCTTCCCATCTCCACATTCAGAGTCATCACATCAGGTGCTTGAAGTCCATTCTGGTGGGAGTGTTTACACCGTGGAAACTCGCAAACGCTACCAGGCGGGCTCTCCCCACTCCACACACAGCCGGTTGTGCAACACCTGCACAGAGCTCCAGGGCCACGGCTGGGCTTCCTGTGCTGAGCCGCGTGTGCACCTGTTACTGCATCCACCCTGGCTGCTGCCCTCGAGTGCAGGGATCTGCTCTGCTTTCCTGATGAGGGGAGTTGGGAGACGACAGGTCAGGGGCCTCCGGGAATCAGGTTTAGGCTGTGATGCGGCCACAGCTTGAACACAGGCATGCCTGACCCCAGACCCCACCTTCTGAAACCCTCTCAACCTTGTGAGTGTCTGGCCACGCTTCTCTCCGGCTGCACTGATGCAGTGGCCGCACCCAAACCGTTTCTGACCAAGAAGGAGCAGACGTTGCTTGTCCGTGAGTGCCTCCTCATCTGCACCATTTTCCCCCCGCTGTCAGGTACATACGGCCGTGCAAAGTGTAGAACTTCTCGGGTAGGAGCTGATGTGGCCAAGCAGCCAGCATCCGTGGAATCCCTTGTGTCACAAGGCCAGCCTTGTAGGAGGCCACCCTCTAACTCACAAAGCATTTCAAATGGTACTTGGGGAGGTGGGCACTGTGTGCCAGCCTGGGGCTGGGGTTGGGGTGGGGTGCCATGCATAGGGGCTAAGGTCTCTTGGAGAAGCTGGGGGGCCCCATAGTACCATTTACCTCCAGAGCCCTTGGGGGTGGTGTGTGGGAGAAAGCAAGGCTCCCCAGCCCCACACGGGGTTGGAATAAAGTGAGATGTACAGTGTGCACACTAAGCTCGCCAAGAGCACCAGAGCTAGTTCTTTTTTTTTTTTTAATTTTGGTATCATTCATGTACAATTACATGAGCAACATTATGGTTACTAGGCTCCCCCCATCATCAAGTCCCCCCCACATACCCCATTACAGTCACTGTCCATCAGCATAGTAAGATGCTATAGAGTCACTACTTGTCTTCTCTGTGTTGCACAGCCCTCCCCGTGCCCCACCCCACATTATGTGTGCTAATCGTGATGCCCCCTTTTCCCCCTTCTCCCTCCCTTCCTACCCACCCTCCCCAGTCCCTTTCCCTTTGGTAACTGTTAGTCCATTCTTGGGTTCTGTGCTTCTGCTGCTGTTTTGTTCCTTCAGTTTTCCTTTGTTCTTATGCTCCACAGATGAGTGAAATCATTTGGTACTTGTCTTTCTCTGCCTGGCTTATTTCACTGAGCATCATACCCTCCAGCTCCATCCATGTTGTTGCAAATGGTAGGATCTGTTTTCTTCTTACGGCTGAATAATATTCCATTGTGTATATGTACCACCTCTTCTTTATCCATTCATCTACTGGTGGACACTTAGGTTGCTTCCATTTCTTGGCTATTGTAAATAGTGCTGCGATAAACATAGGGGTGCATATGTCTTTTTCAAACTGGGCTGCTGCATTCTTAGGGTAAATTCCTAGGAGTGGAATTCCTGGGTCAAACGGTGTTTCTATTTTGAGTTTTTTGAGGAATCTCCATACTGCTTTCCACAATGGTTGAACTTATTTACCTTCCCACCAGCAGTGTAGGAGGGTTCCCCTTTCTCCACAGCCTCGCCAGCATTTGTTGTTGTTTGTCTTTTGGTTGGCGGCCATCCTTACTGGTGTGAGGTGATATCTCATTGTGGCTTTAATTTGCATTTCTCTGATGACTAGCGATGTGGAGCATCTTTTCATGTGCCTGTTGGCCATCTGGATTTCTTCTTTGGAGAAGTGTCTGTTCAGATCCTCTAGAGCTAGTAAAAGATACTATGATTGTTGTATTTCATAAAGAGCATTGCAGCAGCCTTTCGGGAGAAAATCATCATTTTGTCGGGTTTCTTTCCCCTCGTTTTAGTGTACACCATCGCTTTGTTTTGAACTGCATGCCGGGGGTGGAGGTGGGCAGGCCTCTGCCCTGGGCAGTGTTGGGGGGCCTCTGCAGGCCTTCCCTGGCTGCGAGGGGCTTCCCCCGGGCTGTCAGCGGGCCCCAGCTCTCTGCGGGGGGCCTTGCGGCCTTCTAAGGAATGGCTCTCAGGAATTCTGACAGAGGGAATTTCTTCCTGCATCTTGCTGCTTATTGGATGTTTGGAATATTCATTGAAAGTGCCTGGGCCAAGTTATGTTCTTTTCCCACCACTGAGAAAGACTTTCTGCCTAATGACAGAACTTGCCTTGTACACCACTGACCCTCTTCTCTGGCTTGTTTCTAGACCTGCGCTTGGGGCAGAATACCGTCCTGGTGGCTTGAAAGGGAGTCCTGGCTCCCAGCTCCTATACCTGTCCCCGTCCTGTGTCCTGTTGGTCTCCAGGCCCCGCCCTGGTGTCCCCTGTCTGTCTCTGTTGGGCAAGCGTCATGGAGCTTGCAGAGAAGGTGTGGCTGTGGCGCCTGCTCCGGTGGACACAGGAGCACAGTCGTGGATGACTTTTGCCTCACGTCCCTGGGGAACCGTCAGGGCCTCGTCCCTTAGACGCAGGTCCCAGGGTGCACCAGCTCCAGGGGCCTGCTGGCTGTGTGCACTGTGCCTGTGCCCTTGGCAGAACCTGGGGTGTGCCCTGCCCCTGACAGCAGTCTCTGTGTAAGCGACCCCGTAGGGCCCTCCTTCTGGGGGCAGGAAGGGACACTCCATGTGACTGGCGTGTTCATCTTCACACCAAAGCTGACCTCCTTCTCCTGCGCAGCGCTGGCTGCTGGCCTGGCCATGGCAAACCCTCAGCATCCCCAGGCCAGGCCCCGCTCCATGCTCAGCCTGGAGCTCTGGACCCTCAGGAGGGGCATCTGTGCTGCGCCAAGCCCGTGAGTGGTGAGTGGGAGGGGCGGGGCGGGGCGGGGGCGCGCTCTGGTGCTGGGCTAGAAGAGCCCTTGGGGGCAGCTGTCTGTGCGGCCACCTCTGCCCAGTCTGGTCCTGTTCTGCTCAGGCGCCTCCAGCCCCGATGCTCCCAAGGGCACTTCTGCCTCCCCCTCTCCCTCCTTCCTCGGTCCAGGCAGCTGTAGCTTCTTTGCTCCCCACAACCATCAATCTCAGGCAAGCCCTGCGCCTTGTCGAGCGTCCCTTCCATCTGTGAGCGGAGCAGCGGTGGCAGGAACTTGCTCATCGGCAGCACTGATCCATCCCGAGTGGGGGCCCCGAGGGCTGTGCTGAGCAGGACCCGAGGCCGACCTGAACCTACAGGAAGGAGCTGTGATCAGCAACGGCTGCCACGGGACCCAGAGGGAAGGGGGCAGACCTGTGAGGGTCCTTTGCTGTCCCCAGAGCACGTAGCGCTTCCACCGCCATCTGTCGGCGTTTCAGGGTCCACCCGCTTTACATGCTCTGTGAGGGGTTTGTACCATGACCTTTGTGCTATAGCAGAGGGATCTGTGACCTAGAGGGGTCGTGCCCCCTGGGCACGCAGCCTGTGGTGGGAATCACTGCCAGCCTGAGGGGCTGTGGAGCTGAGTGGCCGGGTGCCGAGGCTCTGTGGCCCGGAAGGTGGGAAGCTGGATCACTGAGCTTGCAGGCTCCCCCGCCCGCCTCACTCCAAGTGGAGATCCCAGAGGTCCTGGGAGCCACCGTGCAGAAGCCGCTGTGCGCCGGCTGGCGCCTGCCCAGCACGGGGCTGTGACTCCCCCCGGGGCAGGGCAGGCGAGGGCGGGAGCTCCTGCGGGGCTGGCCACCAGGCTCGGTTGCATCAGCCTCCCTCACCCGGCCCGCCGGCAGCGGCGGGAGCTGGGGCACCATGTAGGGAGAAGTGCATGTTCGGCCCTTGGAGCATAAACAGCCTGGTCCAAAGGGGTCCCTGCTCTGCAGACACAGATGGGACACAACCACTGTTGTTTGGATCTGGAACTTTCCTTCTCACACGTGTTGCCTTTCTTCCTGTGAGGTTTGTCTTGTTCATCTTTTACTACCACAAGCCTCGGCACAGGCCAGGGACACGGGGGAGCAGTTTCTGTGGACTTAACTTTCCTTTGTAACTAGGAGTCGAAGCGACAGTGATGTGGGCCAGTATCTAGGGAGCCCGGCCCCGGGACTGTGCTAATGGGTCCTTTGGTGGAGTCCGTGCTGCACCTCATTCTGGGGCGCACGGGCTCCTTACGGAGGGCCACCAAGGGTCTGTCCCTGCCTCTCAGATCTGTCCCTGCCCCGGCCAGTGGCTGACAGGGGGCCCCGCTGCCTCCCTCCCACCCCAGCCTCTCTGAGCTCCTCCTTCTCCCGACTCTGCAGAGAAGAGCTGAATGTCAGCTTTCCTTCTGGGATGATTAAAAAAATCACTCTATTAACAGTTTGACTCACAGTCTAAAAATGTGCTCATGGCATAGTTGTGGCCACTGTGCCTGGTCTGGTGGGACTGGCCCCAAGCCGCTCAGCCCGGGCCCTTCTGCACAGCCCTGCCCTCTCCAAGCCGGCGCCTTCCTGCCACCCGCCACCCTGTGCCGCTCCTGCCCGCCTTGAGCCCTGGGCTTTGGCCCATTTCCCTGGTGGAGGGCACAGCGGGAGGAAGCTGTCTGGAGAGGAATCAGTGTCCAGACGGGAAAGGAAATCGCCCTGCGTGGACTGCAGTGGCAAGCAGCAGGGGCCTGGGAGGCCAGGTCAAACAGGAGGGGCGAGGGGAGGGGCCGGCGTCCACGCCCCCGCGGCCCTGGGCCCTCTGCCATGGCCGAGCAGTGCCCACGTGCTGACACTGGGGCCGGTGCGCAGGGCCTGAGGGGGCACCGAGGAGCCTGGCTGGTGGGCGTCCTGTGCCTCCCTCTGCCTCCTGGGATCCGTGGGCTGGGCAGGCAGGGGCAGGAACCTGGAGGTGTGCAGGAGCTGATGGGGAGGTCATGGTGGCGGTGACTGGGGCACTCACCTGCAATGGCCGGAGTTGCCACGACTGACCACTAGCTGCTCACTGGGTGCCACTCTGCACCTCGGGAGCACCGTCCCTTCCTGGGGGTCCTGTGGGCCCCAGTATGGTACCTCGTTAGCCATGAGAAAACCGAGGGCCCGAACCCATGGGCGCCTGCATCCTGGGGCCAAGCTTGCCTGGACTGTGGTCCCCTTGAGGGCAGGGCCGGGGCCTTCCTCTGGGTCATGGCTGCTGGTCAGGGCCGACTGGCCACACCTCGGGAGCTTGATAAACATTGGAGGGGCAACTCTGAACTTGAGCAGCTCGGCACCGTAGGCTGATGTTGCTGGAGCTCCTCACCAGCCTGGTTTCTCCCCTGCCCAGGAAGCTGGCAGTGTTTTCCTTTAGGCAGGTGGGAATGACTGGTCAGGGGCTGGGAGGACCGGATGACACCACTATGCCCGACACAGCCCCCTGGCAGGGAGGATGGCCGCAGTACGACTGTGGTCCGTGACCCGGCCCCCCTGGCAGTCCGGGGCTCCCAGCTCAGCCCGGTGCCTACAGCCTCCTGGGCCTCCGAGGCGTCTGGAGATGAGCAGTGACAGAACCCCGGGCCCCACCACACCTTCTCCTGCTCCTAAACGGCTTCACTGCTGCTCAGAAGCACACGTGGTAGCTATTTGGTTGGTGGTCAAAGCAATGGCAGGGCCCTGTCCTGAGAACTCCCCCCACGGCTGGTGGAAGAGCATCGCCACAACCGTGATTCTCGTCCCAGACTGGCACGTGAGACTCTTGTTAAGTGCCTACTGCGTGCCAGGCACGGTGCCGGCCTGGCTGGCCCAGTGCCATATGAACCCGGTGCCCAGGCTGGGTCAGGGCGCCTGCTTTCCATCCTGCACCTCTCACACTGTCCCTCCTGGGCTTCCGGCTCCCCGGGAGAAGAGCAGGGGCACCCCCAGCACGTGCTCTCAGACGTCAGCCAGCCCCACTTAGGGCCGGGCTGGGGCAGGGCAGCTGGACCCAGCCTGGTGGGACCCACAGACCCGCACACAGTCTGTGTGGCCTTCCCAGAGGCTCTCAGCTCCCTGTGGGATCCTGGCTCACCCAGGGGCCCTGTCAGAGCCTCCAGGGGATTTCCCACGCAACTCCAGAAGGTTCTAGGAAAACACACATGCGGCAAATATGCCTGTGACGATGGTGATGCATTTGTGGTTCCGGTGCCCCCCGAGCGCAACTCCACTGCCACCCCCTGCTGGGTCAGTGTTTGCCTCCTGGCACTTTCCTGCTGGAATGTTCTAGATGGCGCGGAGACAGGGAGGGAGCGGGAGAGTGGGAGGGATACTCACTCCCCCCCACCACCCCCCGTGAATGCAGCGTGCCCTGGACGGGAAGGGCAAGGGTGCTAGCACGTTGAGGGCAGGCGGGATGGGGCCTGAGGGGCACAGAGCCAGCTGAGACCTGTGGGGGGGAGCCAGGGCAGCAGGGGCCCTGTGCGCAGGGGGAGTGGGGGACCCAGGCGAGCAGAGAGAGGTGAACGATGTGGGGAGATGCACAGGGTGAGACTGGAGGGCTGGCCCAGGCCCGCCCAGCAGAGGTGGGGTGGAGTGGGGCTGGGGGAGGCTGGGGTCTCAGCCAGGCGCCCCGCCTGCGTGGGCCTGAGAGAGAGCTGAGTTGGAGCCTGGGCTCTTCCCCACCCTGGGGCTCAGCTCTCCCATGGGGCAGGGGTCGCCCCTCTGGCTCCACCCTCCTGGCCTGCAGTGAGGGTTGAATGGGGCAACTGGTGGTGATAGTTTGTTGCAGTGTCTGGTCAGGAGTGAGAAAGCTGGGTGGACCTCTG
Organism: Manis pentadactyla; assembly: GCF_030020395.1. Lineage (NCBI taxonomy): Eukaryota > Metazoa > Chordata > Mammalia > Pholidota > Manidae > Manis > Manis pentadactyla. Next base: position 219,342,097 of record NC_080021.1, read on the forward strand.
GGTCTGCTCAGGGAGCCGTGGGTGAGGAAGAGCACCCCGCAGGAGGAGGCGTGTTCCCCCGCCCCCCACCCTCCCCAGCAAACAGTGCAGAGTCAAGGCCGTTGGTCAGCTGCAGACAAACGCCCTCCATTCGCAGCCAGGGCAGACATCACGAATCCACCCCGGCGTCTTCCCGGAATTGGAGGCTGACCCCGCTGTGCTGTCGCATCAGCCCGGTGAACAGCCCCAGGGACATGCAAGGGGGCATCTGCCGGCCGTCCTGGTCGTGGGCCCGCCATGGTCCCCAGCTCAGCTGGGGTGAGCTGCGCAGAGAGCATGGCACACGTGGTGAGCGACCTTTGTCTTCTGAGGACAAGCCGAGGAATGTGTGCTCTGGGGCAGGATCAGACGATCGCCTGAGAAGAGAGGCAGCTCGGAGTCGGGCATCTGGAGAGCAGACGCAAGGGCTGGGCTCGTTCTCACGCTGGGCCGGCAGCTCCCCTCCAGGCCCCGAGCTGGCTGGGCTGGGGGGGTCGGGGTGGGTTTGAATTATGCCCAGAAGCATCCAGGGAAGGCCAGGACGCCGGCAGTCCGTGGGCTCGAGTCCAGCCACGGGGTTGGTGTCAGGTGCTATGGGGCCTCCACGCAGGGCCTGGGCTCTCGGTTCCCCCAGCTGCGAGAAGGCCGGGGCCTCAGGAGGGCTCCCGAGCGGCTTAGGGCAGAGGAGGCCAGGCCTCACACCCTCTGCTCACTGACCTGCCCGTGTCCTCAGGTGGGTCATCTGCCCTCTTTGGGCCATTGTTCCCGTCACGCACCTGCCGTGTTCCCCAGCTCCTCCCTCAAAGAGCTCCTGGTCTCACTGTGCAGCCAGAAGTCTGCAAGCAGAGTGGCCCTTGGGGGGCCCTGCGTGCTGGGCCCATGTCAGGAGCTTGAGTTCAGGAGTAAGCTGGGCAGGGGCCATGCTCTCTGGGGGTCCTGCCCAACCACAGGAAGAAATCAGTGACCTCACACTGTCAGGTGCCAGGGTGGGGGCTGGGGTGGAGGCTCCAGGATGTCCCGGGCACCTGAGGGTGGGAGCAGGGGCCACGAAACACGGCCCAGGGGCAGGGGTAGGTTCTGTCTACTGAGCTCTCAGCTCCCGGTGGCCTCACTGACTCCTCCCAACAGAGTCCTCCCAGCAGAACTGGTGGCTTCACTACACCATCTAATGGACAAGGAAATGGACACAGGGGGCACTGCTGCCTCCCTGGGCTGCATGGCAAGTGAGGGGCAGAGCAGTTCTGTACCCACTGCTTTCGCGGAGGCCACACTGAAGCTATGCACCCCACAGCCCAGGGAGACTCCTGCCAAACATTTAGGGGCTCCCTGGGGCTGGAATTGGGGAGTAGTCTCTTACTGATGGTGGCTGGAGGGTGAAAGGGAGGGAAAGCATGCCAGCACGGCTGGGTGTGGGGCCAGGGGTGCGTCCAGCACTTGAACACGTCCGCCTGTGCCTGCAGAGCCTCTGGCCCAGATGGCGTGGCTGTTCCTATACATTCTGTGTCTGCCTGAGATACGCAGTCTGCAAGGAAACAGATTCACACCAGCATGCAGGGGGCTCGGGAATCCTCCAGGGGAGAAATGTCCTAACAGACAGGAAGTGAGCTGGAGCCGGGCTGTGCTCCTCACGCACCATGATTAAGAGGTCCCCGGCTTGGCCAATCAGCTTTCTGGAACAGCCACTTGGCTCGCAGATGTGTGCAGAAGACAGACAGGGGCCCGCATGTGGGATCAGTGACTGTGTCAAAGGGTAGGTTTTCCTTTTCTTTCCAGTGCCTTAAGTCGATGCGCTCACGGGCCGTCCCTAAAAGTCTGCAACCGCCATATGCAACTGGGTTCCTTGCACGTTTCTCCCTCTGATTCATTCCCTCCCTGTGCTGCTTTCCTGGACAAGGGTAAGGATTCCAAAGGTCTCTGCATGACTTGTGAGAACATGCTAGAAAAGGTTAGAAGGATTTGCAGCAGCTACTGAGATATGGCTTCCCTGACCCAGGCAGTCGGCCGCCCAGCCAGGGTCCTCCCAGTCAGAGCTGGCCCCTGAGTGCTCGAAGTTAACCAACGCAGTGGGTGGGGACCCCGCGATGTTATTAGGCCGCCTTTGCAAATCCTCCCTCTACAATTCAGAGCTGCATGACCCTGGGCAACCACAGGCCCTCTGGCCTTTGACTCCCTTGCCCACACAGCTCTGGTGATGTTCATCCAGGTGTGGGCTGCCTGCTCATTCACTGGAGTCCATGTTCACAGGATGTGTCCGACCCCTGCCCAGAGCCTGACATGGCCTCAGTCAGGCACCAGGCCCTCCCACAGGGGCCTCAGGAATGGTGGCAGGTCTCTGAAATCCAGAGACAGAGTCTGGAAACATGAAAGGATGCTTGGAGATCATGGTTGCAGGATCCCAGGGGAGGACCTCCTGGAGGGATGGGAGCCAACAAGGGGGGGTTCGCATTGCTGCAGCCTCAGTTTCAACAGCAAAGTCCTATTCAGCATCTGCTCCTGGCAGACGCTGTTCTAGCGCATTTAACGTCTTGTGTGTTGTGCATGTCCTCCTCACGACAGCCTACCAGGAGGCTGTGTTGGTATCCTCATGTTGCAGATGAAGGATCTGAGTTGCAGAGGTGTTGACGTCACCTGCCCCAGCTGTGCAGCTGGTCAGTGGTGGGATTCAAACCTGGGCCGTCGGGCTCCCATGTCTCTGGCTGGGGAGGCCAAGGGGGGATCTGGTTCATGTATAATTTCAGGTACTTTTTGTTTTGTTTTATTTAGTGAGAAGTATGTGTTAAAGTTCTTTGTTGGGGGGGCATATGATGCCCAGTTGTTCAGCACCAATTGTTGAAAAGACTACTTTCTCCATGGAAGTTTCTTCATGTCATTGTTAAATATTAGTTGAATACCTCCAAAAACAATGAATTACTTAAGTATATATCCAATGAAAAGAGTGCAGGATCTTTATGTGGAAAAGTGCAAAACATTGGTGAAAGATATCAAAGAAGATCTAACTATCTAGAGAAAAGACAAGCCACAGGTTGGGAAAAATATTTCAAATCTGGTGCCCAGTGAAGGACTTATTCCTGGAATATATTAAGAACTTTTACAGCTCAACAATAAGAAAACAACCCAATTTAATAAATGGGCAAAGATCTGAGCAAACACCTCACCAAGGAAGATATGTGGCAAAAGTGTATGAAAAGATGCTCAACATCAAGGTCAGTAGAGAAATACAAATTCAGACAATGATGAGATACCACCATACACCTGTCAGAATGGCTAAAAGCCAAAACACCAACAATACTGAATGCTGGTGAGGATGTGTGGCCACAGGAGCTCTCATCCATTGCTGATGGGAAAGAAAAATGGTGCACTGTGGGAGTTTGGTTGTTTCTTCTTCAGTTAACATAAAACCACCATACTGTACAACCCAGAATCACACTCTTGTGAGTTAGCCAAGTGAATTGCAAACTCATGTGCACACAAAAACCAGTCTGCGGACATTTACAGCAGCATTATTATAATCACCCAACACTGGAAGCAACCCTGCTGTCCTTCTACAGGTGAATAAATGATGGTACATCCAGACAATGGAATATTATAGACCAATAAAAAGGAATGTGCTATTAATTGCATGCAACATTGCGGAAGAGTCTTAAGTGCATTTTGCTGAGTGAAAGAAGCCAGACGACAAAGTCCACCTATTTTAGCATTCTTCTTATATGACTTTCTGGAAAAGGCAAAACTAGAAAGATAGAAAACAGATAAGGGGTTCCCAGGCACTGGGTATGGAAGAAGTGGTAGATGGCAAGGGAAGGGCACGGGATTTTTAGGGTGGTGGAACTGACTTGTGTGGCTGGAGGGTAGACACATGACATCAGGAATTTGTTGAAACCCACACAACTTTACAAGGAGTGAGTCTGAGTGTGTGAAATTTTTAAAACATCAACCACAATAGATGAGGGGATGGACTGTAGAACGTGACAAATGTGTGACATGCCATCTCTGAGGAGAAGGGGGAAGACGCTGACCTAAGTAACTGCAGGAAATGGTGTTTTGACCATACACTGTACGGCAGAAGGTAGAAGGAACCATGTGTAGACACTACACTATTTGTAAGGTTGTTTCTCATGGGGGTATAGGTGAACAGCTCTGCAAATGCTCTACAGGCCTACCAGAATGGAACAAAGAAATAAATACAGGGTGGGTAGTGGAATCTAGGTTTCTTCCTGTTTGAAGAGGAGGGTACAGACAAGCAGGGGGCCAGGCTAGGATGTCTACATGGTACTGGGTTAGAGTTGGAGACATAAGCATGAGCTCATGGTAGCTTAGGGACAGAGATGGACAGATAGGGAAGCGAGCATAGAGAGTGTACATAGACTAACACACATATTTACCAGCTGTCAGCCGAGAAGATTGAGAAGCAATGATGCCCAGCAGCAGCTGAGCCCCCCAGCGACCTGACCGTGCTCTCTAACACCATCCTGCAATCAAAGGACCAGGGCTCCGTGGAGAGATGGCTGGGTCTAGGGCTGGGGCAGGAAATACATGAAATGAGCCTGGAATAAGTGGTAGTGCCAGAAAGAAAAGGAAACAAGTTCAAAAGGATTGGGGTTCTTGTCAAAGGGACACAGAGAGCCCCCCTGAAAAAGTGGCCAATGGGCAAAGATGGAGCAATTTGAGCAAAAAAAAAATAATGTAGAATTGGAATATAACCCAAAGTATAAAATAAATGATTCCATGATTCCATATGGGTACCAATAAATAATTGAATAAATAAATAGTTGGGGAAATGAGACAAATTTTCTCAGAAGTCCAAATAGTTTATGTAGATGCTCTTGTCTACTCCACCCAACCTTGCGTGTGGGCTGTACCTCCTTCCAAAGCAGACAGCATGGAAAAGGAGAAGAATCCCCAGTGGAGAACCTGGCAAAGGTGACCTCAGCCAGGGGGCCACGGTCAAGTGAGCAGTGATAAGCCGTGGTGGGACTTGACCACCATACAAGAGATCACGTGCCCTCGATACGCTGGGGTGAGCGGTCCAGCCGTGAGAGGAGCACAGACAAACCTCAGCTGAGGGGAATTCTCTAAAATCGCTGACCAAGCCTCCTCAAAACCGTCAAGTTCTTCAAAAACAAGGGAAGTCTGGGAAACTGTCACAGCCCAGAGGAAGCTGAGGAGACATGGCGGGTAACTGTAATGTCGTGTCCTGGATGGGGTCCTGGGCAGGGGAGGACATCAGGAAACACGGGTGAGCCAGAGGAAGGCGTAGCGCCGAGCTACCACCAGTGCCAGTTCAGTCAGCACTGTGTCAGTGCCGTTTTTCATGGTGACACACATGTGAGGGAGATGCAGGTGCTGGGTGCTGGGTGTACGGGACTCTCTGGACTCCTTTTGTGACTTTTCCCTAAACTCAAAAGTATTTTCAAGTGTCCAGTGTGTTTTTACAGGGCACTGGGGAATATTCATGTGCCTCTGTCTCGGGGCCTCTCCCTCCCTCCGCTCCGAGTCCGTCCTTGTGCCGTCACGTGGCCTCAGCTCTATGGCTCATCTTGGAGTGGAGCAGGCGAGACCCGTGGGAAGGCAGGGGCTGGGATGGTTTCCGGGTCTCCTGAGCACACGGTGCGTGGCGGGCTCTTCTGTGTGCTGGCTCTGCAGGCGGATTGCCTGGGTTTGACCCCCAGCTTCATCCTTTGTTAGCTGTGTAACTTTGGGTAATTTACTCAACTTCTCTGTGCCCTGGTGTTTTTGCCTGTCAGAGGAGAAAATTATCGTGCCTTCCTGAAGGTGCTACATAAGGGTTCAATGAGCCACTACCCTGGAAATGCTGAGGACAGCGCCTGGCGCGAGGCAGCAGGTGCTCCAGAGCGTGTAGCCATTCCCGGGCTGCCGTGGGCCCGTGAGGAACTGCGTTGAAGGAATGATGAGCAAATGGCAATGCCCGACTGCAGCACCGCCAAACCACTCATCACAGGACCGGGTCGCAGAGTGGAGAGCCCGGAGGGGCGTGCCAGTGGGGCACGTGAGGATGGCGGCTCGCACTCCTGCCCATGTTTGCAGATGAGTGGTCCGTTTGTCCTGCTCGGCTCATGGGACTGCCGGGAGGCAGGGGCAGCGGGTGGTGGTTGGGTGAGCCACATGGACTCACAGCTGTGCCCAGCTCTGTAACCTGTCATGAAAGGCAGATGGGTCTGCCTATTGTCCAAACCTGTGGTGATCATTAAAATCACCAGGAATGAAGACAGGGCAAGATGGAAGGCGCTGAAGGCGTGGTGCTTCAGGCACCCACAGGGCGGTGTGTGGGTCATGATTCAGCAGGCTCACTCGCTCGTGGTGCCCCTGGAAATGGCTGCAAAATGCTGCAGAACGTGCAACCACATTGTGACACCATGATGCACCCACCAGACGGACAACAGTGAAAATACCCATCAGTAGCAGGTGTTGGCGAGGATGCAAAGCTTGGGGGCACTCAGCTCCCGCCGAGGGGACTGAAAATGGGAAAACAGGCCATTGTGATCTGATAAAGCTGAAAATCCACCTTTCCTGGGAGCCAGAGACTCCTCGCCCAGAAGTGCAGCCTGCAGAGGCCCACGCTTGTGGGCACCGGGAGGTGAGTACACGAGGTCACAGCAGCCCCAACCGAACCCCAGAGCCCCTCACGAGGGAAACACGAAATAAAGTGTGGAGCCGTCGTGCGATATAGCAGAGCAGGTCAGCATCCAAGAAAAACAACCCGCAACACTGCACACAGACGTACACGGATACATTGAACTCTGTGAAACAACTTGGATGAACCAAAAAACATAATTTTGAAAGGGGGGAAAAAACCCAAATGCAAAAGGATACTTACTGTCTGATTCCATTTATACTCTGTGAGGACACAGCCAAAGCCGCACTGCATTGTTAGGGCTGCCTAATTAGATAGTAAAGCCAACAAGAAAAGAAGGAAGCAGTTACCACAGAAGGCGGGTGGTGGTTATCTCCAGAGGGATGGCGGACCGCGGGGACGGCCAGCAAGGTCCGGAGCGCTGGCGGTCAGCTGGCTACGCCTTGACCTGGTGGTGGACAGGCGGATATTTGCTTTATAATAATTTATATGGTCCTTTGTAGCTTATATTTCACAATTACAGTAATTAAAAAAAGGTAAGATATCTGGGAGAGCTGAGGTAATTCGCATACCCTTGAAAAAATATCCTAGAAAGTAATTACAGGGCCTCTCTTCATGACGCCTTCTGTGTGGTAGAAAGAGGAACACCTTTAGGACGGGACAGTAGAGGTTTGAACCCTGGTGCTGCTACTCATTAGATGTAAGGCCTTGGACAAGACACTGAACCACTCAGAATCTCAGTTTACCAATCCATGAAACGGGCACAAAAGTATATGCCCGGAAGGGCCATTGGAAGGACTGTACCCTGCCTGATGTCTGGCCTGGGCTAAACTAACAGATGGCTTCTAATATTATCGATGTCTCGGGGGGCTGGGGTAGAACGAGTCATAAGGAAGACACACCCGGTCATTCAGATGACCCAATTTCTATTTCCCAGGGATATTTGGTCTTCACCCACAGTTCCTGAAAACACTGCACAGCCTTAAAGGTGAAATGGGTGAAATATCTTGTCATATTAATGAGAGACTGTTGGACCCCCACCCAAGGGTGGGGGGCTGGAGGGTGAATCAGCCAAAGGCCAATGATTCAGTCAATCATGACTCTGCAATGAAGCCCCCACAGAGCCCCTGGGAAGAGCTTCTGACGCTCTGCTCCCCTGGAGCCTGTTTCTCTGTTGGAGAGAGCTGTGCTCGGGGAGCCGGACGCCTCCCCGTGCCCCCGAGCCGGGCCCTGAGCCCCACGAGGGTGGAAGGCTCCTTTATTCGGGACCCTGCCCTGTGTCTCTCTTCATCTGACTGGTAACTTGTGTCCTTTATTAAGCGGGCAAAGGTGTTTTCCTGAGTTCTTTGAGCTGCTCAAGCAACTTAATCAAACCCAAGGGGAAGGCTATTGGCACCTCCAGTCTGTAGCCAGTAGGTCAGAAGCACAGGGAATGGCCTGGGGCTTGCGACTGGCATCTGGAGTTGGGGGTGGAGGGCAGTCCTGTAGGACGGGGCCCTGAGCCTGGGGAATCTGGTGCCGTCTCCAGGCAGATAGCCCAGCACTGAGTTCTGGGACCCCCTGCTGGTGTCTGAGAACCGCTCAGTGTTATGTGTGGGAAGACCCCGTCCTTCACAAACACGCATTGGAATGGGGTCCGGGAACCCAGCAGGAGTTACACTGGTGTGTATTCTCTTGAAGTGTATGAAGAACAGTCCGTGGCTGGATCCAGAGCTGGCCACCACCAGTCCCTGTCTGCCTGTACACTGGCATCACCTTCCTGGCAAGAGCTAATTTCCCCTTCCCTTGAAGCTGGGCTGACCCTGTGACCACATCAACCCATAAAACATGGCAGGAGTGATGTCCGAGAACTCCTGAGTCCTCCCTGAAGGTAAGGCTGGAGGCTTCCTGGGGCAGGTTACCCCTGGGCTGCAAAGCCAGCTCACAGGGCCTGTGGCTCCCTAGGTCCTTTGCTGCTAGGCCCTCCCGCGCCCCTGGGAGCCTGGGGGAGGTGCACTGAGGACCGGGTCCAGGCATGTCTTGTTAATGGGAGTAGAAGCGCTTCTGCCAAGGGTGGAGCCTAGGAGATGCCCGTGGCAGCTGGGCGGTTCCTAACCACCGGGCTGCCCGAGTGTTTCCTGAGCACCGGCTCTGGCATAGGCGCTGCCACAGCCCTGGGGATGCAACGGGGAGGGCCCTTCGTGGGCAGAGTTCACACCATACGGAACAGGTCAGATAAGCTCCACAGTCACGGGGAGAGGTCGGGCCTTACCCCAGGTCTGTGAGAAGAGCTGCGGAGAAGCCACACTTCCAGCCACTGTCCTCGGAGCCCTGTTGGTGCTGGAGGTACAGGGGCCTGCGGCTGCTAGGGACTCGGCGAGACACCCCCACACTTGCAGCCTGTGAGTGGGTCAAGATGAACCAAATCCCCCCAGCCTTGCGCCCAAGGCTCGCCCCTAAAGTCTGGTAGCCTCACCGAGCAAATTGGAATAATCTTTCCAGAAGGAAATTTGGTACATTTTCCAGAGCTTAGAGTGCTGCGACCATGTGGCCCAGAAATTCCACTATCTGGGGCCTCATCCTATCGAGACCCTCTTTCTTCTCTTCCAAGATCCATGCATGGAAATGTTCACTACAGTACTGAACATGTTGACAACAGACAGCCCGGAACTCTGGGCCACCGCTCATCAGTAGGGAGCTCCTGGGTAACGGGTGCACCTGGAGGGGAATCCCGGACATCTGGAAGGAAGGGATGAGGTCGTGGGCTGGGCTCAGGGGCGGGAATGCTCAGGATCCTAAGTACGTCATCGTGCCCACTTACTAAGTGTTTGCACCCTCACCAAGGTCTGTTTGTTTTTAATGATACTTGATAAGCTGATTCGACAGTGTGCCCTGCTGAGCAAGGCCCGGGGTGGGAATATAACCAGAACACTTTCTGAAGAGCAAGGTGGGATTACGTTTACTTTGGACTGTCAAGCCTATGAACCTGCAGCAGAAAAAGAGGTCATGTCCAGGCAAGGAGAGGAGGGCAAGCGATGAGAGCAGGGAGCCCGGAAGCAGACCTGCTCTTATAGGGAGGCCCCTTGCCGTGCGGCAGAGCCCCAGCTTGGTTATCGGTATGGAAAAGAGATATAGCTGGATTTTGACATCACATCACTCATAAAAGATACATTCCGGACACATTATCAGCCTCATGTGATGAGCACATTTTAACATTTCTAGAAGAGAAAGTAGGAAATTGTCTTTATGATATCAGGGCAGGGCAAGATTTCTTAAACAAAAGACTAAAAGGACACACACATCAAGAACCTTTCATAAATTCATGCACATCAAAATGGAAAACCTCCGATTGTAAAACTATGCCAGGGACAGAGCGCAAAGGCAGGCCGTGGAGGGGCAGGGGATACTTTCCACAATAACGGACTAGTATCCGGAATGCATAAATGATGTTCATATTACCAACAGGAGTATATGAACAAGATATTTGCAGCAGAGGAAATCATTGTGAGCAAAACTAACAATAATAATGAAGAGAAGCCCTGTCTTTGATGGGTTGAACCACATGAAGCGAGGGCACCAGCAGAGGAGGCAGAGGGCATGTGACCCCATGACATGGCCTTAGAGGTCATGTGGGTCACTCTCTCCTTACTGCATTAGCCAAAGCAGGCTCAAGTCCCCCCAGATGCGTGGAAGGGACCAGACCTCCCCTGATGGAAAGAGAGTAAGGTGGCGTTTTCCAAGAGCACGCAGGATAGAAGATCATTGCCGCACGCGTCCGTGGGCGACGGCCCATCAGACGCACAGCTCCCGGTGCCGGCCAGTGAGATGGGGCTGCATTTATTGCCTGGTCCTCCCTCTGTTCCCCCTTTTATTTTTCCATTTGTCTTTCTGGAGGGCGAAATCTTCTTCCACTTTACTCCTTCCGGAAGCTATTGCTGGGGTCTACTAAAAGCCTTCAAAGGAAAAACTGGTGTGACTTTAAAAACCAAGGATTTTATAAAAATCAAGTAGATGTCAAATTAATGAGACTGCCACTAATTTTGATCGAAACTGTTGGAACCATGGCACTTCAGTGAGTCCCCCGTTCTGTGGCAGGATTCCAGGCTAAGCTGGGGTGGGTCCCTGTGTGGGTGAATTTGGGAAGGTTCAGGTGACCCTCACCCCTGCCTTTTCTCCCCATCAGCAAGATTTGCACCGACATTCCCTTCCTCTTTACCTCCAGAACAGCTCTGTGGGGGTTTTATTGCCTGGCACGTGGCTTTGGGAGATGTTTCCAGCCACTGTCCACGTTCCCCTCCTGGCAGGGTGGCTCCAGGTGGGTTGGGCCCAGCTCTGACTGCCCTGTGGCCCACATCCCCTCTGCAGTCCTTTGGTCAGACTTTGTGTCTTTGGTGCAAGCGAAAGAGCTCTGGGCCGGCTTATACAGCCCTGCACTGAGGCTCAGGCTCTGCCGGAGACCACCATGTGGCCGCCTCCGTGTCCTTCTGTGTTTAGTGAAGGATCTGGCCAGTGGATTGCAGGGTTAGCCCCTCACGGTGCCCATGGGCCACAGGAGTGGTCACAGCCGCCACGTGGTGTCTTTCCTGGCACCCTGAGATACCCTTCTCATCTGTCCACCCCAGATTTCTGGGGGGAGGGGGACTGGGTCGTAGGACCATTGTCCTGGGATCGGTGTGGGGTGGGCACCCACGCAGCTCCACTTCACATCAAGGGCGTGAGTGAGGGTGGGGCTAGTCCCGGGGTTTGGTGGCCGTCCCGGGGTTTGGTGGCCTGCCCGGCCTGCTTCCAGAGCAAGGCATTTGTGTGTGTTCTGTGGTATTGCTGGTGCTCTGGAGCCCTCAGAACCCCAAGGAGATTACTGCAGTCAACCCAGAGAGCAAGGAGTGCGTGAAGTTTAAATAAATAAACGTGCACACACATACACACACACTCCAAAATTCTCATTGGTAATTACCGATTCCAAATATTTGATCTTTTGCTGTTTTTCTTTTGTACCTGAAATAAAGATCAAATTTAGAAACCAAAGCAGAATCTACTCCATTAAGCCTCAGATCCTAAACATTCAGCCCAAAGGAACACGGGCTGTGTTGAGACAGGAGTCAGGCCCACGTCCTGCGCTGGAACAGCATCCTGTCCCCACACCATGTTTATAAAGATCGTCAGACACGCTGACTGCCATGCATCTGTGGTGCCTGCTCCTGATTTGTACATACACACACGTCATAGACTGTTTGAAGGCGTAACAAGGAATTGTATGCTTCTAAAGAAAAAAACGTTTACTTTTGAAACATTGGAGTGTAGGGAATTCATAAATTATTTTGGCAACAGACAAAACAAACTAATCTGAAGGAAGTTGTAACTCAAAAAAACACGTGAGGAAAGACAAAGGTGACCAAAGACTGAAGACATTGCTCCCACATCACAGACTGGATTCGAAGGGAAGGTGGCCGCGTGATGGGGTGAAGCACTCGCCCAAGGGGGGATATGTGAGGCCTTGTTGAAAGGGATGAATTATGTTTTCCAGAAGAGAAAAAATAAAGAACAGAAGTTAACAGTTAATCAAGAGAAAACACAGTATATGTCCCTGGGAAGCTCACACCCTCTGCAGACAGGGGACTGTCAGGCTGGGTGACACTTAGCACGCCGCCCGGGGGCTGCTCCTTTGCATATTCATGCTACAGATCGGCATTAGCTGTGAGGAGACACGCTGGAAAATGCTGCCCTGATTTAAGCCTCAAAGGATTTCTGAGGGTGCCACTGGTGGGCCAGGAGGCCGGGCGGTGACATCTGCCTCACCTCGGCTTTCCTGAGACTCAGTGTCAGGAACTGTCAGGGCTTACAGCCACCCAGCCTGTGTGTCCCCATGTGGGTGATGTTTCTGCAGCTCCACAGAGAAATAAACCAGGCGAGGACAGCACGCCCAGGTCTGCATACAGCCCATGCACCCCGTGCTTAGCTGTGTCCTTTATTCTGAGATGATGTCCTTTCTGTTGTCATGAGAAAGACGTGATATTAAGTGGTTTCTAGAAGCCGACAACCCCTAGGTGGCCCTCTGATGTGTTTTTCATTTTACTGATTAATAACATCCTCAGGCCCAGCCGTCCCTAGGCCAGCCCTCCTCCGTGGTGCAGAAGTCAGCGCTGGGGCAGGAACTCAACCAGGGACAGGTGGATGCTGGGGCAGAGCCGGTGTGGGCGGGGCTCTTCCTGACCCTCAATCTGACCTCGGAGCGGGTGGGGCCTGGGTCCCAGGCAGGCCGATGTCCGCTCCCAGGTGGTTTCGCCTATTCCTGTGGGACAGTGAGCAGGTGCAGGCTGCTCCCGAGAGGAGCCGGGCCGTGCGCTCCGGGGTCCAGGCCCTCCTGGCCGCTCTCAGTGCTGTGGACGAGCACAGTGGCCTCGGCCCCTGTACTGCCCAGGACGGTGGCCAGCACGTGGACAGGGGGACGGAGGTGGATGGTGAGCCACTGCTGACTTGAATTAATTAGGAGATTGGCCAACAGGAATTCTGCAGACGTTTGAGTAACTCAGCCGGGTAAGTACAGTTTTCGACGCGGAGTGCGTGTGGGCATTTCGGAAAGGTGTGCCGGCTGTTGGAAATCACCTCTGTAAGCTCTTTAAAGGACCAAGCAGACTGACCAGGGGCACTTGCTCCTTGCTTCTGTGTGAACTGTCAGGGGAGCCTCTGAGAGTGTGTGGACGTTTGCTCCAACTTTCTAGAGACCTGCTAGGCAGTGGTGCTGGGGACATGAGTTGCGCATGAAGAGATGGTTTGCTAGGAAAAGGCCCCAGGTTTGCCAAATCAGAAGGAGTGTTGCCCAAATTAGTGTTTGTGGAGCTTTCTTTCATTTTACTTAAAAGAATAGAGCCCCCAGGGATTTAGAATCGCAGCAAAGAGTCAGGGTTAGAAGCGATGGCTTTGGGGTCAGGAATTCATCCGCTCTGTGGCCCTGGGGGCACCTATGAAGCCTAGCAGCAGACCTGTGTGAGCAGCTGCCGGGAGCCCGCCCTGTGCTTCTTGGGGCTTGATAACTGACCACTGCTGCTGCCAGCATTGTTCTCACGTGAGCGGGCGGCAGTTCACTAGGCCCCAGGGTTATGAGCCTCTGGTCATCTAGATTCGGAGCCTTGTGGTGAGGGGCGCATGCTCAGGAGGAGTTATATTAGATGTCATACTTCAGGCATTAAGATCTGAGAATCCTCGCTAGTCTAAGTGAGGTCATGGTTTTCGCTGTTTGCTGTCTGCAGCCGGCTGGGCCTGTCACTTTGTGGCACAGCCGGGAGCCAGTTCCGATGGCCCTCCCGCACCCAGTGTGTAAACTCACAGCCCGCTCTCCTGCCCCTTCCCGGCTCTCCTCCCATCTCTGTCCGCCTGGGAGCTTCCTGGGGCTGCCATAACCAAAGGCCACAGGCGGAGGACGTAAAACACACACATTTATTCTGACAGTCCCAGGGCCAAAGTCCAAAACCAGGCTGAGCTGAATCACGATGGCGCAGAGGCTGGTTCTTTCTGGGGCCTCCAGAGCAGAACCTGCTTCCCGTTCTGGTGGCCTCCACGTCCCCCTCTGTCTTCAAACCTGTTACCCCAATCTCTGCTCATGGCATCACATCCGCCTCCCTCTTATAAGGCCCCTTGTGATGACCTCGGGCTGCTCCCATCTGCAAACCCTTAACCCTATCTTCGTAAGGCCACATCCACAGGTTCTACCATTAGCAGGTGGGGTGGTTAGGGCTATTATTCAGCTGACCACACCCACCCATAATTCTCCCTTCTTCCAGAGGAAGTGCCATGGGGTGAAGGGCACCCCCACCCTCCAACCCCTGCACATGCTGTTGCCCAGAGGTGAGACCCTGGGAGCCCAGTGTCTGCCTTGTGGATGTGAGCTCCTTGAATGCTTCCAGCTAATGCTGTGGGGGGTGGGAGGCTGAGGCTGGCCTTTAGCAGCAACCCCCACCCCCACCCTCCACTCAGCACCAGAGCCCCTCACCATGAGACCCTGAGCTGCTTGCAGATGTGGGCTAGGGGCTGTTCCCGGCTCCAACTCTGAACAGGCATGGAAAACAGACTTGCAGAGCTGCGTTGAACTGTTGGGTCCTCTGAGCCCTCCCAACAGTGGGCTTGGGGTTGGAGGTCTGTGGTCTGGAGCTGCTGGAAGTCAAACAGATGAACCCCAGAGCCAACCTCCTTGGGACCCCCACCTGAGCAGGCCAGGAACCAGGGAAGCTGGGGGAGAGTCTCTTCTCCAAGACTCTGCGTAGAACCCAGGGGCAAGCAGGGGTCTTGAGCTGACCTGACAGTCCATGGCCAGCTCTGTGCCTGAGCACGTGAATATAGATTTGAAGCAGAAAGAATGGACGAATGATTGGTATATGACTTAAATGCAAGCCACAAAGGGGCAGAAGATATTCACAACACTATAACTGCAAAGAACTCTAATAAGATATACCAAATCTGTAAGGAAAAGACCCAAATTCCCACCCCCACCCCCAAAATGGACAAGCCTTGAACAGGAACTTTGCAAAGGAGGGTATTCACATGGCTAAGGGACGTTAGAAGAGGAGTTTGAACTCACTAGCAACCAGGAGGAGACGGGTCAAAATCAGTGACAAAAAGATGGCCCAACCACATGGTGGAACATTACTCAGCCATAAAAAGGAGCAAAGCAATGACACATCCACAACACAGATGGGCCTCAGGAATATCATGCTGAGGGCAGGAAACCAGCCTCAGGAGGCCACGTGTGGTGGGATTCTGTTCATACGGGGCGTCCAGAGCACGTGATCTGTACAGACAGGATGCAGAGTGGTGGTGGTTGGGGTGCACGGGGAGGAGGATTGGGAAGAAACTCCTTAAGAGATGAGAGGTTTCCCTTTGGAGAGATGGAAGTGTTTGGGACCTGGATAGAGAGGGTGGTTGCAGCGACGTGGATGTACTAGATGCTGCTGGATTGTTCACTTTAAAAGGGTGAATTTTATGTGAATTTCACTCATACTATTTTTTGAAAACTTGCAATGACATATGACTCCCCACCGGCCAAAATGGCTCAAATGAAAAATGACCAACAGACCACGTGTTGATGAGAATGCGGAGCCACTGGAACGCACGTGCTCAGCCGGCAGGATGGCAAAGGAAGCTTCACCTACCGGTGTGGAGAATTCGCAGACCCTGGGACTCAGCACCACTCCTTGGTGTGCACTTGATGGAAGTGCGTAGCAGGCCTTTTGGGAGAGCTCAAAGCTGGAAGACTGCAATGTCCATCGGCATGAGAAAGGGCTTTTAAGCAAATGAGTGGTATGCACATCAGGGTGAGGGAGCTGCAGGGGGCCATGTGGTGGGTCTCAGACAGATGTGGAGAGAAAGAACCTTAGGCAGAGATAAGAACACACACATGCTGCGTGATTTCATTCACAGGGAGCTCAACATGGGTGCGTTTTAACCTGCAGCGTTTGACATTAGGACAGTGGTTGCTGGTAGGAGACAGGCGGTTGGCTTTGGGGTGGAGGGGGGACTTCTAGACACCTATGATGTGTTATGAAATAGGCCTCGGAGGAAGCAGGGAGAGCAGGAGCGAGGCGAAGCGGAGCCCCTCCCCTTCCAGAGGCCTCCACGCCGCTCCCTCGTCCCTCAGTGAATGCCCTTGGTTCAACCTAAGTGGGAGCTGGGAAAATGCAAATGAAAATGCGCAGCCCCTACTCTCCAAGCTGAATGCCCAGTGTGGAGACAGCCAGGCCAACGAGTAATTACACCGAGCTTAGTCACTGTCAAAAGCAGGTGGGACAGGCAGGCAAGAAGGGGCAGAAAGCCCTGGGTACCTGCAGATGCCCACATGGGCCCTGCTGGCTGGACGCTTCCTGGGCTCTCTCTGTTAGCCCACAGCTGCCGTCGGGGGGGCCGGCCTCCTGGCTCCCCACTGGTGAGAAGGGCACGGGGTGGGGGGGGCAGGTCTCTGGGACAGAAGCGCTCAAGTGGTGGGTGGGTCTGCGAGGTGAGCAGCTGAGCGGCAGGTGTGACAGCCTTGGGTCTGTGGGGCATGGGCCCCGCAGTCACCCCCTGACCTTCAAGCCCGAGGCCCATTTCTGCGCTAAAGCCCCCTCCTCGCAGGTCTGGGTAGGGCCGGGCTGGCCTCGCCTCGGGCAGCAGTGGCAGACTCCTCTCACGGCTGGCACCCTGCCCGGAGCTGCCCGAGGGGCTCAAGAGCTGTTCTGATGGGATGCTGCTTGCCCCAGGGGCCCTCCCACCCCCGCCTGTCTTTCTGACCTCTCTAGGACGAAGGTTGTGGGGCATGGGCAGGTGGGTGGTGTCCTGCTGTGTGCCCAGCGGAGCCCTGAGGAGGCCGAGGCTGGCCACCCAGCCTGGCACAGATCTGGGCGCCAGGTGACTGCGCCCCCTGGTCACCATTAGGGAGAAGCGGCACCAGGAGCCCGCTGTGGAGATGCTGACCTGGGCAGATGTGGTGCCTCACCCCACCTGAGCTCCCAGGGGGCGGCACACAGTGACTGCCGAGGGGCTGGACCCTGCTTCCTGCATGGCTGCTCTGGGGTGTAGAACTCCTCCGGCAGGTGAGGGGAGGGGTTCAGGACACCAGGCCACGCACCACTGTGTGGGGCCCTTGGTGCCTCCCTGGCGTCCCAAAGATGACTGTACGGCCAGAGCAGCACATGGGGGTCTCAGAGGGCCTGGGGACCACGTGGTGTGTGTGCACTTACGCCCCTTCATCTTTCTCGGCGAATGGTCCCGAACATTCGCCTCAGGTCCAAGCCTGTTTCGGTGGCCCTGTCTCCCATTTACAGGTGTGCTGAGCCGATGCAATCAAGTGTGGGGACCCTGGAGTCAGTGAGGAGGGGTGGGAGGTGAGGCTGGCAGGGGCTGGGGTCAAGCCTTCTAAACCTCCTCCTGGGTGGGAGCTACAGGTCCTGGTCTCTTCATGGGGCACGTCATCTGTCTGGTGGTGTCACTGCAGCCGAGTCTCACAGCAGCTCCTGTTTCCTCAAGGGACCCGCCGTGTAGGAAGCCAGCCATGGGCTTGTTGCGAGGATGTGTGAGGGTCAAAGCCCTGAGCTCCTTAAGGATTGCCAGGCGGCCAGGTGGGCACTGCCCCGGAGGGAAGGGCTACCTGCAGATCTCTCGTGGAGCTGGTCAGGTGCATGCATGGACCACCCCTGGCTGCCCAAGTCCTAACCAGCTGAGGGACACAGCCTTGCCCAGCTGCTGGCTGGGCGAGATCAGGTCGGGTCATCACAGGGTCTGCTCTCAGACTCCCGCCCTCCAGGGTGAGTTAGGTGGCGCAGGACGAGGGTGTCAGGAGGTGGGTCTCACTGACTGGTGGGGTCAGGCAGGGGCAGATGCTGTGGAAATCCTCGACGGACATGGGCAGAAGAGGCCAGGGTGGGCTGGGCTCCAGCCTGGTTGATGGACAGGATGGACAGTCCATCCAGAGACAGAAACCACAGGGGAGAAGGACACAGGAGAGAGATCTGGGGCACCAACCAGGTCAGTGAGACATGCAGAGCTCAGGAGAGGGGCTAGGGAGAGGTGGCGGTGGGGACCCACGTGGTTCTCCCAGGCATGGCAGTGGAGCAGAGGGCGCCCAGCACCAGGGCCTGAGGAGGCGACTCCAGAGGCGAAGGCCCCAGAGCCCCAGGGGAGGCAAGGCCCGGGACCAGGAAGTGGCCAGCCGTCTCTGGAGGGGACCACCGCACCGGCCCGGGGGGCATCCCTCCGCCTGGAGGTGTCACCTTTTTCCTTTTCTCTGTCTTATGATGTTTTAACATCTTGGGGGCCCTGGTGGCTAGGGAGACACTGTCGCTCCAGGAGGGGAGCGAATTCTTGGAGACAGAAAACAACTCCACAGCCCCAGCCCCTGCCCCGATTAACTCCCCGGTGTGCAGGCGCACACTCCCCCTGCTCCAAACCACCTGGGCCCGGTGCCACACAGCTAGACGCCCTGCAGCCCCGAGGCCACGGAGTCAGCCAGACTCACGGTGCCAGCCCGTGTGCGCTCTGTCCTTCCCGCAGAAGCCACAGCACAGGTCTCGCTCCCCGCCCTCCTCTGCTCCTGACCTGCCTGGTGCTCCCCCGACTGGCCCTGTCCAGCTGGGCCCCGTCTCCCGGGAACCGTAACTGACAAACTCTTCCTCAGAGTCACCAAGCTCTGCTTGTCATGTGGTCACGCGGTCACCCCTGCAAACAAGATCCTGGGTAGAATCACGAAGCGCTGACCAGTCCCCCCGCCCCCCCAGCCCTGGGCATTCAGGCGGTGCTTCCTCCTGGCGCGGCTCTCGCGGACTCGCAGCCCAGGACTCTGCAGCTGAGCCAGCGAACTGGAGCCTTAACGGACCGGACGTGCGTTACGTCCACGGCCAGAACATGCTGCCCTTTCTAGCCGCCCCGTGCCTCCCTCCTACACCCCTGCTGGGGGCCTGCTGGGAGCCCAGACACTTACTGAGTCTTTCCTGGTTTTTTTCTTGGTGTTTTGGCCAAAATATGCCCCAGGATAATGAAGAAATCTATTTACAGTAGTGATATTCAGTCTGGTGCCTTCTGGAATGAATTAGCCACAGGAGAATTTCTGAGCCTTTTTTTCTGTTCATAAAGAAGAGTAGCCGGTGTGCGAGGCTGCTGCTGGCACAGCCTTCGGGAAGATTCCGACGCTCTAGAACCACAGTCACGCCGCCTCGAGCATTGCCTGCTCCCAGTGGCCTGGTGCAGTGCCACAGACCTGCCTGGTGGCTTAACAAGCCCTCTGCTTGGCGTTTCCACAAAGCCACTCGCTCACCCTGAGCTTGCAGGGTGCCCAGCCCCGGAGGACGGGCTTTCGGGTCCCTTTAATCATGCCCTTTGCCTGCTGAGAGATCCATATTCTGAAAGCGAGTTATTTATATCTGCTCCTCAAGGCAGGCCCAGCGAGACGCCGGGCTGGCGGTGATCCTTAGCTACTAATCTGTGGCCGACTGTTCTAACAGACTCGGGTTCTTAGAACAAAACAGAACTGTCTTCATTTCAGATGTTCCCTCATTCAAACTGGCCCTCGGCCACAGGCAGTGTGCTTCCGCGGTCCTTGTCCGAGGCTGGCCCTCCCCTCCCCCTCCCAGGGCCACCCTTTGGCAGCGGGGAGCAGAGGCGGCGGCCGTCCGTCTTGCGAGGCCTCATCTCCTGCCTCCGTGGACGACTGTGCAATGGGAGCCCCACATCTGCTCTGACTCACTGTGCAAACATCCTCCGCCTGCCGGCGCCACGGCCCCCTCCCCGCTTGGCCGCGAGGCCCCCCCTTGGGTTCCCAGGCCCTGGCCACACTTCTTGTGCAACATGGCCCAGGACTCAGGGTTCTCAAACAGGGGCCACCTGGGGCCCCACGTAGACAGTGCTGGGCCTGGCACTGAGCCAACTGGCCTGGCTGGCTCTGGAAGCCCTTCCTGGACAGTCCGAGCCCACACTCGGCCACCTCAGCTGGGGCCTGAGGCTCTCCTGAACGGCGGGGACTGTTTCACATCTGCTTTGGGGGCCGGGAGAAGCCCGGCCCTGATGGGCATCCACCTTCCATCAGGCCCTGTCCCCGCCATGCTCCTCCGCGCCTGCTCTCCCAGGGTATGCCCTGGGAATATGCCCCTTCTCACCAGCACCACCATCTAGGGGCCCCACCACTGGCTCTCTGAAATCCTGTTTTCTCCGGGCCAACCCACCCCATCCCTGCGTGCACTGCTGCTGTCTGCCTGACCCCCTCCACCCCTGGGCCACAGGCAGCTGCTACGTGAGTAAGAGGTCCAGACTCGCCTGATACCTCCCTGCTCCTCTCCCCACACCCTCATCACCCCACCCCCACCGTCCCAAGGGGCGGGAGAGCGAGTAGCTTGGGTAGGGACTGGTCCCACCACCCTCCCCTCCGTCTCTTTCTCTCTTCTTAGGTTGCTTTCCTTCGGACTTAGCATAAAGTTTAGCGTATAAAATGTGCTCCATAAACATTTGTAGAAGGGCTGAATCAAGGAGGGGCTTTGCAGGGGCCTCCTGAGGACTCACCCTTGTATCAGCAAGTATTCAAGATGCATTTCCTAAGTGCCAGGCACATACTTGCTGTGCTATGCTGAGGAACACGCCAGCTCAGCCCCTCTCTAATGCCTCTGGGCATCCCCAGAAGGGCCATGGTGGGTGGGGTCCCCTCGGCCCACACAGCAGGGTCTGCTCTGTGTATTGGTCCCTGAGGCCACCCCCAAGCCAAATGCTGACTTTGGCGTAATTGTAGCAGGGGGTTGGTGTTAGGAACCTTCTGTCTATCCTGGGGGCTGACCCGACCTGTGGCACCCTACACTGGGAAGGGACCCTGGGTAGGTACCCGCCCTCCTGCTGTGAGGCTGTGCCCCCACGGCAGCGCCTAAGGGGACCTGCTCCACACAGGGCTGGGCACAGGTGACATTTCTTCCTCCACAGTCCCCTGGCTGCAGAAAACTCATCTGCGAGACCATGGGGGCCCAGTGACCTGGGGCCAGCCCTCGGGAGTCTGAGGAGCACCAACATGGATGTGGGGAGGGCAGGAAGGGAGTGCAGGCCGGCCCGTCTTGGGGGTGCTCCACTCAAGACTCCAGGAACTCTCAGCCTTCTGCCTCCCCGTGAGGACCAGACCCGACCCCCAGGAGACACCAGCCTTGCCGTGCACCCCAGAAAGGATGGCCCGATGGACTGACCCATGGGCTGCTGGCCTCCACCGTGGACGCATGTCCTCGGTGGCATCTGAGCCCTCGTGCCCCTGTTCCTCGCCCCTTGGGAGGCCATGCACCCTGCAGTGCCGCAGGCCCCCCTGCCTCCAGTGGGACAGGCCTGTTTCTTCCCCCCCAGAGTGGGTGCCCAGCTCTCACAGTTAGTTTAACTCTGACTCAGTGTCCTGAACTTGGCTTAGATGCCACTTTGCAGGAAGACTTCCCTTGCCCCCACCAGCTGGGTCCCCTGCCATGCATCTCGGGGCTCTGGAGGCACGCCAAGCACACGGGAAACTGGCAGTCTGGAGTCCCATTTGGTAGTCCCGTGTTGGTTTGGTGACTCAGTGACTCACTCACACACTAGTGTGAGTGTCGCATGGAGGGTTTGTAGGTGTGACTAGAGCTCATGGTCTTTTAAACTTGATCATCTGGGATGGCCTGGCGCAGGCGGCACACAGCTGAGGCTTCCCCGAAGCAGCAGAGATCCCGCCCACCCTCCCGCTGCACGGCCTTCCCTACAGGTTCCCAACTTGCCCAGCCAGCACCCCCGATCTCATGAGCCAGCTCTTGGCAATAAGTCCGTCTACACCTCCTACTAGTTCTGTTTCTTTGGTTGAAACTGGGAGCCATGAGGCTTAATGAGCCGAAGGGCCCAGAATGTCCAGCTCGGTCCCTGCCTGTGGCACACGCTTGCAGAGAGCCAGCCCCGTGCACCTGTCAGGTCTGCATCTCACGGGGAGGTGGCCTGCAGCTTGGGGAGTCCCTCTGGATGACAGCGAAGTGTGTGCAGACACCCACTCACACCCGTCACCTGTTCAGGAAGTGCGGCTGCTCCTTCGGCCCCTGCCACCCAGCTCTCAGCAGACGGCAGCGGCAGGGCTGGAGCAGTGACCCGGAGCAGCTTTGGGGCTAGACACCTGGGGTTTGGGAGTCTAGTGTGTGTTCTAACTGTGGACCTGCCCCAGAGCCCCACCTGTAAATCGAGGAAGCAAAGCCTCCCTGACGGGCTAGCAGGGAGGATCAAACCAGACCAGGAACCTGAAAGTGTATGAGGTGGCACCAGGCCCATGTTAGGTGGGCAGGACTGTCTTCTCTAGGGCTCCTGGGCTCCTGCACCTGGGCCACAGCATCTTTACGTGTTTAACATTCTTATGTATCACCTGCTAGTTAAGGGAGGCCCCACTAGCATGGAGAGAACCCTCCAAATGCAGGGCCCCCAAAGTGACTGGCATATGCCAGGCTCAGGTTCACTGTGGATGGTAATACAGGTTGTGCACTGCACAACTCCAGGAATCTGTCCATAGGCCACCATGTGACTGGTGTTCCCGGACGTTGACAGTCTGCACTTCTTCAGCAGTGGCCCTGCTATGTCTTCCCACTGTTTCCATCCATGAGAACAGGGGGCGGGGGTGTAGGGGGGCAAGGATGGTGTTGTGGATGGAATGCTTGTGTCCCCTGCTCCCAGTTCATATGTTGAAGCCCTACCCCTGGTGCGATGGTCTCCGGGGTGGGGGCCCTTGGGAGGTGATCAGATCTGATGAGCTCATGAGCACGGGGCCCTCAGGATGGAACTAGTGTCCATAGAAGAGGACAAGCTGCTCCCATCACCTGTGCGCACCAGGAGAAGGTGGCTTCCCACAAGCCAGCGGGAGGGCCCACGTGCC
Source organism: Manis pentadactyla (assembly GCF_030020395.1). Taxonomy (NCBI): domain Eukaryota; kingdom Metazoa; phylum Chordata; class Mammalia; order Pholidota; family Manidae; genus Manis; species Manis pentadactyla. The sequence continues at coordinate 219,365,037 of NC_080021.1, forward strand.
AGCACCTTGACCCTGGGCTTCCCTCCTCCGGAGCCACGAGGGAGGAATGTCTGTCGTCTCAGCCGCCCAGGCTGCGGTGCGTGTTCTGCAGCCAGAGCTGACTGACCAGTCGGTCACCAGCGGCCACTGCCCAGCCCGCTCCTGTCTCGGCCTCAGTGCCGGGAAGAAAGCCGCCTACCGTTCCTCCCACAGCCCTTTTCTCTCTCCCCATGGCCAGGATCTAAAGGGAAAGTTCTGGACTAAGATTCAGAGCACCAGACAGAACTGGAGCCTGTACAAGTCGTCGCCCACGCGTGCCTCAGTTTCCCCGTCTGTAAAGTGAGACGTGACTCCCACGACGTCATTTTAAAATCTGTGCCTTTGTGTAAAAGCTGGAATGATCTTCCCTTTTCTTCCCCACTCCGTCTTCAAACTCTTCTGCCTCGGAGGCCTATTCAAACAAAACTGAGGTGAAGAGAAATACACATCTTTCTAGCCTTCCGTCCCATCGGGCTCCGGCCTTCCCGTGCCGGCCTTGCGTCATGAGCAGACACAGCACACGCGTGTCCGCGTCCCAAGCGCGGGCGGTCCTGCGGCTGCAGTGGGGCTCTGGTGAATCACTGGTGAGGAAAAGCTGTGCCAGTGGTGGAAGCTTGCGTCAGCCCCACGTTCTGCCCTAAGTCCACACGGGACCCATGTGCTTTCGCTCCTCCCGTGCGGATGACAGCCCCGATTGGGTGGGCGCAGGCGGCGTGCATGTCCCCGTGGGAGCCAGGGCTCGGCCGCTCTGGGTCACGGTCCGTGCCAGGGGTGGGTGACCCACCACGTGTCGGCACCAGGCTGGCCCAGAGAAGAGCACAGAAAACATGAGGGCTGGAAGGGGAGGTTGTCTGCGCCCAGACGGGCCGTTCCAACGGGTCTGCGATTGTCATTAGCCCACTGTCTCCGGCAGACACTGCCAGGGCTGCCGGGACGGGAGAGCCGAGCAGCCTCCGGGAGGCCCATTTTCCTCGAGCAAGGGGGTCCCTGGGCTCCGGGAGGGGGGTGCTGGAGACCCCAGGGGCACCCTGCTCCTAATTTCAGGGCTCTGGGTGCTCCATTCCAGGGAGACGTGGTTTGTCCTACCCTGTTCCCAAGAGAAAGAGGATGTAGTTCTTTTCTGAAACACCGAAAACGTGTGGATTCTTCAGACACACAAGCTGGCTAGTTGGGCTTCAGGTTACATCATGTTGTTTCGTCTGGTTTAGAGAGACGGAGAGGGGGAGGCAGGGGAGATACAGAGGGAGGGAGGGAGAGGGAGGCGGACACAGAGACACAGAGGGAGAGAGAGACACACAGAGAGGAGCTGCGAGGGAGGAGGAAGGGCCGCGCCAAGCGGGTTGGCAGGGGTGGCGCCCGGGGGCCACGGGGCCTTCACTGGAAACCAGACCCTCCCACCTGAGTTCCAGCACTTCTTGAGCCTCAGATAAGAACGCTCTGCTTTTTAAAGATCAAAAGGAACCGGGAATTTAGAAAATTAGAACAGCCCGTTTGCTCCAGGCGGGCAGGGGGAGGCCCCGCCTGGACAGGCATCAAGCGCAGGGAGCTGGAGGCAAAGCCCACGGAGCTTCGGGAGTCGGCTGGGAGGGACGCTGCTCTGGGAGCTTGAGCTGGCCCTTGGGCGCCCTCAGGCACTGTCACTCCTGGGCTCTGCTAGGGAACGAGGGTAGAGAGACCCACCAGCCATCATCTGGGACTTTCCTGCTTCCCATAAAAGTTTCCTGTGGGGTAGATGCTGCCAGGGGATCGCTTGGCAGCCGTGTGTTCCCCTGGGGGCTGATGGCCCCGTTTGTGACAGCGTCTCTCTGTTGTGACCGTGCATCCCTGTCCCTCACAGCATCTGGAGGCCCACCACTGACCACCGCCCTGGGTGGGGGCAGCGCTTCCTCACACAGAGGTCGAGTATGGCCATGTCCTTGGCTCTGGCAAATCAAACACAAGCTGGAAGTGGCCCCTTTGCTTCTGAGCAGAGGTTCCAAGACAGGGGCTGGTCATTTCCCTGCTGTGGAAATGGGCACGTCCCAGGGGCAGAGCCTCCAGGCCTGGCTCACTAAGTGATGGTGTCGTGGGTACCTGTGGCATGAACGAGAACCACTTCCTTCTTGTTTTAAACCATGGAGATGTTGGGGGATGTTTGTTTCTTGGCATAACTGAGCCTGGACTAACAGATACAGGAAGGAAAGAGTCTCCCTTTATTAGAAACATGGGCAGCGTGCCTAGGAAGGTGGAGCGACTGCTCGAGGTCACAAACCCAGTTGGCGGTTGAACAAAGTGGAGGCGGTCAGACCCAAACCTGGTACTTGACCCAAAGCCAAGGGGGGGGTCTGTGCTGATCTTCTCTTCATTTCTTGCTGGGATTATGTGACCCTAAATTCCATGCCCCGCAAGTCTTATGTCTTATGGTTTAATCCTCACAGGGTGCAGATGAAAGTTTATTTACAAAGGGACAGAAATCAAGTTGATATCAACATATCTCCGTAGCATGAAATGGCAACAGGAGCAACATCCTAGTGAACTTGAAATCAAGGCTGTGACCCTAAATTCCATGCCCCGCAAGCTGTCATCTCTGTCCGATGGTGGCAGAAAGGCGTCCTGCTATAGGCAGTATATCGTCCTAGAAAAATATCCTGAAGGGTGCCCGTGCCCTCCAGCCATGCACAAGTGAAAGATGTGAAGATGCAGGGGGGCAGGGGCACGGGTGAGGTGTGGCCGTGATGGACTCATTCCATGCAAATTCTTGCATGTTTGGTCATAAACATTGAAAAATTGTGTATATATCTTCAGAAGGTCCTTAAGGATTAACCCCAATAAGGGAAGTTTCTAGAGGATGTGTGTCACATGCTTTGTGTTGTGTGATACTCCGGGACACGGTGGGAAGGGCAGGGGTCCTTTTCCCTGTTTGGACCTCAGTTTCTCTTTTATAAAAGGAAAATGTAGCCTTTCACCTCGTGAGGGCTACCTCACTCCACAGCTAGGTCGCCGGGGTGCCTCAGCTTTTGGGAAGGAGGCACTCTTACCCGCCTCCGTCTCGCACTGACATGGTGAATGGTATATGTGATGTTTCACTATGGGGCTTTGTGCACTTGCTTTACTAACAGTTTGATTCTAGGAATTCTGGGACACCCCTAGAAACTGTTGGAGGCTCCTTTGAGAACTGTGGCACCAGGAATAACCAGATGGTTGCCCAGATGAATCCAGATTTCTGAGAAAGTTGACTTGTGACTAAGTCCCTTGGGGCTGACAGCCACCACCCCCACCCCAAGACGGAGCAGATAGAGATGCCACTGGCCCGTTCCCAGGACAGCCCCCTGCTCCACCACTACGTCCACTGGCCCCAACCCTCCCACGGCTTTGATTCTGCAACTTTTTCCAAACCCGAAGCATGATTCACGTCCCAGACCAGGTTGTGGAATTTCTGAGAACTGAGGGCTGAGGAATCAGCCTGCTCTGTGGAGCCCTTCCCCAGCTCCCAGCTTTGAGGCAGCCCGAGGGAGAGCTGTGCAGGCGGGCGCCGCAGTCCTCGGGCTGAGGCCCGTCCCCAAGGCGGGCAGTGAAGGCAGATGGCCAGAGTAACGCCGAGCACTTCAGCGGCTCCGTGCAAATTTGCTCAGACAAGCCTGAGTTCCCTGAGCCCACAGGACAGCTTGCGGCCCATAGTGTTGCCGTTTGCTGGCAAAGCGTCTCTTTTTCCCAACACTGTCACTTTTCTTCTCCGAGAAAGAAAACACAGTTCTCGCCCTGGTCACCCCTGCAGAGTCACAGCAGGGTGGCCCTGGAGGGGGGACTCTGGCGCCAGGCACTGTGCTCCAGTGCAGCTGGTATGAGATGGGTGACTCCTGCTAGTCAATTGCTGTTTGCTTTCCCCGGCTGATGAAAATGCCGCCTGCTCCTGAGACTTCATCTGGAGTGGCCTTCACCCCTCCATGTGCTCGGCATGATAGGTAAAGGCCACAGAGAAGCGGTGGGCTCCACGGGCCTTGGAGCCCCGGGGGAGCAGCGAGGCAGTCATTATGCCGGCCCCACTGGGCCACTCTGATCCCAAGCATAGAGGGCTGCAGGGCAGGAACCAACCAAAGCAACATTGGGGGGAGAGCTGCCCCACAGGAATGTGTGCACAGCTGGGATTCTGCTGAGAGTGGAGAGGCCAGGCGGCAGAAGTGAGCAGGCACCGGGCAATCTCCCCACAAGATGTTCCTCAAGGTTAGACCTGAGCCGTGCCCATTTTTATGTGCCAGGCATAGTCCTGGACTCAGAAGGCACTAGCTAAGTGCTTGAGTGGTTGAGAGAGGGCGATGGAGAGAGAGGGGAAAAAAAGGGCGGGAGGGAAGGAGGGGGGAGAATTTTCCATGCAAATGCAGTTCTCTCCTTCCCTCTGCCTAACTCCTGGCCTTGTGACTTCCTTCCTTGGCTTTTCCCAGCCCCCCACTCCAGGTCCCTGTCCCTCTGAGAGTGTGTGTGATGCGGGCATTGGCCAGGGTTGCTCCTGGAGTCAAAGTGATTCCCACCTGGAAAGGTTGGGTCACGTGTCCAAGCCTAAGCTACTTCTAGGAGCCGTGATTTGCACTAAATTTACACTGTCTTGGAATTCAATTCCATTCATTACATGCAATTTCAGTTGCATTCTCAAATACAATCTTTCTCTCTCTCTCTTACCCTCAGATGCAACTCAGTTGCGATCCTGTGCGCTCGGCCAGGGTATGCCACACAGTAAACGTCGGGTGAATGGATCAAGCCCATCATACTTGCAGTCGGGATGTGTTTTTGTCACTTGATGTTATATCATGGGTGTTTTCCCTGCAGCTAAACAGTTCTCAGAGAATGATTTTTATTTTTTTGGTTAATAACATTTTCAGAGCAGTTTTAGGTTCATAGCAAAATTGAGTGGGAAGTACAGAGATTCCCAATATACCTCCTCCCCTGACCCGCCATACCACCTCCCGGCTCACCCACATCCCCACCAGATTGTGCATTTGTTGTAGCTGATGAACCTACACTGATACATCATCACCACATAGAGTCCACAGTTGCCATCAGGGTCACTCTTGGTGGTGTGAATTCTATGGGTTTGGACAAGAGTAGAATTCCATATATCCACCATAGCATTTCCCTGCGCTGTGCTCTGCCTATGTGTCCCTTCCTCTCCCAACCTCTGATCTTTTTACTATCTGCACAGTACTGTCTTTTCCAGAATGTCACATGGTTAGAATCAAACAGTATATAACTTTTACAGATGGCCTCTTTCACTTAATAACATGCATCTAAGTTTCCTACATGTCTTTATGGCTAGATAGCTCATTTCCTTTTTTGTGCTGAATAGTAGTCCACTTTCTGGACAGACCACCGTGTATTTATCCATCCCCTCTGGAAGGACTTGTTGGTTGCCTCCAAGTGTTGACAATTATGAAAAAGGCTGCCATAAAAATCTGTGCAGGTTTTATGTAGACATGAGTTTTCAGATCTTTTGGATAAATACCTAGGAGTGTGATGGCTGGACCATTTGGTAAGAGTATGTTTAGTTTTGTGAGAAACTGCCAAACTGTCTTCCAAAGCAACTGTACCATTTTGCGTTCTCACCAGCAGTGATGAGAGTTCCTGTGGCTCCGTATCCTTGTCAGCACTTGGTGATGTCAGTGTTCTGCATTTTCGCCATTCTCATTGTTGACTTAATTTGCATTTCTCATGATATATGACATTGAGTATCTTTCCATGTGCATATTTGCCATTTGTGTACCTTTTTGCTGAGCTATCTTTTCATGTCTTTTGCCCATTTTTAAAAAATTGAAGTATAGTTGACATATTGTACTATATTAGTTTCAGGTGGATAGCACAGTGATTCAACATTTATATACATTATAGAGGATCACCCCAATAAACCTAGCTGCCATCTGTCACTTCATGTTGTTGCAATATAAACTATATTCCCTATGCTGCACTCTTTTGCCCATTTTTAATCAAGTGGTTCATTTTCTGACTGTTAAGATTTAAGGGTTCTTTGTATATTTTGGATAATAGTCCTTTCTCAGATGTTTCTTTTGCAAATGTTTTCTCCCAGTCTGTGGCTTGTCTTCTCATTCTGTTGACATTGTCTTTTGCAGAGCAGGGTTTTAATTTTAATGAAGTCCAGCTTACCAGTGATTTCTCATGGATCATGACTTCAGTATTGTATCTAAAAGACATCACCATAGCCAAGGTCATTTAGGTTTTCTCCTACATTATCTTCTAGGAATTTTGCAGTTTTGCAATTGACATTTAGATCTATGATCCATTTTGAGTTAATTTTTATGATGGGTGTAAGGTCCGTGTCTAGCCTTATATTTTTGCATGTAGATATCCTGTTGTCCAGCACATTTAATGAAAGGCTCTCTTTGCTCCATTGTGTTGCCTTGGCTCCTTTGTTCAAAGCCTTATTTTATTATTATTTTTTAAATTAAAGCAGCATTGATGTACCATCTTATGTTGGTTTCAGATATATAACACAGTGGTTCAGCAGTTACCTATATTAAATCCTCACTGCCTCCAGTGTGGTCCCTATCTATCGATGTAGTAAGATGTTACAGAATCATTAAGCGTATTCTCCGTGCTGTACTGCTGTCTCCATGACCAACTTATATTGTGATTGCAAGTTATTGGGCCCCTTTATTCCCTTCCCCCTTCTCCTTGGTAACTACTAGTCCCTTCTCCATGTCTATGAGTCTACTGTCAAAGCCTTACTTTTAACATCAGATGCCCATCTTCTCTGCTCAGTCTAGCAATTCAAGTGTGACTCTTTTCCAGAAACACCCTACACACACCCAGAAATAATGTTTTGTCAGTTGTCTTGGCATTTCCAGCCTAGTCAGGTTGACACATACAATTAGTCGTTACAACGTAGGACAGTGTGTGTCATGACTCTGTTATTTTCCCCCAAATGCCTTAGGTACATTCCCATCTGTTTATTCCTTGAGATTAATCTGTCAAAGTGCCCTCCTAGCAGGAAAGAAGGGATTCTCTGAGGCAGGATAATTCTGTATAAGCAGAAACCTAAGCACCAGAATGGGCCTTCGTACAATGACCTTAGGTGAATGTCAGCCTCTGGGGTCCCTAGGGGGTGGGGATGGCCACAGCCTGTCCAACAAGGAGATTCTAACAGAGTCCATGGCTGTGACTCTAAAGGCCTCATATCAGTGCAGTTAGAAATACCCCTAATATATGGATAAAGATGTGGTACATACACACAATGGAATATTATTCAGCCATAAGAAGAAAACAAATCCTACCATTTGCAACAACATGGATGGAGCTAGAGGGTATTATGCTCAGTGAAATAAGCCAGGTGGAGAAAGACAAGTACCAAATGATTTCACTCATTTGTGGAGTATAATAACAAAGCAAAAACTGAAGGAACAAAACAGCAGCAGACTCACAGACTCCAAGAAGGGACTAGCGGTTACCAAAGGGGAGGGGGTGGGGAGGGTGGGTGGGGAGGGAGGGAGAAGGGGGAAAAGGGGCATCACAATTAGCACACATAATGTTGGGCAGGGGGCACAGGGAAGGCAGTACAACACAGAGAAGACAAGTAGTGATTCATAGCATCTTACTACACTGATGGACAGTGACTGTAACGGGGTATGTGGGGGGGACTTGATGATGGGGGGAGTCTAGTAACCATAATGTTGCTCATGTAATTGTACATTAATGATACCAAAATTTTTAAAAATTAAAATAAATAAATAAATACCCTAATATGCCCCTGGGCAGCCAGGAAAACCAACTAGGGAGAATTTGGCACTGACAGGGAGAAAAAAATCTCCCTGAGAATTCATAACCACAGGCACTCACACAGTTTGCAGCCCGAGTCCACACTGCCTGGGTGGTCCAAAGAGCCTTGGCCTGGAGAGTCAGTTTGGAGGGGTCATGGGTTGGCAGCACTTTGAAATACTTGACAGGAGTGAGTATAAACCCTCTCTTGGGGAACCCCCCCTTTAAGTCAGGCCTCAAGGAATTCCCCCAAGTAAACCCGCTTCAAGAGGTTTGAGTCCACATATGAGAAAACAGGGCACCATGAACAAGCCCCAGATGAAAAAAACACAGTGATTGGGAGAATCAGACACACCAGACCTCACACACTGGAAGAATTAGACAAGAATATAAGTAGGTTTAATTTATTTAAAGAAATAAAAGGAGATTAAAGTATGGGCAAGGAGAAAGAGTATAAAAAAATGACCAAACACATTTGAAAAACAGTCAAAATATAATCATGAAAAATGAAAATTATTTTGACAGAAATTGAAAACTCAGTGGAGGAGCTTAACCACAGATTAGACACAATTAAAGAAAGAATCAATAAAGTGGGAGATGGAACTGTAGAAGTTATCCTAAGTGCAGCATAGAGAGAAAAAGAGCAGAAATATAAAAAAGAGATAAGAATTATGGGAAGAGAGTGAGAAGTTTTCATTTATATCCAATCAGGGAAAAGAGGCAATACTTGGTGAAATAATGGCCAAGAAATCCAAGAACTGATAAAAGACACCAATCTTTATGTTCATCCATCCCTTTAAATCCAAAGCAGGGGGGGATCATGGGAAGATGGCAGCATGAGTAGTTCAGAGGAAATCTCCTCCCCAAAACATATATATTTATGAAAGTACAATAAATACAACTATTCCTAAAAGAGACACCAGTGGATGCAGTACAACAGCCAGGATACATCTACATCTGTGAGAACTCAGCATCACACGAAGGGGGTCCAGCCACGGCCAGGCGGGACCCGAACGCTCCCCCACCCCAAAACCCGGCGGGAAGAAAAGAGTCAGAACGGGGAGGGAGTGAAAGCCCAGGACTGCTAAACAACCAGCTCTAGAAATCGGCACCTGGAATGCAGACACAAGGTGCATGGGGTGCTGGATATTAGAGAAACGGAAAAGCAAAACCTGTGGGCAGGTCCCCGCAACCGGCGCCCCTGAGACAAAAGAAAAGCGAGTGCTTTCTGCAAGTCTTAAAGAGACAGGGACCCCACAGCTGGACGAAGTTGTCCCGGCACACTTAGCCAGCAGCTGGGAATCCTGGGGAACCTTAGGTGCCCTAAACCCCGGGGAGGTGGTGCAGCTATGAAGCCCCTCACGGCACTAAGCAGCCTGCCAGTCATTCCTCCAACTGGTGCAGACCCCGACACACCGGCCCAGTAGCGGGAGAGTGGCAGCGCGTGCCAGGGGCAGCGGTACCGGAAGGGACCGGGAGCAGATCACGTGCGCCAGTGGCGCCAGAGGGGACCAGGAGAGGCTTGTGCGAGCCTGCAGTGGTGGCGACCGAACAGCCCAGATGCACCTTGCGTGCACCAGTGACAGTAGAGGCAGAGGAGCCCGGTAGAGGCCCGCGTGGGAGAGCCCCGCGCGCACCTGCAGTGGAGCCAGAGGGAGCAGGCGCACGCTCCCAGCCCAATGCACAGCCCCCCGGGCCAGCCCCAAAGGCCGCTGCTGGTGCACAGCTGCCCGGCAGGGGCGCTTCTAGCATGTAGGAGCACAGCTGGCGTGCCTGCCACTCCCCGCAGGGCTCTGCACTGCTCTGACGGAGACCCCACCCACAGCAGCTTAGGGGACTAACCCGGTGGCTGCTCCAGGAGTGCGGGTAACTGACACAGGCAGCGGAGAAGGGCAAGGCATCCAGGCAGCAGGAAAGGACTTTCTTCTCCCAGCTGACACACCCGCAACCTGCCTCCAGCCACCACTATCACCATGAAAAGGCAAAAAATTTAGTCCAGTCCAAGATAGTTCAGACAACACCTGAGAGAGGATCTGCAGAGACAGACCTAACCAGTCTCCCTGACAAAGAATTCAAAATAAAAATCATAAACATGCTGACAGAGCTGCAGAGAAATATGCAAGAGCTAAGGGATGAAGTCCGGAGGGAGATCACAGATGCCAGAAAGGAGATCGCAGAAATGAAACAAACTCTGGAAGGGTTTATAAGCAGAATGGATAGGATGCAAGAGGCCATTGATGGAATTGAAACCAGAGAACAGGAACGCATAGAAGCTGACATAGAGAGAGACAAAAGGATCTCCAGGAATGAAACAATGTTAAGAGAACGGTGTGACCAATCCAAAAGGAACAATATCCATATTATAGGGGTACCAGAAAAAGAAGAGAGAGGAGAAGGGATAGAAAATGTCTTTGGAGAAATAATTGCTGAGAACTTCCCTAAACTGGGGGAGGAAATAGTTGCTCAGACTACGGAAGCACACAGAACTCCAGAGAGATGGGACCCAAAGAGGACAACACCAAGACACATAATAATTAAAATGGGAAAGATCAAGGACAAGGACAGAGTATTAAAGGTAGTGAGAGAGAGAAAAAAGGTCACCTACAAAGGAAAACCCATCAGGCTATCATCAGACTTCTCAACAGAAACCTACAGGCCAGAAGAGAATGGCATGATATATTTAATGCAATGAAACAGAAGGGCCTTGAACCAAGGATACTGTATCCAGCACGATTATCATTTAAATATGAAGGAGGGATTAAACAATTCCCAGACAAGCAAAAGTTGAGGGAATTTGCCTCCCACAAACCACCTCTACAGGGTATCTTAGAGGGACTGCTCTAGATGGGAGCACTCCTAGAAAGAGCACAGCACAAAACACCCAACATATGAAGAATGGAGGAGGAGGAATAAGAAGGCAGAGAAATAATCATCACACTGTGTTTATAATAACTCAATAAGCGAGTTAAGTTAGACAGTAAGGTAGTAAACAAGCTAACCTTGAACCTTTGGTAACCAAGAATCTAAAGCCTGCAATGGCAATAAGTACATATCTTTCAATAGTCACCCTAAATGTAAAAGGACTGAATGCACCAATCAAAAGACACAGAGTAATAGAATGGATAAAAAAGCAAGACCCATCTATATGCTGCTCACAAGAGACTCACCTCAAACCCAAAGACATGCACAGACTAAAAGTCAAGGGATGGAAAAACATATTTCATGCAAACAACAGAGAGAAAAAAGCAGGTGTTGCAATACTAGTATCAGACAAAATAGACTTCAAAATAAAGAAAGTAACAAGACATAAAGAAGGACATTACATAATGATAAAGGGCTCAGTCCAACAAGAGGATATAACCATTATAAACATATATGCATCCAATACAGGAGCACCAATATATGTGAAACAAATACTAACAGAATTAAAGGAGGAAATAGAATGCAATGCATTCATTTTGGGAGACTTTAACACACCACTCACTCCAAAGGACAGATCCACCAGACAGAAAATAAGTAAGGACACAGAGGCACTGAACAACACACTAGAACAGATGGACCTAATAGACATCTATAGAACTCTACACCCAAAAGCACAGAATACATATTCTTCTCAAGTGTACATGAAACATTCTCCAGAATAGACCACATACTAGGCCACAAAAAGAGCCTCAGTAAATTCCAAAAGATTGAAATCCTATCAACCAACTTTTCAGACCACAATGGTATAAAACTAGAAATAAATTGTACAAAGAAAGCAAAAAGGCTCACAAACACATGGAGGCTTAACAACATGCTCCTAAATAATCAATGGATCAATGACCAAATTAAAATGGAGATCCAGCAATATATGGAAACAAATGACAACAACAACACAAAGCCCCAACTTCTGTCGGATGCAGCAAAAGCAGTCTTAAGAGGAAAGTATATAGCAATCCAAGCATATTTAAAGAAGGAAGAACAATCCCAAATGAATAGTCTAATGTCATAATTATCGAAATTGGAAAAAGAAGAACAAATGAGGCCTAAGGTCAGCAGAAGGAGGGACATAATAAAGATCAGAGAAGAAAGAAATAAAATTGAGAAGAATAAAACAATAGAAAAAAACAATGAAACCAAGAGCTGGTTCTTTGAGAAAATAAACAAAATAGATAAGCCTCTAGCCAGACTTACTAAGAGAAAAAGAGAGTCAACACAAATCAACAGTATCAGAAACGAGAAAGGGAAAATCATGACGGACCCCACAAAAATACAAAGAATTATTAGAGAATACTATGAAAACCAACATGCTAACAAGCTGGAAAACCTAGAAGAAATGGACAACTTCCTAGAAAAATACAACCTTCCAAGACTGACCCAGAAAGAAACAGAAAATCTAAACAGACCAATTACCAGCAACGAAATTGAAGCGGTAATCAAAAAACTACCCAAGAACAAAACTCCTGGGCCAGATGGATTTAACTCAGAATTTTATCAGACATACAGAGAAGACATAATACCCATTCTCCTTAAAGTTTTCCAAAAAATAGAAGAGGAGGGAATACTCCCAAACTCATTCTATGAAGCCAACATCACCCTAATACCAAAACCAGGCAAAGACCCCACCAAAAAAGAAAACTACAGACCAATATCCCTGATGAATGTAGATGCAAAAATATTCAACAAAATATTAGCAAACTGAATTCAAAAATACATCAAGAGGATCATACACCATGACCAAGTGGGATTCATCCCAGGGATGCAAGGATGGTACAACATTCGAAAGTCCATCAACATCATTCACCACATCAACAAAAAGAGGGACAAAAACCACATGATCATCTCCATAGATGCTGAAAAAGCACTCAACAAAATTCAACATCCATTCATGATAAAAACTCTCAACAAAATGGGTATAGAGGGCAAGCACCTCAACATAATAAACATTTATGATAAACCCACAGCCAACATTATACTGAACAGCGAGAGGCTGAAAGCTTTTCCTCTGCGATCGGGAACAAGACAGGGATGCCCACTCTCCCCACTGTTATTCAACATAGTACTGGAGGTCCTAGCCATGGCAATCAGACAAAACAAAGAAATACAAGGAATCCAGATTGGTGAAGAAGAAGTCAAACTGTCACTATTTGCAGATGACATGATATTGTACATAAAAAACCCTAAATACTCCACTGCGAAACTACTAGAACTAATATCGGAATTCAGCAAAGTTGCAGGATACAAAGTTAACACACAGAAATCTGTGGCTTTCCTATACACTAATGATGAACCAATAGAAAGAGAAATCAGGGAAAGAATTCCATTCACAATAGCATCAAAAAGAATAAAACACCTAGGAATAAACCTAACCAAGGAAGTGAAAGACCTATACCCTGAAAACTACAAGACACTCTTAAGAGAGATTAAAGAGGACACCAACAAATGGAAACTCATCCCATGCTCCTGGCTAGGAAGAATTAATATCGTCAAAATGGCCATCCTGCCCAAAGCAATATACAGATTCGATGCAATCCCTATCAAATTACCAACAGCATTCTTTAATGAACTGGAACAAATAGTTCAAAAATTCATATGGAAACACCAAAGACCCCGAATAGCCAAAGCAATCCTGAGAAGGAAGAATAAAGTTGGGGGGGATCTCACTCCCCAACTTCAAGCTCTACTACAAAGCCACAGTAATCAAGACAATTTGGTACTGGCACAAGAACAGAGCCACAGACCAGTGCAACAGAATAGAGACTCCAGACATTAATCCAAACATATATGGCCAATTAATATACAATAAAGGAGCCATGGACATACAATGGGGAAATGACAGTCTCTTCAACAGCTGGTGTTGGCAAAACTGGACAGCTACATGTAAGAGAATGAAACTGGATCACTGTCTAACCCCATACACAAAAGTAAATTCAAAATGGATCAAAGACTTGAATGTAAGTCATGAAACCATAAAACTCTTAGAAAAAAACATAGGCAAAAATCTCTTAGACATAAACATGAGCGACTTCTTCATGAACATATCTTCCCGGGCAAGGGAAACAAAAGCAAAAATGAACAAGTGGGACTATATCAAGCTTAAAACCTTCTGTACAGCAAAGGACACCATCAATAGAACAAAATGGTACCCTAGAGTATGGGAGAATATATTCATAAATGACAGATCCAATAAAGGATTGACATCCAAAATATATAAAGAGCTCACACTCCTCTACAAGCAAAAAGCAAATAATCCAATTAAAAAATGGGCAGAGGAGCTGAATAGACAGTTCTCTAAGGAAGAAATCCAGATGGCCAACGGGCACATGAAAAGATGCTCCACATCGTTAATCATCAGAGAAATGCAAATTAAAACCACAATGAGATATCACCTCACACCAGTAAGGATGGCCACCATCCAAAAGACAAACAACAACAAATGTTGGCGAGGTTGTGGAGGAAGGGGAACCCTCCTACACTGCTGGTGGGGGTGTAAATTAGTTCAACCATTGTGGAAAGCAGTATGGAGGTTCCTCAGAATGCTCAAAATAGAAATACCATTTGACCCAGGAATTCCACTTCTAGGAATTTACCCTAAGAATGCAGCAGCCCAGTTTGAAAAAGACAGATGCACCCCTACGTTTATCGCTGCACTGTTTACAATAGCCAAGAAATGGAAGCAACCTTAGTGTCCATCAGTAGATGAATGGATAAAGAAGAGGTGGTGCATATACACAATGGAATATTATTCAGCCATAAGAAGAGAACAGATCCTCCCATTCGCAACAACATGGATGGAGCTGGAGGGTATTACGCTCAGTGAAATAAGCCAGGCGGAGAAAGACAAGTACCAAATGATTTCACTCATCTGTGGAGCATAAGAACAAAGGAAAACTGAAGGAACAAAACAGCAGCAGAATCACAGAACCCAAGAATGGCCTAACAGTTACCAAAGGGAAAGGGACTGGGGAGGATGGGTGGGAAGGGAGGGATAAGGGGGGGGAAGAAGAAAGGGGGCCTTACAATTAGCATGTATAGTGCTTGGGGGACACGGGGAGGGCTGTGCAACACAGAGAAGACAAGTAGTGATTCTACAGCATCTTACTATGCTGATGGACAGTGACTGTGAAGGGGTATGTGGGGGGGACTTGGTGAAGGGGGGAGCCTAGTAAACATAATGTTCTTCATGTAATTGTAGATTAATGATACCAAAATAAAAAAATAAAAAATAAAAATAAACCCAAAGCAGGACAAATAAAAACTGCTGTGTACCCAGAGACATAAGAGTGAAAATGCAGAACCTCAAAGAATAAGACAAGATCTTAAAAGTATCAAAGAGAAAAGATAAATTTCCCACAAAGGAATGACAGAGAGATGCCTACCTAGTCAGTTCAGCATCAACAGTAGAAATTAGAAGCAAGTGGGATCATTACTTTCTTAGCAAAAAAAATCCACTTTGAATATGTATACCCAAAAGAAATATCTTTCAAGAATAAGGGGTAAACACAAACATTTCTAGACAAATAAAAATGTACCAACAAATCTTCCCTAGAGGAAATCCTGCAGGATGTATGTCAGGCCGAATGAAGGTGATCTCAGGTGGAGATGAGATGCACGAAGTAATGAGCAAAGGAAGTGATACACTTGTGGAAAATGTAATTAGATGTTTGTGCAAACATCTTTAAATGCTTTATAGGGCATTAAAAATTATAGTAATAGAAAAGTCAGGGAGGAGTGGTTTGAGCTAAGGTGTTTTAAACCCTTATTGTAAATATATTCATTAATTTTGAATTTTGATAGGTTCAATGTATATGTTAAAAATGTTTAAGGTAGCCATTTATAGGAGGAATAGTATGTGTAAGCATAAAGGGAAAACTGGAATAAAAACATCAATAGGAAGTAGAAGATAGAAGAAAAAGAAACAAAAGAGACAAGGTTAATAAAAATTATAAAGTTGTTTCTAAAATTTAGATGGAAATGACAAGAGCCTAAAATAAATAGCCAAAATAATTTTGGAGAAGAAAATGTTGGAGTATTTACTTTTTGAAATTTCAAGACTCGTTGAAAAGTTGACAGTCCTTAGGACAATGTGCTTTGGTGTAAAGATACACAGATCGGCAGAAGAAAAAAGGGAATTGAAAAATAGACTCACAAAGCACCAACTGAATTTAGTAGGGGAAATTCAATTATTTGCAATAAAAATGGTGTTGAAGTAACTGGCTTTGATACAGAAAAAAACGATCTTGATTTCTTTTGCATCGCATGAGCAAAAACTAATTTGAGGTTGGTCATAAACTTAATTTATGATTAGCCAAAACTTCCACCAGATGGGAATGGGTAAGCAAACTGTGGTGTATTCATAAGTGGAATACTTTCCAGGAATTAAAAAAAAAAACTATTAATCACACAGCAACATGGATGATGTCAAAACATAATTCTGAACAAAGGAAGTCAGACACACAAGAGTACATACTGTATAATTGTATTTCTTTGAAATTCAAGTATAGGCAAGAGAGATCTTCAGGGTTCAGACCGATAGTAGTTACCTCTGGGTGCGGGTGTTGACTGGGAAGGTCAGGCAGGAAGCTTTGGGCGGGCGTGCTGTATATGGGTCTGGGCTGTGGCTATATGGGTGCAAACGTAGAATTCATGGCGATACCCACTAAATATGTTTGCATTTTATACTATTTATACTTTTAATAATACTGTTAAAGTTACTGCTAATGATAACATTTTGTAAAACACTTAGAAATGAATCTAATAGCGTATGTGCAGTACTTTTTGTGGAGAGAATTATAAGCTTTATTAAGAGAATTTGAAGAAAATCTAAATAAGTGGAGAGATAGCATGTTCTCTCCAAATAGGACTGATAGAGTATCATGTCCATTCTCCCCAAATTCATCTATTGAGAATGTAATTCCCATTAAACTCCCAAGTGTGTGCGTGTGTGTGTGTGTGCACATGTATACAGATTGAAATGCTTCATATCTGAATATTTATATAGAAGATCAAGGGTTCATAAATAATAAAGACGCTCCTGGAAAAGAGGAACACCGTAGGGGAACATGACTTTCCAGATCTCAAGAATTGTTATAAAACAAAAGTAATGAAGTCTTATAATGTTGCAGGAATAACCCACCAGCACCGTGGCTGACCTTAGGAAAGGCCAAGTTGGAGGGCCCTCTCCTCCACCCTGCACTGTCCAGGCCATGTCCCTCTCCACTTTGCAGCTCAGAGCCAGTCACTTTTATGGGCTTCCCGCAGGCCTGCCCATGTGGGCTTCCTCGGCCGGGAACGCTGAGTGCTGGCTCCCAGACCTGATGCTTAGACCAGCTGCTCCGAAACCCGCCGGGCCGGGCCGGAACCCTCGTTGGCTCGGCTCAGCCCTTCTCCTGGTTCTCCTGCCAGAGGATGGATCTGATGTTTTCCATTTCCTCAAGTTCATTGGCATTTGTTTGTCCTAAGGCTCATTTACTTCCCTTCCTTGGGACTCTAGGACGTGCTGGCTGCCCTGGTAACCAGGACAGATGTGGAGGCTCCCGTGCAGAGACCGAGCCCTTGCCCACCTTGCTCAGAACAGCAATGTGGGCCATTCCAGGCAGCTCAACATACCTGCGGGGGCCCTGCTTCCTTTGCAGAGGGCAGGGGGGTCAGACAGCTTTTGTGGGGTATGTTCAGGGTCCTGGAAGGATGGTCCAGCTCCCTGGAGAAGCACAGGGGTAAGGAAGTAAGCGAAGGGTGTGTGTCGAAGAGGCAGAGGGCCTGGTGGGAGAGAGGCTCGCTGAGGCTGGCCCTCTGCTCCGCCACATGCTGGGCGCTCACCTGCCAGGTGTGCAACACGCGCTCTGGCTGTTCTGTGTCACCCTGCCCTGGGGGGCCGTGTCCCTTCCACTGCATTCCAAGGAGTTGGTAAGGGGACTTCAGCTTTAGCCTGTGGGCAGTGGCAGAGTCGGGGTTCATCCAGTCCTGGGGCACCTTGCTGACCCCTCTCACCTCCCCTGACAACAGGCTTAATCGATCCCTTTCCAAGTCTCTCTCCTCAACCAGATGGGGGCTTCTCGTGAGTGGGGGTGGCACCGTGCCTCTGGGGAACCCTGGGGTGGGTGACAATACCTGGAGATCCCGGGAGCTAGGTGACCGCCTGAGCGGATGGAGCTGGGTCAGGGTGGGAGAGGGACGCAGGCTGCATCCTGTAAGGCCGGGCCCCAGAGGGACACGCAGGGCGCAGGGGTGACCACGGGGGGGCGTCCTTCTGTGGCCTCAGACAGGGCATGGCAGCACCTGGGTCCCCCAGCCTGTGCGAGGTGAGGGGGTCTCCCTCCATAGCGCCCAGACTCAGGTCCGCCTGGGTGTGACAGCCTCTGGTGCAGGGAACACAGACCATCAGCACCGGGCTTCCCCTGACCTGGTGGAGTGTCAGCCTGGACCCCTGCAGGACTCAGAGGAGCACCAGGTCTGATCCTGCCTGGGGGAGGACAGGGGAGCCCAAGACGAGGCTGGGCCTGGGGGAGGCGCTGTGCAGGTGACCAAGAGCACCCTCTCTGGGCGTGTCTGTGGCGTGCTGGGATCATCTTCACTCCTGGGATTTGAACCACAGCTGCCAGAAGGCAGAGCTCCGTTCCTGCCCCCAGGCCTCCAGCCTCCCATAGGCAACCCTCTCCAGCCTTGAGAAGGGGTAGGTGGCCGGCACTATTGTGACTGGACTCCAGAACCTTCTACCCAGCTGCCCCTCATGTGGTCTAGAGAAGGCGGGCTCGGGGCAGAAGGTGGCTGGGACAGTGCCAGGCCTGACCTCTCATCAGGCTGTGTTGGCCTGGTGTCCAGTCTCTGTCTGGCACCCCTCCCCTGTGTTCCCGTCACCCCCAGGCCTCTCCAGTGTGGTATCAATCTGAGTGAGTTGGTGGGTTTTTAGGACACGTCCAGCTATTCATACCAACAGGGCGATCTTTTGTGAGAGGCCTGTGTCCTGTCCCTGTGGGATGCAGAGCAGGCAGGTGGGCACTGTGAACCAGCAGCACAGTCTTGCTTGGCGTAGGGTGCCACGTCTGCGGTATGCTGGTGGCCAGAGCCTGCACCTCGCCCTGCGCTGCACACAGTGGGGCTGGGCTGGGCGTCCTCTCTGAGGACATGCTGCTTGCCCACACGACCTCCTGGGCTCCACCCGTGCCCACAGCCTACGTGTCCTGCCCTCAGACGAAGCCCTGGGCTGCTGCACGCCTCGGATCCTGACTGCGTCCCCACCTCAGCAACCCCAGCATCCAGCAATTGTGGTTCCTGGCCCTCTCCCTGCTGAGCTACAAGTACTGGTCGGGAAGGGGAGATTTATGGATGGGCGTGAAATTGCTGTCTTGAGGAGGCACAGGCAGAGTTATAAATAGGGCAGCCTGTCCCTGGGGGGAAGAGTCCTTTTGGGGTGAGGGTGCTTTACGGCAGAGCTTCACGCTGTGGAGGCTGCAGACGCCCTTGCCCGCCAGTTACGTCAAGTAGCCCTGGGTTCTGATGAGCGTGCAGGCTTTCCTGACATGGCTGTCACCTTTCTGGTGACTTTTCTCACAGAGCAGGAGTAACCCAGGCCCTAATTAATCCAGCTTCTTCCTGTTAAGGTCAGTTCCTTTCCACTCACCACCAGATACCCTTGCTGTCCAGGAAGAGACCGGTATCGCCAGCTTCATGTGTGTCCTGGGATAGATGCCACTGGGGCCAACTCCCTCCCAGGACTGGGCACGGGATCCCAGGGCAGGCCACGGCTGTAGGATCGGGGCGGAGGGGCGGCTGTCCCAGGGATGCTGCGGTGGCTTCCCCGCTGGACAGACCCACTGACGCAGCTGCCAAAGGCCGTGTGCACGCATGGGCGGGGTTGGCAAACTGGGGCCCACAGGCCAACTCCACCTGCTGCCTTGGTGAGTCTGGCCCACGGGCTAACAATGGCTTTTCCATTTCTAAATCATTGGTTAAAAAAATAAAGATACTTTATGACACATAAAAATTACACAAAACTCAAATTTCAAGGTCTATAAATAAAGTTTCGTTGGAACACAGCTCTGACCATAGTGAATTATTATCTGTGGCTGTTTCCACCCTAAAGCCATGGAGCTGAGCAGTTGCAGCAGAGCCCGTGCAGCTTGCAAAGCCAAATGCTTACTGTCCGACCCTTTACAGAAACAGTTCCCGACATTCCTGGATCCCAGGCCTGAACTTTAAGGGCCTTGGCCCTGTGAGATCTGCCGAGAGCAATGGCCACTCTTCCTGGAGAAAGACCAGGAACATGGGCCAGGGCACAGTGCACACAGCCTGGCGGGCATGGCCACTGGGAAGGATGGCCAAGGGCCCCCTGTCAGTGGTTCTCAGCTGAGGGCAGTTTTACCCCCTGGGGACATGTGACGATGTCTGGAGATGTTCTTCTGCTGCACATGGGATGGGTAGAGGCCAGGGATGTTGCCCATCCTCCTGTGGTGCCCAGGGCGGCCTCCAGCGGGGAATGACCTGGGCTGAACGTCCGCAGTGCCAGCCTGACAACCCCACCCTATGGACACGTGATCCTAGCCTGTGCTGTCATCAGGCCACACCTGCAGCCGTGGTGATGGCCGGGATGGAGCCGGTTGGTGGAATTGATGAGGGGCGGGAGGCCAGCTGGGTGGGGTGCACCAGGTGAGGGTGACGAGCTACACCCCTAGGGTGTTCTTTTGAAGTCCCTTGGACACCCATGTGCTGGACCCTGAGGAGCCGGGGAACAATGGGAGGCTGACTTGTGTTCCTGGGTCATTTTAATGTCAGCTGGTGGACAAAAATCCCACCACTGGTGGCAGACAAGGCCCCCTGTGCCTGCCCTCGCCTTCGAGGGCCTGGCCATCCTCACCACACCAATGCAAGTCCCTGGGCGGCCGTCTGTGCTCCGCTTGGGCTGGAACATCCACTGGTGCCGTAGGGCTTCCAGCTGTTCCATCAGCATAGACTTGTTCTCCCCACCTTTTCCTCCTCTTCTTCCTGCTGCGCTCAGAATGAGTCTCACATCCTCTGGACACATGCTCTGTACAGGTTCCAGCCTGGAGCCTCTCAGGGTGCACGGCAGTGAGCAGCTGACCAGCCCCCTGGAGGCAGGACCCGAGCCCTGGGCCGCTTTGGGGCTGCAGCGCCCGGCACCTCCCGCTGGCCTGGCCGGGCTGAGGCTCTCGCTCTCTGAGGACTGAAGGGCAGCTGGCAGTGTGAGAGCTCAGGCAATCGGCATATGGCCGCAGGAAGGGCTGGCTCTGGACAGGCCACTGTTCCTCGCTGACACTCAGCCAGCCATGGGAGGACAGGGCTGCTCCAGGCTGGAGAGGAGTAGCAGGCATTTGGAGCCCTCCTCTGGGTCACACTGATGAATTTTCCAGAACTCAAATGAATCCGGAGCAGACTTCACAAACTCTGAATGGACAGAAATAAGCATCAGTTGTGTGGAGACCAAGGGCCTGATTCAAGCCAAATGACATGATTCATTTTCAAGAAACTAGGTTTTGGCTCCCTGGCCAGTTCTCTCTCCATTTGAAAGTAATTTCCATTAAAACATTTTGGAAGGCGGGGGAGATTTTTCAGTGGGCTGGGCTCATGCCTAGGACTATGACAATTACTGTGTTTCTGAGGCCCTGCTTTTAACAAGGAATTGACTGGTTCTGTATGCTGGGGGCCCCCGTGCAGCAAACTGCATCTGCGGAGGCCGAAGGAGCCTGGGGCAGGAGGCCCTTTCACAGGCAAGTGGAGGCCTCGGAGGTGCAGATGGGAGACAGACTGAGCCTTTGGGGCCGGCCCAAGACTGCTCAGCAGATGATGCACACAGGCGAGATTCTAGAGCAAAGGCCCTGCACACGGGGGCCCCTTCACAAGCTACAGGGGCCTCTGCGGCCACATCTGCACCCTGTCTATCAGTTCAGAGCGTTACTCAGCAGAGCCGGCCGGCAGCTGCTCAGACAGGGCTATTACACGGAGCCCTGGGGGGCACGCCCTGGTGCTCGGCCCTGGAGGTGCTCACAGTGTGAGTTTACTCCATTTCCTCCTCACCACAACCCAGAAGGGGGAAGCTTACGTTCAGAGAAGGTTCATAAACGGCTCAAGGTGCTAAGACCGACCTGAGTTCGTGTGTAGGAGTTCATCTCTGTCTCTCAAGCCAGTGGGAGATTCCCACTACAATGTGGGAACACTGCAGCCAACTACTCTGTATGGATATTCAAATCCTCTCAGAGAGACTCCATCTTCAGTTAAAAGAAAACAAAACAGTAGCAACAAAAAAATACTCCAAACCCTGTAAAAAAAAGGATAAAAGAATGGGACCAAAAACTCAACTGGCCGTCTGGTCTACCCCCTGCAGCATCTATGCACAAAGGGACTGTCAGCTTTTCAGAAGGTTCCGTGATATTTCAGAAGCCCTGCAGCAGCTGCTACACAGTCTCAGAAAGCCCAGCACCATCCGTGGGGTCTTCTGGCATCTGCTCAACTGGCCTCTTTATCCCCGGGTCCACACCCTCTGGACCCACCTCTCCCAGTTCAGGGGCCACCTACCTTGGGATCTGCCTGACTCCATGCCGCTTAGTCACCAGCTGGCCCGGCCAGTGGGGTTAGGGTGTGAGACATGTCTGTGGCTGTCCCCGTACTCCAGCCATTGAAAACAATCTCCCTGCAGAGGACGGGAGCTGTCTCGGGGACTCCAGACGCCCCCCCCCCCCCCACACCCGCCACTGCAGTACAGTTGCTCATCGCTGAGGGTGACTGAGACTTTCCTGATGATTGACTCACTCAGCCCGGACGGTGCAGCAGACGGGCACGGAGTCCTCCTAGAGCAGTAAACCTCACCCCCAAGAGGAGCAGGAAAATAGGTCAGGCGTTTGACTTAGGCAGTGAGCTGACCCCTTGGGCCCTCCTGCCTCTGCAGCTAACGCCTTCCCAAGCAGGCCCAGCACCCTCTCTGATTCCCACCTCCGTGTGCATCACGACACAGACCTACACTTCCCTACTGAGCAAGTTGCATGGCTCGCCTGGCCCCGGCTCAAGTCGGCAGGGGGCTTGGTGCAGGAGAGAGCTGAAGGGGTGCCCTAGGCCGTGAGGCCAGTGTGTAGGGGCAGGGGCCAGGCTTGGTCCACACCCCAGACCACGTGTCCTTCCTCCCTCAGCCTCGGGTTTTGTCTGGGCGGCAGAGGGGTCAGCACGTTCCAGGATTGCTGCAGGAGTAAAGTAGGATTGTGTGTCTCCGGCACCTACCCTCAGCCTGATGGATGCCGTGGGGGCTGTTACTGGCCTGGGCCGTCCTTGCCATACCCTGGAGGCAGCCTTCTACATGGGAGCCAAGGCTGAACCGCTGGCGGGATCCCAGAGCCCTTGCCCTGGCTTTGCAGCCCCAGCACTGACTCGGGGGGAGACTGGCTTCCACGTGGGCTCCTTATTCTCCTTGAGAGTTTGCTGCGAAGTAGGAAAGAAATGCTGTGTTTCTAAAGCATCGTGTAAACTGTGAACAACAACAGATAGAAGGAAATGCTCATGTTCATTGGTTAATACGGGCTTTTCTTTGGTGACATTAAGATAGATCTTCAGGCAAACATAATCACTGCCACCGTCCCCAAGAGACTGCCAATCAACCCAAGTTTAGAACTATTGCTTATCTTTTTAATTTGTAACAAAGCAGAGTGAACAGCCTGCTTTGTATCCCCTATGGCCCCTGTTGGCCTGAAGGAAAGCTGGGGGCTTGGCTGCCTGCAGGTGCAGCCCGGGACCCAGCTGGCAGGAGGCCGAGCTTCATTGTTCTGGGTGCCTCAGTTTGGGGCCGTGATGAAGAAACCGTCCTCCCGTCCCCTCGGGTGTTTGCTGAGAACTGAAGCGGTGGCGCTCAGCCCTCCTCCAAGAGCCCCGCTTTGAAGTTTCACGATTTGCTGCAAACAGCAGCCTGTTGGCCGCTGTGCATTGAATTCTTGCCGCGAGGACATCTGGGTGATGAGAATGGGAGGAGCCAGGCATGCCTAGTAATTGGGTACCGGAGGGATTCGATCTGCCCACGAGTGTCTCCTTGTTCTGAGAATGAGCTGCGTATGGAGGGGCCCTCAGACGAGAAAATCCCTGGGAAGGGGCCCCGTTGCTCTAACACTACGCGGGATGGAAAGAAAACGGTTTCCCCAGTATCCACCCAGGGGCACCTCTGCTGTCCTCTGGGCCCATGTGGTGCTCCTTCTCCACGTGACAGTCCGTGAATCTGGAGACAGCTGACAGGAAAGACAACCTCTCAGGAAGGCGGATGGCCGCCCCTCAGGAAATCTGGGCTTCTGAACAGGACAGGGGAACCCCCTCCTCCCCATCCTCCCCCCCAGAGCCTGATGCACCCCTCAAAGGTTTCAGGAAAGATGGCAGCCACCGCCGGGGCCTCAAGGGAGTGATCGAGGTCAGGTGCACAATTAGGGTGAAGTCAGTGGGGCGCTGGTAACAGTTTAATGACGGGCTCTTCAGGCAGAAGGCCCAGATATGTTGTGTTTGCCAGTTTCCGAGGGGTAAACACTCACCACGGCCGATTTTAGAAGCGCACGGCCTGCTGCAGGGGCTCAGTCAGGCCACACCAGTCCTCTGCTGGACGGCTCCTAACATCAACATCCTACAGCCAGGGTCAAGGGTGAGTGTGCCAGAGTCTGTGGAGTGAGAGAGGGCCGTGGGGCCGTCCCGGGGTGGTGGGGTCGGGCTCCCACCAGCTTGGAATTATTACCAGTGTCTAGGCCTCAGAGTGTCCGAGGCCGGTGCCCCGGCCAGTCCAGAAACTAATGTGGCACAAAGGCCTCTCTGTCTGGCTGTCCCCATCCAGGCCAAAGCCTGACCAGTATTAGCCACCGCGGGCCAAGGGCTTTCTGTGTGCCGGGCTGTGAGGCCGTGTTTATCTCATTGAAAATCCTTGTGACAACCCACTGAGGGCCCCCATTTTACAGATGAGGAAGCCGAGGAACGGAGGGGCTGAGGCCGTGGCCAAGGTGTGCAATCAGTTCACAGGAAGTACGTTTGTCCCGGGTACTCCCGAGGTGGGAGACGGCTCAGCACCTGCCCCTGGGGTCTGAACAGCCACGGGGAGCAGCAGAGGGGACAGTGCGCTTGGGTGCCCGCAGCTGAGGCCGGGCAGTAGGGGGAGCCTGCAGAGAGGGGCGGGGGCCAGATGAGCGCCTGGGGCAGCCAGGTCCCCTCTCCCCGGATGCCCGTTCCCTGGCCAGGCCCGTCCACGAGATCCGCAAGTGTCCTACCCTGTGGGGAGGCCGGGGAGCCCGGGGCTGCTGCTGAGACCTGTGGAGTGGAATGTCTGCCCCTGGCTCTGCTGGTTCCCATTAAAACAAATCTCCTTTTTAAACAAAACAGAAATAAAGGGAACTGAGTCAATGCCAACATTTGCTGTCGGCATGTTGCTCTTATTCTTCCGAAAGGAACCAGATCCCAGGTTCCCAGCTGGCACAGGCTGTGGGCCTCAAGAGGGAAATTCCTATGCGGGCAGGGGCTTGGCGGGGTGCCCGGGAAGGCACCCTGGAGATGCCCGAGCCCAGGGTCTCATTAGCGCCTCCATGCTGCCTCCCCTTTCCCTTGGCATGCAGCCTATATTCTCCTAAACTGAGAGGTGGGACATGAACGCCAATGGATGCTGGTGGCAGGCGTGGGCGGCGGAGCAAGTGTCCCCCGAGTCCAGGCAGGTGGGTGAGCCTGGGATGCCACCGATGGGCAGTCGGCTCATGGTGCCAGGCTCCAGGGTGGGCAGCCCAGCTCAGCCCCAACTCTGGGCGGAGTTCAGCTGGGCTCTCACCTCTTGGAGGCCCAGGTCTTCAGGCAGGGATGTGGGGAGCCACCTTGGCACAGGGTATTTGCTTCCCGGGGCTGCTGTAAGAAAGGAGCGCACACTGGGTGCTAAAAGCAACAGAAAATCGTTCTTTCCAGGTTCCCAAGGCCAGGAGTCTGAAAACAAGGTGTGCAGGCCATGCCCCTCTGCAGGGGGCGTCCTTCCCGCCTCTCCCAGCTCCCGGGGCCCTGGGCAGTCCCGGGCCGGGCATGTCCCTCGAGCCCCTGCCCCTGTGCTCACACGGCCTCTCCTCTTCTGGTGTCCCTCCTCTTCTGTTTCTTATATGGACACTTGTCAGTGGACTTAGGACACACCCACTGCCTCTGTGAGCCCAGCCTCTTCTCTGAGAGTCCACCCAGGGGGACAGTAGGGGAGCAGCCCTCCGGGGGGTGCCGTGTCCCCAGCCGGTTTGGGGGGTGGCCTGGCTCCCTCACCCAGGCACACCCGTTGGCAAGCGAGGGGTCAGGTCGCTAGGCTGTGTCAGCTATGGGTCCTGGGCTCAAACCAGACCTGCCACCTGGCATGTGCTACCCCCTGCCGAGTGCTGTGGGGCCTGCCCGCTCGGAGGCCTCGAAAGGCCGTGTGTCAGTGTCCTGGGGCTGCTGTGGCAAATGGCCACAAAGCAGGCAGCTTAAAAAGATTCATTCCTCCCAGTCCTGGAGGGCAGAAGTCCCAGGGCACGCTGTCCCAGGGCACGCTCCCTCCGGAGCCTCTGGGGAGGCCCCCTTACTCCCTCAGCCGCTGGTGGCCACAGGCGTCCCTGGTTTGTGGCAGTGTCCCTCCAGTCTCTGCCGCAGTCTTCCGATGGCCCTCTCTTCTGCATCTGGCTTCAATCTCCTGTGTCTTCCTCTTCTGAGGGTATAGTGATGGCATTTAGGGCCCAGCTGGCCGAACCAGATGACCTCTCCTTATCTCAAGGTCCTTAACTTAAGTGCATATGCACAGACCTTTTTTCCAAATAAGGTCCCACTTGCCGGTTCTGGGGATTACAGCGTGGACCTCTCTCTGGGGGTCAGCCTCCCACACAGCCGGACCTACCTGGGGTCCTCCAGTCAAATCCGAGCCCACTGCATCCAGGTGCTCGGCCTCTTCCCCTGAGAGGCAGGGCAGATGGAAAGAGGTTCCGATCCCGGCTCCTCCATCTGGGAGTGTGATGGCTTAGGGGCCATTTCTAAATGCTCTGAGTTTGAATTCCCAGCTGCAAAGTGGCGATGCCTTTGTTTTCATGGCGTGAGGGGGACTAAAGAAGGTCCTGTGTGTTAAGGCTACTGCCTGCGTGCATTGGAACATCTCTGCCCTCCCCGTCGTCCTCCCCCACCCTCGCCTCCTCCCCTGACCTTCCCCCCCTGCCCCCTTCCCGCCCCTTCCTCCCCTCCTGCCCTTCCCCCCCGCCCCCCTTCCTTCCCTTCCTCCCCGGCTCCTGGTACCCCAGTCCAGGCCTCCTCTCCGTGGCTCAGCTCATGGACTGCGCTAAAGATTTTGAGGAACAAATGTCTTCAATTTCTGGGTTGGACTCAGTTTAAGAGACTCATTTAAATTCTATATTCTGTTTTATTTCCTCTTATGGAAGAAAATCTAATCTGGGAGCTGTTTCCATTAAAAATATTGATTTAATACTAAAACTGAAAACAAATAAAATAGACCTTACTGGAAAGAAAAACCGGCCCAGGGAGCATTTGGCTCGCCCAGGCGATGGGCTGCCACGTGGGCTCCAGGGCTCCGTGGGCCGGCGGCCAGCTTGAGCCTGGCCGTTGGGGACCTGGCCTCGGGACCAGGCTGTGGGGCGGGACTCCTGCCTTTGCACCGGCGTGCGCACACTGACCCCTTGTTCCAGACCATGCTGGCTCCACGCTGGCTCCAGTGTCTTTGGCCTCAGAGGTGGGGAACATGTGGCAACTCCAGGCACGGAGGCCTATTTTACCGTGTCCAGGGCTGTGGGTTGACGGTGGCCCCCTGGGCCCGGGGCCTTATTTGGAAAAAGTCTTTGCAGGTGTAGTTAAGTTAAGGGTCTTGAGATGAGGAGATCAGCCCCCAACACCCAGGCGGGTGTCCTTGTGAGAGAGGCAGAGGGAGAGTAAAGACGGACACACAGAAGCCGCGTGAGGAAGGAGCAGAGACAATACACGCAGACTGGGATCCTCAAGCAGAGGCTGGCCCACAAGCGGTGGGCGCCTGGGCCACCAGGAGCTGGAGGAGGCAGGAGGGACGCCCTCTACGGCCTCTGGAGGGGCACCTCTGGCTGACCCCTTGATTTTGGACCTCCGGTTCCAGCGCTGGGAGAGCATGAATTGCTGTTTGTTCTAATTGCCTGGTTTGCGTCGCTTGTCACAGCAGCCCTAGGGCAGCGACCCGGACAAGGACCAAGACGAGGCGGCATGGCCCCGGGATGGGCACTTGTTAAGCATGGCTGTCCGTGAACAGGCAGCTGTGTTTTCTCCACCGGACGCTGCCTGGCCCCTAACCTCCCCACCGCCCTGAGAAGCAGAGCGTGCGCCCGAGCGAGAAAAACGTGTCACAGGCTTCTGCCTTGAACTAGCGTGTAGCTGGAGCTGAGACAGACCGAAGCTGGGGCGACATCAAACGGAAGGAGGTGGCGCTTCGGGCTCTGAGCCTGGGTCGTCTGCCCTCCTCTCGCCGGTCCCCAGGACAGCCGCCCACGGGTAGCCCAGGGCAGGCAGCGCCAGCCTCACGGTGGGACGCATGTTCCCAAACTTGTCAGCACCAGGGCACACCTGGAGTGAAGTCTCAGCTCTGGCCACACGGCACTGGTGGGAGGATGGGAGGAGATGGAAGCATCATCACGGAGTAGTGGCCCTGCTCGCAGGAGGGAGGGACTCATGGTCACCTCTGTCAGTGGGATCGGAGCAGAGGACAGCCCTGCTCTCTGGGGCCAGAGGCCTGGTAGAACACCAGGCCCTGAGCAGCTTCTTCCGGACCTTGAGGTCTGAGCTTCAACGTCCCCTCCTCCGGGAGCCCCCATCCCTGGTGGGTGGAGCCCTCAGATGTGTGCCCACCGGCCCTCTGCTTCCTGCTCCAGGCACCTGTCCTGTCCAGAGCCCGTGTTGCAGGCAGGCTGCAGGGAGGACTGCCTTGGAAGACTGTGTCTGGGCAGAGCACCTGTCCCTGAGCCTTGGGGAGCATACAGGGCACACAGGGAGGCTTGGGGAGCAATATTTGTCCGTGTGATGAGGACAGCAGCCCAGGCAGAGGTGCAAGCAGTTCAGCAAAGTCTCTTCAGAGTTGTCCCAAATCCAGGCCAGGTGCTGGAGTGGGCTTCCCCTGGGTAGGGAGGAGGCCAGGGGCCTCAGCCATGGCCGTCAGCAGCCAACACCCCCTGCAGGGCCACGCAGATTGGAATCCTCAAAGGCACCTCAGCACCCACTGCAGATGGGGGCAGGAGCCTCTCACCGTTAGGAGAAATTCTCTTACAGGGCACATAGTGCCTCTGCTGTCAGCGTGGCCTCTGTCTGTGCTCGCAGACCCCCCCGAGGAGCCCAGAGCTCAGAGGCCCATAGCACAGCCTGTGATCAGAGGTGGGGGCCTGGGCTCCCCGAACACGTCCACTTTCTGGTTAGCCCGTCCACCCCTGTGAGGGACAGTGCCTGACTGTGAAGCTGGGGGAAGCAGGAGGGTCGGAACCTGTCTGCGCATGTGCTCTCTGCCCGGAACAGGCCGCGGGGCCTCTCCACTGACACACGCACACAGTCTATGGCGGGGGGCTCTCCTGGCTCCGTTTTCCAAATGAGAAGCTGGGGTCTGAGTCTGCACACCCACAAGGCCTTCTGCTCTGCCTTCCAAAGTGAGGGGCATGTGCTGGCCATCACAGGCACCCCAGAAATGCTATTTGAATCTGGGGAACAGCCCGCCTACAGCCGGGCAGCTCCCTCCGCCTGTCGGGAGGGTTGTTTAAAGGAGCTAAGAGCAGGGATTTTTCTAAGTGACGTTTCCCCTGGGCTGCAGACTCATCTTCTGTCTATAAAGCCTCCTCCGGGAGGGTGGTGCCCCCAGCTAGCGGCAGGGCACCCCGTTGTCTGTCCCATCGCGAAGTTCATGTGTCTACAGTCTGACTACTATTCATCCGGGGCTATTTTCCCTGGAAATTACATTTTGCAAAGTTTACTTGGCCCCTGACAGGAACACCGAGGTTCAGTAAAACCAGGCCTCTGTGGGCCTGACATGGACAGAAAGCCGCGCTGCAGGGAGCAGGGAGAGGGCCAGGCACAGCATGGGGCTGCCAGGCCTGACTTACCCAGCATGGCATGGGCTCTGTGATTTACGCCGCCCTGTCCCTGCTCTTGGCTGGCGGCTGCGGGGAGGGGTGTGTGGCCCTGCCTCCGGGCCCTTTGCAGATGCTCTGCAGCCCTGGTAGACCTATGTGTTTGGTCTGCGTGGGGACAGCTGGTTTGAGCGTGCGGGTGGTCCTGGCACCCTTGCGTCCTGGATGCGAGCTCTGGCAGGAATGCAGCCCCTTTGCTTGTGGGAGGGGATGGGTAGGTGGAGAAGAAGCTATCACTTTTCAGGGCTGTGGGTGGAGGAGGGCGTCATGGGAGACCATTTGAGTCAACCCATGGAGTTTTAGGTGGCATCGTGGGGCCCTGGGTTCAGTGTGGCAACAGCCCTAAGTGCCCTCTGGTTCACTTGCTAATCTGGATGGAGCACAGACTGTGGGCCAGCCAGGAATGCCAAGATCAGGCCCTGCTGGTGGCTGCCCCGCTGAAGGTGTGGGGATACGTGAGCACGGCTCCGTGGCCTTCCGAGGCTGGCTCCCACCCTGATGCTTGACCACACCTGCCTCCAACAGGCTCGTCCCAAAGATGGCCAGGCAGCCCCTTGCACCCTGGGCACCTTGATGGGGGGTCCTGACTCAGGCCAGGGGCACTGAGTCACAGAAAGGGGAAGCCAAGGGGCTGTGGCAGGGATGGGAGGCTGGTCTCAGCCTGTGTCCTGCCCCGGCATGCTGTCCCAGCCCTCACCCAGTGTGACTGGGTCACAGATGAGGCCCTCAACCCCACGTGCCGGAGGAGCGAGGTTACCGGCAGGGCTGGACAAGCAGCCCCAGGGGTCACCCCTGCTGGACAGGGCACCACCACAGGCATCAGAATGCCCCTGTTGTTCTGGAGGACAGTGCCCATCCTTGGATTTCTCCAGAAGGGCCATGGACGAGGATTGCCAAGGTATTGTGGGATGAATTGTGTCCCCTCAAATTCACATGTCGAAGTCTAGATCCCAGCCCCTCAGCACAGGACACGTCTGTGGTGATGGGGCCTCTAAAGAGCAAGTTAAAATGAGGTCATTTTGGGGTGAACTCATCCAATAAGACAGGGTGTCCCTATAGGAAGAGATGAGGATGCAGACACGCAAAGAGGGAAGAGACGGGAAGCCTGTGTCTGCACACGGAGGACAGAAGCCTCCGCAGAAACAGCCCTGCCCACATCTGGACCTTGTGCCTCAGGCCTCCAGGCAGGGAGAGGATGCATCTCTGTAGTTTATGTGCCCAGCCTGTGGTACTTTGCTAGGGCCACCTGAGCGGCATCCTGGGGACGCCTGGCCATCTCAGGACCTGCCCTAGGCTGGGGGAGGACCACCCAGCCCCTGTCCCCCGCCATCCTCCACTGTCAACCTTGAACGCAGAACGCTTTGAGAATGGGGTAATGAGGGACATGTTTCATCCCAGGCCCTTAAAGCTGTAGACTTTCCCTGGTAATTGTTAAGCGATTATGCTGGGTTTTAAGAGCCCTGCCCCCAACTGAGCCTGCGGGGAGAGCCCCACTGGCTCTGTGGCAGGCTGCCAGCCCCTGGTGAGCTGCACAGGGTGGTGGGCACGGCTGAGGTGTTGGAGGGTGAACCGGGGGCAGCATGGGCAGAGGGGGGCTGCTGGAGCCGGCAGGGCCAGCCTCTGATGGACAGCCTCCCTCCTCCTGGAGAGCACGGTCACCGGGGCTGAGGGCAGGCAGGGAGGCCTGGGTTAACGTCAGGGGCAGCCACACCTGCTGTTGGACCTCCGGCAAGTGGTTCCACCCCTCTGCCCTATCCCAGAAGGTGGATCATTGCCCTATTAAATGAGGGGATGAGGAAGCCCACCCAGGTGTAGCATGCAGGAGAGGCTGGCTGGGGGTGCACAGAGCCCTGGACCGTGGGGAGGCTCTTCCACTGCAGAGCAGGCTGCACAGGGTTGGGCCAGTGGGAGCCTGGCATTCGTTATGGAAGGTGAGGAGATCATGTGCAAACACGTGGCCACTGCCATCCAGGTGTTGGAGTCAGTGATTGGCATTTCAGGCCACTGTTGAAGGGACCTGGAGCATCTTGCTTGTGGCAGATTTCATAGAGCCAAGAGGGAAAAAAACAATTTTTGAAGGATCCCTCAATTTAATCAGTTATGGTGCGGGTTGGGGGTGCGGTCAACTGCCACCAGCCACTGCTGCATGAACCTGGGCATCTTTCCTGCCCAAAGGAAAACCTTGGTTCCATTTCTGACTCAGTCCGAGATGAGCTGGTCCTTTGGGTAAGTCCCCTATGCTCGGGGTCCCCTCCGGGATGGACAATGTTCTCAGTGTTCCTACTAGAATTCAGATCATGACCTGGACAGTCACCTTTTCCTCCGAGCGTCCTGGGCTCATGTGCCTTCCACCCACTCCAGGCTGGATGAAGTGGAGACCCACGTGTGCCAGCTCGACCAAGCCTCACACCCCTTGCTTTCCAGGAAAGGATACATCCATCGGGCCTGTCTGCTCACAGCCATGAGGCACAAGCCTTCTTGTTACCAAGAGCGCAGCCCTCTGGGGGTCTCTGGGTGGTTCTGGAGCACCAGCTGTGTTAGCTCAGGCCAAAGCTCAGATGCCGGCTCTGAGTTCTAGATGTTGGGAGGGCTGGCTGACCAGTGCTGTCTTCTGATAGCCAGGCCACTGACCTGTGTGGGCACCCAAAGTCGTGGGGAGAAGCTGGCCTTCCATCTGGCTGGGGACACTCCGGGGCCAGGCAGGGCTGGGGCTGGGGGCTGAGGGTGAAATTTCCCTCTCATCAAGGTCCGTAGGAAAGTCAAGGACTGGCTCTAGCTTAACCAACACACACACACACACACACACACAAACACCCACACACCTCACATGCACATTTCCCGTGATCCTATATGATTTATACAGGTTCTTACAAAAGAAAAAGCAACAAAGAAATATAAAAGCCGGAAAGAGCATTTTGCTTTACTTAACGAAGCTCAACCTTCTCCCCACATCTGTGTGTGCAGCCCCTCTCACTGTCTTTCTGGGCGACATTTGATGCCCAGATTACAGGTGGGGGATGTCAAGTCAGCTTCAGCAGCCGGCGGTCCAGCTCAGGAGGCGCCCTGCACACCTCCGCTCATCTGGCTCGTATTGGCGCCCGTTTGCAGCAGGGTGGGGACTAAAGAGCATTTGGGGAGCTTCATGCCCAGCGTGGAGTTGTAGCTGGAGGCAGGGGGCACGGGTCCACCCTGTTTCAGCATCCCTGGTAGAACTGTTTGTTCAAAGGGCCTGGGGATGGCTTAGGGTGTGGAAAAGCCACCGAATTGCCTTCACTCTTCTCTTTTTAAAAACCAGCCCTGCAGCCCTCCCAGGCAGGGTGTGAGTGGGGCCTGCTGAGCTGGGAGGCCCTGGGCCTGGGGAGCCTGGTGGAAGGGGCTCCCACCGCTGAGCCCCCAGGCCCCCTGCCCCAGGGATACCTCACCAAGGCTGAAGAAGCCAGAACAGAAAGGCAGCTCCTGGCAGCAGTTCCGGGGGCAGCAGGTCCCCAGCCGGCCCTGCTTCACGGGGTGTCGGCCTCCACGGGGTGTCTTCTTTGGCTCCCCTTGTTGCAGAGGGGTGACCGGGGATTGGGGAGGGGAAGGGGGCCAGGGGCCAGCTTCGCTTGACGGATATCCGGACGTGCATCTTCCCAGCTCCTTCGGGATCCCTTAGAAAGTCAGACCCCAACCGGGGCACCAACGCCCAACGTGCGGTTCGGTGAAGGCAGGGGGCGGGGCGGGTCCTCCGTCCGGGCAGACAAGTCCGCCGCAGTCTTGGGCGCCCCGATCTGGCTGGACTGGAAGTTCAGTCTCCAAGCAGGCGAGGAGTCCCCCAGTCCTCCACGGAGAAGAAGAAGTTAGGCAGGCTGAGAGGCACATTTTTTTCGACCCAAAGTGATCCACGCCGGAACCGTCCGCACTGCGCCTGGGGCTCGGCCAGGTGCGGGCACCTGGGGCGGGGAGCGCGCGCCGGAGGAGGCGGGGCCGCCCCGCCCGCGCCGCCTCCCGCCCCGGGCCGGCCCCTTCCTCGCCGCGGCGCGCCCGCCGTCCCCACCCCCTCGCCCGCGGCGCCCAGTGGGAGGCGGGGGCCGGCCGGCCCGGCCCGGCGCCGGGCTCTGATTCGCTGCAGGGGCCGGGGATCGACAGCCCCCGCGGTGCCTTCCCGGAGAGGGCGGGCGCGCAGGGGGGAGAGTGCGCGGCGCCCCAGGCGAGGTCCGCACTCCCCGTCCCCGCGGCTGGCGCAGGACCTCGCCCGAGCGGAGCGCCCACCGGGAGCAGGTCGCGGGGCGGCGGCGGCGAGGAGGCGGCGAGGAGTGGGGGGACTTGGAGGCGGCGAGGGCGAGCGCGCCGAGGGGGTCCCGGCCGCCCCGCGGGCCCAGGTCCAGCCCTCCCGCCCGTGGGCGAGCGCGCCCGCTGACCCCGGCCGGAGAGCCGCCGCCACAAAGAGCCCGGGCCGGCGCCTGCCCCCATGACTTCCTGAGCTTGTTTGGTCCCCGCCGAGTCCGCCCGCCGCTCGGGCCGAGCCCGCGCCCCAGTGCGTCCCCGTGCACCCCGCCCCGCGCCCCGCCGGCATGGACGTCCACACCCGCTGGAAAGCGCGCGGCGTTCTGCGCCCCCGCGTCCCGCCGCTGACCCCGCCGCTCCTGCTGCTGCTGCTGCTGCTGCTGTGGGCGCCGCCTCCGAGCCGCGCAGGTAAGGGCGGGGCGCGGCTGTCATCCCCGCGCCGCGCCGGTCCCCGCCGCGCCTGCACCGCCTTCCCGCTTGGCTTGTGGAATGCGCGGGCCGGGACTCAGAAGGCCATTAGTTGGGGGCCCAGAAGAGGGACTAACGCCGGCACAATGCCCCTCGCGCCAAACGGGCCGGCCGGCCGGGGCTGGCCTGCGAGCCGGACGGAGGGCTCCGGGTCGGACCAGTAAGGGGGGGCTGTCCAGAGGCCGGCCAACTTTTGTCCCCAGATTTCGCATTCCCTGGCCCACATCGCAAGCGCCCAGCTCTGGCCCACTCAGCCCCCGGCAGAACTTTTCTGAAAACCGGGACGGGTCGCCCCCTAGAGTCACAGCCTGTCAATTCCAGTCCAGGCTTGGGGTGCAGAGGCACGCTGGGGGGAATCCCAGAATCTTAAGCTCCCAGCCCTGCTTCTAATCGCACCCCCAGACCTGCCGTGAGAGGCAGTGTTTCTCGGGTTTGCTGCCGGGAGATGGGCTTTGTGGAGCAAAGCCAGGAACTGGTCCTGGAGTCCGAGTGTGCGTGGTTTCAGGTGGGGCACAGCCATGGGACTCCGTCTGCCAGGGGCCTGCCCTTAGAAGGAGCCCTCTGGTGCGGGCGCCGGTGGGGCCCTGAGGACCCGGTGCCTGCCCGAATTCTTGCATCCCCCACTGCGTCCACCTTGGCTTCCCAATGGACAGTGATTTCCACACATAACCTTTGGGGGTACCTGCAGGATGGATGGATCTGCATTCACCCATAGTCACCAGACGCCCCGGAAAGTGCCCTGAGCCCTCATTAGCAGGTGGGGAGATGAGGCTCACAGCCGCTGGTCAGGGGAAGTGAGGGGCAGGGGACGGGGCAGGGGCTCAGGGCACAGCCAGTCCGGCCAGCCATCCGGGGGGAAGGCACCACTTCTTTCCCCAACTTCTCTCCTCCACTTCAAAATGTGAAAACATGTGGAAAGACTCACTTTCCATGTTCCACTTGCCAATTAAGATATTCTCTCCCTTTTCCCTGGCACTGAGTGCTTGGTGGGCCAAAGAGGGTGAGCAGGAATCAAAGCATCCAGCCAATCAGGGGCTAGAGGGAAGGGTGGGGTGCCTGGCCTAGCTCTAGGGACTGGTCTTATCCCTGGCTGACACCCCCACGCCCGACACCCTGGCAAACTGGCCCTGTGTTTCTGCCTGGAACAGTGGGGATGGCACAGGCCCCCAGGACAGTGGTGTGGAGCAGGGTGGGGATGGGGCCCTGTACGCATGGTGGCCAGCAACTCTGATGGACTTTCTCCCAGGAACCCAGGAGGGAATCCTGCAGGGGCGTCGCCACCCCAAGAAGCTGGGCCCCAGGCAGCTGCCTGGAGCCTGGCTGTGGAGTTGCACATCTTGTTTTTGTCAAAAAGGCGTTTAGAAGCATGTGAAGAGGCCGCTTCCCTGGATGGGTGCCACAGCCCTTCCCCACCTCCCAGGGTGGGACCCGTTTTGAAGTCATCCTCGGTGCGCAGCCAGAGGGGGCGGTGGGGAGAGGTCGGCAGCAGGCGCCTTTCCTTTGCTTCACTTTGCGATCCCCCAGATGTTTCCCGAGTGTTCTCCGAACATGGTTCTTTTTCCTGCCCTCTTCTTGGCCAAGTGTGTGAAGTGAACGAAAAGTAAGATTGCATTTGGGGCCGTTTAACATCTTAACGGGCGGAGGGAAGTGTGTGAAGTGAAACATGACCCCGATATTTGGAAATTGAGGTCATCTCTGTGGCACGGCGTTGGCTGCCTCCAGTCACATGATTGCTTTTTGCAGTAATTTTGTGGGAAGTGTTGTCCAAGTTTTGTGGGACTTGACAGATAGCAAACGGTTAACTTTCCTCTGACTCAATCAAGTTGGCTGGAAAGACATCCTTTTCCATCCTCTCCCCCTTCCCCTGCTCCCATAAAGCACAGCCCCGGGAGGAGCCCCCGCTCGGCTGGACCAGGCTTCAGGGGCTGGGGGAGCTGGGGCTGCCCAGTGCTGGGACTAGGCAGCAGTTTCTTCCCAATGCTGGAGCACAAAGTTCCTTGTCCTCTGATGTCGCTCCAGGGCTGTTCCCGGGGTGCTGGCCAGGGCCTGCTCCGCTGCCCCACCCTCAGATATTTCTGGACTCTCACCATGGCCACACCCTTGCCCAGCACAGCTGATGTTCGCCTGGCCTGCCCCTGTCTTCTGGCTGGCCCGCCCTGTCTTGTAGCTGCCTCCTCCCTGGGTCACAGATGCTGTTGGGGGGAGCAGAGGCGTGGGGAACAGACACCCATGGCGCCCACCCCTCATACTTAAGAACAGTGACAGAGAGAAGGCAGACTAGTGATGAGCCCTGGAGGGTCGAGGTGCCCCACAGATGGGGGCAGTGGTCACACTGGGGCCCTGGGTTTGCATTTAAGGAGCGAGTCAGGGGCCCGACCCCAAGCACATCCCACCTGGTGATGCTTACAAGGCATCTGCTGGCACATGCCTGGCCCTGGGCCCATGTCATCTCAGGACACTCACACAGGCCCAGGGTGAAGGAAGGCTGATGCGCCAAGAGGCCTAGGATGTGGGGAGCAGGGACCCCAGATCCTGGCTCTGTCTGACCTCTGAGCCCAGGTCCCGAGTGAGTGCTGCCTTCTGCCTGGCACAGCCGTGCCTCGGTGCCTTAGCTTTTTTATCTTCTCGGTTATCAGTCTCCCCTGGGGGCCTGGTGGTCTGGGCTGCATTTGAGCCTGGCGAACCAGCTGGAGGTGGCCCTGGCATGATGGTGATTGCATCTGACCAACACAGGGCTACTTTCTGCCCTTCTTCCTTCCCACCTTCCCTCCTTCCCTCCTTTTTAACTTTAATGCTTTCAAGAGGGGCCTGATTCATCGGCACGACTTGCCTGGCCCCTGAAGGCTGTGCCTTTGCACCTGGCCTGGAGTGTTGTGCAAAGGCAGAGGCAAAGGCGGTGGGTTGCAGCTTAAAGTCTGATGGGCGGCACACATGTGGACACTTAATTTTATGGCTCATTTTCACACCAAGTGTCACTTCAAACAGTCTGGGAAGGTTGGCCCCCTGGGGGAGATCTGGGGGGGCCTTCCTGGAGGAGGTGATGGTAACCCTGGCCTTTGCCTCACCTCTCCCCTTCCTTTTATTCCAGAAATGCACCAAAATGCCTCCATAGCAGGTGCCCTTGCTGCCTCTGGGTTTAGTCCCTGCCACCCCTCCTTCCTGGCAGGACATTCCACACTCCGTTCGTGTCCTTGGGGCTGCTTCCCTTGGCTGGGAAGTCCCTCATTAGCTTGGCTGGCGGGGTGCCCCCAGCACCATGCTTGCCCCAGGAGTGCTGTGCCAGCAGAAGTGGCTGCTGTGGGAAAGAGGGGGTCTCTGAGAGGGACAAGCGGGACACGTGGCTTCCTTACCCTCTCTGGCCTGCATGTGTGGCCGGTGTAGTGAAGCGGCCCCCACTAGCCTCAGCTGGGGTGCAGGGGCCACCAGCCATAACTGTGGGTTCTGGTGCTGGGTGGCAGACAGTTGGCTGTGGGAGGGGACATTCCTTGGCAGTCTGACTGCTGGGCCCCAGGGACAGCGTGGACAGTGGGGAGGCCAGTGCCCGCCGAGTTTCTCTGCTCCTGATCGTTGCTCGGGTGGCTGCTCTGCGGCCGGTTGCTGAGCCTCAGTCTTCCTGTCTGGGAAATGGCGAGAGCCCCGCGCTTGTGCTGGTGGCTGGTGGAGAGGGCGGAGACGGACGGGAGGCAGCACTGTGGATGTCTGCTATACGGTGGGCAGGGTGCATGGGCCTTATTATGGCTGCTTTTTCGGTGGTATTTTTGCAAAAGGAATGACCACAGTGTCACCATGATCTCTCTTAATGGAAGTCTTCCAGAAGCATCACTGTGGAGGAAGGTATGTCAAAGGAGGCCGTGGCTACTGGTGAGACCCCCTTGAGGCTCTGTCATCCCCAAGCTGCGTCGTCTGGGCCGCTCCCGCATCTGCTTTGTGGAGCCACTTCCCTATACCGCCTCGTGGGGTCACTATATGGGTCATACGAGGTGCTCTTCATGCCCACTCGAGGGATCTACATGCATGTGTGTTTTCATGTGTATGTGTGTTGGAGCTCGTGCATGTGCTGTGCAGGTTTGCATGGACCCATGTGTCTGTACGTGTGTGTGTGATGTGACCATGTGCATTTGGGGGAGTCCACGTGTATATGAGCATGTGTGTGTGCATACCCATGCACATGACCATGTGCTCACATGGCCTCCTGTGGTGCTTCTGCCTGCTGGAGGGGAGGGGCAGTTACAGCACCGATGAGGCGGTGGTCTTGCCACAGGACAGGCTGGGTCCAGCTGGGTCCGATAATTTGGTGAGTCTGTTTTTACTCACAGGAGGGCGATGTTACATTATAGTTTCTGTCTCCTGTATTTATATTCTCCCATACAACCCACTTGTCTGGTGTCAGCACTTTGCCAAATGTTAGCCCTAAGGTTTCTGGCCTGGCTTGGCTGGCGGAGATCCTGAGATCTGGGAGGCGGAGCCTGCTCAGACCCTTGTAGGCAGGGTGCCCCTGCCACAGGGCACAGCAAGACCCCAGTGTGGGTGATGGCCAGGGGCAGGTGGCCTGGATGGCCTGTGCTCCAATCTTAGCTCTACCCCCTCTGGCTGTGCATTTAGCCTTCCTGTGCCTCAGTTTCCCTATCTGTGAGAATGCAGTGATGATTGTAACTCCTGTAGGGTTTTTATAAGGGTCGTGAGTATGGGGTGCAGTGCCAAGTTCCTGGCTCTGCCTGCTGGCTGGCCAGGTGAGTCAATCCCTCTCTCTCTGGTGGACAGTCACACTAGCACCTCCCTCACTGGTTAGTGTGAGAAGAGATGGCTCATAAAGTGTCCCCTGGTGAGTTGATCAGATCACTCACTGCAGCTTCTGTGGTTCCGAGCCTGGGCATGGAGGGTCCCCAGGGCAGTGCCCCTTCCCCCTCAGGCCACCCCCACTTTACAGGGAGGAATTGGGCACTCAGAGATAGGAATGGACCAGCCCCACCCTCCTCAGGGATGCTGGTCCTCTGCCGCGGAGACATGTCTGTGGGTCGTGGCTGGTACAGTGGGAGAGTTTGCACTGCGGTGGGCACAGGCCAGGGCTTTGACATCTCAGACGGCCCAGGTGGTGGGAGGCACGCTGACAGAATGCGAGGATGTGTGCGGACACGTGGGTGCATGTGGATGTGTGGTGTGTGGGGGGTGACTCTGTGTGTGTGTCACATAGTCTGAGCTTTTACCTCATCAGCTTTGACTCACCCAGTAGTTTTTCTGGCAGGTTCCCAACCTAAGTAATAACCTCTCATCAGGAGTAAATGTTGCCACTCTTTGGTGACTCAGACCTAAGAAATGAAACCACAGTCTGACCCACTTTTCTCCCAGTTTTATTGTATGGACCTCCAGGGTGGGCCCAGCCTGTTTCCACGGACATCCTTGTCCAGGAAATGGGGCTCCTTTATTTTCTGAATCTAGACCTGTGTCTTTTAGGGGAACATTTCACTTTTTTCCTGGTATTTCCTCCCAGTACCTTGGCAATAGAGATTTTAATGACTTCTTTATTAGTTTAATAAATGCCAAAAAATGGCATCAGGTTGTGTATGTATAGTGAGAGTGACTTAAATGTAAAAACTCTGACCTTGTAGTGGGAAAACAGCGGGCTTATTTCATCCTAAATGGAAGGTGGGAAGCAGGTGTCCCCCATTCTGCCGGCGGGGTGTCTGGGCGTGGGGCGGGGGTCCCAGCTTTGGTGGGGTTCCTTCCCTGTGGAGGATGCAGCGGGAATGCAGGAGCGGCTGGCCCTCTCCTCGAGAAGTCTGGGTGACTGTGTTTATGCGGGAAGCATCTGTGGACCTCTGACGCAGTGCCGACCTGTGCCCGGCTCGGGGCAGTGGGCACACAGGTGAGCAGCGGGTGAGCGGCCCGGCCCCATGGAGCTTCCAGTGCTGTGGCGGCATCAGACCCCCGACCAGAGGGCTGTATCCGGTGAAGTGCCAAGCGGCTCATGATAGCACAGTAGCAGGCAGGGTGTGCCCCGCCCGGTTAGAGGGAGCCACCAGCCCATCAGAGGGGGGCACCTGCAAGCCCCCATGGGGCGTTGACCAACCAGAGACCCTCAGAGACCCACCTGCTCTGCCAGGGCCTGTGGGTTTGGGGGTCCTCCCCGGGGCCAGCTGGACGGGGCTCCTTCGAGGATGCAGATGGCAATTTCCCCCATATGTCCTTCCTCTGGCTCCCGGTCATATTTAGCCAGGCCTTGGTGTGCAGTGTCACCTGGGGAGCACTGTGATGTTCAGCGCAGCCCTGGGTCCGGTGGGGCTGGTCCCACCCTGCAGAGGGCAGGTGGCGGCCCTGTGAGCCCAGTTGGCACAAAGGAGTGCCCGTTGCCTGCTGCCTTCCAGGGTAAGCATGTCCCCATAGGGTGGAGGTTGTTAGCCTCACATATCCTGACGTGAGCTGCCCTCCCCAGTGCCGAGTGAGGAGCCTTGGGCAGCTCCAGCTTTTGGTTGCCGTGGGAGAATCCTGTGCCACCAGGGGTCTAGTGCATCGGAAAGAGGTCCATGGCCCTGCTCGCGGGATTAGCATCAGGGCCTCTGTCCTGTCTCACCTTTGATGCTGATACATCAAGGTGTGTGGTGAGCTCGGCTTTCCGGCTGTAGGTCCGTGTTGCCAAGCGCCCAGGCCTCCTTTGGGAGGATGGTGGTGCCGCTGTGCCCCAAGTGCCCAGCTGGGGCTGGGCCCACTTGGGTCAGTTCCTGGAGCCCTTTGGGGGTGGCAGACGTGGGCATGGGGAGAGCTGGCCGTGCCTAGAGCCTCGCAGAGGAAGGGTGCAGTGGAGACAAATGGGTGCGGGAAAGCCGGCTGCCTTACAGCCCCGGACTGGGGGGCGGCTCCCGCCCCACCTTCTGTGCCCTCTCTGAGCTCCCCTCCTGGGGACAGGAGGTAAAGGCGTCGGTCCCCTGTGTCAGGGGTACTTGTGCTTGCTTCACCTGAGGAGAGGGGGAAGCAGTGTGCCGGTGGTGTTCGGAGAAGGAGAAAGGGACATCAGCTCTCTCCCTGGCAGGCTGGACGGTGTCCGCCTGGAGAAGGCGGGGGGGTGCGTGTCCTTGGATGGACGGGCGGGAAGCGGGATTTCTAAGCGTAGTATTTTCCTGGGGATTATTATTGATACAATATATATTATACCAAGTAATATTATCAATGTTATTTAGGTTCATTCGTTTAAATAATGGCCTTTAGCTCAAAAAGCCTCCCGGGGCAGTGGCCGGGTTTCGGGTGGGCCCTGGGAGCCCCATGCCATGGCACCAGCTTTTGGGAGGTGACGTGGCGGGTGGGTGCGGGGTTCACAGGGGCCCTGCTGGGTGGTCACGATGCCCAGGGAGGGTCTGGAGCTGGGGACGGTGTGGGAGGGATTGGCCTCCGTCACCCGGCGCAGGTCAGCTGCAGACCTCAGCATCGCCAGTGGGGGGCCCCATGGAGGCTGCTGGGGCCTCTCCCTGTCTCCCTGCTCGCCCCAGGCGCTGCGCCTTCCTCCCGGGCCTGGGGGAGAGCTGGCCACAGGAGGGCAGAGACTGGAGGGGAGGGGGCCTCAGGAGGAGGGCTCCCCGCAGGCTTGGCTCCAAGGGTGTCGCTCTTACTGTCGTTGTTCTCCGGAGAGATTTCAGACAGCACAGCCAGTGCCCGCAGTCCACAGGGTGGGTCTGTCCAGGAGCAGCCCCGGCCGACCTTGGCCACTGCCCACGCCTCCCCTGTGCCCTGCTCGCTGAGGCAAATCCCTGACGTCCCGTCTCACGCAGCCGGCATCGGCATCCCCGTGTTATCCGGCTGGGAGTGCCTGCAGGCTGTCCAGCTCAGGTGCTTCTGGCTCTGTGAGGTGTCAGTGTGGGAGGGAGGTGGGGCATCTCCCTGAAGGACACGGAGGCAGAGCTCAGGGAAGCGTGCCCTGCGCAGGCGGGAGGGTAGGGTGTGCAACTTCCAGGCTGTCAGCCTGGACCTGCACCGCGGGCCCCACCTCCTACCTGGCTCACAGCACTGGTCCTTCTAATTTCCATGCCATGTGTTAAATGCATGATGCCCATGTGTGGCCTCTGTGCAGGGGACCTCACTCATGTCGCGTCACTGGGATGCTTGGGGCTTAGCACCAGAGAGGACCAGGGACCACCCTCTTTGTCCTTTTTAGGCCTGAGGACAGCGTGGGCTGGGCTCATGGTGCAGGCTCGCAGCTCTTCAGTCAGCTGCAGCCAGATTGGGACGCTCCAGAGATGGGAGGGCAGCCCTCGGTCTGCTGTTGGCAGGGCCTGCAGTGCACTGGGTGGGTTGCCCAGACGCAGCCTGACCGCACGGAGGAGGCCCTCTCCCTGGGCTCCCTGTCCCCAGGCTTCAGACGTTGCTGAGAGCTGGCTGGGGCCAAACAGCAGAGGATAAGGTGTGGCCAGACTTGGCTCAGCCTGAGGCTGTGGGTGACGACCAGAGGGTGAGGGGAACTGTGGGGTGCCCCCCTCAGGCTGTGCGCTGTCACTGCAGCTGTGCAGGGGAGCCCCTGGCCCCCAGATGTCCCCGGTTGGAGGGCTGGTCCGAAGGCAGCAGCTTTGCTGGCATTTTGCACAGGGTGGATCCTCTGAGTCGACCTTGGCGTGGGGTTGACTGGGTGTGAAGGAGGTGGAAGAGCAGGTCCCTTTTCCTGCCAGGTTGGGGGGTTCTGGGGGGGTGCTCAGATGGGTTTTCTGGGGCCTGGTTGGGAACCAGGGGCCAGCCCCCCACTTCCAATGCCAGGGACCAGTGGTTGTACTTTGGGAAACCCCAGGCACAGAGGGTGGGAGGGGCTGGCCTCCTCCTGGCCGCCTCTCCCTGTGCGGGCCCCCCCATCACCAGCTCACAGCTGTCACTCTGATGTTTGAAAGGATGCTCAGGAGATGAGGTGCCCTGGACGGGGATGGCGGCCTTGGGGGCCAGTAGTGCGGGATGGGGCCTGCTGAACGACGAAAGGCTTTTCTTCATCTCTCTGAGCTGAGTTAGCTCATCTCCAAACCAGAGGCACACCTGGAGGGGCGGCCGCAGGGAGGGAAGGGGGAGACTGCGTGTGGCTGTAAGGCCTCTGCGAGGGCAGGATAACTGCTCTTGCTGTCCTGTTGTTACCACCACATCCTCACAACGTGTCCTTGTTCTCTTCTACCGTCACTGCTGGCAGAGCTCAGGGAGACCTTAGTTTCCAAAGTGTCTGTAAGGTGGGAACAAACCTGCCACTTGCAAGTTCAGGGCTCCAGCTGGACCCGGAGAGGGGCACTCAGTGCAAGGCCCCAGCTCATGACTGAGGGGCTGCAGATAACAGGTCCTACCCGGAGCAGGGGCGCTGTCAAAACTTCCACTGCATTTAATGCCAGGGAGTTACCACAGGCCACTTGTTGGCCAGGAGTGCCAGGCGCTGATGGTGGACATGCCCAGGCTCCTGGAAGGAACTGGAAGTCTTACTGGAGGGCACACCGAGCCAGTGCTCTCGCCTCTGGCCTTGGCATCATTCTGTAGGTGAATAAACT
Source organism: Manis pentadactyla (assembly GCF_030020395.1). Taxonomy (NCBI): domain Eukaryota; kingdom Metazoa; phylum Chordata; class Mammalia; order Pholidota; family Manidae; genus Manis; species Manis pentadactyla. The sequence continues at coordinate 219,409,084 of NC_080021.1, forward strand.
CAGGCCCATTGGACCTGGGGCTCCTGGGGTCTCAGGCTGCTGAGAGGCAGGGGGTCCAGACCCTGGTGTCTGGACCCTGGGATGGACTTCCTTGCCCACTGGGGGGCTGTGCCCTGTGTCCCGAGCTGGGCAGGGAGGCCAGTGGTCTCCACCATCAGGGGCAGTGTTTGAGCCTCACAGATGTGTCCTGAGATCCCCAGGGCCAAAGAAGGTCTCAGGCCTGCTGTCTCAGGGTTCCTTTTGTCCAGCGTGGATTTGAGGACCATTGTTTGCCAGGCATCTATGATGGGGGTGCTCAGCCCGATGCAGGTGAACAGTGCCCAGACCAGACCCGGAGGCCCATGGTTTTAACCTTTATGCTGCCAAACAGCGGGCTTTGGACTTCTTAAAGCTTCCTTGCTCACCAGAAGCAGAATGAAAGCCTGTCCAAAGTGGAGATGCTCCCATTTTTCTTCCTTTTCACACCCTCCTGTGTCCTTAGTACCCCTCGGACCATCACAGGGAGGAGGCGTGCTCTGGGGGCGGGGAACACCAGGCCTGAGCTGGGGCCCCTGGCTTTGGCTCAGCCTGTCCTCACCCTGCCTGCAGCACCGTGGGTCCCTCCGTGTGGCCAGTCTCCCACCTCCCCTTCCTGGGCCAAGGCCTGTCCAATTGCAAACAGCTGCCTGGCCCGCGAGCAGGGTTCCCAGACCCTGGGGAGGGCTGCCGTCCAAGGCTGGGAGGCGCGTGGGGGTGGGAGTTCTTCCGCACTCTGAGCTGGGACAGAGGGGGCAGGCGCTGACTTGGCTGTCCTGCAGGCTCTCGGACCCACCCGCCGCTCCGACCGGGTGGAGGTCAGCCTCTGGGCCTGGAGGGTGCCAGGCGGCTGAGCTCCAAGCCGGCCCTGGGCTCCCAGCACTCACCAAGACCCCTCCAGAGCTGAACAAGGGGCCTGGGAATTGAGGTGGAAAGACATGGGACACGGGGGGCGTGTCTTCGAGAATTTTCTCTCACGGTAAAGAACAGGATTCCCTGGGACTTCCTTGTCTGGCTTGGTCACCTCCTCCTAAGCACTTTTAACACTGTTTTATGCTGGTCACCTTTTTTCTAAGGAAGGAGTCACCAGCCCTGTTTTACAGGCAAGAAAACTGAGGCCCACAGAAGCTGCCTAGCGAGTAAGAGACAGAGTTGGAGCCTTTAAAATAGCACTTGAGCGATGGAAATTTCATTTTGTCCGGCTTTCCCTGGGAACAGGCCCAATGCTTAAAGTCTGATTTGAGGGCGGACATCAATCACAGGGAGGTGGGGACCGTTTTTCTCCCCCTCTGGGGTCTTCGTCCTGGCAGCAGGGGGCTGAAAGGGGAGGAGGTTGGGGAAAGCTGCCCAGGCTCACGGATGACCCCCGCCCCCCACCCGTCTCCCAGGCCTGACTGATGCGGAGGCCGGGCAGGTTTAGGAGGAAGCAGTGTGTTTGGTCCCTGGCAGTCAGCACCCACTTTCCGGAGCCACCTGAGCCCCGGGCCCCGCAGTGCCCTCCCCATGCTTCTTAGATGAGGTATGTGGGGCTAAGTCCCGAGCCCTGTGCTCAGCTGTGCGTACAGTGTTTGGATAAGGGGGTGAGGGCCCTGGTCTGAGTCATTTTTTCCGTTTTAGTGGGAAGGCAAGAGAGAGGAGAGGATCGCAGCCAGGTAGGTCTTGCCTGTTTAATGTCAGTTGACACACGATGAAAGAGCCATATGGGAATCTGCACCAGCAGGCCAAGTGTTGTAACCGATAGGGGTGGGAGGCTCTGCACAGCAACCCCCTCAGAGGGCAGGGGGAGGCCGAGCCATCCGTCAGATGCTCCAGGAGTGAAGCTGGTATAGTTTAGCAGCCGTAACCTCCTGGGTCAGGGAAGCGGGACATCTTTAAACCATCACCACTTCAGGAGAAGGAAACAAACCCGGAAAGAAGCAAGGCCCCGGGGCCTTCATTTCTGAGCCCGCCCTTTATCTTACTAGCAAAATGCCTCTGATGTGTCTGAAAAGCCAGAGACTGCCAGCTTGCCGAGGACCAGGCTCAAAAACGTTCTGCTTTTGGGGTTCCCTTAAAAATGGGTTATGAGTCCCAGAGAATCGTCTCCTCAGAAACTTCGCTGCTTTGACGGCCCCCCACCCTGCTGCAGGGCCCGGGCAGATTCTGCTGGGAAAAGCTAGAGAATGTCAATTCACTGGAGCCCAAGGGAAGAGGGCTTACCCTGCATATTTCTCGCTGTAGGTCATGTCCGTGGGCTGGAGTCGCATAAGCGGTGCAGCAAGGCCCCCGTTCACTGTAATGTGGAGGCCTCAAGTTTCCAGACCAAGTATGGGAGTGGCTCCCCTAGAGGCAATTGCACCCCCGCCGTACTGGACACGGTGAGACCCCAGTGAGCTCGGGCTGCTGGTGGGCGGCACAGTCATCCGTCTTCCCTCTGAACCTCAGTTTCCCCATGTGTGAAATGGAGCTGATGGTGTCTGCCTCATGATTTGTGGTGAGGGTTCACAGAGGCACAGTTTAGACCCCCATGACAATGAGGGGGTCTCTCTGGGTCTCCACTGCCCCTCACAGTGCCTGCAGCTTACGAGGGGCCTGATACACCCTTGTGGGATTGAACTGAAATGCTTTGCGGGCTCTGCCGTGTTGGCCCGTGTGTTCTGGCCTGGCTGTCTAAGGCAGGGTAGCAGCCTCAAGGAGGCCTGGGCTGTTCTGGGGGAGGCTGGAAGGTACCCCGTTGTCTGGCAGAGGCGACTGTTCTGGCCTGATGCCCTGGCGAGTGTGGGGAGAGGAGTTGCTGAGGGCTTGCCTGCGGTCGTGCTGGAACTGGTCGGGCACCTGGGGGGAGCGCCTTTCCCAGCGTTGAGCAGGATGTGTGGGGCTGGAGTCTGGGCTTGGGCCTCCGCTGAATTGCCCCGCACTGACATCGGTCACTCTGGACTCAGCGATGTGCCCTGTTTCGCACAGCAGTCTGAACCACCCCAGATCTCTCAAGGGGTCCCCAGGCAAATGGCCCATCTGTGGCAGGGTGTGTGTACGTGTGTGTGTGTGTCCGAGCAGGCATGAGCCCCAGGCCCCTGGGCAGGCAGCTGGCTGACGCACTGGTGCCTCCTGCGGGCTCTCATTTCACCCAGCAGCCCTGTGAGGGCAGTTTGGTGATGAGCTGTCCAGGTGACTCGGCTGACAGGGAGCAGACCTGAGAGTCGAATGAGGCTCTGCAGCCCCCCAGACAGCCCCCTCCTGCCAGTCCCCGGATCCCTTCCTCCTCTCGACATCTTCCCAGCTGTCACTGGCTCCTTAGCTGCAGGGTCTCCCGGTGAATTTCCCCAGACCCTTTCCCCTCAGGCCCCTTTAATTTTGGGTGAGTCATCTCACCCTGTAAATCACTTCCAGAAACTCTGCCAGCTGTTCTGAAATCCTTAACTACTGTCTGCTTGTCTGCGCGTTTTCAGCCACCTTGTCCTGTCCGAGCCCTTACCTTGAGCTCTTCTGCTCTCAGGACTTTCAGGTGGGTGACCTATGGCTCCTCTTGCGGTGCCCCTCTGCCCTCCACCTGGCGCCAGGATGGAAGCGCCCCCTCTGGGCTGCATTTCAGTCCCAGTGAAAGCTGGGCCCTGGGCATGTGCCTCTCTCCAGAAACTTGAATGCCTAATCAGTCTCTTGGCCAAAAGAAAAAAATCTCCCAAAGAGGGGAGTCTGGTCTCTGTCCTATCCCTTATTTAAATGCTTCCTGATCTGATTTCTGCAGTAGTGTAAACAGCCAGCTAGCAGCTGTGCCAGAGAATGGCCCTGATGTCCGAGCAGCGCCCCTCTCGGGGGGTACGTCAGGCTTAACGCCTAGCACATTTTTCTCTGCCGAATCACCGCTTTCTCCCTCTGGCTGCCCCTCCTTCCCACTTGGACTTCCCAGCTCCCTGGGAAGCTCCGCGGTGATGTTTGCACCCAGCTGGGGCCAGCTGGGCAGACTGAGTGCCCTCTCAGAGTCCTTCCTGACATGGGCCCAGTGCACAGCGCGCCCCGCCCCGGGCCTCTCAGGCCTCTCCAGCCTCTCCACAGGACGCTCACATCGTGGGGCTAGGGGGCGGCTTGTTCTCTGTTCAGCCGTCAGGGCTCGGAGAGGAGAAGGAGGTGTGGGCGGCTGCCAGTGTGGATGGGAAGGCGAGAACTCTCCCGAAATGCTCTGGCCTGGGAAACAAGGCGCTGGATCTGATGTTAATCATGTCTTTGCTAGGCCACAAATTCTGTGCCCAAGTCTGTAACTCTAACCTTGGGAGCTGTTAGTGCTGGAAGCTGCTCACCAAGGGGCTGCTTGTATGTGAGCTGCACACCTGCTGGGTGCCCTGCCTGCTCTGCTAGGTTCCTGGTGGAAATGTGCTGGAAATGCTGTCTGAAGAAAACCCAGCCAACACCCTGCGACCCTGAAGGTACTGTGCGTGGCTTTGCCAGGGGGCTGGTTGAAGAGCCCACCTTCCTAAAGTACAACTCAGCATTCACTGAGCACCTGCTGTCTGCATGTGGCTGTGCCTGGTGGGTTGGATGTAGCCTGCTAGAGGAGCACAGGGCCCGGCCCCCCAGGGTGGAGGGCGCTGCCCAACATGGGCCGACCCAGACGCCTTGGAAGTCCAGCTCCCCTTCCTGGAGTCAGTATCCCATGGCCCCTGGCTGTCCCCTGTCCAGGCAAATCTCACCTTCCTCGTGCTGGCCCGTTCCCATGACAGTCCCCTGAAGAGGGGAGAGCAGTGCCTCTTGAGTGCTGGGGACACCAGGGGTCAGAGGTCAGTTGGAGACCCCTGCTGATGGCATGGGCCCATCCAGGACCAGGCTGGCCTCTGACCCATCTGGCTCCATATCCCTCACCACATTTCCCCACATCCTGCAGAGTCTATGCACAGTGGCTTGTGGGGTGTGCATGCAGGGCCACGGGGGTGGTCGGCCTGGAGTGGGCTTGGGAGTGAGCCCAAGCTGCTCAGGGTGTCTGGGTGGACACAGTACAGACCCAGGGCTGGGTGGGGAGGGCCGGGTGAGAGTGTCAGCTGCACCCCACTGAGGGAGCCACTGCCCCTTGGGGTGCCCTCTGCTTGAGCATCTTCCTCCCCCTACTTGAATTGTGTTTTTTTAATGAAAAGGATACATTTTCATTATAATCATTTTGGAAAATACAAAAAAGTCTAAAAAAGAAAATTCCCATACTCAAATCCTATGCTGGGGCACTGGGGCTCCACACATGGTAGGCATGGCCCTGTGACCTCTGACCCCATAAAGCACCATCCTGGCTCAGTGGTTACTCACGACCCTGCATCGTCTCCCTGTGCCCCCTCGCCAGGGCAGTGCAGTCTTTCCAAGGCTGGCTGCATCATCTGGGATGCTGGCTCCAGCTGGGAACCAAGAATAAAGAATGGAGGGAAATGGGGACTGATCTGGAAATAGTGGGGCTCAGCCCCACTCAGCCAGGGGCCTTGTCCCCACTGGGCACCCCCTCCTTGAAGGTGAAGGCCTTGGAGTCCCACACAGGTGGTTTGGAGTCCCTCGCTTTATGAGGAAGCCATTCCGTTCTTGTTCGTGACCCCTGTGGAAAGCCTAATTCGCTTAAGTGTTTCCTGTTGTTGGACGTTGGGTCATTTCCCATTTTTTATTGTGTGTGGCCACGTGTCAACAAAACATGCTGTCCCAGATTTTACCGGGGCTGCTCCCACCCTGGACACTGGGGCTTCTCTCGAGCTGCACTTGGGGGAGAAGCATATTCTGGGGGCTGGGTGAGCAGAAGCCCCTCCCCCAAGTGGGACATGAAGGGGGGTGCACGCTGCACAGCCATTGCTCTGTGGCTTTTGAGGCATGGCACCTGCAGGAATTTAGGGTTTGATAAAGGCAGCATTTTGTGTTGGCTGAGAAAGAAGGGATGAGTCACTGAAATGGGCTGGAAGAAGCCATCTGGGAAAAGGAAGTTGGACCCTGCCTCCCTTTTGCCACAAAATGCATTCCAGATAGTTTAAAGATGCGAGCTTTAAAAATGAAACCGTGAAACTACTAGAAGAAAACATGGGAGACCGGGTTTTATAATCTCAGGATGGGAATGCCATGCTCAGTATGACTTAAACCCTGTAAGTTATAAAAGAAAAGAAAAATTGACTCCATGAAAATCAAGATGTTTTTCCCTGACCAAAACAAAACCAAAAAACAACCGATTCATCATAAAAAAAAGAATATGAAACTATATCCCAGAAAAGGGATTGATAGGCCATCATATCAAAGAACTACTACAAATCAGTAAGAAAAGGCCAGGAACCGAACCAAAGAAATGGACACACGACATGAATAGTTCCTAGAAAAGGAAATACAAATAAATTTAACCTCATTGGAAGAGGCTTCACCTTAGTCCCAGGAGAGAATGCAGGTGAAACTGGGGAGATAGCACTTCTCACCTGGCCAGGTGGGCAAAGAGCAATCACAGAGAGCAAATGCTGTTGGCAGCAGAGAGGGGAAGTGGGCACGGATGGAAAGGCATTTGCAGTACCATCAAAATATCAAAACTCACATATTCTTTGACTTGGCAGCTGTGCATCTCGGAATGTTTCTTTTGCCACACGCACATGTGTGCAGACACCTGTGTGCAAGAACAGCCACCGAGTGCTGTCTAGAAGAGCAGAGGATTGAAATAACCAAATGCCCATCATGAGAGCTGTTTAGATAAGTCACAGTACAGCCCTGGAACAGAATACAGTGTGGCAGCCCAGAATGGGATTTATATGGCTTTACATTTACTGCAAATGGATCGATTTCCAAGCTATGATGGTATGAATCCATCTGTATGAAAAGAGAAGCGACACATATATCTAGGCTTGTACATACATGGATGGTAAGGAAGGACACACAAACCTTGGGGCTTGTGTTTTCTCTAGAGCAGGCAGCTGCTGCCTGGGCGCCCTGCTCTCTCCTGCTTCTTTTCCACTGGGTGAGTGGCTCACTGGAACGTGAGGGTTGGTTGAAGGGTGGGCAGGCGTGTAGAGAACAGAGAGGTGAGATAAGGAAGTGAGCTGGCTGCTCTGGGGACTGCGTGCCTTTCCTGCTGGCGGGCAGCTGCTTTTGGCTGGGATGACTTCGTCAATTAAAAACGTTTGTGGCCCCCGAAAAAGGAAGAGAAACGTGATTGATTCCGGAAGAGACCAGCTGAACTGATTTGGCATGCGTCATTCAGTGGTCCTTTGAAAATGAGAACATGCGCATGTAGGTTTTCAGAACTGAGACTGTCCTCAATGACCCATCCATTCATTTTACGGATGGGGAAACGGGCTGGTCCATGACTAGAGCCACCAGCAGATTCAGGGTGGAGCTCCATCGAAACTCTCTATTTTAATCCTCTGAAGTAGGTGCTGATAATGAGTCTATTTATCAACAAGGAACATAAAGGAAATTGCCCAGAATCACAGGGCTGAGAGCAGGGGTTGCAGATTCAGCCCGGTTTGCATGGCTTCCCCAGAGGAGCGCCCCGAGGGGTGGTGCCCTGCCTGCGGTCTGATGTTCACGTGTGGCCTGAATGTGCATGTGCCGTACCTCTGCTCAGGTGGCAGGTCCAGGGTGTGAATGGCGTCTGCCTGTCCTGCAGGTGCTCTGAGGCTGGGCACCCAACAGCCTGGGGCCGGGGGTTGTGGAAACATTTGCAGTTGGGCCCTTCAGGGTGTCAGTGGGAAGTGACAAGAGGACCATGGACATAGCAACTGTGGGAAGGTTCTGTGCTGGGGTGCTGGGGCTCCGCACATGGTGGGCATGGCCCTGAGACCTCTGACCCCATGAGCACTGTCCTGGCTCAGTGGTTACTCACGACGCTGCATCGTCTCCCTGTGCCCCCTCGCCAGGGCAGCACAGTCTTTCCAAGGCTGTCTGCATCATCTTGGTTCCTGGCTCCAGCTGGGCAGGTCTCACCTTGACATCCACCCCAGACATGAGGCTTCGAAGGTCCTTCACCTGGAGGACCTCAGGTGTTGACAGTCAGGGGAGGGGGCTCTGCAGGGTTAAGGGACAACAGAGATCCCTCCATCCTAGAAAAGGAGCTGAAGTCCCACTTGCTCTCTAGGGCCCTCTGTGTCCTGTTTCCACAAGCTTCCTACTGGGGTGTGAACTTTCCCCAACTCTTCAGCCGCTGTCACCCCCGCCAGGGGTTGGCTCCGTCCCAGCCAGGCTCGGAGCTGGGAGGTGTGTGGGAGGGAGCTGAGGTCCATTTGTTCACTCAGCCACACTCTGATGGCAAAGTGGTGTGCCAGGCGCACCAGGTTAATTGTGCCAGCAGATGCCAGAAACTGGAGGATGGGTCGGCTCCCTGCCCTGGAGCCCCATGGCCCGGTGTGTGGGACAGTCACAGCAGGGTGTGGTAGGTCTGTTTGGTTGAGTCATATGAAACTGACGCCCGTGGGCCCGAGTGGTCCCATCCAATGCTGGGAGTGAGCCCAGAGGGCCCCTGGTCCAGCGTGGGGCTTAGGGACATGGTCCCAGGGGCAGCAGTGCCTAAGCCGAGGCCTGCCAAATGTGTGGGCTACACTGGGAGTGCTGACTGAGGCCCAGGAGGTGCAAATGCCTGGACACCTCGTGCTCTGGGGTTTGAATCTGGCGTCTGGCTCCACGAGAGCGCAGCGTGACCGAGCAGCAGGAGGGGTAAGAGGTGAGGCTTCAGGCCCCATGCATTCAGCTTAAACTAGCAAAGGTGTGCTGCCACCCGGCCACCTGCTCATCCACCCCATTAACCCACCCATCCATCTAGCCGCCATCCATCCTTCCATCACAGTCCTGGGTTGGGCCCCTCTGTGCCACTTCCCGTTTCGCATTGGGGCACATATGCCAGACCCAGACTCCCATCTCTGAGCTAGAACTCTGTGAGGGCGCCGGATGGCTGAGCCGCTTTGGCCTCCACAGCGCGTGGATTCTGCAGCTGTTTGCTGGCCTGAGCTGAGCATCTGGCCGCAGGGCGGTGGCTGGCTGTGCGGTCAGGATGATAGCGACGTGCTGATCGCTTCTTGGGTGTTGACAGACGATGGAGGGCTGCGGCTCTGGAGTAGCCGGGGGTGAGGAAGGCCGAGTGGGGCTCTCAGCACAGGTGGGCATGGGCAGGGGGGGAGGGGCAAGGGAGCATTCCAGAGCATTCCAGAGCGCTAGAATAGAAGGTCAGTGCTGTCTCGGGAGCTGGCAGGTGGAGAGTCCACGTTTCAGGACGTTGGGTTATAGATTCAGAGATTCTCCTAATTCTCCAAATGCTTTTGTGAACTTCTCTTGATTATAAAAGTAAAGTATACTCATAGCAAGTTTGGGAAACAAAAATCTCTCTTTTCCTTTCTGTCTTAGTCTGTTTGGATGGCTGTAACAAAATGCCACAGGCTGGGTGGCTTGTGATGGACAGAAATGTATTTCTCATAGTTCTGGAGGCTGGACATCTGGGATGGAGATGTCAGTGCAGGTGGAGGCGGACAGGCTTCCTGGGTCACAGCGGCGCTGGCCCACTGGGTCCTCACATGGGCCAAGGGGCGGGGAGATTCATGGGGGCCACTGTCTTTGGGGGTTAGAACTGCATGCATCACGTGATGGTGGGGGCCACAGGCATTGAGACTGCAGCGCTTTCCTGGTTTCCCTGCTGGCGGCTGGGCTCATGTGTGGAAAGTGTGTTCCCTTGGCCACAGACGCTTCCCGTGTCACAGACACTCTAAATGCCTGCATGGCTGCCAAACCCTGTGCTGGACACATGCGTTGCTGTTTACCTGTCACTCTCTTACTGGGTTTGGGTTGTTTCCAGTTGTTTGCTGTTAGAAATAACACGTGGATGAACACCTTTCTGGTAAGCCCTTTCTGCCCCTCTGATTGTTCCTTAGGGTGGATTCCTAGACATTGACTCAGTGTGTCAGCGCCCAGGAACATTTTTAAGCCCTTTTACTGCAGAATTACATTCCAGCCCACAGTGAGCAGCTGTCAGCCGGGCTACCGTGCCCTGGCCAGCACTACCCGCAGGTGCTGACCCCAGGTGGATGCTGCGGAATGGAACTGGGGCTGCCCACCCTGCTGCAAGCCAGTGTGCTCCCCCTTCTGCTCCTGGGAGGGAGCAGGGAGCTGTCATCTCATGTTTGGGAACCAGCTTGGCCGTCACTGGGCGGTGGCTTGTCCCAGGGCCCTCGTGCCCTCAGGGCCACATGGCTTCCCCATCTGGAGGAGCAGCCCTCCCTACCCCACGGGTCGGAAGCTGGATTATCAATAATAATTATAACTTACATGTATTGGATCCGCTGGATCCCGTCTCCCGTTTAGTCAGAGAACATAAGGGAATCTTCTAGAACCTAATAGACAATCAGTGGATGCTAACTGTCTCCCTCGCCCTTTCCACTGTGTCCCTGCTGTGGCCGGCTGAGTAGGCAGTGACACCAGGATCCTGCTGGCTGTGGGGGGAAGGGCCTGCCTTCACCTGCAGGCGGCAGCCCGCCAGCTAGTCTGGGGCAGCGGCAGGGACTCTTGGTGAATTTTCCTGGTGTGAAGATGGTGTCCTGCACATGCTCTTGGAGTTCGCCAGCTTCCAGCAGGGCTGACCAAGGCTTCTCAGCCTGTGAACCTGAACCTGGAGAGCCCACAGCTGGCTACCGCTGGGGACACTTGACACTTGACTTCATTAATTCACTGAGTATGGGGCCCAGAGAATCAGTCTGGACTGGCGATGTCGGCACATAGGTGATGACCGTGGAAGCCAGTTCTGAGGGCAGCCAATGTGTGTGGGGCCTCCTCGGGGGACTTTCTAGAGTCATTGCACAGCTATGTGCTCATTGTGAGTCCATGTAGTTGGATTTGAGTCCTACTTAGAGTGTTCAGAAATCTTGCATAGCTCTTGTAATTGAAAAATACCTTTGGTCCTGGGGGAAGTAATGTAACATGTTCCTCCAAAGGTCAGAGTGACCCAGGACAATATTCTTTTACTTGAATCACGTAACTGAATACAGTAATTTCAGAGTTGAATACATGGAACCAAGAAAACTTCACCACACTCATTCTGTGGCCTGTGTTCTGAAAGCAGTACCATTTGGGGTGTACGAGGTGCTGTACATTTGGACGGGTGTCTGAAGGGGTGGATTGGACAGACAGTGTCTTTAATTTGTAATAGGAAAGATTCCTTTTAACTTCATCTATCTTGTTCACTTTGTGACATTTAATATGTGTTAAGCCATCTCCGGGGGCCAATTTCCTTCTATTTCTAAAGCTGTCTTTTCTAATGAGAATTTCAAGGCAAATACCAGCTGATGCCAGTACTGGAAAACCATAATCCAGTGGACACACTTGCCTTTTGCCCACATTTCAGTCCAAAAGGGCAGGGGTGAACTGGACTCATTCCTTACTGGGGACCTCTGAGGGCTCATGGTGTGGGGTGGCCCACTTTAAATGTCAGACTGGAAATGTCAACATTCCTGAGAGGTGCAAATATGAGTTTGTTTTATAAAGACCCATTAACAATTGCTGCTATCAAGGCAAAGATCAGAAGATTTGTGACTATGTTGTTTTAGGCAGACTTGGAGAGAAGACAGTTATTTAATTATGCATATAATTATTATAATGCCCCTGCTGGGCATTAACTGGCATTTATTATCCCATTGATTTGTTATATAAGCAGTCTGTCATAGAAATGTTAAAAGCTACTAAAAACATATAAGGAAGAAAATAAAAGTTAATCATAATCCTTGTTTAAACCATGTTGCTGAGGCTGATGATGGCTTCTAGTAAGTATAGGCAAATCAAGGAATAATTGAACATTTTGAGTTATTCCATTTTTCAGTATTTGTTTTATGGCTGCACTTAGAAAATTGAGGTTACATGCTATTTTGTAATAGTTGTAAACTTTAAATATGATGAGTAAATCTCAGTAAATAAAGAGTAAAAGGGAACTTCCTCAACTGATAAGGGACATCTATGTAAAATGTATGTATTGAATGCTTTCCCTTCTAAGATCAGGAATGAGGCAAGGATGTCTGCTCTCACCATACCTATTCAACAGTAGGGCAATCCCAGCCAGTGCAATAAGGCAAGAAAAGGAAATAGGAGGTGTGTAGAATGGAAAGGAAGAAGTAAATTGTCTTTATTTGCAGGCCACATGATTGTCTATATGAAAAATTCTAAGGAATTTACAACAAAAGGTTCTAGAACCAATAAGTAAGTTAAGCCTGGTCATAGGAGTCAAACTCAATAAACCAAAATCAATTGTATGTTTGGATAGTAGAAATGAATAATTGTAAGTAGAAGTTTAAACAGCCATTGCAGTAGCATCAAAATACAAACTACTTAGAGATATATTTGACCAAATACTTGTGCACTGAAAATTATAAAAGGTGGGTTAGAGATACTAAAGAAGATCTAAAGAAGTGGCAAGAGATACCATTCTCATGGATAAGAAGACTTAATATCATTAAGAGATCATTCCTCCCAAAAGTGATCTACAGATTCAGTGCAATGCCAATTAAAATCCCAATTAAAATAGATATTGACAAGGTGATTCTGAAATTTATATGGAAATGCAGAGGACCTAAAATAACCAAAACAACTTTGAAAAGGATGTTGGAGGACTCATGCTGTGCTTTTAGGACTTTCTGTGAAGTTACAGTGATCATTATGGTGTTGACATAAAGCTAGTCACAGCGACCAAGAGAGCAGAATAGAAGCCATACATAGACTCACGCATATTTGACGATTTGATTTTTAGTAGTGGTGCTCATAAAATTCTGGTGCTGGAACAACTAGACATCTATTTGCAAAAAAATAATAAATAAACTGGACCCTTACTTCAAATCATATGTAAAAATTAAGATGGATTATAGACCTAAAGGTAGGATTTAAAACTAGAAAGAATAAAACAATAACAAAAAAAGGAAACCCTTCTTATGATCTTGCTTTAGGCAAAGATTTCTCAGAAAGTCCACAAAAACTGAACCATAAGAAAATTTGATAAATTGGCCTTCATCAAATTAAAAACTTCTGCTCTTCAAAAGACACTGTTAAGAAAATGGAAAGGTAAGCCATGGATTGAAATAAAGTATTTGCAAAACGCATATCTGATAAGTACTTATGTATAGAATATAGAATGGAATGTTAATGTTATTGCTCAACAGTGAGAAGGTAGATGACCCAATTTAAAACTGGGCCAAAGAGCTGAATAGACATTTCAACAAAAAAGATGTATGAATGGCCCGTATGCATATGGAAAGGTGCTTACCAGCTGTAGTCATTAGGGAAACACACATTAAAACCATAAGGAAATACCAGGACCCATACACACATTGGTGAGGCTGGGGAGAAATTGCATACTTCATCGGTGGTTGTTAGGGTAGGGTTACAGTTAGAGTTAGGGTCTGGCTCTGATGTGAGGGCGAGGGTGAGATTGAGGTTCAGTGTTATGGTGAGGCGTGGGTGACATCGATGGTGATGGTGAGGGGTCAGGTTCAGGGGCTGTGGCTTGCATTAGGGTTAGGTGTATGGTAAGGTGTACGGGGAGGATAGGGTTTCTAAGAAATTTCTGCCTAAAGCAACATTTTTCCCCTTGGTGGGAATGCAAACTCATGCAGCCACTTTGGAAAACAGGAGGGTTTTTGTAAAGTTAAGCATATACTTACCAGAGGACCCAGCAATTCCATGCCTGGGTATGTACCCGAGAGAAATGAAAACATATGTCTATACAAAGACATGTATTTGAGTGTTCAGATGGCACTTTTATCACCCCAAACTGGCAGATGGATAAACAAATTGTGTGGTACATCGGCACAGCGGAATGCTGCTCAGCACAGAAGTCACGAAGGCGTGAAATAGTCTGGGTACAGAAGCATGCTGGGCGAAGGCAGCAGACACGAAAGAGTACATGGGACATGATCCTGTTCGTATGACATTTGAGAAATGGTGAGACCGTTCCTGACAGACGAAAGATCGAAGGTTGCCAGAGTCCGGGGGGTGGGGACAGGGTCATGAGGCGGCTTTTGAGGTCATGGAAATGTACTCTGTCTTGACTATGGTGGTGGTTAGGGGTTATACATTTGGTGAAACTCATTGAGCTGAAATTATACCTTCAAAAAGCCAACCTAAACTAAACAAAAAACCGTAAGTTTTTCCTTATGTGATTAAATATCCCTTTATCAATATTAAGGGTCACTTAAAACCTGAAATGTTAATAACATGAGTTACCATGATTAGAATGTGAAATGAGATTGATGCCTGTACGGCCTTCTGTCATACAGATGGGCCGTGGTGGGCATGATGTCCCCAGGTTGGAACATTTACTTTCCTTCAAAGGTTTTGGTGTTGTACACAGTTCTGTGGTGAGTGTCTGTGATTAAGTATTTATGCTTACCTGTAACTCAGTGTTAGAGGTAAATTCCTGTGGGTGGGCGGAGGGAGCGAATGCTTTTAGGACTTCCAGAGCCACGTGTCACATCGTCTCCTAAAAAGGCATCCAGTTAGACACCATCTGTAATGGACGGGAATTTGTGGCCTTGCCAAAATTTGGTACATAAAACAAATATTTCACCAGCAACCCTCTCAGGGAGCTCAGGCTGCTGCACCAAGTGGTACTGGGCTCCCGGAAATAGAGCCTGCCCGTTCCTTGGAGCCTCAGCTCCCTGAGCCGGGCCACATTGCTGGCGTGGGTCACAAAGTCACAGAGCCACCACCACTACTAAAGGAGGGGACATAGGCATCGCCTCTTGGCAGGCACTTGAGATAGAGAATCTGTGGCCATTTTTGAATTGCCATACTTAAAACCTGTGGTTGTTTTTGTTTGTTAATATCTGGATATATAGTTACAAGGTTTTTGGGAGTAGATGTAAGAGCGATGAGCAGACATTCCCTTTGCCCTTCTGCCCGACCCCAACCCTTCCCTCACCCGACACTTCACTCCTGGGCTGGTGTGGGGCGTTGCTGTGTGTGCGCTTACATGGTGCCATTTCAGATCCCATAGGCATCTTTCATTTATTTTAACATAAAAGGGATGGCACTCCATGAGAGTCCCTGGACTTGCTCTTTTCACTTAGTGACATGTCTTGGCTGACTCTCTGTGCCAGGCTATCGACGTCAACCCCTACCTGCCCGTCTGGCCTTTGCAGAGCATCTCATATGTGGTTCATTTATTTGACCGGCTCCTGCTCGGTGGGCACTGACTTCCTTGCACACATACAAGCCCTTTCTGCAGGATTCAGCCCTGCAGGGAGGATGCCAGGTCACTGTGTGTGTGCACACCCTGATGGGGGTGCTTCAAAACTGCCGCCACCCTCCCCAGAAAAGCTTTCTTCTCCCACCGGCATGGATCTTGGACTCCCAGAGCACACATTTCCTTCATCCGTACACTGACTGCCTCCTCCATTCACTGTTGGGAGCGTCTGCTCTGGGCTAAGTGCCCTCCTCCTACTGTGAATCAGGGCACTGCTTGTCCCCCTCCCGAGGAGCTCACAGTCTGGGAGATGGCAGGTCCCCTGGAGCACCCCCTTCCAGGCCAGTGCAGGGGAGGCATGGTGTGTGCGGGCCGGGGTGCAGGGCTGGGCCAACCCCATTTATGGAGGGGCGCCTTGCTCTCCTTGAGCCCTACTGAGCTAAGGGGTCTTCTGTGGGCGCCACTCAACCTGTCATGATGACTCCTGAGGTCCAGCGTTGTTCTTGCTGCTAATGGCAGCTGCCAGTCATGGCTTCCCAGGAGACACAGGTCCTTAACGCAGGGAAACTGAGGCCCAGCATGGTGGTGCTGCTGTGGCTTTGGGGTCTCCTGCCTGGTTCCATCAAGCACCTCGGTCTGCTATGTCCTGCAGACACTGCAAGAGCATGCGAGGGGCCCCTGCCCCCCTGGGGACTGGTCAGTGGGCAGGGCTCAGGTCAGTGCAGCTGGTTCCTTGCCCAGGAGTTCTCAGCCCAGAAATGGTGTGGACCTTCCACATGGGCTGGGTGCCCAGTGGTCTCAGCAGAAGCAGCCCCTGCAGTGAAAGCGGCCCCCACAGAAGCTCAGGCCTGCCCTCAGAGGCCAGCATTTCCAGAAGCCACTGGGAGCCTGCCCTGAAGCCGGTCCCCTTCTGTAATGGTCCCGTGCCCACCCTCCCTCCTTAACCCTCCCTGGGGGAGGCTCTGGATGCAGAGGGCCCTCCGCCAGTGTGGCCCCAGCTGTCCCGATGGCAGTCAGCCCACCCTCTGGGCCTCCTGGACGCAGGTGGGGCCCGAGGAGCCTGCCCGTGGAAACACAGCCAAGCCCAGCATGGTGGAATCTGGCACCTGATGCCATCCCCACCCCTTTTCTCCAGAACAAGCAGATGAATTACCTCTGAGGAAACTAAGATTCATCCTCTGGCTCTGCATCACACTTGCAGGCTCCGCCCTGGCACGGCTCTGCCCTGGCACAGTGCCTGCCTGCTCAGCCCAGCCTGCCTCTCTGCCCGGCACCTTTGGCAGGCGGCTGCAGGATCGGAGTCCGAGGCCACGTTCCGCTGCGCTCATAACCCTTTGAGGGAGGGTTGGGAAGAGACTCGTATGCTCACTGTTGCTGTAGACAGATGGCTGGCAGTGAGAACAAGCTGCAGGCACACAGTGCCAGGAGGGGCTGCGAGAAGCTGGGTGCCCCCCACGTGGCAGGCTGGCGGGGAGGCTCCTCTCGCCCCTCCGTTGCGGCTTTTGCTTCTGACTCCCGGTATGGAGTCTGAGTCTGACCCGTGGCGCCCACAGTCTTTGGGACAGTGGAAGCCAAGCCTCCCCTGTGTGGCCTGGCCGCACCCTGGCCGGGACTCCCCGGGCTGTCCTGCTGGGGGCGATCACCTGGGCCCAGAATGTTACCTGTGTGGCCCCAGACAATCCGCTGGGCTCCGTCAGCTCCCATCCCACCTCCCTGTCTTCCTCCCACCCCTGCTGCCAGCTCCCCCCCAGTGCTCTGCTGTGTCAGCCTGCCTGCATGGGCTCCCAGGGGTGCCGTGATGTACTCTCAAGGGCAGTGTGTGTGTGTGGAGGGTCACCGTCCCACTCAGGTGGGCTGCCAGGCTGGGCTGTGGGAGCCCTCAGGCCAGGTGGCGGCACATGCGTGTGTCTGAGCCCTGCAAGGGGGCATCTGGCCGCTGTCTGGCCACAGGGCAGGGGTCACGTGGATGGGCCAGTGGTCCAGGGCCTCAGATCAGCCCAACATGTCATGACAACTGGGCAGGACATTGGCCCCGCGTCTGGATGTGTGAACAGGGGAATTTCCCTCCCACTGTGGCTCCTTCCTAGTGATACTGATCCTAAGTAGGGTGGTGCACCCGCAGCCACCTGTCCCTCCATCCGGGGTGCCATTCTTTATCCATCCTTCCATCCTCCATCCGTCCTTCCATCCCTCATCCATCTCTCCCTCCCTCCTTCCATTCATCTCCATCCTTCCCTCCATCTTCCCATCCATCTCTGTTCTTCCGGTCACTTCATCCATGTGTCCATGTGTCCATCCTTGGTGGGAATCTGCTGCGCATCCCGTGTGGCAGTTTGGGGAGACCTGGTGAAAACGAGAGGGCGCTGTCTTCTGGAGCCTTCCTCAGTTGGTGTTCAGAATGGCCCTGTGATGCAGAACGTAAGGTGGGGGCACCTGTGTGCCTGTCACCCCCCCACTGACCAGTCTTCTCTGGTCCCTGTAGCTCAGGTGCTGAGAATCCTCCCTCCCCCACGGGCCTTCCCCAGGTTTTCAGCATCCGACAGAGCAGCTCCGCCTTTCCGGGGAGAACGCGGCTGAAAGCGAGCTCGGTGGTGATCTGCCTTGGTGTGTGGGAGCCGCTCTGCCGTCGGTCTGTGTCAGGGGCGGGCGCGCAAGGGGGACCTGGGCCAAACAGCTGTTTGTATCACAGTAGGACCTCGGGGGTCCTGCCTGACTCGCTCAGCCTTTTCTGTGTTTCCTCACCTACAAATGAAGATGCCAAATGTATGAGCCGCCATGATGGATAAGGGAGGGGCTCACAGGGCACAGGGCCTGGGGCATGTGGGGCAAGCCGGTGCCCAGGGGTCAGCTGCCCCCCAAGGGCATGTGGGGCCCAGTGGGTGCCCAGGGGTCAGCTGCCCCGCCAGGCTCATTGCGCTTCCTGAAGCCCCAGTGTCATCTGCTGGGAGAGCCCTTGGGGCAGGCAGGGCTGTCAGCCGTACCCGCCCGGTGAGGCCACCCTCGCCCCTGACTGTGCCCACCTCTCTCCACTTGCTCCCCCGGCCCCATGTGGCATTGCCAGAGCCTGGCCGCCATGGCCCCTCACTGGTGCTCACTCCTGTGAACAGTGACAGATTCCCCCCTTCCTCTGTGTTGCTGGGCACTGGGTGGCCCATGATGACGGCTCGAGTTGTCCGGTGGGATTCACTCCACTCCGGGGCAGAGGGACGTGCGACACAAGCCAAATGGAACTGGCACTGCTGGGCGGAGGCAGCCGCGGGTGGAGCTCGTGCCCAGCGTGGTTGCTGGGCGGCCGGAAAGGCCTCCTTTCCCAAGGTGGCGTCCAGCTCCTGGGGACTTGGGGTCCGGAGGAGCAGGGGTGTGGGTGTGCAGCATCACCCACGGGCTGGGTGGCTAGGGCGTGGAGCCTGTGGGGCCAGAGCTGAGCAGGTGGGCTGGGGAAGCCTGTGTTCCGGCCCCGATTCTCGCTCGCTGGCTCTGTTGGGCCTACTGCCACCCTGCTTTCCTTCTGCTGCCTGACATTCCTCTGGCTTCTGGTCAGTCACATCTTAGCTCACTCCCCCGCTTGCCGGCGTGTCAGCCCCATGTCGTCGGAGCCAGGAGGGGCACTTTCTGGCCATTCTGCTTCCCTCCCGGCCCCCATGTTTCCCACGGAAGGAGCAACCCCTGGGACCACCCCCTGCACTGTGGGGAGGCCCTGGGGGCCCTGGGGGCTGGCCTCTGTCTGGTGGTCAGATCTCAGGCCTGGGCAGGTGAGCTAATGCAGCCCCCATGCCAGGCGGTGCCCAGGACTCACACCAGCCACGGCCCCGGTGCTGGCCACTCCTTGCACAGGGTCCCTTCTCTTTCACAGATGGGACAGGGAGGCTCTGGGATGGAACCCACTTTGTGCAGGGCCACGGGGCTCATAACTGGGGGATCTGGGACAAAGCCACAGGCACTGAACCCCCAGCCCTGTGCTTTCCAGCACCCCAACACATGCGATGGCGGCCGAGTTGGTGGGCTTGCCCTGGTGGTCTAGTCACCAAGACAGATGTGTGCAAATGATTTGCACAAATACATAACAGGAAGCCTCTCCTTCAGTAACCGCCCCCCCCACCCCAGGAAGGTGTTGGTGGGGCCCCAGGTCCTTGTTAGAAACCAGGGTGAGCGGAAGCAGTGGATGAGTGCAGCGTTACTGGCGCGGTGGCCCCGAGCCGGGCAGGTGGTGGCGGCTTCCCATCCCCGTGAAATGACAGACCGACGGGTGGTCGGGGATGCTGCGGGCAAAGTGCGGGTGGCGGGGGGACAGCAGGCTCTGCCTCAGCTGAGGCCCCTGGAGCTACCTGCTTGGCATTCACCCCCTGGGCTGACCCCAGCCGACCTCGTAGACGGGGCTGCATGATGGCGCAGGGACAGCAGGTGCAGGGGGCCTCGGCCCCGGGCGGGGGGAGCCTCACCCCTGCCCCTTCTCCCACCCTGGCCTCGCTGGCCCGGCCCTCCGGCCTGTAGGAATGAGCCGTGGCTCTTTGCTTCCTGGAAGCAGAAGGAGGGAACTGGTAAGGGTGCAGTACGAGCAGGTGTGCCCCCACGGGGACCGTGCAGGGTGCTATGCAAACAGCAGATGCAGCCCTGGTGCCGGTGGGCACCAGGCCTGTGCTGGGCCTGGGGGTTCGGCATGGACATGCCAGGGCCCCCATCCCCCTGAGGTTTACAGCCCAGCAAAGCCGATGGACATCACAGGGAAAGGGAACAGTCATGTGCATGGAAGAAGAGTCAGGCGAACCAAGGTGCAGGCTGTGTATCCGAGGCGGGCATGTGTCACCTGCCTGAGAGGGTACCATGGGGACACATCACCTTCATCTCATTACCAGGTGACTGTCAGCCTTGGGCTCAGGGTCTCTGGGGAGACGTGCTGATTCGGGCCAGGTCTTTCTGCCCTGTGGTCACCAGCACAGCCCTTCTGCACTGGCAAAGCAAGGCCTTGGCCCTCTTGTGACGCACGCACAGGAAGCCCAAGAGCCCAGGTCCCAGGCAGCACTCCTGGGTAAGCTGAGGCATGTGGATGGAGTCCCCAGCACCCCAGCAGGGAAGATGCTGACCCCTACTGCGGAGAGTCGTCGCTGTTGGAATCCCCAGGCTCCCCCCACTCTGAACTCCATGGCCCATCCTCCAAAGGTCACAGATCAAGTACTACAGCGCCAAGCCCTCTGAGATGGGCCACTCCTGCCGAGCGACTTGGTGGGGTGAGCCGATGGGCGCGGGCAGTGCAGGGGAGCCTTCTGCACGCTCCAGGGTCCACACTGTTATCTGCATGACAACATTTCAGAGCCCTCTAAATAGCCATCAGGTTGAAAGTCTTCAGAATTCTCAAATGGTCCAGTTTCAGATCTAGAAGGGTCATAAAAAACATGTAGGGCTCTCCAGAGACCCCGAGCCCAGGGCTGACAGTCACCTTATAATGACAGGAAGGTGGTGGTGTGTCCCCATTGCCTCCCTCCAGGGGCTGGGACCCAGGTGCAGTGGACTCCTGAGAGGTCCTCGGGAGTGTGGGGCAGCCACCAGCACGGCCCGGCTTGGGTGGACACCAGGACTTGGGGGACTGAGGGAAAGCTCACCTCCCACTGGGACTCTGGGGGAGTCCACGGGCATGCTGTGGATCCCAGGCCCAGAGAGCAGGTTCTGGTGAACCGCAGCCTCCTGACCCGGACCTGCGGCGTGGCAGGAACAATAACCTGCCCCATCTGCTGGCTGGCCCGGCGGGGCAGGCAGCCTGGACTTCATAGGCGGCCTTAACCAACAGTCAGTGCTCAAGAATATGCATAGATTAGAGAAAAGCGAAAAACGGTGGAACTCGAACAAAGGACCCAACAGAAGCCCCAGCCTGCGGGAGGGCTGACCAGGCCAGGGCCTTGCACCAGGACCTCCCAGCAGGTGGAGGGCCATCCTCCCCTGTGCACAGTGTGGCGAGGCTGAGATGTGGTCCCCCGTGACAGCGCGCCCGTGGGGTAGCACGCCAGGGTGACAGGGTTTCTCATCTACAGGAGAAGCCCCAGGACAGGCCTGTGATTTATTGTATTTCACTTCCCTGTACTTGGCAGGTAATGTGCTTTCTACGAAGTGAAGGTCTGTGGCCACCGCGACGAGCAAGCCTATCAGTCTAACACTGCTCACCTTGTGTCTCTGTCACATTTTGGTCATTCTCTCAGTGTTTCAAACTTTTTAAAGTACATACATCATTCTTTTCAGACACAATGCTATTACACACTTAATAGACTATAGTATAATCATAACTTTCATACCCACTGGGAAACCAAAAAATTCATTTGACTCGCTTTATTGTGGTGGTCTGGAACCGACCCCCCTGTGTCTCTGCGTTGTGCCTGTACCAGGATGCCGTTCCCCTCCGCCTTGCCCTTCCGGGATACGTGAGAGCTGTGGGTCTGCTCACTCGGTCATTCAACAAACATGGCTTGAGTGCACAGTGTGTGTGGGCTCTGGGCAGGCGGATGGCGAAACCCCGCCCACTGTCCTGCTGCTGATTGGTGGCCTCCCTTCTCCGTCAGTTTCTGCTCGGGCCTGGGGGTGCATAATTTAGCCCTGGAAGTAGCTCCAGGGGTGTCTGCACATAGGCGTCTTTCTGCCTGAATCACTTTTGCTTTGAGGGTCCCCCCGCCGCCAGGCCCAGGCTCTGATGGCTGGGGTGGGCAGGGGAGATGAGACACAAGGCCAACACTTAGCGAGGGTGCCCTGAGTGTTCCTGGGGCTGGCAGGACATGGTGGCGCTGGGCAGCAGGGCCCCGTGGAGCATTCCGATTCCATCCTGACCGCATGCACCCTCTGTGGCTCCCGGGGGTCACTGCTTCCCCACTTCCACGCCCCCGAAGCAGGCTGTCTTCTGTGGCTTTGCACTGTCAGTGGAGAAGCATTCTTCCCAGAGGAGCCTTTTTGAAGGAGGGGTGCTGAGCCTGCGATGGCCCTCAAGCCAGGGAAGGCTGGCACCCTTCCCTTGCTCTTAGCGCTGAAGAGGGGTGTCCAGATGCCAGTGGACCCCCAGGAACCAACTTCAATTCTTGCTCAAAGCAGCTCCTCATTCCATGTGCTGACCCAGGTGCCCGTGGCAGCCCCAGCAGAAATCCTGGCCAGGGAGGAAGGCGGAGCGGTGTGGGCCGTGGCTGGGTTCCTATGTGCCTGTGTCTGCTCAGGTGGATCCTCCCGGGAGGGCGGTGTGCCACGGCCTTGGGGCTCACTGGCTCAGTTTTAGTGTGACCCACCCACTGGGTGACACCGGCCTGCTGGTGGCCGGGCTGTGAGTGGCCTGGGCGTGCTGTGCTGGCTGTCGTTCTGGGGGGCTGCTTTGATGTCTTGTGTCCTGCAGCTGAGAAGTGAGGGGTGGCAGGCCCCCAGGTGATGTGGCGCTCCATTTTTCCGGGTCTGGAGGGGCCCAGGACTGCCGACTTCCAGACGTGACGGGTCAGGGGCACTGGGTCCTCCGGGAGTGTGTGGAGGCGCAACCACTGGCTGCTGGGACCCTGGACTGCTTGCCCAGCCAGTTGTAAAGTTCGCCTCTGGTGCCTCTACCTCCCTTGTGCTTTTGCTCATTGATCCGTCCATCTGTCTGCCCCACACTCGGTCTGGGGGCCTCCCATGTGTCACCACTGTGACCCTCCTGCTGCTTTCTGGGGTCTTCAGGCTGCCTTCGGGCACAGGGCGCCCGGACTCAACCACACACTTCCATTCCTTCCTCGGCTGCCTCCTTCCTGCCTCAGAGCTGACATCCCCCCTGTCCATCCCCTTGCGGGTCTGCGGGTCACACCTGGTGCCCCTGCCTCACTGGCACAGCTGTGTCTTTAGGTCTGGCCAGCTGGGGAACAGGCCAGGGCCCTTCCTTGGGTGTGTTCCAGAAGACGTGTGCTCCACGAAGCTGCACATGGGGCTCCTGACTTGGGGTGGACCCTCCTGTGGTTCCGGGGGCCCCATGCCAGGCCCCTCCCAGCCCAGGGTGGCTTCTCGGGCAGGCTCGCTGCACAGGGCAGAGCAGAGGGGGCGGCTGATCTGGGCGATCAAATGCAGGAAATCACACTTGCCGGGCTGCAGGCCCCAGGCCTGGGCCGGGGGCTCGGGCTGCCCTCGCTTTTCTTACTGGCCTCAGGGAGGAAGTCCCACCATTTCCTCCCTCGTTGGGGTGACGCTGGCCTCGAACCTGCAGGCACCTGCCCCCAAAGCTGCCTCCCAGCGGCGCTCTCATCCTGACCGAGACCCTGGTTTCTCAAGAATCTGCTGTCGGAGCGGGAGGGCTGTGTGCCCTGCCCTGGCCTGTCCTGCCAGATCCCTCTTGGCCCTTTCCTCACCTTTTATAAAACTTAAGTGTTTTTTTAGCTTTGGCACAGGGAGCCCCCGGCCGACAGGAGGCGTGGCACGGGGCCTGGGGTGGCCCAGTGGCCTTTTCAGCTTGTTGCAGCTGAGGTCTATAAACACGTCCTGGAGGCTTCTGGAAAACAGCTCTCCCCACCAGCGATCGAGAAAACAGGTTTGCATGCCTGCGCATCTGGAAAGAGCATCACAGGCTCTTGGGGTCTGTGTCCAGAAAACCCCAGCCGGGATCTTTGCTCCCTGCCCTGGCCACCGCCAGCCTTGGGACCAAATCCCAGAGATGAGCCAGACTTCATGTCACCATGAGACGGTGCCCTGTCACCACGGCAGGTGAGCCAGCAGCTGGCCCAGGTCGCCAGTTCCCATGGCCGAGTCCAGGCCTGGGGCTGCCCGGAGCACTGCTTCTGGCGTCAAGTGGCCAAGTGTCCCACAAGGGATAAGGGGACCTGTGGGAGGGGCCGCAATGCCGAGCACTTGAGGGGTGCCACCGACGTTGAGGGACTGACCATGCTCTATGGGGACTGGGCTCTGGGTAGGAGCCGAGAACCACCTAGGAAAGTCAAAGAGGCCTCGGCAGGTGGCAGCTCTGGATGTGGGGGGCCCAAGGGTCCTGGGTTGGGTCCCACGCAGCCCCTTCCTCTGCCCCTCTTAAGGGTTTCCATGCAGAGGTGGGAAGTCCTTATCCCCGTGTTTCTGGTCCTTTGATTAAAGTGACAGAGGGCTGCAGCAACGCCAGGGGCAGAAATGGCACCACTGGAGGCGGGAACTCAAAACTCTGGAATCTGGGTAACAGTGCCTGGCAGTGACCGGTGGATGGGCAGGCACTTCATGATGAAGGGCGGCCTCTCCACCCTCCTGCCCCCGTCTCCTTGGAGCCTCCACCCAGCTCATCACGGTGGGAGCCACAGGGCCCCTCTCCTCCTCCTAGGGCGTCGTCCACAGAGCCCACGCTGACCGCGCTGGCCGGCTGTGCCCCCTTTCCTGGCCCTCCAGGGACACGGCCTTCCTTGGGGAGCCTCTTGGCAGGGGCTGAACCCCAGGGCAGCGGCTGCGGGTTCCTCAGAAGCCAGCAAAGGCGAATACAGCACGGTGCCTCTTGTTCACCTCCAAGCCCTCCATCTTTTAGGAAAGTGGGACTTTACTCTTGAGCGAATCTCAGGCATGTAATAACCCTCTGTGGAGGGGGGCCCTGAGCCAGCAGACTGCAGAGTCCAGGAGGGCCTGGCATCCCCGGGGCAAGCTTGTGTCTGTCCTGCTGTTGCACCTGGCACCAGGCACTGACTTTTCAGTAGGAGGTGTCAGAATCTAACCCAAATCAAAGGCATGAGCATAAAGACAAACTTACTGGCTCATATTGATGAGCCTTCTTCAGGCACAGCATGATCCAGGGGCCCAGACTGTGTGGCCCGGGTCTGTCTATGTTCTCAGACAGGCATTGCCCTCACCCCCAGCAGATGGCCACCTGCAGCTCTCAAGTCATAGCCCATGTGTGGAGCCGAGGAGCAGAGAGGATTTCTCTTTCCCAAAGGAAAGAGCCCCAGGATGGAGGCCTGCTGGCCCTGCCTGTCCACACCTATTCCTCAGTAACCACTGAGGACAGGGCAGTGGTGTGCTGTGATTGGCCAGGGAGGGTGGGGGGAGTTCACGTGCCTAGAGGGGGGTGTGGCCAGCCCCACCCACACCAGCTAGCAGCACCTGGCTGCACACCTGTCCTGTCACTTTGACTCAAGTGTGAGTTTATTTTCTCTTCCTGGACTCCCAGGGGCCTCTTGTTTGTAGGAACATGAGCTGAACTTCCCCATGAACCTGGCTCTGTCGAGGGCAGGCCATGGATCCCTAGCCTGTGGGCATCGCAGCCCTGAGGTGAGGGGCAGCTGGGGGCACAGGAGGCCGTCTTGTGTGTTCGGGGGTCCGGGTGAGCTCTCTGCTAAGTGCCGTGGCCTCTGTCAGTATGCCAGCTCTCCCCGGCCCTCAGGCACTGCCTTTCTCCCTGGAGGAGCCCCTGGACTGAGGGTCAGGAACTTTCTGGAAGGCATGCAGGGCCCTGCTCATCCCAGGCCCTTGATTCTGCACCATCTTGCCCTGTAGGCATAGGTCTTCTGGGGGCAAATGGAAACTGGGTATTTCTGTAGACTCTAATGGGAGAATTAGGTTTTCATTGAACAATGAAGGGGGTCGGTATGCCAGTACATGCCCTGATCAGGAGGTGCCAACACTCCAGAAGTTGTACAGCAGATTTCCCTCTCCTGTTACATCACTGCCCACTAAGCCCCTTCCATCGGCAGTGGGGTCTTGCACAGTCTTCCGGCTAATGTTTGGGGTGGGCTTCCCATGACACTGAAGAGACAGGGTGTCTGGAAGCGGGTGGACTGCGCTTGCGGCTGGGCTTGAGGGGGCACATCCATGCAAACTGGGGCGAGGCCCTCCGGGGCGCAGGCCGGGATCTGCTCCCGCAGTGGCTGCCTGCAGGGGTGGGGCCAGCAACGTGGTCCCACCCACCCACCTGCACGTGCATTTCTTCCAAGCGGGACACCCGGCCTCCACGGAGCTCAGGCTTCCGGGCTGCTTCTGGTCGGTCCCCAGTTCACCTGACCCCCCAGGGCGCTCCTGAGAAGGTGGTCTGCCCATGCGCTGTGCCTTTCTTCTGCGACTAACCCCGCACCTCCCTCTGTCATTTCAGCTCAGCCAGCAGATCTCCTAAAGGTTCTAGATTTCCACAACTTGCCTGATGGAATAACCAAGACGACAGGTTTTTGTGCAACACGGCGATCGTCCAAAGGCCCGGACGTGGCTTACAGAGTCACCAAGGATGCCCAGCTCAGTGCCCCCACCAAGCAGCTGTATCCTGGTAAGGGGCATGCATGGGCCCTGGGTGTGGGCACGGCTCCCTCTGTGGCAGAGCCCGGAGTTGAGTGGTGGGAGCAACACGCTCAGTTTTCCGGGAAGCCCCTTTGTAGTGAGCTGGTTTTGATCTCATTATAGTGAAAACAGTCCCACCGCCCCATTGTCACCAGCCAAGGTGGGTGCACGGGGCCACATCTGTCCCTGTTGGTGTTCCTGGCATATGTGTCTGCAGCTGTGGACTGGCTGCCAGGACCCAAAATGCAAAAAGATTCGGGGGGGGAGGGGTGTTTCCTTAGGTGATGAGGTTAAGAGAAGCCCCAGGGTCATGGGAAAAGAAATGCTTCCAGACAGAAGCTTCACTGGGGGCAATGACGTTGAGACCCACATGCCTCAGACATCACGGATCCCAGCAAGGTGGTGCAGGCTCAGGACAACTGATTGCCGAGCACCGCGTCCCTGCTTTTAATTACAGGCCCAGAGTGGGGAGCAGCGGTGGCTGCTGAGATGTAGCATCTGCGTTGTCCCTGTCACCCAGCCGTGGGTGTATGCGACCCCCCTCCCCAACCCCGAGTCAGCTAAACCCTCAGGTTCTCTGGACATGGGTCAATAGTCACAGTGGGTAGCCTCCCCCGGCCTTAAATGAGCTCCTGTTTCCGATTTGGGTCAGAAAGGGACTGGGGACCTTGGGTACATGAGCCCCCTTGGGAGACGTTTTATAGTTGGCAGAAGACCCTGCATCATCTTCTGGGTGACCTGGACGTGACCCCGACATTGAGGTGCCAGGCTCAGGCCGTTTCTTGACAAGCTGATGGTGTGTCTGTTCTCTGTGTCCCACTGTCTCTGTAGGGGCTGCATTTCTGTCCCTCAGCTCTGGGCACCCCCCACCTGTCTTCCCGGCCTTCCCTTACGTCCACGGGGGCTTTTAAGCTTTGAGTCTGAGAGCCTGGGTCGGCTCTTTTCAGGACTGCTGCCTGGCTCTGGTGAGACCCTCCAGGCACCGGGTTCCTGCCAGGCCTCTGGAGGAGCCCGCCTTTGGGTGGCCAGGGTTGAGAAGGTCAGTGTGTCCCTTCGGACAGAGGTCGCTGTGAGGGTGCCCTGCTTTGCTCCCATAAGGGCCACAGGAGCTCAGCTTCCCCTAGACCCAGAGGAGCATTTCTTACACAATTGGGGTGAACGTGTCTTTTAGGACCCCTGAATGCTCACTTCCACGTTTGTCCAGAAGTTGCCTGCTTTTCCGCCCCATGCCCCCAGTTTAGAATTCCTGTCTCGACAGGTGGATTGAGGGGAAGGCTTGAGGGAGCTGACCGCCCAGTCCACGGGGACTGTGGCTCTAGAATTAACACCCGGTGCACAGCGGGTGTATAATGCTGTCACATTAAAGGGCCACACCGTCCTGCCTTGGGGGTGATCTGTAGTAAATCCTCAGACAGTTTAATCTGATCCCTGTCACCCAACTCAGGGTCATCTGCACAACCAGCTCCCTGGAACTGCTGTCCTTATGTCCTGTTCCCCTTGCAGTATCTCACGGCAAGAAGTATCAGAGGATCTTAGAATGCAGGCTAATTATTGGAGCTCTAGTATGAATTCCTGAACAGTAAGAAAGGGAATGTTTGTAAAGCTCACATTTTCCTAAGCTCTCAAATTAGTAACCAATTAAGACACTCAAGGGTTTACAAGCTCTTGCAGGGCCTCTGGTCATAATTTGTTTATGTAGTAGGATGGGTGCATGCATGACAATCGCCTCGTAAATGCCAAATACAACTGAGGGTGCTTGGGAATGATTTAAGTAGGAATTTCCGTGGGGTACCTTCTGCAACCCCAAAGTGTCCAGGCAGCGGAAGCTGTCCCAGGCCATGCTCACAGATCAGTGCAGAGTGACTCTGTCCCTGGGATCTGATGAGACTACACAGCGTGTCTCTTCCCTTCTCGCCTGGAAACCTTGGACTGAGCTTGCCGGCTGTCCTTTTTGCTCTGATGTCTGGCTGTGTTTCAGGTGCCCTGTCTGCAGGGTGGCTGCAGAGGAAGGGGTGGTGTGGGTCAGCTGGCTGCAGCAGGACTGGGGGCATGGTGGCCTGAGTTGAGCATAAATGTTTTTAAATGTCTCTTAGTGCAAAGGGAAGTCCATGTCCAGGTGACTTCTTTCTATAACAAGAAAATCCTCTGGAATCCTCCCAAGCGGGCCGCCTGGCTTCTGAGGATGCGGGCTCCCCTTTGCAGGCTGGGCGGGCCCGGGTCATGAGTGGGTGCATGGTGGCTGAGGCGAAAGCACACATCCCTTCCCCCAGCTCAGGCCAGATACAAGGTAACACCTTGATGGGGGTCTAGGAAGCCAGGGCCCCAGGCTGGGGTTCCGCAGAGGCCCTGCCTCCTTCCCAGCAGGTGAGGGTATACGGTTTAGTGCTGTCGGCACTCCTGAGCAAGACAGGGACCAACAGCCTCCCTGATCCTAAGGCGTCTTCCTCGTCGCCTGTGTTCTGAGCTCAGTGGGACCCAGGAGCTGGACTCCAAGCCTTGGGCTTTTCCTGACAGCTAGTACTGGGCGGCCCTGCCACCATGTCCACTGGGCCCTAAGGACAAACCAGACTGTAGGCAGGACCCAAGGCTGTGATGCTCTGGGGAGACAAACTGGAGAAGGTTGCACTGCTTGCCTGGGGGGCTTTCCAGACCTCCCCACCCTCTGCGTGTGGGGGGACTTCGTGGCAGGGTAAGACAGACCTCGAAGAAGCCATCACAGGTTGTCTTTGAGAGCAGGAGGCCAGTGTGTCTCCCAGGCCACCCTGACTTCGGGAGGCTCCCTTCTGCTGCAGCCCCAGGGATGCAGTGCTTCTGTGCACATTGAGCCGGGACCTGCGGCGTCACCCACGGCCATGCTGGCGACCACCCGGCCCCTTCCTCTGTTCTCCTGCCTCGGGGTGGGGTCCTCTCCATTTTCCCTTCCCTGTGGTAATCTTGGGGCTGCTGAGACGTGCTTTATGCTCAGAATCTGAGGCAGGGCCTGGATGTGGCCGTGTCCCCCTGCCCCGTCACCTTCAGCGCTCCCTCCATAGTAGGCTGGGGCTCCGGATCAGATCCCGCCCAGCAGAACATCCTGTCTGATAACTGTTGGCTTAGTAGGATTCAGTTCGATAGCAAACACATTTATGAAACCCCTACTGTCTTCCCAGGGTGCCCTGGCACCCTGGGCCTAAGCCCAAGTAAGACAGAATGATCTAAGCAAGTCAGTCATTCGGGCTCTTAGCGAGCCCACCCCTCAACTGTGACTCTTCTCCAAGAAATAAGGTAAGAGGTGCTGGCAGCTGACTCATTTCTCTCAGCCACCCAGACACTGGGCGATCAAGACGCACCCCTCTGGCGCCCCACAGGACTGGGGCGGACCAGCTCTAAACTGGCAGTAAGTCCATTGTTATTTTGCCAGGGGAGAGATTAATGTCAAATCTAATTTATCTTTTCAGGTGATCTGAGCTGACAAAATCTGTGACCACAGAGATTTAAAAATTGGGAAGCAGGACCTTGATGGCCTGGGGGGGATGGGGTTCAGCTCCTGGGCAACGTGTCACACAGGAGGAAGCACACTGCCTTGTGTCCCATCCTTTCATTATTTAAGACAGGATGCTGGCTGTGAGTGGCACGGAGTGGTCATGGGTGGGGAAGATCAGGTGGCCCTTTGAGGTGAGTCGCTGGCTGAGAGCACAAGTGGGCAGTGCCCGGGCAGGCAGGGGGCTCTGAGGCGCGTCAGGTCAGACCTCGGCACCTTGTCACCCTGGGGACCAAGCAGGGCCGCCAAGGTCCTACTGCTGGCCTCCTGCTGGGACCCGCACAGCAGATCACCTCCTTCTGTGTGGGGCAGCAAGCCGTGACCCCCACTGTCCCCTCCCTTATTGGGGGCAGTGTGACTATAGTACCCTTAACAGACCTCTTCCCAAAGACTTCCCGTTAGAAGAGGCAGGGCAGCCCGAGTCTTGGGCAGGTGGCTGCGCTGACCCCGGTCATATTCCACCTGGAGCTGTCCCCATACTGGAGAACGGGGCCTTAAGTTGTCCCCTGAGGAAGGCCAGGTCACGGTGCGCACGGAACAGACCAGTGTCCAGCTCACTGACCCAGTGGTTGACCCCAGGCTGGGGGCCTTGCGCCTCCCCCAGGGGCACCTTAGCCTGGGGCTTGGGGCCCAGAGGATGGCGCTTTCAACCTGCCCGTGTCTCAGCATTAAGCGCTCACCAGGTGGCTTCTCTGACTTGGCCTCATTCCTTTGGAGCAGCTGTGGCCTCTCTTGCCCTCTCCCTCGCAAGATCCCTCCACCTCAAAGGACGCCGAGGCATAGCTGGTGGTCCCCCACCCCATCCGAGGTCCCGGGACACCCTTGGCCTGGCGCTTGGAGGCCACCTGCTCCCACCTCCCGGCCAGCTGCGGCTGCGGCCAGTCCGCCAGCAGAGGGCGCCCGTGGATAGCCTCCTCGCTGGGACTGCTGGTCCCAGCTCCGCCACCTAATGGGGCTGCTGGCCTTCTGGGCCACCTGGCTGGCCTTGTTACAATTCTAAAGCAGTGGGGCCCTGATAATGGGGTCTTTCCTCATCCGGGCCCGTGAGCCAGGCTCACAGCCCTCGGTAGCGCTACTGAGCGTGGGGCAGCCTCCACCTGCCCTTCTGGTCGTCCACGGCATGTCCCCGCTGACACGTCCCTGGCACCGCTCCCTCCGGCTGCTTCTGAGAGGCACCTTGGCTTGGGGCGAGCATTTCTGGCTACCCCGAGTGTGCGTTGATCTGCCCACCCTTTCCACCAGCCCCCGGGCTCTCCGCAGGATTGCAGATCGCGCGTGGAAGTGAGAAGTGCCGACCTCACCACCACATCCACGGGGAGGAGGGGCCAGGGCTTCCTGTCGCTGTGAAGCGAGGGGCACGCCCGCGGGAGACCTGGGCATGCAGAGCGGCCTGGTGCACCGCGCAGGGCCCGCGTGGGTCTAGCTTCTAATGGCCAAACTGTGTTTGGTCTGTGCTGTGAGGAGCATCCCTCATGTCAACGCAGAGGCTTCCTTCTCCCTCCCTCCCCTATCTTTCCTCCTTCCCTCTTTTGAGTTCTTCCTACTTTTTTCTGTTTTGCATACCAACCAGGAAACGGCAAGAGGAGCCTTTTTAGCGTGACCTCCCGCCTCCCTCCTCTCCCCTCTCTCCTCCCTCCGGGGGAGAAGACCTCTGCTGGGCTCAGGGTTAGGTACTGCACGGGGGTGGGGACGGCGGTACAAGCACACACCCGACACCGCCTCTGCCCAGAGGAAGCTCCCAGTCTAGCGAGTTCCGATGAGGCTTTATACACAGATGTGCGCACAGCTGTAGGAGCCCAGACGACAGCCTCCAGGGCGCACAGCTGGAAGGGCCAATCGCCTTGGCATTTGAACTAAGCCTCCAAGTGAGGAGGCTTGGCTGTGTGTTGATGAGGAAGGCCTGCAGGAACAGTTTGACCAAGGGGCAGGTGTGCAGCAAAGGTTGCTGGGTCCTCAGGCTGGTTTGTGTGCAGAGAGCTGTGGCTGGGCTTGGTCGGGCGCTTCCTGACCGCCTTCTCATCTCCGTCCTCTGTTCCAGCGTCTGCATTCCCTGAGGACTTCTCCATTCTGACCACTGTGAAAGCCAAGAAAGGCAGCCAGGCCTTCCTGGTCTCCGTCTACAATGAGCAGGGCATCCAGCAGATTGGCCTGGAGATGGGCCGCTCTCCGGTCTTCCTGTACGAGGACCACACAGGGAAACCAGGGCCAGAGGACTATCCCCTGTTCAGAGGCATCAACCTGTCAGATGGCAAGTAAGTGGGCTCCACTCAGTAATGCAGGCCTGTTGCTGAAGGGTCAGGGAAGGCCACCCAAAGCCAGCTGGCTGGATAGGGATGTCATAGCAGGTGATGCCGACATGTGCCCAGGAGGGCACCAGGCACAGAGTGCTGGGCTTGGAGTCCTCAGAGCTGGGTCCTGGTCCCAGGTCATCCCCTGTTTCTTTGGGGGGCCGCTTCTGCTCCCTGGGCCTCCATTTCTCCTTAACCAATTACACTAATGTACATCAAATGCTAGCCTCTTGATCTCAGGGGATGCAGGAGAAGGTGTGTGCACACCCAACTTGTCCCAGAGAGGATTTAAGGATACAGGCACATTAGAAGTGGGAGTGAATGATTTACCAAAAGGAAGGCAAGTCGTTGCAGAATTCCCTATTTATTGTAGTTCGAAAGGCACCTCTTTCATGGCTAACATGTCTCTGGCCACGTGCAGTGACTGTTGAAGACCCGCAGGGTGGGATTCCTGTATTTGTCACTGAGCGTTTCATGTAGATCCACGGATTCCACCATTTCCCATCAGAATCTGTCTTCTCCAGCCCCTGTGGTTTGCCGTTGGGGGTTCAGATGGTGCACGCAGGGCAGCAGACTTGCCAAGATCTGCTGACAAGCTTTCAGAGCCACGTGCGGGGCCTCCCGCTGAGCTCACAGGTGTGGACCCTGGACCTCCTCTGAGCCACGAGGAGGCGGAGGCTTGGAGGAGGACTGGGTCTGGCAGTGGGACATTGGGGGTCGCAGTCTCTCCAGCCGCAGTCTGGCTGCAGGGGCTCGGCTCTGAGCTGCTCAACCCATGATGTGGAGGACTAGGGCTTCTTCCTGTGTCTGCAGCAGATCCCTGTCCTGGCATCCCGGGGCACACCATCCCCCCTTCACCCTCCTGGACTTTCTGTCTCTTGCAGGTGGCACAGAATCGCTCTCAGCATCCACAAGAAAAATGTCACCTTGATCCTGGATTGTAAGAAGAAGACGACCAAGTTCCTTGACCGCAGCGACCACCCCATGATAGACGTCAATGGCATCATCGTGTTCGGCACCCGGATCCTGGATGAGGAAGTGTTCGAGGTGAGCAGGAGGGGGCAAGCCAGCCCGCACACTGCCTGGGACAGACGCCGGCAGGCTGTCATTCCTTGGACAGAGCTGGCGCGCCTGCTGTCGGCTCCTGTCTGCTCCTCGGGGGCGGGTGGGTGTTCCCGCATGGACACGGCTTCTGTCAATCTGAAGCCTCTACTGCTGTCTGCAGGGATGTTTGTGGCTGGCAGGAAGGGGCCCTAATATATATGTGTCTCCCGGAGACCAGTTAGGGAAGGACTTGGGTTTATAACCCAAGCTTTATGGGAACATGCAGAGTCCTGCCTTCCGACATCTAAGGGCCATCCTGGGAGGAGGGGCAGCCGCCTTCTGGGTGCCCGTGGAAGGCAGAGCTCGGCCAGCGTGTGGAGCTGCAGGAAGGCACCGGCCACCGCGGCTCAGAGATGCTCGCACCCACTGCCAGCATGGGCAGCTTTCCTGGGAAAGGCCTCAGAGACGGGGCTGGGGCTGAGCAGAAGGGGCCCTGGAGCCCCCACTTCAGCCCATGGAGACCTACGTCCCTCTCCCTCATGGATCACGGTTCCCCTGAGACATTGTTAGAGAGCCTGTCCTACCGCCACACGTGGGTCACCACTGCTGCTGACCCGTGATTCCAGGTGCCCATGGGGGTGCGTGGGAATCACCTGGGAACTTTACAGGTTCCAATCCCTTAGCCCCGTCCTGGGCTGCCGGGGCAGTGGGCCTGCGTCCGGGCCCCAGGATCTGCATTCGGGGAGCACTTCAGGTGACCAGTGCTGTCCCTCTCTTAGGCTAGGTGACGTCCTGCTGCTGGGCCTCCTTTACTTTTACCTAATCAGGCTTCACAAAGGAAGACTTGGGTGTACCACGGGCTCCTTGGCTAAGGCACGTTTGGAAGCCACCAGGCTAGACGGTCCCCGAGGGCTGTCCCAGCTCTTGGATTTCACCTGTGGGGTCCCCAGAGGCAGAGGAAGAGATGGGCCAGCATTTCCTCCCCAAATCGCCAAGAGCCAGTGTGAGCTCCCTGGACCTGCTCGCATGGGTGGCCATGTGGGAATGGCCTACTCTGGGCCTGGCCAGCCTATTTCACCAGCACCTGTGCCTGAAGTGGGGTCTCTGGTCTGCGCATCTGCTCAGTGAATTGGGACCCACCAAGCTGGACAGTGTCAGCTGGACCCTGACAGAGCACCTGGGAGGGGGAGAGGGCACCCGCTTATCACTCCATGTCTACTTGATCGGCAGTGATGCCTGCCACAGACTCCGGGGCCTGCCAGTGGGGAGGGCCGCAGAGGGCAGCAGCCGTGGTGCAGACTGCTGGGGCCAGACTGTCTCCTTTCCCGGGCTGCTGGCTGTGGGACCTCAGGCACGGTGCTCCGGCATTTCCAAGTCTTGGCTTCCCCATCTGTAAAATGGGGTCATGAGTGAAGCACTTCAGCTTTTCAAATAAAAGTGATGTAACTGTTTCTTTCTGGCAGATTCCAAGTAATGGCCCTTTCCAATTTAACCACGTGGTGTCTCTAGGGCCTTTTCAAAGGGCGGTGGGGGTGGGGGGGTGCAGCACTGGTGAAAAGTGGTTTTCTAGCAGCCACATTCTCCCCTGGAAGGATGACGTCCCCCCAGTAAAAGCCAGTCTGCCGCAGCTCTGAGAAGCTCTGGGGGAGCTGGAGGGTCAGGTCGCTGCGGCTCTACACAAGCAGTTTTATACTTAGCACTGTTTCCAGGCAGGGATCTACCAAACTCTAGAGAGCCTCCTGGGGGCACTGGGCTTTCCCTGGGATGTGCATGGCACAGCAGAGAACCCCTATGTCCAAGGTAAAGTGCCATTGAGGGAGATGGCCTGGGATGGAGACTGCCTGAGCCATGATCAACACTTCTGCAGTGGGTGCCCAGCTGTAGCCACCTGGGGCTGTGCCCGGGGCCTCTGTGGGCCAAATGCTGGGCCTGCGTGTAGATGCCAGGCCTGTGTGCAGACGCCAGGCCTGGGTGTGGATGCCAAGTCTGGTGCAGAGTCCGGGCTTGGGTGTGGACGCTGGGCCTGGGTGTGTGTTGTCGGCAGCCCCCTGCTCCCTCGGCCTCCCTAGCCCGGGTGTGAGCCTGGTTTTGATGGGTCTGCCCTGCAGAGTGGGGGCCATGCCTGTGCCTTCCAGGGCAACTCAGGCGGAAGGGAGGTGCACAGATAGGTCTCGTGGGCCTTGGGCTCATGTTCTTCCTTCCAGCCAATGGCCTGGAGCCCATTGCCAAACCTCTCCAAGCCCAGTGTCTTCATCTGTACAGCGAGGCCGGCGCTCTGGGATTTTAGGGCGGTCAGACGGAATTTGAGTGAAATGTCTGTGCCCCTAAGGGTCACAGCCAGCCACCCTGACCCAGAGCCATGGCGGTCAGGACCAGGGCCATCCCAAGGCCCTCTGGCCTGCTGTCAGCCTTCACCCGCCCAGGATGGCTGTGACATGTGTGCTCCTTCCTGGTGGCATGGGGTCACCAGCTGTCCACTATCTCTGCTCTTCCAGACCCATCTTTTGAGTGAGGTGCTGGAACCCCTGTCTTAAAGCTGGGCCTTGAGCTGTGAGGCGATGGAGCCGCTGGCCCACCAGCACACCTGTGCTGAGAAGCCCGCAGGGAGAGGACTGGCGGGAGGCCATGCAGGCCCGAGCCAGCGTCAGGGCCCTGGGTGCTCTGGCCCGGCCCACGTGCTGCCATCTCAGTCCCCAAGAGGCGTGAGCTGGTGAACTGCTGCCCTCACCCCCGGCAGGGCCCCCCAGGTGGGACTGACTGCCCCTAGGGTGGGGTGGTGAGAGCTGGGGGGTGCTTGGGCAGCGTGCCTGGTCACTGTCTTGCCACCCACCTGGTGGGTTTGGCCAAACCCTTTCCCTGCTGCTGTGTCCTCAGATGGAGAGGGTTCTGTGGGGCTACTTAGGGGCGCCGTCTACTGCCACGTTCCTGGAAGGTGGGTGTGTCGCTTGTCCTGTCTCTTCTCCTGGGCCGTGCCTGTGCCCTGGGGCCAGCAAGCAGCTGGGGTCCCAGGGCATTGATCCTGCCCCCCGAGGTGGAGTAGGTGCCGGGCAGGACAAGGGCCCACTGCGGAGAGGGCTGGGGGCTATTACTCAGACCCCTGTGGAGAGGGGTCCTGTGGGGCCCCCCTGAGGGACAGTCTTGTTCTCACCCAGGGCTTAGGAGTGAGCTTTGTATTTTTGGAGACCCTGATGAGAGTGCCAGGGAGAGCCGTGTGCTTGGCAGGAGGCAGGAGGGTGGTTTTCTGCAGGAGCAGAGCTGACTGGGCGGCTGTTCAGGGTCAGCACCGGCCACCAGGACCCCGGGACCACTCACTGCCTGTGTGTTCTTCCCTCCTGTCAACCCTCCCTGTGCCCAGAAGCCAGCGCCAGAGAGGCTGAGTGACCCGTAGAAGGTCACCCAGCAAAACGGTAGCTGAGAAGGGCTGCTCCTGGATCTGAAGTTGCCCACAGCCTGATGGTCCTGCCATGAGGTCATGACAGAGAGAGCGGGCATGACAGTCCCAGCAGCCCCCGCCTCTGTCCACCTGACCAAGGAAACCAGGGCCTTGGAAACTGGGCCGCGACCCTCCCCAGCTGTCCCCTACAGAACCAGTGGGTGCCGGGCCTTGCTCTAGGCTGGTCCTGCGCAGGCCCCGAGGACTTCAGAGTCCCCTGGTCTGTGGGGTCTTGAAGCCCTGGAACCTTCCAGGAGGCGTCAGTACGAGCTATTTACAGGGGCGCTGGCTGCCGGAGCTGGCCTTTGCTATGTGACTGCTGACCTCCACCTGCCGAGCACCCTCCCCTGGCCCAGGCTCTGGAACGTGGGGTGCCCCAGTGGACCCCACACACCTCTGCTGTGCCGTCGGCTTATCTGTGGGCCTGGAGCCAAACAGAGGGGCCTAGTGGGGACGGAGGGCAAGTCAGGGCCTGGTGCTTGGCCGTGGGAGGCCTCTGCAGGACAAGGACCCCCCTTGTGGGGTGAGGCCACAGGAGGGGGTGGGAGAGGAGGAGACCCCAGGAGCTGGGAGCTAGGGGCTCTGGGCCAGGACCCAGATCTGCTTTTAAGCTGTCCACTGTTTCAAGGGGCAACAAGAGCAAACATTCTATAAACTGGAGCTTTTTCTGCAAAATCCCGGGTGCCAGCAGGAAAACGATGGCATCGCATCCAAGTAGCTGCACTCCCGCCCGCCCGCCATGTGGGCCCTCTGGAAGGCCAGGGGCTGAGCTAATCTCCCTGACGCCCTTCTTCTAGGCCTGGCTTTTCCACTGACACCTTCTTTCCTGGAATTCAGCTTCCCCAGGGCAGGCACAGGGCCTCTGCTGAGGAGCTTGCTTAGGGATCCGTGGGGGTGGCCTGGGGTCCCGCTCGGGTGTGCCGAGCTGCCCTTCCCAGACGTGGATGGTGACTATGTCGAGGTCTCCCAGGCGCGAGACAGCGGGCTTGGCATCCGGGGCCTGGGTCCACGTCTGCACCTCCGCTGCCCAGGGTGACCTCTGAGCACCCAGAGCCCTGCAGGAAGCAGCTCAGCACCTGCCACTTGCCAAGGGCCTCCCAGGACAGCCTGTGCTGGGGACACACAGGGGACGACACGGGGCTCAGGAAGCCACAGTCTAGTGGGCTGAGCCGACAGATGTGCCTCCGGGCGGCGGGGCTGTCCGGAGTGTGAAGAAGCCACAGACAGGAGGGTGCAGACCACGTGGGGTGTGATGGGCTGAGCTGCATGCAGACACACAACCCGTGTGTCCTGTGACACCGGGGACTCTGTGGGAGACACGTTCACTGTGGTGGGAGGGGCGTGGCTGTGCAGGGTCCGAATCCTGCCCCTTGTCCACACCGTGGCCTGCTCCGTTTGTCAGCCTCCCCACGGCTTTGTCAGCTTGACCCCACTTTCTCTGCTGAGGGGACCTGCAGGCACCTTCGAGACTGATCTGCTCCCTTCCTGGAAGGCGGCCGAGTGGGGCTCGGGGAGGGCTGGCAGGGCCGGTTCTGAGCTCCCGTGGCATCGTGGGCAGACGGGGATGCACGTGGATCCGGTGGGGGGAGAATCAGAGCCCATGGCTCAGGGCGCTCGACCGGTGGTGTCTGCACTCCCCTTTCCCCACTAGTTGGTAGCTCACAGGCTGGGTGTCCCTCCCAGGGTCCATGGGTGTTTTTCCCATGATGGTGCCAGTTAGTCCCACTCTGGGAACAGGAGGACATGGGCTCTGGAGCCAGACCAGGCAGGAGCCCCAGTACCACCTGGAAAACCAGCCAACACACTCCATCCCCTGCGGCTGGGTGGGCCTGCTACTGTCTGCCCACAGTGCCCGGGTTGGCACCGGCCTGGGAGGCCCCCATACTGCCGTGTCCCAACTGGAGCTGTCAGCATGATGGGGTTCCCTGGGTGGGCCGTGCTGTGCCCTGGGCCCTGTCCCTGTTCCGCCCCAGCCAGCATGGCCGTGTGTGTGGGCCTGTGTTTCCTGACCTCAGATGGGGACATGGAAGCTCCCAGGGCTGAGTCATGGACCCAAAACCTGGCCCAGGGCAGGGGCAGCTCAAACCCAGGGTTTCCAACTTGGAGCTGCAGTCCTGGGTGGGCACCCCCGGATGGCAGTGGGCGCAGCCTCAGGCAGACACACCTGGAAGGGCCTAAGCTTCTGGTTCTGTCCCAAGACCTGCATCCTCTCCAGTCCCTGCTCCCAGCTCTGTGTGCACTTGTGCCTCCCCCAGCAGGGCCTCCCTGCCATGTCAGGCCCCTGCAGGCGCAGGGGGACAGGACTGAGCCAAGGGAAGGCCTCTTGCCAGTCTTCAGCTCTGCCTGCTTTTCACAGACCTCCCCTAATTTCTGGGAAGGTCAGAGACATGACCTTCTCCGTGAGCTCCCTGGGCCGCTGCAGAGCACATGTCCCCAGTTTGGTGTGCCCCCTCCAGAGGAGGGAGAGGAGGGGTCCTTCCTGTCTCTCCCAGCTCCTGGCTGCATCCCTCCAGTGTCGGCCTCCATCTCCACGTGGCCTGTCCTCGGTCCCAGCATCTCCCCAATGCATGTCTCTTAGAAGGCCACTTACTACTGGGTGCAGGGCCCCTTCTGATTCAGGACGGTCTCATCTCAAGACCACTGACTTGATTACATCTGCGAATACTGTTTCCAAATGACGTCACATTCCCAGGTTGCAGGGGTGGGGACATACGCTCTTTTTTGGGCTCACCATTTAGCCTGCTGCTCAGACCAGCATGGAAAGGGGTTTTTTCTTGTCAGTGCTGGTGGGGCATAGT
This sequence comes from Manis pentadactyla, assembly GCF_030020395.1. Taxonomy (NCBI): domain Eukaryota; kingdom Metazoa; phylum Chordata; class Mammalia; order Pholidota; family Manidae; genus Manis; species Manis pentadactyla. The sequence continues at coordinate 219,448,505 of NC_080021.1, forward strand.
TAGCATGAGGTTAATTAAAAACAAGTCTCTGGATGTAAATATTTGGTGGATTTTACACTGAGCCTCTCTCAGACTGCTGGACCGCGTCTGGCCCAGGAGCGGAAGGGTCAGTGCTTCCCAGCAGAGGGGCTGCTCAGGGACAGGCCTGTACACACCTCCTGGCTCAGACGGACGGCCGACTGGCCAGTGAGGACAATTTGCACGGAACTGGGGGCATGTTTTCTGATTCAGGTTCGGGAAGGGCTGGGCAGTGGGTGACCCGCCTGGGGCTGGCAGCCTGTGGGCTGGGGGCCAGGGAGCAGCGGGCATCCAGGAAGGGCCACGCGGAGCAGGGTGACCGTGGGTAATAGCAGTTCCCTCATTCATGTCCCCACCGAGGCCTTTCATCTGGAATTGCACTTTGAGTGGTTGGAGGTTTTTGGGGGTGGGGGCAGGCCGTCTCTGCCTGGGGGGCCTGGCGAGGAGGCCTTGCTTCTGCCCACACCCCGTGGAACCTGGGACCTGGCACCTGCTGCTGCCTGGCCCAGGAGGGCTTCAGGCTTGGGGAACCGAGCACCAGGGCTGTGTCCGGGCCCCAGGGGGCTGATGTGAGGCTGGAAGCTGGCCTTGGGGAATGACTTCATGCCGGCTTACTGCGACTTTCTACTCTGTGGGTTCCCTGGAACGATGGTGCCTGGGGCTCTGGGAGAGGATTGCCCCTGTGCTGGGACCTGCAGTGCCACAGTGGGCCTGGGGGAGAGGGGACAGGCCACTGAAGGTGAAGCTTCTGGATGCTGGGTCTGCAGTGGTGGGGGACAGTGGCCGAGGGGAGCCCATCTGCCTGGGCCTGGCAGGTGCCAGTGTGGGTGGCTAGAGGGCAAGGGGGCCTGCCATGTGCACGGGGCTTCTTCCTTACCAGCCAGCCAGCACTGGGGGACCCTGTACGTTCTGTGACAGTGTCCGAGGGCCCCAGGGTGCAGGCACATGTGTCCTGTGCAATCTCAGGCTCCAGGACGACCCTGGTGGCAAGTAGCCGCTTATTGTTACAGTGACATAATTAAATCATTGTCATTACTGCTGTCATCTTCCTTGTCTTACAAATGGGGTGGAGGGGGGGGAGGGTCTGCATGCTCAGCTGGGAAGTGGAGGAGTGGCCATCCAGGCCTCCCTGCGGAGGGCCTTCTCTCGGGATGCAGTGTGAGGGTTGGGGTGCCTGGGGCCCCCTCTGAGGGGCAGACTGCACCGGGAGGCAGGGTGCGGGGCTCTGGGGCTGGCTGCCGGTCTTTGGCGCCATGCCTGCAGGGTGTAGGTGGCCCCAGGAGCCCTTTCACGGCTTGGGAGGCAGAGACTGTGATCCCTGAGGGTCAGCTCACACCCTTCTCGGTGCGCCGCCCCTGAGCGCGTGTGCCCAGGGCTGGGGCGCCGATGGGCCCGCTGACTTTGCGCAGGACTTCCGCGGGAGGGCTTTGATGGTCCGGCTCTGAGTGCATCTCAGACTCAGTCCCCGTTGTGCCCCAGATGTGTCGGAAGGACAGGGGCTGTGGAGCTGTGCCCTGTGGCCTCTGCTCCCTGAGGAGCCTGGCACAGCCAGGGGGGGCAGGGCTGTGCCTCTGCGGGTTCGCCCCCCTCTGGTCAGCTCAGTGCTGACGTGGGCATGGGTCATGGTGCAGAGTCTGCTCCAATGGGCCACTGGGCTAGCTGGCACGGTGCCTGCGGAGCAGCCCTGGCCTGGACATTCAACCCCTCCCGTCGCCCTGCCCAGCCCCCGTAGCAGGGGCGGCATGCTCTGCCCACAGTGAGGGTCCTGCAGTGACTGTGGGTCTGCAGAGACCCCGAGCTGGGGCTGGCTGTCACAGACGGGCCACGCTTCTCTCTCCGTCGACAGTGGGACTCGGGAAGGCCTTTCCAGGCGGGGACCATGTCCTGGAACCCCGGAAACGAAGTGCAGTAGGACAGCAAGTGAATTCCGCACTGGGGTTCACAGCAGTCACTTGTGCAAGTGTGTGGGGAGGCGACGTGGCGGCGGTCCCTGCGGCGCAGGTGTGGGTTGTGGACGTCGAGCTGTCAGTGGCCACGTTCGGAACAGGGCAGGATGATCGAGGGTCTGGACCGTGATCAGAGGCTGAGCTAAGGCTTGGGTTCTGAGCCGAGGGTGGGGAAGGCAGGATGGAGAGGGAGATGGCACCCAAAGGTGGAGAGTCTCGCCAGGGCGTGGGGGTGAGGTGGGGGCGGAGAAAGGACAGGGAAAGGGATGTTCACAGGTGGGAAGCGGCAGCATCCGCCTCCTGCACCAGGACCACCTCTGAGGCCGACCCTCCAAAATGCCTTCCTTGGCCTCCCCAGGCAGTTAGTTAGTCACTCGTCTCCTGGGCTGCCTCCCGAGGATGCACTTGACTTGACCTTGAGACTTGGGCTCAGAGACACTCATTTATTCATCTCTGTGTCCATAAGGCTCATCTTAGAGGCGCTAACAAGGCTGCTTGAATGAGGGAGAGTGAATAACGGTGCTGCCTGCCCGCGTGCAGGAGGAGCTGGGGAGCCTTTGTCGGGGCCGAGGGCCGGGGGCGGCGGTAACGGCGGTGGTGGTGGTGGTGGTGATGGTGAAGGTGGCCGTGTGGCTGTGTGCCAGGCCCACTGAGTATTCTGCACATGCCGTCGCAGTCTCCAGGTCCTTTGTGAGTAGGTCTTTCTATCCTCTTCTACAGATGAGCACACGGAAGCCTGGAGAGATTAAATGGTGTGCTTATGTCTGCACAGCTGGTGAGGGAGGGTCCAGAGCCCAGGGCTCTGGAGGTCAGTACCTTCCCCCCTGTGCTGGGAGGTCAGTACCTTCCCCCCTGTGCTGGGAGGTCAGGACCATCCACATGTGCTTGCAGGTCAGCTCCTTCGCTCTGTGCTGGGAGGTCAGGACCGTCCACCTGTGCTGGGAGGTCAGGACTGTCCACCTGTGCTGGGAGATCAGGGCCATCCCCCTGTGCTGGGAGGTCAGGGCTTCCCCCTGTGCTGGGAGGTCAGCACCTTTCCCCTATGCTGGGAGGTCAGCGTCTTCCCCATGTGCTGGGAGGTCAGTGCCTTCCCCTTGTGCTGGGAGGTCAGGGCCTTCCCCCTGTGCTGGGAGGTCAGGGCCTTCCCCCTGTGCTGGGAGGTCAGGGCCTTCCCCATGTGCTGGGAGGTCAGCGCCTTCCCCTTGTGCTGGGAGGTCAGGGCTACCCCTTGTGCTGGGAGGTCAGGGCTTCCCCCTGTGCTGGGAGGTCAGGGCCTTCCCCATGTGCTAGGAGGTCAGCGCCTTCCCCCTGTGCTGGGAGGTCAGCGCCTTCCCCTTGTGCTGGGAGGTCAGCGCCTTCCCCCTGTGCTGGGAGGTCAGGGCCTTCCCCATGTGCTGGGAGGTCAGCGCCTTCCCCTTGTGCTGGGAGGTCAGGGCTACCCCTTGTGCTGGGAGGTCAGGGCTTCCCCCTGTGCTGGGAGGTCAGCACCTTTCCCCTATGCTGGGAGGTCAGGGCCTTCCCCCTGTGCTGGGAGGTCAGGGCCTTCCCCCTATGCTGGGAGGTCAATGCCTTCCCTTTGTGCTGGCAGGTCAGCGCCTTGCCCTGTGCAGTGGTACCCAGGGTCTGTGCTTGTTCTGTGGAGCTTGTCACAAAGTGTGCATCCCTGTGCCCAGCAAGCTCCCTGCTCCATGGTCAGTCCAATGTCCATAGCTGCCCTGGAAGTCCAGAGGGGAGAAGAAAGGGACAGCACCATTTGTGTGCCGCCCAGGTGACAAGTATGGGCATTTGTGATTGTCTGCATTGGTCATCTCAATGTACCGAGTGAAATATCCAGGGTTGCACAGCCAGCAGGGGGAGGATATGAGAGCTAGGGCGTTTCTGGAGTCTGGTGAGTTCTTGAGGAGGTGGGTCTGTGGGCTGGGCCCCTGCCTCGCCCCTCGGTCTGAGGACAAGGTGTCCCTTCTCTGAACTCACCAAGCTAGCCCTGTGGCTAGTTTCAGGGTCTGATGAGGCTGGGACTTGACCACCCCCTGGCCCCGGTGCCTCCAGTCCCAGAGACTCAGCACTGTTTGGCAGCCTGTGCCAGCATGGGTGTGAGTAGATGACCCCAGACACCCTGGAGCAGCACCTGGCTCGTGGCCCAGGTGAGAACTGGACTGGGACCAGAGGCAGCCAGGTGGCGGGGGATGGTCTCAGACAGGGACCAGCAAGGTAGGACCTTGGGGGTGGCAGTAAGTGGTTTCTGACCACATGGAAATATCTCTTTAACCATCACCTAAATAGTGCTCAACTCACTGTCAGACTGCATGGGTGCTCCAAAAATCATGGAAAATACTATTTAGACATCTGGCTTGGGGCCTTTCCTTTTCCGTGGAGTGACTCGTAGGTGAAAAATGTCACTGTCAGATTGTAAATGTGATTTGTTTGGGCCACAAGAGCTTGTCAGGAGAATTGGGTGGCTGTTTAGGTGTGAACTGTTCCAAGACACCAGGGAAGTGGATCATAGATCAGCACCTTCCTGCCCCCGCCCCATCTCCCAGCCCGTGTGCTGCTCACGCCTGTCAGAATCTACCAGGCTCCCTGGGAAGAGCTTTGCCAGGGTAGCCAGTGGTTGTGGTACCTGCCCGTGTCCCTGGTGCACACCAGTGCTGACTCCATGCTACGTGTTACTGGGACATGCAGTCACACCACGGCTCCTGCTCACGGAGGCTGGGGTGGGCTCCACCCGCCCAGCAGTCCCCGAGGTGCGGTGGAAGCCCAGGTGTGCCAGCCTGCAGAGCCCTGGCGTTCCCCAGTGCCTTCCTCTGTCTCCCCTGCGTGAGCTGAGCTGGGAGCCCTGCGCCCTGTCTGAGCTGCAGGTGCTTGTGCCGAGGTTGCTGGGCACATGGACTTGGACTGGGCTGCCTTTTGCAAATCTGGCCAGAGCTCGCTGGTGGCAAGAAAGCCTGTGCCGCCTCCTGTGTTTGCTCCACGGACTGCATGCTTCCCATCCGCTCCTGCAGCCTCGAGCAAGACACGTTTGTCTTCTCAAATGATCTGTGGGTCTCGGCTTACAAGCGTTGAGGTGCTCTGGCCGAAACTGGAGCACAGAATCTGTAGGAACGGCCAGGTGTGTGGCGGGACCCCTGAGGGCTGTTTGGGTTGGACCAGGCAGGGCTGTGGTGCGGGCCGGCAGAGGTGGGCTGGCTTCCTTGGGGACTGTGGGACTTTTGCCGAAAGGAGGAATGCAGGGTAGCATGGCCCAGGAGAGGAAAGAAGGAGCCAGCCTGTTGGAGGGCGCAGTGGCGCAGACCCCCGGCCCGGCGGGCCAGCCGCGGGAGCCTCCTTCGTTTGGTCAAACTCCCCGTTTTCCGACCTCAGAGCCCCCAAGGGTGCAAAGCCCTCCAATGAAAACTTTGCAGTTTCCTCGGCTCACAGCAGAAATACAGCCTGACATGACAAAAACCTCATTATCAGAGAAGGCAGAGCTGATCCCCTCAGCAGAAATGTCCCCAACTCGGCGAGGGCCAAGGACAACACGCTCCCTGCTGCGTCCGAGTGGCTGCCGGCCTGTCCTTGGGCATTGAGGCCGTGCAGCGGACTGGCCACAGTGACCCCCGGACATGGGGGCAGAAGCTTCTGGGGGCTCAGCAGAGCTTTATGAAGCTGGCAGGGGGCAGAAATAAGGTGCGTAAAAGGAGAGAACTGCGGCCATCGTCAGAGCAGGGGATGGAGTTACAACAGCGGTGCCCGCTCCTCTGGGTGACCAGGGGGCTCACGGGCAGGCCGGGCAGGGCCGGGCGTCTCCGCCTGAGGGATTCAAGGGCTCAGCCTGGGATCAAGGTTGCAAGCAGGTGCAGCCTGACTGGTGGGGCTGGCCCCTGCCCCCATGTGGAGGGCTGCCTGGAGGCAGTGGTGGTGTTTACAGGAACTAGAAGCCCTGGCTGCCGGATGTTCAGGACACACCAGTGGAACTTCAGGGAGACCAGGCAGCCTTGGGGTGGGAACAGTGGAGTGGCAACTGGGAGCCCACACTCTGTGCCCTTGTGAGAGCGGCGCCCCCTCTGAGCCTCGGTTTGTGCATCCGTGGATGGAGATGAGAGAGAGGAGACCGGGCTAGGGCTCTATTGGGGAGGCTGTGGGGGTGGCTAGGGGCCCACCCACGTGAGCACAAAGGGAATCACTCTCCCGAGATGCCCCGCAGGCTGGGGGCAGTGCACGTGGGGAGAGCCCACACCCCGGGGCTGCAAGGGGCTCAGGGTCAGTCCCAGCAGCCCTCAGACCAGCGGTGTGGGCTGGGGCCTGCATGTGACACGTGTAGAGCTGGGCACCCGGGGACTGGGCCAGGAGCTCACACGCGCTGCCCGCTGCCCAGGGCTTGGTGGGATGAAGGGACGAAGCCTGGTGAGGCTCTGTGGAGGGGGTGCCCAGCCGTGTGGGGAGGATGGAGAGCAGTGTCCTGGTCGGCCAGAGTGGGAGTGGGGGACAGTGAGGTGCAGAGGCATCTGTGTAGGGCTGGTGACACCCCCACACCACAGGCAGGTGACGGGAGCTAGCAATTCAGGGCAGAGGGGTCAACTCAGCAGAGCCCGGGATGCTCAGGGAACCTCACAGCCACCGTGGGGCGAGGTGGCACTGACTCAGGGCAGATGGCCACCAGGCCCCTGTCAAGTACGAGGTAGTGGTAGGAGTGCCTCGGGGGTGAGGAGATGCGCAGTAGGACCTTCCTGGTTCTGGAAAGTTCTACCTCACTGCCTCAGTTTACCCATCTGTAAAATGAGGGTTGTGTGAGGCTCAGAGAGACACCCAGCAGTGGCCAGTGAACCCACCAATGGTGTCGCAGTACCCTGAGTGGAAGGACTCCTGGCTCAGACACCTTGAGCTGACCCACTTCCAGAGCCCAGAGATCCATCCCGCTGACCTCAGACCCCTCACCTGGAAAATGAGATAAAGGGTTTTATTCTTTAAAACAAGTCCTGTAAGCCCTTCTTACCTAACATCCTCTGGGCGGCCTGGAGTGTGAGCCTGCCGGGGACCCCGGTCCTCCATGAAACGCTTTGAGAAGCCTGTGCTGGGGCCCAGTGTGTGAGGGGGCCGTGGGGGGCAGGAGGCTGTGGGCTCCCAGGGGTACCCAGCAAAGGGAAGGCCCTGCCTCAGGTGAGCAGCCCTGGGTTTGAGTAGTGGTACTGGTTATCGGTGGGGCACGTGGAATCACTTCAGCACAAATCTTGAAGCCTAGGAAACCGATACCCAGAGGGACCGCTGGGGCCTGGCGAGGTCCTGTGCCCAGCTCACCTGCCAAAGCAGGCAGGGGTGTGGACTGTTCTGGGCAGTGGGGTGGGGCCTGGGGTGGCTGGTCCCCTGTGCCCGGTCACTCTCAGGCCCTCCGTGTCTGGGGCCACGTTCACCGCCTTCTTCCACCAGCTACAGAGCAGCTCCCGAGGGCGTCTCGGGGCACCTGGGCCAGCCAGAGGCATCCCCAAGGGCAGGGTCTCCCTTTCTGTTTCCATTTCAGATGTGAGTCACCCAGACCAGAAGTTCCTGTAAAGGTCGTCTCTGCATTGCACATGCGTGCATGCACACACACATTCACACCCATATGTGTACACACATGCATGCACACCCAATAACCCCACATCCTACAGGGGGGCCTGTGGGTCTGGGGGTTGCTAGGCTGCCTCCAGGGGAGGGGGACACAGCCTCTTCCAAGGTCAAGGCCAGGCTGATGGAGGGCTCCTGGGGGTCAGAGCCCCTCCTATCTCCAAGGGGGCAACTGGCATGGAGAAGTCTTGGGGCACACTCAGTGCCTCAGACGGTCAGTTCTGACCTATGTCCAGCCTCACAGTGCCAGCATCCTGCTCCCACTAGACCCAGGTCAGGTCCCGAGGGGCTCACTGTGTGTGGCCCTGGTAACCACAGACTGGCATCCCCACCCAGCCCCGGGCTCCAGCCTTCTGCCCTGAGCCCGGGGATGTCCTGCTGACTGCGGGCACAGGGCTCAGAGAGGGGCTGCCGGCTGTGGGCAGTCGGGGCCTGGGCTTCCAGCCCCCAGCACCTGCCCTCAGCAGCTGCTGTGAACGGCTTTACCAGGAGGGCACTCAGGGGGCATCAGGGTCTGCAGTTTGGAGTCTGGTTTCCCATCACATACGGCTTCGTAACAGTGCTGTCCACACACAGTCATAAAACTGGACCACGTGTCTCACAGTTGATGCGGGCCAGCCAAGGGGCGTGCCGTGTCCCAGTCCCTGGGTGGGGGATGCCGGGAGCTCTCGGTGGAGACGGATTCTGAGGTCGCCCCTGGTCTGGTGTCAGCAAGGAAAAGCACCGTGGGAGATGAGACCCTGTAAAGGGCGCCCGAACTGTTTGGCGGCCCTGACCCAAGAAGCGGACCCGAAGCCCTCTCAGGGGCAGGGTGTCCTTCGCCTCCCTGAGCTCTGGGCAGGCGCTCTGCCCGGCCGCACGGGGGTGGGCAGAGGGGCCGGGCCGGGCCCAGGCTCCCAGCGGCTGCGTCCTGTCTGGGGTAGCCTGGCTGCTGGTAGCTGGGCTGCCAGCTTTGCACGCGGCCCTCTTGCTCCAGAGGGACGTGTGTTGGCTCTGCCTCGATGTTCCAGAAGGAACAGAGGGAACCCCTGCGGTCTCCTGGGGACAGAAGGAGGCGCATTCTCCAGGGGTGTTACCTTCGGCTCAAAATGCAAGGTCAGAGTTGTCTGAAGACGGGGACGGCTGTGCTCAGTCGGGGCTGCACCCTAGGATGACCTGAGCTTTCAGCACCCCGAATCCCAGTCCCTACCCCAGAGCCCACTAAGTCAGGTGTCTGAGAGGGGGCCCAGTTCCCTGTGGTCCCTACTGGGCATGGGGCCGAGGAGACAGGACCTCTCCCTGCCCTGCACCCAGCATGGTCTTCCAGGGTCAGTGAGGGTCCCAGGGCTCTGGGCCTTGGGCATACTTGAGGGTGGTACCCCCAGCCCCTCAGCCAGGGCTGACCAGTGTCCCACAGCACCTCATTAGTACTTTGGGGTACATTGGCCATCCTGTCTGCTCAGAACCACCTGAGGTGAGAGAGTGAGAACCTCCCAGGGCCCACAGCCTCAAGGGCCCGAGTCCTACCTGCCGTCCGTCTCCATGGTGACCGGGGTCCCTGGCGTGAGGAGGGCAGAGGGCAGGAGTTTCTTTGGAGTTGTTCAGGGTGCTCCAGCTCCTCCTCCTCCAGGCCCTGGGGGGCTGCTGATGTCATGGAGCCCTCCTCCCTGCCCCTCTGGGAGGTGACACAGAAGCAGCCCCCTGGCCCTGCTGTTTGGGGGCAGGGGAGACATCTGCTCCTTCCCGGAGCCTGGGGGCAGATCTCGTGCCATGCTGGTCCCCCCAGAGTCCTGCCCCGAAGCTCCCTGCTCCTGAAGGGGTGCCTGGGGTTGTAAGGACCCCTTCCTGTGTGCAGGGAAGACATGGTGGGTGGGCTGGAAGGGGCCCTGGCAAGGATGCAGGTCTGGAGTTGACCCAGCTTGGAGCGGCTCTGAGCGTGAGCCTCAACATTGGTGCCTCCGTTTCCCTTCTCTGCTGCAGGTTGGGGGACAGATAGACCCCTGCCCTCAGAGGGCACTCACACAGAGTGGACTGGCATAATCTTTGGGGTGAAAACCCACTCATGGGTTTGGTGGGAAAAATGACTAAAGTAGTACAGGTTTGTGAGGGGGGAGGGCTGGGAATGAGGGCGTTTCGTACTTGCAGAGTGGCTGCAGCCGGGCCCTTGACCCATCACGTGTTCACTGCTGCCATATGGGAAGTGGGCAGCGGGGAAGCAGGGCTGACTGAGGCTGGGACAGCGCGAACGTGAGCTTGGATTCCAGACCCTGGGGTGAGTCCTTGGAGACACCTCCTGCCCTGTGCCTGTTCAGGGGCGTTTGTGCCCCAGCCTTTGGCCAGGCGCCTCACCAGGGTGGCATGTGCAGGCCTGGGAAGCCCAGTGCTGGACCGGGTGCCCTGAGGTACAGGGACACAGATGTGCCAGGCACGTCCATGGCCTGAGGACCTGGGCTGTCCTGGGAAGCAGGCCCTTGACCAGATGATGGTCATGCAGCGTGCCGGCTTCTCGGTCAAGGGCTCCGCCAAGTGCCAGCAGCCACAGCTGCCCTCCCTCAGGCCCCCGAGCCCCCTCTTCCTTCCCGTGAACTACATTTGGAGAACATATGTTCAGATGTCAAGCTACCAGCTGAACGGGGAAAATACTGTATTTGGATTGGATAGAATTTGAACTAGAAGTCATGTTGCTTAATAAAAACGTGTGGTTTTGATTCATTGTCCTGTCATATGGTTCTCGTCTGCTAGAGAGTTTAAAATGTGGTCCAGGAGCCTTTGACATCCGCAGAGAAGGACAGGGAGAGAGAGGAAGGGGGGAGGGAGGGATAGAGGGCGAGAGAGAGGCAGAGGGCAGGTGTGGCCGAGGAGTTCACAGTGGCCCCAGGGCCTGTCCTTTCCTGTCACACATAATGTTTTCTGAAAAAAGTGCCCTGAGGGTGAGCAGTTGCAAAACAGCCTTGTGGCTGGATGGGATGGGCCCTGCCTGGGCACCGTCTCCAGCCTCATGGTTCGGGCATTTGGCATGTTCTTCCATGTTCTGTTCCCTGTGCTGAGCCTGGTGAGGGTGGGGGGCAGTGGTTGGCACCATCCAGGCTGCATTGAGGTGGCCCCGTGCCCCTGCTGTGGGACTGTGCTGCAGGGCAGGTGACCTCTTGGGCCTCGCTTCAGAAGCGGTCAGCTTCAGATGGGAGCTCATAGGTCATACATCTTGCAGGCAGCCGAGTGACCATGTGTCTGCAGTGAGCACCATCAAAGCACTAGACATTCAGAACCATCACTGTACAGCCTGTTTATACCCACCTGGCTGGGGCCCAGGAGATGGGGAATGTTCTGTGCCAGGCATGAGATCTGCGCATGGCAGTCCCAGTAGCAGACCCCTCGGTTTTCTGTCATCCACACAGCTTGACGAGCGACAGGGAATAAACCGGCAGCACGCTTTTCTAGCCGACGCAGGGGACTGTCGGCTGTCAGGAGCGCGCCTCTCCGTGAACCAGAAAGTCCAGGGCTGCTGGTGGCGGCTTGCCCGCATTGCTGCATGTGTCTGTCATTTCCTTTTTAGGCCTGAATGGTTTTCCACTGCAGGGATGTGCCACAGTTTGCTGTCCATTCATGTGTTGGTGGGCATTTGGGCTTGTGCATGGTGCCTCCATGAACATGGGTATATGTGCTTTTGTTTGAATCCCTGTTTGCCATTCTTACTTGGGTGAACTGATTTGGGCAAATGGTTTATGTACCTGTCTTAGTTCTTAGGATTAGAATGTTAGGTTATATGGTATTCTGCCTCTTTAAAAATAAACCTCCGCTTCTGTGGTTGGGGGTGATGGGAAGGAGGTAGGGTACCTCTAAGCTCTTACCGTTCAGGGAGGAGGAGTTTATAGGCTGTATTTCTCACCCATAGTGCACAAGCTCTGAGCACTGCGCCAGGCACCTGACAGGTGCTCAACTGGTGTCTGGTGAATGGATGGATGGATAGGTGGGTGCGTGGGTGGGTATGTAGTTGAATGGGTGAGTGGATGGGTGGGTAGGTGGATGGACGGGTGGGTGAATGGACAGGTGGACGGATGGGAGGATGGACAGGCGGGTGGCAGGCCTTCTTGGCTTGAGTGATTCCTGGAAGCAGTAGCTCTCTGAGCAGAAGGCTGGCCCTGAAGGTGTTCCTCCCGAGGTGTGGCCCAGGCTGCTCTCTGCCTCAAGGCACCAGGCTGGCCTCTTGGTTTCCCGTGTGGGTCCCCTGTGTGCCTCTTGTTCAAGAGCTTTTGTCCTTTTCCAGGGTGACATCCAGCAACTGCTCTTCGTCTCAGACCACCGGGCGGCTTATGACTACTGTGAGCACTACAGCCCTGACTGTGACACCTCGGTCCCCAACACCCCCCAGTCCCAGGACCCCAACCCAGATGAATATGTGAGTCAGCCCCTCCGCGTTCATGGTGGGCGCCGGGGGCAGACCCCCTGGGAGGGGCGGGCCGGGCAGGGCAGGGGTGGAGGCACCCAGAAGCCATGGGACCCCCACCTAAAATAAACCCCTGAGCGGGGATGTGAACTGACCCAGAGAGAGCCGCGGGGTGCCTCCCTCACTGCACCCACAGTTGGGGCCCCAAAGCGGCAGTCACCATGGCTGATTGTAGAGGATCTTTCACACACGTTTCCAGGTGGAGAGCGGGGCGTCCTCACCGGCTCACCACCGGGGTGGGGGTGTGTGAGTAGACGTGCTGCGGGGCCAATACTGCTGGCTGGGAGCTGCGGGTCCCCTGACCCCGAGTGGCAGCAACTATGGCAAATGGCCTCGTCCTGAGAGTCCAGGGAGCCCCTGCCAGGGGCCTGCTGTGGCCTCTGGCCGGCCTTTCCCATGCACCTGCCCCCGCATCCCAGCAGCCACTTCGGTCCAATTTGTTTGCAGTTATTTCTACCACTTCCAAACGGAAGTCCCCTCCGCATCTCGGTCAGACGTGACAGTCCTTCAGCCGGGCCATTATCGCCCCCCTGGCCTCTGCTCTTTCATGAGCTGTTGGGACAGAAGGAAGGGCGGCCCTGCTGAGGCAGCGGGCACATCTTAGGAGCGCTGAGCTCCTGCAGCTGAGGCTCCTGGTTTCTGACTGGCGTGGCGCTGTGGATGGGGTCCCCCGTGGCTACGAGTGCTGCCCACAGTGGGGTGGGCTCCAGGGAGGGCTTCGGGGTCTCGCTGGCAGGAGCCGCACTTGGGCTGGCTCTGCTGGCCCTCCGGTTCAAAGGGGCAGATGTCTGGACTTTTTGGACTCAAATTCCTTGGAAGGGGACCTGGGGTACTCATTTCCTGCCGTCTCATGGGGCTGGCTCAGCCTCCCCAGGAGCTGTACGGGGCTCTTGCCTGGCACTGGGCCTGGCTCTGTGTTGCCCGCTCTGCCAGGCTGAACCCACACGAGAAAGGGAGCGGGCTTGGCTCTTGCTGGGGTCTGTCCTTCCTCATGTGGCCCCGATCATTTTCAGTACCCAGAGGGAGAAGGAGAAGGCGAGACCTACTACTATGAATATCCCTACTATGAGGACACAGAGGACCCGGGCAAGGAGCCCACCCCCACCAAGAAGCCCGTGGAAGCTGCCCGAGAGACCACGGAGATAGCAGAGGTCTGGCTGGAGGCCGCAGTGTGGTGGGGAGGGCGGGAGGGGGCTGGGGTCGGCGTGAGGGACCGGCTGGTGATGCTGGGAGACTGGGAGGCCTTGGGTGGGAGCCGGCGGGAAGCCAGGGACGGGGGCCGAGTGACCGTGTGTGCCCTGTGCCCACGGGGAGGTGGGCAGAGGGCTTTCCACCGCGGTGACCTTGGGACACACACGAAGGAGCACCTGCTGCTCTGCATCTGGGAAGCTTACTTTCTGAATTTTGAGGTAGAATTCACCCTTTCCAGGTGCAGATTTGGGCTTTAGTCCATGCAGGGCACTGTCTGGGCCCCTGCTCGAGTCCACGGGGCTCTGGTTGGCCAGGGTCTGTGCTCTGTGCCCCGCTCAGGAGGAGGGGCCCGGGGCTGGGCACGCTCCCTAAGCCCGCGTGTCCCGGCCCCACCCTCAGGAGCTGACCCCGACCACCACGGCAGCCCCCCGAGAGCCCGACCCCAGTGAGGGGCCCAGGAGGGAGGACGAGGACCCCGGCATAGGCATAGAGGACTATGACTACGTGCCCAGCGAGGATTACTACACACCGCCCCCCTACGAGGACCTCAGCTACCACGAGGGCGTCGGGAGCCCCGACCAGCTCCCCGACGAGCTCCCCGAGCACAGCGAGGCCGAAGCCCCCACCAGCACCGCCGGCACCTCCAACTCCTCCAGGGTGACTGCTTCCCTTCCGCGTGGGCTGGGCCAGGGCGAGGGGCAGCACCCCATTCTCTGCTCCCCTGTCCTGGGTGACTCCCCTGCTCCCCGACCCCGGGGTCCTTGGTGGCTGGGCTTTTTTAAATGCCCCCCATGGATGCTGAGCAAGTTTGGAGTCTCCGACTTGCTGAGTCATCTCTGTGGTCAGTTTTCATCTGCAAAACGAGTGGAATGAGCCCCAGCCTCCAGGTCGCTCGGGGTTCAGGTGGAGATGCCTGGGGACATCCGTGTTTGCAGGCAGTGTCCCTCTCTGTGTCTGGGGGGGAGGTCAGGCTGGACAGGTGCATGAGCTGCCGAGCAGGGCAAACGCAGGAGACGGGAGGCTGGTGGTCCTCGGTACGGCCACGGGCTGAGTCCCACCCGTGACCTGGGAGAGTGGCATTGACTCTCTCCGTCCACGTCCTCATGCCCTGCAGGGTCCTCTGCCCGCCTCTTGGGTTGTCACTCTCCAGGTTAGGGCTCTAGCCCAGCCCGCAGCACACAGTGAACACTTAAAAATGGCCATTGTGTGATGCCAAATTCTCTATGGCCACAGAGTTCCCAGGTTCTCGTGGCCCACACCCATCAGCGGGCATGGGATTAGGGGCATGTTCCCAAGAGCCCTGGGGTCCTGGGGTGGAGAACCTGATGGTACCGACATTCCTAGGTTCATGGTGCAGGTATTGCTTGCCGTGGGGCCCTGGGCAGTTTGGGGTGACACTTTTCCCATTGTGAGAGAGAGGAATCTGTGCGCAGAGGCCACTAGGGAGCTCCCTCAACAAGGTAGACAGCAGACTCCTGGGAGGTCTGCCCTTCTGCCCCGAGACTGTGGGGCCTGGAGCCCGAGAAGGGAGGGATGTGACGTCCAGTCTCCTGGCGTCCTCTGTGACCCCTGCCGCCCCCTCTCCCTGCAGCCGGCCCCGCCTCCAGGGGATGACTTGGAGGGGGAGTTCACCGAAGAAACCATCAGGAACCTGGATGAGAACTACTACGATCCCTACTATGACCCCACCATCTCCCCATCAGAGATCGGGCCGGGCATGCCTGCCAACCAGGACACCATCTACGAAGGGGTGAGAGCTGGGGTACCCCGGGGCCTGGTGGGGCTCCTCTGGCCCCTGAGGTGGGGGCTCCTTCCGGGCAGTAGCAGTGTGGCCGTGATCTTGACCCTTAGTCTCCCGGACCTGGGGAGGGCCTGGCTGTGAGTGCCCCCTGCTTTGTAAGCCATGAGATTTGGTGTAAACCGGGCCTTCTTTCTGCTTTACAAACCCCAGATTGAAGGACCGCGGGGCGAGAAAGGTCAGAAGGGAGAGCCCGCGATCGTCGAGCCGGTAAGGACCTCTTATCCTCCCTCTGAAACCAGTGTTGGGGGTTACGGAGGACGTGACCGGAGCAGGGAGGCCCTGGGCCACTGCAAGGAACTGTGACTCCTAGTGGACTCCATGTGCTGCTTGTGGCTGAGACCTGGCCAGGGCCCTCAGGGGCAGCGCTCTAGACCCTCGTGAGGTGGCGGCTTGGGTTTGGACCTGGCCAGAGCTCTGCATTGTGCAGTGAAGGTCTGTGTGGGTCACTGTGGCCAATTTTACCTGCAAGAGACTCACAGCCTCCAAGAAGCAGGGGGGGGTCCAGTTGAAGGGGTCAGAGTGGTCAGCAGGCAACTGCCACGGGCCTGGAGTGGGCGGCCCAGTGGCCACAGACCTGCCCTTCCACGCCAGTCACACCTCCGTGCAGTGGAAGTTCACTGAGGTCTTGAAACACAGAGGCTGTCCTCACACCGTCCGGGAGTTCAGTGAAGCAGCCGAGCTGCAACTCCAGTTGAGTGAATCTTGGCCGTGCTTGGTGATGGGACAGTGGCTGAACAGAAGCAGCCGCTGTGTGTCTTAGGTGTGGAGCTCATGGGGAAGGCTAGGTGCCCTCGGGGCCCGTGGTGTTGGTGTGGTTCTGCTCCTGCTGGCGTGTCCTCTGCCTCAGGGAGCCGGGCCTGGCTGGGAGCACCAGCATGGCCTAGGAGCTGCCGAGGTCAGGCCCTGTCCCCCAGCAGGTGAGGTGCTATGTGACCAGCCAGGCGAGGGCCCCAGCAGCTGCACATGGTGGGCACAGCCACGTGAGCCAGGAGGTGGCTCTGGACCCGAGAGTGTGGAGGGGCCGGCTGCCGAGGTCCACCCCTGCCACGTCGTCCAAGTGCCTAAGGGAGAAGACCAGCGTCCTGCGCTGTGGCCGGGTGCAGGGCTGGCGCTGGGTCGGGGCTCCCATCACCAGGACTATTCCTGACGGCTGAGCTCAGGATAAGACTTTGCGGCTTCCTTCTGGTCTGGGATTCCTGGGATGGAGAATTTCGGTGGGAAGGTTCTTTCAGAACCTTGAGTGATGACACATGGCAAGCGCTTTCCTCCCACAGAGGGACGGCAAGCTGTGGCCGGGGCTGGCAGGACACGTCCCATCTCCCAGGGGGATCTCCCAGTAGCAGAGGCTCAGCAGAGCGCTTCCGGCCTGACCCATTCCCAGCCCACGGAAACATCTAGATGACTGCAGGGTGGTCTGTGTGGCTCTGCTCTCCCTCCAGGCCTGGCCCAGGCACAGGACCATCAGCTCGCACGGGGCTGCAGCCTCTGGACCCACAACCTTCTCTTGGGCTGAGAGCACCCCTGTCCAGTGCTCCCTGGGTCCGAGGAAGGCTGGGCTCCTCTGAGGGTGAAGGAGGGCGGGCAGGGGCAGGAAGCCGCCTTGCTGAGGGGGCACCAACGCCAGGCAGCCCCTTGCTCAGCAACATGGAAAGTCCCGATGCCAAGGCCAGATGCAGGGAGGGAGGCCCGTGGGGAAGGGGAAGGGCAGGCAGCAGGGGCAGGCCTTCCTGAGCAGGAGGGTGCTGGCCTGTGGCCACCGCTC